>NW_028327172.1:55441095-56099533 GCF_987537825.1 Furipterus horrens
TTGTAACATAAAGGGAAAGATATATCTGGTGATCTGCTATGTCCAGTGTGGCCTGTGATATTGTCCAATATTAACATTTTCTTTATCAAAACAAGTAATAATAAACAAAATTTTTATTTTTTCTGAATTTGCTACTTCTGAATCAAGATAAACATTATTAAATATAAAATTAAGAGTAAATTATTCAAAAACATCTGGGCTTCCTTTCAACAAGTGCCAAATAATGTGTGAATAACTTTGTTTTTATTATTGAGATTAAAAAGCCCTGATATCAACTGGTAGGGAAAAAGAACTGCATTTTGGGATAAATTTTTTAATCCATTCTGTTATAGTAACTTATAGATACAGTGAAATACAGGACCCCAATAAGCCTCTGTGTAATTACACATCTTAGAAAATTGAAGATATCTACATAGTAGTCTTAAAATATTCGAGTATATAGAGGGGTCCTAGGATATTATTTACATATTTTCTTCTCTCATTACTCCAAGGTCTCTTTTACTGAACATTCTCACTAGCTCCAATTCTTCATTTTGAATCCAGAAAACTTTAGTAACATTGGAATGGTGATTTGCATAGCCCTTTCACATGTTATACTTTTTAAACAAATTTAAACACTTTAAAAGGACATATAAAATAAATGCTGATGATCTTTATCTCCATCTTGCAGGTTGAGAAACTTGAGGAAATAGTCATTTGCCAAAACTCAACTAGGCAATAAATAACAGAGCTAACTTCCAACTCTCTGCTTGTTTCCATATTCAGCCCTGGCTGCAGTATTCAGCAAAAGCAACCACGTGTGAAGTGAAGCACAGATAATGTTCGATGGCACATGGCAGTAAGAACCAGTCTATGGGACACCAGTTAAGTGTAATGGCTAGATGCTTCCTCGATGCCTCCCAGGTGCCTTGCTTTGCTCTCCAGGGTGAGTTATAGTTTGGCTTAGCATACTATTTTCCTCCCATTTGCTTGGATGATTTCTCCTTTTTGTTTTTTTAACAGTGTAAAGGAGATGCCCCTTCCCTGGGATATCTTCCTTTTCTGACCCCTCTATTCCAGAGCTATTAACTCTGAGTCCATATTATATTTACCTCATGTAAGATTCAGGAAATACAGAGTAATGAAAATTAGAAAAGAATCACATCTTTTGTTTGTTGCTGTTGTTCAAATACCTCCTCCGCCCTGAACACCTTTGGGAGATTGCCCTTTCTAGGCTGGCATGGCTCTGCCTACACATGACTCTGTAAGCATGTATTCACACATCACTGTGTTCATCAATGTGCATACATCCCCCACTGCACTGCGGTCACATTCAGCTTGCATACCGTGTGTCTCTGTAATTCCAGTGATTAGAGTATCTTCTGGATTTACCAAATGAATGAAGAAAGGAAGGAAGGACTAGCTACATAAATAAATGCTCTTAAATGCAACTATATACTTACAATTTTTCAGACAATGTAGCAAGGATAACATTTCACATGTTAGCATTAGCCAGAGTAATCTTGTTCTGGAAACACCTCTGTAGTACAAGGCTTAATTACTAGTGAAAATATATGTTGTCTTCATGACATTAGGTTGATTTTTAATATAGACAACTAAAGTGTATCATATGTAATTAAATGTGTATATATTTACACATGTACATCAAAATTATTTCCCCGTAGTCAATATTTCTCTTAAGTTCTACTGGCTCCAGACAGTCTGGAATTGATTCAATTCTTTGTTCTGTGAAATAAAAATGAAACATATAATGAAAAAGGAATGATTAAAAATAAATTTCATTTTACCTGGAGTTCTTTTGTAAGAAGCCATCTGGTTGTGCTTGGATCAATAACATCAGCAAGCTTTTGAGAAGCTAAAGCTAGTATGATAACTTCCCTTGGTGACTGGTTATTAGAAGAAAATAAGATGGTTCTTATGTCAAAGGGACTTCTTTTAACACAAGGTTGCACTTCCCTGAGTCTTAAAAGTGAAATGCTGATTTATGTTTGAGAACATGAAGCCTTCAACATGATTCAGGCCAGGTATTAGGTAATGTCACAGAATTATGTCATATATTAGATAATGGCACAGCATGTTGAAATATAGAATAGTTTTATTAAACTTTGGAGAAGCCATTTGTAAGAGTAGAAGGAAAATTTAAATATCAGAAAACGTTTATTAATGAAGCTGATGATTTATTCAGTGATATTTGTGTAGGATATGCTATATGTCAGGCACCGTGATGAGCGTTGATAAGATTTAGGAAACATGAAACTTTCCCTGAAGCAGATCACAGTCTAGTGTGACAAAGTGGGAGAAAATAGATTTTAAAAATTACTATAAAACACAAGGAAATAGTACAGTTGAAATATGCATGAAATGGGGTGATTATGCAAAAAGGTATCACACTGCTTGGAGTGGAGTAAGGAGTTCTCAGAAAGCTCTACTGAGATACTTATCCTGAGTTTTAAAAAAGAAAATAAGTAGACATGTCCACAATGTAGATTCTAGCAGAAGGATCTACATGTGCTGAGATAAAATCAGTGCATGATAATTTGGAGAATGGGAAGCAATCAGATACAGCTGGAAGGTGACACCAGTTTTGCATATGGGGAGTTAAATGTTATCTTAGAGGATGTTCCAATTAACTAAGCTAAGCTCTTTACAGCAATTAACTTTGCATACATAAATATGAAGCAAAAACCACGGAGATGCTAAAATATATACAAATGAGGGAAACAAACTTTATTTTGGTATACGGGAATGTTATTTCCTCCTTGTGATATTCATGGGTCAAGTTATAGGGCTTTTGAGGACACAGACTTTGGAGACAGACAAGTTTATTTTCTATTCTCACTTTGTTACTGATTATATGGGTGACTTTGGGAACATTACATATCCTGCTTAGTATCAATTCTCTCAGCAAAAGTTGTAAATAAACTCATCTTACAGAGGTTAGCCTGGAATCCAATACACCTTCAGCGAAGAACAGCTATTTTTATTTTTATTATGACACTAATGGCAATATTATAGTTTTGGGCTAGGGATATGTTGCTATAGTAAATCCTAAATTTGAGTCATTGTAAGTGGAGGATAGCATCACAATGTGTTCCCCAATCAGTCAGCTTATTGAGTAGGGCCTCTTCCTTCTTTATGAGGTTTCCTTCCTGTTAATGGCTCCTCAGGCCATTCAGAAACACAAGAACAGAACTACTGTAATGTATGTACAACTTTTTGTGTCTTTCTCCTAGTGGCTAGTACTTCTGTCTCATCCTGGGACATAACTGGTTTTTATTTTTGTTTTTGTTTTTCGGCGGGGGTTGGGGGAGAAAAAGGCAATACAAACAGCCTTTTCAATGGCTGCAAAGCACAATAAAAGTATTCTTATAGTTACTATTTCATTATATATTGAAGGCTTACCCTGTTTCAGGCATTATGCTAAGTGCTGTTTTAAATTTTTTTCTTTTTAATTCTCAGGATGGTTCTGCGAACTAGTTCCTGTTAAAATTCACATTTTAGAAGTAAAAATAATGAGGTTTAATGTTGCTAAGTAACTTGCCCAATGTCAAACATTTAGTAAATGACAGAATATAGAACCTAAATCTGGCCCATGTAGATTCCAAAACTCATAAAATAACTACTTTGCATAGGATAAAGTTATATTTGTCACAAATAGAGAACATTTTATACAATTAGAAATGGTAGAGGCAGAGGATAAATATCATAAATATCATGATTTGCAACTTCATTTTCCTGGCCTTATTTTAGCATGTAGAAGCCTTGAATGAGCAGAGTTGTTACACCCTTTCTTCCCCAAGCCTTTATATTTCATATCCCCTGCCTCAATTATTTATTAAGCAATATTTATTAAATGGCTGCTATTAACTAGGCTCTGGTATTTCTTAGATACTCAAAGTATGTTTGCTGACTTTACAGCCTGGCAGAATACACCATAATAAAATAAAAAGAGCGCTAAGCAATATTTATAATACATTGTGACACATGCTATATAGCAATATAGGAAGGCATGAATAACTCTGTCTAGTTTGGAATTTACATGTTTTATTTGATAAACTTTATTGTAATAAACCAGTGCTACAGTAACAAATATAATTGATTTCCTAGATGGCCCTTGAAGGAATACTTGTAAGGTTAACTAATGACAACATACATTTCTGACAGAATTATGACATAAGGCATATTTATGGATTCATTTTAAACTATAATGTGAAACAGCAACATACGAAGAATGCCAACAATTTTGAGCAAGTGCAAGAACAATGTAAGAGTCTCCTTCACATTTCCCTGTAATTCTCTTTGCTAGTTTCTTTCTTTCCCAAAGATCACTATTTTGACATCTTTGAGAACCTGCCCATACTTACAGGTTTATGGGTAACTGCCTTCAAAGAGGTTCAAAGGCTGTTAGGTGCCTTAGATTCGGGGACAAGGTAGGCTTTCTGTTACTCCAGCAGATAGAGAATTAAATTATACTTTATATTCAGAGATTAGGGATTTTTAGAATCTAAGGCAATTTTGACTCAAACTTTCTACATCAGCCTCTGAAACATAATTTTCTCTGCACATGAAAATCACTTACTATATGCAATCACCAAATCTTAGTTAAATTCACCGATTGTACTGAGGATGGTGACAGCAAGATTAAAATGAATAACAGATTACTTCTAAACAAAGGTATATTTAAGTATCAGAAAAAAGTATGTAATTTTCTTAGTAAACTCTTACTTTTAATTTCTTTTGATAAACATAATTTAAAATGGAATGTGTGTTTCTATTTGCAGTCCCAGAATTTACCTGTGGTAGGCAGCCTTTAAAATGGTTCTCAATGATTCTTGCTTCCTGGTATCCTCAGCTGTGGGTAACCTTCTCCTCTTGACTGTGGGCTGGATTTATTGCCTCTCTTCTAACAAACAGAACATAACAAAAATTATGGAATGTCACATCCCAGATCTAGTTACAAAAAGACTGTGGCTTCTACTCTCTCTCTCTCTCTTTCTTTCTCTCTCTCTCTCTCTCCCATTCCATCTCTCATCTTCCAATCTCTCAATCTCTCTTATCCACCTCATCCTGGGGAGACAAGCTCCTATGTTAATTAGTAGCCACTGAAATCTCTGTCCAATAACCAGTGAAGACCTGAAGACTATAAACAGCCATGTGAGGTGGGTTAGAAGCAGATACTTGCCCAGCTGAGCCATCATATGACTGCAGCCCTGGTTGACATCTTATAGTTTTGTAAAAAGGCTGAGTCAGAGGCATCCAGTAACATCAGCTACTTGACCCAGAGAAATGTGAGATAATGAATGTTAGTTGTTTTAGGATGTTAAGGTACAAGATAATGAATATCCAAGCTAAATTGTGAGCTAAGGGAAGTGAGTTCATGGACTGATAGAAGAAGAGTAGAGAAGTCAACCCATGGGCATAGATGAGTGTGAAATGGATATCTGGTTCATGTTGAATAATCCTACCTTAATATTTACATCTTCCATATAATAGAAAAAAAGCATGCTGTAGCCTTGGCCAATGTGGTTCAGTTGGTTGAAGTGTTGTATCACACACCAAAAGGTTGTGGGTTCCAATTTCCGGTTAGGACACTTATCTAGATTGTGGATTAGATCCCCTTTCGGGGCACATACAAGAGGCTTATGATTGTTCAGTCTCTCTCTCTCTCCTTCTACCTCTCTCCATAAGGATTTAAAAAAAGAAAGGAAAAGAAAAGATATGCTGTAACTATTGCATCTAAACACAACAATATTCAAGGATCACAGCTTTCCCTAAGCATATCTCAATTAATCTGTATTGGTGCCACATTGGCCTACTACAGTGAAAATACATGTAATGGTATTTCTTTGATATATCAGCAGTCATGCTCTTGAAATTAATATCAGTTGACTATTGGAATTACACATTGTTTTAGCAACTCTGAACATCAGCACTTGACTACTCTTTGCTTTGCAAACTGAAGGAGATTCCGGAATAGGTAACTCATTTATTTGAAAATTAAATATGTTTATATGACATCCTCTTATGAAATTATCACTTTGGTTTTAACTTTAATGTCTTGTGTGTGGGGAAGGAAAAACAATTAAGTAATATAAGTCAGCATTAAAGAGTTGTGGTAGTGCTTCGAAAGAGAAGTACATTGATCAGTATTCTGTTGCTCAACAAAGACAAGTGAATTTTAGCATTAAGTGATATGGAGATTTCTTACTGCTAGGTTTGGGATTACCATAGTGATAATTGCATAACATCTATATTTCTATGAAACCATCTGGGAAGGAGAAGAACATTCTTCTTTAAAAAGATATTATATTGTTGGCATATTATTTGTAGTTGGTTGAAAATAACCCAGGCATGAGAGTGTTTAATGTTCTTGTCATATGCTTAGGCTTAGAAGGAATGTATACCAAACATCGCATTTCCGAACTCTCATACAACAAAGGACATATTACTTTCTACTCTTTTATCTACCAATTCTCTAGTTGCTTCCTAGTCTGTGAGGAAAACCTAAGATCACAGTGTAGAGTCAGTTTACGACAACCTGCAGTGCAAGGTCCATCCCCATTAAAATTAAGGCCTTTAGTTGCTTAACAAGGAAAAACCCTCTACCATCCTCCTTCAGTTTAGATTTGCCCCTAAGCCAGTGAAACAGACTTGCCTGCAGATAGCCAGTCTCAACAGCAGCTAGCAGGACAGGTTTTCAGAACGACACTAAAATAGTGAAAAGAAGTATAAGAAGGTTGAGAACCACTGTGGTCTCTGATGGGGAAAAAACGAACAGTTTCAAAACAAAGTGTCCTATTAGAAAGTGAGTTTTTTTTTAAAGTATATTTTATTGATTATATTGTTACAATAGTTCCAATTTTTTTTCCCCTTTGCTCCCCTCTGCCCGGTACCCCTCTTCCCTCCAGCAATCCCACCCTGCTTAGTTCATGTCCGTGGATCATGCATATAAGTCCTTTGGCTTCACCCTTTCTTATATTATTCTTAACTTCCCCCTGTTCATTTTGTTCCTACCAGTTATGCTTCTTAGTCTCCGCACTATTTCCCCATTTCTCCCCCTCCCCCATCCCAGCTGATAACTCTCCAAATAATCCCCATACCTCTGATTCTGTTTATATTCCGGTTTACTTAGTTGGATTTCGTTTTTATTTTTTTAGATTCAGTTATTGATAGTTGTGAGTTTGTTGTCATTTTAGTGTTCATAGTTTTGATCTTCTTTTTCTTAAGTAAGTCCCTTTGACATTTCATATAATAGTGGCTTTGTGATGATGAACTCCTTTAGCTTCACCTTGTCTGGGAAGCACTTCATCTGCCCTTCCATTCCAAATGATAGCTTTGCTGGATAGAGTAATCCTGGTTGCAGGTTGTTTTTCATCACATTGAATACTGCTTGCCAGTCCCTTCCTGCCTGCAAAGTGCCCTCTGAGAAATTAGCCAATAGTCCTATAGGCACCCCCTGTAGGCAACTCTCTGCCTCTCTCTTGCTGCCCCCAGGACTCTGTCTTTATCTTTCACCTTTGGCATCTCACTCATGATGCATCCTGGTATGGTCCCTCCTGGGTCCAGCTCGCCCGGGATCCTCCATGCTTCCTGGACTTGTATGTCCATCTCCTTCACAAAATTTGGGAAGTTTCCCTCATTTTTTTCAATGTTTGCTTCCTTATTCTGCACTAGTTTACTTTTTTTTCTTCCTTATGTTCCAAATTATTGATTTGAACCTCAGTTTCCTTCCCTTCACCATTGGTTTTGTGTGGATTTTCCTTCGCTTTACTTAGCATAGCCTTCACTTCTCCTTTGCGTTTGCCATACTCAAGCATATCTGTCAAGCCTGTGAGCATCTTTATCACCAGTGTTTTGAATTCTGCATCTGGTATGTTGTCTATCTCCTCATCTGTTAGGTTGGCTATCTCCTCGTCACTTAGTTCTCCCACAGGAACCTTGATCCATTTCCCCTTTTGGGTCATACCTCTCTGTCTTCTCATTCTGAGAGGCTCCAATGTTTGTTTGCCTCTGCATCCTAGGTAGAGCTGTCACTCCTGTTACGTTGTAAGGGATGGAGCCTTAGGGATTCATCAGTGCAGGGCAACCTTCCCCACCACCCAGTGGTGCTGCATGTGGGGGAGGGGCCCGAGAGGGACAATGCCGCCCACCCAGCACCCCTAGGCGCCTCCCCCACCTCCACACCAGACTGGTGCCCTTCCTAGCTGCTGCCCCGGCTGCCATCCCCAGAGTGCAGATGTTCCAGGACCATAGGGGCCCTCCAAACAGGCAGACTCTGCTGAGAGACCAGCAGCCTCCGCCTCCACCCCAATCCACACTGGTCTGCATAGTCAGAAGCAATGAGGTTTGACCTTCCCTAGAGCTGGGACCCTAAGCTGAGGTGTCTGGTGAGGAGCTGGGAACGCTCCCCAGGTGTCCCTCCTGACCTTTTAAAACGTGTAACTGTGCCCTCCACTGGCCCGCTGCCACTGCTGCCACTACCACACTGCATCTTCTCTTCCCTGGCTCCACCCATCCTATCTGTCTGGATGAGAATTTCTTCCCCATATCTTTGTTTGCTGGACTCCCATGCAGTTTGACCCTCCAGAACCTCTGGTTGTTTCCAGCTCTGAGGTAGCTGCATTCCCTCCTAGCTGTGGAGGGAGACGCAGCATGTCTGTCTATGCCTCCATCTTGGCTGGAAGTCCCCAGAAAGTGAGTTTCTTAAGGACAGAGATTGTGTCCCATTCTTCTGTAACCAAAGGACATAGCAAAGTGAGGCACTCAAAAATGTCTTTTGCAAGAATCTTGGCTAGATATGTCCATTAAAATTTTGGTCACTAGGGACTATGAATAGTTTCTCCTCTGCCATAAGTTCATTTGCCCATTATAAACTCATTAATTTATTCAGCACAAACTGAGTCATACACTAAATTTTTCTCCTCAGGAACCTTACCAAGATGGGCAAGTTTTTAGACAAAAACTTACATAAAGCAAGGAAATATACCTCAGAATACATACTTATAGGTTTAGTTTGCTTAGGATCTTCTGCCTTAATGAGATCAATCTGCTATTTATAATATGTTGCTTTAAAAATGTATGCACATGCTTTTAGTATGATGTAAATTAATACATATAAAATTCTTTTGGACTACATATTACTATATTGAATTTTGTATATATTTATAAGATTATTATTTTTACTCTTAAATTCTTAACTTTATTCACAGATGAATTAGTACTAAGTGATTCATGGTTCAGAGATCCTTTTGTTTCTTCTTTCTATATGCCTACAATTGTTTTCAAGAAAGATTTCTACCTCTTAAGGTCCAACTTGCATTATAGATAAAGTTACTTACAGTATGTGATTTGAGAAATACAGTACCAGAAAAACCCCTTGACTTATCATTCTTTTTTTTGTTCCTTTTAACTTGCATCTTTAAATTCCAGTTTTCTTAAATATCAAAGACACTACTTAAAGGGCAAGTGTTATCTGGACTGGACAGAGTCTTTGTTTACAGTCTATTATTATGAATTCTCACTTGAATTACAGTTAGTACAGCTCTCTACCAGAGAGCAGTGCATTGGGATGATAGTTGAAGGAACAAATTAATTTGTAGTGAAGCATTAATATTTTTTGGAAATTAGGCTAATTTTAGAATACTCTATGACATAAGGAAAGTAGAGTAATTGTTAATGATGTCAATTTACTTAGGCTCCTATGAGTTACTGGGCAGAATATTCTTTTTTTTTCAATTACTAATTCATTCAAATATAGAATAGAAAACGGGATAGGAATTTTGATAGACAATGGCTATCAAACATATGCATTGAAAAATCGGAGTTAAAAGTGACTGTATAGATAATCTTCTCTGATGCTTTTTATCTCATGATTCACTCTTTTTTAGTTTTCAAGTTTAGATTGTGTCATTTATCCAAAAATAACTTATTGAATCAAAGGAATTACTTGAGAAAGGATCGTGCATTATTATCTGGCACAGCAACTACTATACTATACATCAGTGATTTTCAATCTTTTTCATCTCATGTCACATATAACTAATTACTAAAATTCTGCAGCATGCTCCATAATGTATTATGTTTTATCCCAATCTGATAAAAATAGGTATAATTTTGATTGACTTACAAAAAATAGTAATTACCTATCCTTTTTGCTCCAAAGTGACTTTTTAAAAAAAATCAGGTGCCTATGATTGTATATATGGATTTGTTAGGGAGCAGCTAAGAATGAGCAGCCAGAGGGGGAACTAAAGCGGGGCCCCTGCCCAGTCCAATCTAATAAAGAATTTAAAACAGGAGGCTAGAAACAAAAGGGAGGCATGTCTCACCCATTTATTCAGAAGTCCTGAGCCCCGTCTAATAAAATTGCCAGGCGTTCTGAACATCACGAGCAAAACTATGATAGCTCAGGCAATGGGGAGCCCTTGAAATTCTGTATGTATTGTCTCCACTAGCTGAGAAAGAATGCCTTTGTGACTATCCCAAGATCTGGAAGGGAGATGAGGAGGGGTAACCTAGAAACTGACGGAACTATATAACCCTTGAACTGAATTGTCAGTTCACTCAGATTAGCTGGGTGCCAGTTTGTAGCTTCTTGTTCAAGTGTATAAAACAAACTAACAAAGTTACTAACAAATTTATTTCCACTATACATGGGGCATTCAGGCTAGCTGGGTGCCTGCTTACAGCTTCATGCTCATATATGTTTTATAAATAAACTCATCTCATTTTCATTATATGTTGCTGTCTCTTGCCTGAATTATTCTCTTGTGACCAAGGCAAAAACAGAGGATGGGGTCAGATTTCTAGTACTAACACTTAATCAATCAGATACAACCTTATTATGAAATGGGACCTATATATGGTCCAAGACAGGACATTCACATCCAGAGGACTATTGTTGTGCTGGCATAGATCTGTCTATGAAATGGCTATAGTATATAGAAAATAGCTATTTTCTTAAGTACCTTAAGATTATTGCCTCCCCACAAAAACTAAAACAGATTGACTACATTCCCACCAGAAGTGTATCATATGGTCCACTACTTAACCTATTGCCAGAACATATTATGGTATGATTGAAATTGGTGCCAATCTAACAATAAAATTTATTCAAATGGTTTTAATTTGCATTTCTCTATTTATTAAAAATTTAAGGTTAAGTAACACTTCACATTTATTCTTTTTGGATTTCCTGTTTAGTCATATGTCTTGTTTTGCCTATTTGTTTATACTATGCTTTATTTTTTCTTATTCTCGAGATATTTTTATATATTTTCTGCCATAGTCCTTTGTTGCTTACATGCGTTATAAATATTTTATTCCACTGTATGATTTCACTTTGGCTGCCCATATAGTTTTCTTTTTTAAAGCACGGAAGTTACTAATTTAAATATTGTCAATATTCATTGTTTTCTTTTTAAATAGCATTATTGAAATATAACTCATGTACTATAGAATTCCCCCATTTAAAGTATATGTTTCAATGGTTTTTAGTATATTCACAGCATTGCATAATTATCCCTAACTGTAGAATATTTTTATCACTTCTTAAAGAAGGCCACTGCCCATTAGCAATCACTCTCCATTTGCCCCAACACTCAGCCATAGGCAAATACTCATCTACTTTCTGTCTTTATAGATTTCTGCACTCTTGACATTTCATTAAATGGAATCATGTAATATAAGGTATTTTTTGTGACTAGCTTCTTTCACCTAGCATAATGCTTCCAAGTTTAAATACACTGTCCTGTGTTTCAGTATATCTTTTTAAAAAATGACTGAATAGCATTCCATTTTAAAAACATGGTACATTTTCTTTATTCATTGATCATGTAATTGACATTTGTGTTGTTTCAGTTTGGGGGCTATGATGAATAGTGATGGTATGAACTTTGATGTTTTTGTTTAGACATATGTTTTCATTTCACATGGGTATATACCTAGCTGTAGAATTATTGAGTCATGTGCTAACTCTGCAACATCTTGAGGAACTGCCAAACTTCCCCAAAACACCTGTGCCATTTTACATTCCCACGAGCACTAGAGGATGGTCCCAATTTATTCAAATCTTCTTCAATACTTGTTTTTATGTTATTTTCATTATAACTATTCTATAAAAATATCACCTGAAGTGGTATTTAATTCGAATTTTGATTTTTTAAATCACTAGTGGCTAATGATATTGCACATCTTTATGTGTTTATTGGTAATTTGTGTATCTTCTTTAGAAAAATATTAATTGAGATACTTTGCCACTAAGTGAAAATTATTTTATCTTCTTTAGGTGAGATGACCCATTTGCACCCATTTTAATAAAATTTTTTATATATTTAAGGTATAAAATGTGATAATTTGATATATGTATACATTATTAAATCATTATTAAAAACAAGCTAATTAATGTATACATCACCTCTTTCGTGTGTGGTAATACTTAGGTTCTACCTCTTAGAAAGCAAAACTATATGATTTCACTTTAACATTGCCAACAGCTTATATTCCAGTTGACAGCATACAACTGGGCCATATTTTATTATTCACCCTACCAATCCCTTGTCTTTTACTTTGTTCATTTAGATCATTTACATTTAATATAATTATTTACATGTTGGGACTTAAGCCTAGCATTTTTCATTCTGCTATTGATATGTTTTTTTTCTGTTTTTAATTTCTGTTTTCTTTTTTTCTGATTTTTTCTGAGATACTTGAATTTTTTAAGTACTTTGCTTTATCTCTAAAGATTTTGAGTGTACCTCTTCACATATGTTTTTTTTTGTGTGTGTGTGTGTGGTTTCCCTTTCTATTCTATTACATATACCTAAGTTATCACAACATACGTTTTTTTCTTATTTTTAACCCATTTTATTGATTTATTTTATTAATTTTAAAGTATATTTTATTGATTATGCTGTTATCGTTGCCCCAATTTTTCCCCTTTGCTCCCCTCTACCCAGTACCCCCCTTCCCTCCAACAATTCCGCCCCCCTTAGTTTATGTCCATGGGTCATGCATGTAAGTTCTTTGGCTTCACCCTTACCTATACTATTCTTAACATCCCCTTGTCTATTTTGTATCTATCATTTATGCTTCTTAATCCCTGTACCATTTCTCCATTTCTCCCCCACCTCCCTCTCAGTTGATAACCCTCTAAATGATTCCCGTACCTATGATTCTGTTCCTATTCTGGTTGTTTGCTTAGTTTTTGTTTTTATTTTTTAAATTTTGTCATTCATAGCTGTGTTTTTTGTCATTTTAATGTTTATAGTTTTGATCTTCTTTTATTTTTTTCTTAAATAAGTTCCTTTAACTAATAATGGCATGGTGATGATGAGCTCCTTTAGCTTTACCTTGTCTGGGAAGCAGTTTATCTGCCCTTCTTCCATTCTAAATGATAGCTTTGCTGGATAGAGTAATCTTGGTTGTAGGTCCTTGTTTTTCATCACTTTGAATACTTTTTGCCAGTCTCTTCTTGACTACAACCTTTCTTTTTAGAAATCAGCCGGTAGTCTTACAGGGACCTCTTTGTAGGTAACTCTCTTTTCTTGCTGCTTTTAAGATTCTCTCTTTATCTTTAGCCTTAGTCATTTTAATTATGATGTGTCTTGGTGTGGTTGTCTTTGGGTCTCGCTTGTTTGGGACTATTTGTGCTTCCTGGACTTGTAAGTCTATCTCCTTCACCAAATTAGGGTAGTTTTCCTTCATTATTTTCTCACAGAAGTTTTCAATTTCTTGCTCTTCCTCTTCTTCTGGCACCCCTATGAGTCAGATGTTGGTACATTTAAAGTTGTCCCAGAGGTTCCTAAGACTCTCCTCACTTTTTCAATTCTTTTTTCTTCATTCTGTACTGGTTGACTGTTTATTTTTTTCTTATGTTACAAATTGTTGATTTGAACACTGGCTTCCTTCCCCTCACCATTGGTTTCATGTGAATTTTCCATCATTTTACTTAGCTTCACTTCTTACTTTATGCATTTGCCATACTCAAGAATGTCTGTCCAATCTGTGAACATCATTATCATCGGTGTTCTGCACTCTGCATCTTTTAGGTTGGCTATCTCCTCGTTGCTTAGGTCTCCCACTGGAACCTTGATCTGTTCCCTCCTTGAGTCATACTTCTCTTTCTCCTCAGCTTGAAAGCCTTCTGTGTTTGCTTTTGTGTCATAGGTAGAACTGTCACATCCATTATATTGTAAGGGCAGAACCATAGGTATTCATCAGTATGGAGCAACCTGTTTCACCACGCTGTGGTGCTATATGTGGGGGAGGGGTCTGAGAGGGAATAATGCTGCTTGCTCAGGACTCACCCATTTTCTAGGCACTTTTCCTTCTTCCCATATGGGACTTGCACCCCTCTAGCTGTTGCCCTGAATGTGGTTCCCTCGGTGTGGGGGTTTGTGGAGGTTTTAGGACTGTGGGGGCCCTCTAATAAATGGACTCTACTCACAGATCAGTAGCTTCTTCCTCCACCCCAACCCCCACTGGTTTTCATAGTCAGAAGCAATAAGGCTTTATTTTCCCTGGTGCTGGAACCATGAGTTGCATGATTTGGTCTGTGGTTGGGATCACTCCCCAGGTGTCCCTTCCAACTTTTATAATGTGTTACTGTGCTTTCCACCACTGCCTTGCTGCTGCTGCCACTGCTGCCACCACCATACCTTGTCCACTCTTCCCTGGCTTCACCCCTCCTACCTGCCGATGAGTATCACTTCTTTATATCTTGGTTGGACTTCCATGCAGTTCAATTTTCTGGTAGTTCTGGTTGTTTTTAGTGTTGAAGTAGTTTTAGTCCTTCTTATGATTGTGGAGGGAGGTGAAGGGTGTCTACCTATGCCTCTGTCTTGTCCAGAAGTCATCGCAACATAAGTTTTTATTTCTATCAGTACTGTATATTATCAATTAAAGTGAAGAAATATTATCTCCCTTTCCTCCACTTACCCTCACTGATTTATATTTACATATTGTTAAATGTTTCCTCTGCCTTCATTAAAACTACATCAGAGAGGATTATGTTTTTTGTTTAAGCATCAAACATAATTTAGGAAATTCAAGAGAATAAGAAAAGTCTATTATATTCGCCTACATATTTTATACTTCTTGATGTTCTAAGATCCCTTTTTATATTGTCTGCTTTCAGTTTATAATAATTTTTTAGTTATAGGGAGTGGTTGGAGGAGCAAATATGTCTGCTGGTGAAAAAACGTCTTAGTCTTGACACTAAAGTGTCAAGGAATATCTTGATTTCCCCATCATTCCTGAAGGATATTTTCACTGGATATAGGATGCAGGGTATGGCCTTGTTTCACATGCTTTTAGCCTGAAGAACTTCTATTACTAAGATGGTATCTGGGAAGGTCTTTATCCCCCCTTGATATTAAAATATGTTTTCCTGGATATAATATTTTTGGTTGATAGTACTTCTTTCTCATTCAGCACTCTGAATATGTTCATCTACTTTCTTCTTCCTTTCATTGTTTCAGGTGAAAAGTCAGCTAAATTTTTCTTGTATATGAAGAGTCATTTTTCTCTTGCTCTCTTCAACATTTTATCTTTGCCTATAGTTTTTACTGTTTTGCTTGTAATATGTGTTTGGGTGTGGTTCTCCTGATGTTTATCCTACTGGGCTCCTGTTGAGCTTCTTTTATGTGTAGATTAATACTTATCATCAAATTTGGAAATTTCCTTTCACTATTTCTTTGAAAAAATTTTCTTCATGATATAACCTTTATTAAATTTTAACATAAACTCTTTTGCTTTGTCAGATTTTAACATAATTATATAAGCTCTCATTTGGTTACTACTAATTAATCTGACAGGATTTGACCTTCACTATTTGGATTTCTCCTCTGGTCTGTACAGATGTGTTTTGTTTTTTATTAAATAATTTATTTATTTGGGGGGGAGGGACCCCTGATCTGCAAAAATTCCCCTCTTTCAGGCTTAAGACCCTTTATATACAGTGTGAAGGAAAATCCTTCTCCTTCTAATATTCACTAAAATTGCATTTCCATACTTTACATTTTCTTTTGTTAACTTTCCTACATGTAAATTTTTTGGGAGGTGGGGGAGTTGAATTTGCTGGCTCATTTATTTATTTATTTATTTATTTTCATTTTTTTTCCACTAAAAATTGTTTGTTTGTTTGTTTTTCTGTTACAGTTGTCCCACTTTTTTCCCTATTGCTCTCCCCCACCCTGCCCACCCATCTCTCACAGTCAATCCCCATCCCATTTTCCATGCCCATGAGTCATTTATACATGCTCTTTGACCAGGCCCTTTCCCTTCTTACCCTCCTTCTCTCCCTCCCCCCTCCTCCCTTGTCACTGTTAGTCTGCTTCTTATTTACATGCCTCTGGTTCAGTTTTGCTCATTTGTTTGTGTTGTTCATTAGTTTCCTGTTTTAGGTGATATCATACAGTATTTGTCTTTCATTGCTTGGCTTATTTTGCTAAGAATAATTCTCTCTAGTTCCAGCCATGTTGTTGCAAATGGTAGGAGTTCCTTCTTTCTTTCTGCTACATAGTACTCCATTGTGTAAACTTACCACAGTTTTTTGATCCACTCATCTACAGATGGGTATTTAGGCTGTTTCCAGCACTTAGCTATTGTAAATAGTGCTGCTATGAACATAGGGGTACATAAGTTCTTCTGTTATTATTGATAGATACTTATTAATTGTCATTTTTCCCCTTTGTACTTTGTTCCTCTCTGTCTCTCTTTGTTTCTTCATCTTCTTAAAACAGACCCTTTGGCATCTCTTGCAATGCTGGTTTAGTGGAGATGATTCTTTTAGCATCCTTTTGTCTGGGAAACTCCTTATTTCACCTTCCATTTGAAAGAGAGCCTTTCTGGGTAGAGTAGTCTTGGTTGTAGGCCTTTGTTTTTCATTGCTTGGGATATTTTTTGCCATTCCCTTCTGGCTTTTAGTGTTTCTGTTCATAAATCTGATGATAGCCTTATCAGAGCTCCCTTGTATGTTATTAGCTGTTTCTCTCTTGCTGCTTTTAGGATTCTCTCTTTGTCCTTGAATGTTACCATTTTAATTATGATGTGCCTTGGAGTGGGCCTGTTTGGGTTCATCTTCATTGGGACCCTCTGTATTTCCTGGACTTGCATGACTTTTTCTCTCACCAAGTTAGGGAAGTTTTCTGTCATTACTTTTTCAAACAGGTTTCCTATCCCTTGTTTCTCTTCTTCTTCTGGTATTCCTATGATACAGATATTATCACATTTTATGTTGTCCTGAAGCTGTCTTAGAACCTCTTCAGTCTTGTTCAGTCTTTTTTCATTTTGTTGTACTGTCTGGGAATTTTTTTCTACATTGTCCTCCAGCTCGCTGATCCAATCTTATGCTACCTCTAGCCTGCTTTTTATTCCTTCTACAGTGTTTTTCAATTCAGAAATTGTATTCTTCATTTCCTCCTGGCTCTTATTGTTAGCTTCTATGTCCTTTTTCATGCTGGTGTAATTTTCAGTAAGTTCTTTGTAGTTTCCCTGGAGTTCTTTGTAGTTTTCTTTGAACTCGCTGAGTTTCCCTATAATTTATGTTTTGAATTCTATGTCTGATAGTTTGCTTTCCTCCATTTCACTTAGCACTCTTTCTGGGGATCCCTCCTTTCCTTTCAATGGGGGGTTGTTCCTCTGTTTCCCCATTTTTGTGACTCTTCTTGTTTGTTGCTATTTCTTAGATTGATCTGCACTTCCTGGATCTGTCCCTGGTGGCGTCAGATACTATACCAGTCTGGGCCTAGGCAGCCTGTTGGAGACTACCAGAGCTCTACTGCCTTTGTCTGTCTCCTTTAGTTGTTAACCTGGTCAATCTGTGATCAGCCATCAGGCTTAAGCACTATGGGTGGGGCAGATTAATTCCTGAGTGCTGGAATTTTGCTTCCCCTCAGGCTGATGCCACTTGTAGGGGAATGGTCTGCTTGCCGTATGGGGAATGAGTCAGCACTGGGACCCGGTCAGCTGCTCCCTCAGTTCTCTCCTCAAAGCCACTGCCCCAATTTTTCCCCAAGTCTCTTTAGTTTTCTCTGCCCTCCCTCTGCTTGAGCCCAGGGTAAGTGAGTGCCAAAATATTTTTTGTACATGATTTGTTTAAGAGCTCTTTGTCTCCAGCTGTATATTTTAGGCCAGCAAAAACCCTGTGGCTTCTTTTGGGGGACAGACAGACATGGGGAGATGTGGGACACAGACAGGCTTGGTTTAAAAGACTCTGGCCGCTGTGCAGAGCTGCCCCCCGCTGGGCCCTTAGCAGGCAGGCTGTCTTCCAGGCCTGCTCTGAATCCTACCCTCTGGGGGATTTTAAAGATAGAATAGGAATACAAAGTGGCTTTCAAAGAAAAGGGAACCTGCTCTGTTTTTCTCTGTAAAGCCTCAAATCCTTGTCAGTAAAATGTGAAGAACAGAATGATTAAGTAAGAGGAAATGCTTTTGACCTTGTGTAAAATACCTGGATGTTTCAACCCTGTATTGATCTGCATTTCCCTTTTACCCCCTACCATTTGGGGAAGTGCTGCACATTTTCCTTAAGTACTTCCGCATGTGGAAAGTGGATAAAAACCCTGGCTAATAAAGAAATGAGGGCGATTTTTCACTAGAGAAGACACCTCCCTTCCTTCCTCAGATGGAGAGTGTCTGAGTAGTTTCTTCATCCAGTCCAAGGGACACAGAGTCTCTCACAGCTTTTTGCTTTTCACAGGGGAATGCTATTTCACTTTCTGTTCTGTTGCTGTAGGCTGGGAAGCCCAGCTGTGGGTTTAGACCCTGCCCTTCTCAGGGGGAACCCCCAGCTGCTGAGCCATTTCTAAGTTTCTTCAGCTGCCATCCGTGGGAGCCCAGCGAGCCCTATCGCATCTCCACACCTCCTACCAGTCACATTGTGATGAAGTGGCCTTCTCTGTCTCTCTGTGGTTATAAGACTTCTATCCAGTTAGAGTTCAGTTGGTTATACCAGATGATTTCTGCACAATTAAGTTATAATTCCAGACTGGTCCTGGGAGGACATTAGTGTAGCTTCCACTTATTCCTCTATCATCTTGGATCTCATGTATAGATGTGTTTTTACAGAGTATATTGTGTATTACAGTGTTAGCAATTTAGTTCCAAATTTTTATATAGCACCTCATTGCCACCTATCTCATGTTTATATTTTTAAACATAATTCTTTCATTAACAATATACATATGTCAACTTCATCCATCCTCTCATTCCTTTTGAGAACAGTAGACAAAGGAAGAATAGAAAGTTAAGATTGCTCTCCATTTCAACCAGCTCCCTAAGTACAATTTAACATGAAGACTGTGGAATGTGGACCTAATTCAGTAAAGGAAACATTTATAAAAATTTTAATATATGTAAAATGAGTGGTATGTGATAAGTACTATTCCAACTAAAACTCTGATTTTATAATTGGACAGTCTAGTTTTCTCTATTCTACTCAGTCAGTAATCCCTGTGCTATCTGAAAGCAAATGCTTCCATTTCATAATGACTTCCCAAATTTTAGTTAGACAGTGTTTACTACTTGACTTGAAAATGAAAAATGTTATGTACATGTACATAATTTATGAAGAAAGGGATTCTGTTGTTTGGACTACTTGATTTGTATCTACATGAATCAAATTAGGTCAGTGGCAAACTGATACTATTGCTGATATCATGTGGATTAAATCTCAAGTAAAAAAAATTAACAGAAAAAAGAGAAAGATAGGGTGATTGTGATAAAATTGTTTCAGGTATATGTAGGAGTCTGTACCTCATGGAATAGCTTCACAGTGCATTGTACATTTTTTCTCTAGGCATGTCTCAACAGGAGGGAAAAATTTGCAAGGAACTATGTATTACTCAAATGCTTTAAAAGTAATTATATTGATTATAATTATTCAAGGGAGTTTACTAATTAATATTTTTATTTTGCCCCATGCTTCTTATGATAAAAGTGTCAGTTTGGTGTATATTAAATTTGAACCTCATTTTATCTTATTTAAATTGATTGTGTCTAAAACCTAATTGAAACAATAATAATTTTGGATATGCTTTTTAAAATTATATATGCTCCTTTGAATTTCTGATAACACACTTTGGGTACCATACCCCTCCCCACTATGAGAATATTCATCTAGTACTTTTAGCTAAAGCAACCCACCAGGATATTAGCTTACATAGTGACTTTGTTAAAAATATTTATGACTTTAGCTTAGAATTATCCTAATAGGACATGAAGAAATCTCAGACTTAATGAATTCATGAGATTCTGTCCTCCCACATGCACAGTCTAGTCTCTGCCTTCCCACATATGTCTATTATCAACTAAAGATGACAAAGGATATGAAAATATAAACTAGATGACAAAACAAATTATAATATCTTAAAAGTGCTATCAAAACAGTCTATTTGTAATAATTGTTTTAAATGTATTTTTTTTAATAAAACAATTTTACTAACAGATATTCTACTATTTCTATATGAAAAAATGGTAGTTTTCATAAATTTGACTTGAACAGAGAACTATCATGTTATACTGAATTATTATACATCTTCTGTGACAATAGGATTATAGTATATAGTTCTGTATAATTTTATGCTTCCATGCTCTAAAGTGGAGAAAGTTCCAAGTTATCAAATTTTCTAAGTAACATCATTTTCAACTTCATCAATATTTTCATCTGGCATATTAGAAATTCAAGAAAGGGACTTGGAAGAAAAGTAATAGAATTTGTATTTTTAGAACTCTTTATAGAAACTGAAATATAATAACTGGAGCTCTTGAGTGAAAAAATTATATCTTTGAAACTTAAACAGATTGCATACAGAAGAAGTAGAAATTTAAGGCCAGCAATAGAATATATTGGTGCTATAATAGTCGTGAATACCTAAATATGGTGTATGTTAGCCTAGTGCTAGAACAATAACATCATATGTCATTCTACCTACTTTTAAACACCTAATCCAACTTTCCTTGCAGGATCTCATCACTGGCCTTCCCATGGTCTATATTGCATGTTAAACATAACTAGATTTTATTATTTTTGTGAGTGTTTCTAACCTTTATGAGTTAGCATTATTATCATTATTATGTTCAACTACATTTCAGTTGAAACTATTTGTAACTGCTGCCTGCCTGCATAACTCAGTACATATTAGCTTGATATTGCTTGTCTGGCTTAGGGTACATCCCAAGAAAGAAGGTCTAGATTGAAAAGTAGAAGCACAGGCAGCATGGCCCTTCCAAATATACAGAGCCTGTGTAGTGCTGAAGTGATTCCTGCCTAAGATCTACCTAGCATTGACTTTAAAGTGATTTGGTGTAAATTTCAGGACAAAATAAAAATTTAAACCAACCAGAAAAGTAGGAGAAGAATGAAGTGTAGCCTTATGAGAGCTTACAACCAACCATGACTTCCTTCAGCCATTAGAATAAAATCCAAATACATTTCTATGTACTTCAATGGCCTATCATCTAACCCTGGCTGACCTATAAGAACTTTTTATTTCATTAGCCCATTTTTTCTCTCAAGCACTATACTTCAGATAATATTTCTATTTTCCTAATATCCTGAGCACTGTTCACCATAAGGACTTTCCTTAAAATAGAATTAAAAATGAATAACTATAGGACATGAAGAGTAGATAAGGTAATAAAGGAAATCATCAGCAGTAAAAAATATAAGGAAAGCATAAATCCAAAAACTGAGTAAGCCCCAAAGCAGATGTTTGCCTAAAGGGATCTGACAATCTTCAGTGTTCTCAGACTTTGGCTTTAAAAAGACAGGATTCTTTTTTAGAGACTGCTAAATAAAATCAACACCTTGAAAAGGAACAACTTTATGTGAAATTTTGGACTAGGGAAGTAAACAGCAAGAAGAATGAGATGGTAAAAGAATATATGTATTCAATGGGAAAAGAAAATGAGATGAAAACTAACAAAATTTTGAAATATGAATTCAAACTACCTACATGTCCAGGGATGAACTAGAGCAAAGATAATTTAAAGTAGTCCTGGATGAAAAGGGTCCAAGGAGCCTCACAGAAACATGGTAAATCTTCTCCAGGAAGTTAGCCCACAACCAAGACTTCAAATCACATAGACAAAGTTACATTGAATATGATCTCAAAATAAAAATATATCAAAATATATAATAAAGCAAATGGAATCAGAAGAAATTAGAAAATGTAAAAGTAGGATTCATGCATACATTGATATTAGCATTACCATATGAAAAACATCTTACATCTTTACAGAAATAAAAAATGAAATAAAATTATGAGTAACATTCAAGGCATACTACCAGAATTATCTGAAAAGAACTAAATAGAATATTTTCATGAAAAGTATCCTAATTGAAATGAAATGCCCCATGGAAAGGCTCAAAGGAAGATTGGGCATAAAGAATTACTGAATTACTTATTATCTCACTATAACAGGAACCTAATGAACAAAACAAACAAATGAGCAAAATAGAACCAGAGGCATGTAAACAAGGAAGAGACTGGCAGTAACCAGAAGGGAAGAGAGAGAGGGAGAAGTGGGAAAAGAAGGGGAAGGGTCTAGTAAATGAACTAGTTTAAATGACCCATGGACATGGACAACAGGGCATGACTGACTGGGGGAGCTGGGCATGGGGGGCGGGGCAGGGCAGTGGAGAGCAACAGAGCAACGGGGTAAAAATTGGGACAACTGTAATAGAACAACAATAAAAAATAAATTACAAAAAAGAACTACTGAATTAATTGCTGAACTAAAAAGACAATCGAGAAGGTCAGAGGAGAAATACTGAACAAAGAAAGCACAAAAGTTAAGAGAATAATTAAATTGTTCTAAGTTTTTTTATGTTATTTGAGACGAGAATAAATATACTAATTAATTATAAATATTAATTTAAATATACATGAAATCATTTATAGAAAATCATTCAAAGTATATAAATTTCAAATATAACATCTATGTTTGGAAAGTGTGTATTTATGTGATGAGGGAGAATTGAGTGTAGAAGACATGCACAGATTAACTCAAAACCTCAATCTATCCAACAGAAGGTAAATAAAACTTACTAAATGCATGAAATCAATTCAAATTAAAATGGAAACAATCCCTGTAAGTCTCTGCCAGTAAAACAGAAATATAAAAATTATCAAAGGATTAGATGATTGGACACGTAGGTAAAACATGCCTACAAATAAAATCTAAAAGTACATAGTAGATATTTACTTGAATTCATAAGATTAAGGATGTTTTAGATGCACAAATGAAGTTTACTTTTCTACACTATATCAACAAGCAATCAGTAGATTGCATACAGGAGCCATTTATAATAAATACAAAAATACTGTGTACAAAAGAATCAATATAATATAAGGCTTGAAAAACTTATATGGAATAGTTTATGGAAGTTCTCAAATGTATTAAGGAAGATCTAAATAGACATACACTGCTTTTGGATAAGGAAACAATATAGATATGCAAATTCTCCTAAAATTGATTTATGAATTCAATCAATTTTCAATCAAATCCCAACAGATTTTTTTTCTGCATATTGATACATAACTCTAAAATATGTACAGAAAAGGAAAGAGCAATAAAAAGCCAAGATTTTCCTGAGGAACACATGATTGTAGAACACCATGAAATGTAAGTCTGTAAAAGAGGATGTCAAGTTTCAGAATTGTTTATAGGCTGCTCTAGAAATGTAGCTTTCCTGGTATTGTTGACTGCACACACTGATGATCCAGTTCTTGAACAGGTTGTAAAAGATTCATATACAGTGTGCTTGGTATCATCTTTTTTTTTAATTAAAAGAAAAACATCAGAATCAATGCAAATATTCAATGGAGAAAAGAAGAAAGTGTGTATTCATATAATAAAATATCATCCTGCAGAGAAAATTAACAAACTAGATTCACACTCTTTTGTATGTATGCAATAGAACTGAAGAAGAAACACATGTAGTGGAAGACTGTTGTAGCTATGGCCTCTTTAATATTAAAAATATATAACTATGGAGGACAATGTGAAAGTCCTTAGGGTATACTATAGTATTTTTTTTTTATTTTTTTAAGTATATTTTATTGATTATGTTGTTACAGGACTATAGTATTTTAATGCATTATAAATTCATTGTCAACTTGTTTTATAAATTAGCTTGAATAATAAAAGTGTTGCTTCAAGAAACTTTGGGACAATTTTTAGTTTGCTTTGAAAACTTCCTTCACCTTTTTCAAACTGAGAATGAATGTTAAGAATCATTCTAATGGTTTCCTGCAGGAAGTCATAGAGCAAATGTGTGGTCTGGTCTCCCACCCTTTCATTTTATAACTCCTCTAAATACAGTTAGCTATGACACTTAAGTCCTATCAGGCAGGCCCTGAGCAAATCATTCATTTATTCATTAATTTTTATTCATTTGATCAATTAAGAAACACATTTACATCTATTCTCTGCAGGCTTAAGTTTGATTTAATCACAAGTTGAGTTTGACATGCAGAGACAAGAAGGCAGATGTCAAAGGTATTTGTAAATTTGGAGGGGTAGATGGAAAACACAAGAGACAGATAATATGAGTGTTGTTTCGTAACAGAGAAGTGGTATTTGAAACTGTAGAGAATAGATGAAGAGACTATAGGAAAAGAGAAAAAGACTTCCGTAGATCATTTCATACCTTTAAAATTTTAAAAGGTGAAATCTATGCTAATAAGAGAAATACGAAAAGCTATCAGATAGCTGTTAGGTAATGTGAGGTATTTCAGTGTTTTGGAAGCTAAAGAAAGGGAGAATTTCCAGAAATAGGTGTGATCACGAAGCCAAAGTGGAAAGTATTATTATATAAATTTACACACACGCACACATACACACACACACATATATATAGAGATGTATATAGATATATAAAGATGGCAATATTCATTTCATTAATAACACTTGATATTATCAGTTTTAACTTGAAGAATAAAGAAACAAAATGCCATAGTTTAGGGACGCACCAGTGATATAATAGCAGAAACAATGACATTGACAACATTTGTAAAAAACTTAGAGATGAAGTAAAGGCTTATACTAAAAAGGTAGGCCAAAGGAAGACACGTTTTAATGATGTTTTTTTTATAATGTGGTCCTATATAAAGTAAAGAGATAAAAGAACATATATAAAGAGGAAGAAGTTGACAGAACCTAGTATTATGGTTAATAGTTGTCTGTTGGCTATCTAGTGTTGTTTTACCCACTTGTTACTTAATTTTTATTTGAAAATATACTTTTCATTCTTGGTCTTTGTGATTGTAGTGGAGTTGACTTCATACTCCTTTTATTCCCTGCCTTCCCTAACTTCCCATGTCATGGACCAGACCGGATCATCCAGGCACTTTTTTCAACTGGTGAGAGAGACTAATCCAAAAACTATCGTACTAGAGACACTGAGATCCAATTCTTGGGTTTTTGTTTGTTCTAACAGAAGTGGACTCTTATTCTTCCCCATCTGGTGATGTATTAAAGTGACGCTGGCATTTCTTGGGTCCTCTCTCTGGGAACTGAAAATGAAATAAATGCAGCAGAATGTGTAGAGGGAAAATGGGGACAAAGAGAGTCCTCATGGCAACACCCAGTCCCTGTATCTGATCATTCCTAAATCCAGTTAAATCCAGTTACATTTCTGAGGTTTTTATTGAAATGAATCTATGCATTCTTATTATTGCCCAAGATTTTAATTTGATTTTTATTATTTGCTACTGAAGGAGTCATACATGATACATATGTCTCACAGAGGATGAGCGGACTGGCTTAAGTGGAATATGGATTTTGAAACAGTGGATGAAAGGAGAAAATGGATAAACATACATACTTTAAAAAAAATTAAAGACAGTCATATTAGATTGTCCTTAATAGATGAGACCAGAATAGGTGCTGAAAATAAAGGAGGTACAGATTACATTGGACATTTGAAAAGGGTGGAAAAGTTATGAAGCAGCTACTGTGCAGAGTAATGAGAGAGCCAACAAGAAATGATTAATTGCTAAGAGAGAGGGGAGCCCAGGTGAGCTGGCTGTTTTTATTTGATTTGACCCCAATTAGGTCAATGTGCTCTAAAAATGCTTGGCAGCTTAGAAGTAAGGATTAAAAAGCAGGTAACGTGGCTTGTAATGCATCAAAAGTGATAGAAAAATTCTAGGATAGAAAAATTCTGGGATTTTGAGGTGCTTAGATCAATATCATAGCTGGTCGTGACATTCAGGTAGATAAGGAGGAATCTTTAGTCAAAACAAAGACATGGTATTTACTAAAAGAAAAGTGAGAATTTGAGGGACAAGTTATTTCAAGTGTAAGAGGATGTTTTCACTAGAAGTGAATAGGAATTAAAGAATATATAACATAGAGGTTGTTTTCAGAGTAGAGTATTTTAAGTTACCAAAGCTTGAAAGCTGAATAAGACTGTATAATGTTTGGGTTGAAGCTCTTTCACTCATTGGCTAAAATAGAAGTGAAGTCTCTAAAAATGAGAACTTAAAAAATCTGTCAACAGACTTCACGGAATATTAGGTACAAGAGGAAATTGCTGCTAAGGAAAATGGCAGAAGCTATATGTAAGAGACATCTGTAGACCAGGTAGAGAGGTTGTTGAAAAAGCTGGGCCAGGTTGTCAACTTGAGCAGCTATTGGGTCTGTCTCAGCATGGGCGAAGGTGCGTAGAAAGATGCAAAGTATTTCAAAATAAGGAAAATTCGAGAGTTATGGTGGTAGAATATTTATCTAAATGAGACAATAGTAAGTTTATCATTCCTCTGTGTTAAAATGTACCTTGGATTTGTTTTAATGATATCCAGTAAGAAATGCAGGCATGGTAATGATTGACATGGAGAAAAGTTTTTGCTTTCATAATATATATAAATATCATATCATTTTGTTGTATATCTGAAACTAATATAATGTTTTATATTAATTTTACCTAATTAAAAATATAAATAAGAAAATATAATCAATACACCTTTTTATTCAATTAGCTATGGAGAATAAAGGAAGTGGCTAATTATATTTCTCTTTCATTTGGTGATTTAAATCTGAATGTAAATTAATAAAAATTTAAGATGCAAGAAATTTTTCTTGAAGCAAATCTTAGAATGGTAAAGAAATTTATCAATAAAAATATTTATTATTTAGAGTGCTTGCCAGTTACTATAACAACTATAAATTTTATAATATTTAATATTCATACCAAATATAAGAAATATTACAAGTATGCCCATTTACACCTAAGGAAACTGAAGCTGAGATAATTTAAGTAACTTGCCCAAGATCACTGGAGTATAAATCCAGCTCTGTCTGAATTCAAACAGCAGGTTTTTCAGGGCTATATCTACATATTTCCTGTGGGATGTTTCATTGACTGAGGGAGAACACACAGTCCCTATCATTCACTGGAGAGACAGTTACAATAAAATGTCTGTAGAAGTTTGTATCATCTCAGTGGTTTCTGATTTGCTTAGTATAAAAACGTGTTTGCATTAGTTTTTCACTGTTAATAAAGCAGTCCTTACAATGATACATGGCACACAGTCCATCTTAAGCTTTTATTTTGAACATGACAGTGGCGTGTAATTTAAAGAAAAAAAATCAGCCTAACACTAAGTGTACAAGGCAATAAATCTCAAGTCCCCAGAGAAACATTTTTCTGCCACCCACTTCCTTTAGACATAAAGAGATGTAGGACTCCTGCCAGAGAAATATAATAAAATGTATGAACAGTTATAAATGAAATACAATCAGAGGCCTACAATCTGCTTCTTTGCTAGCTTGCTTTATTTCTTCCTTGAGGATTCTATTTCTTCCTCTCCTTCCCCATGGTATTCCATTTCCCTTGCTTTCATTTTCCTACCTTTGCCACTATTTATATTATTTGTCCTTTCCCTTTTATTCATTTTTATGTGTTTTCTTTCTTGTCAAAAAAAAAAAAACCTGTAATTTTATTCCTATGTGTATTCAGACTTAGGGTTTGCTTTTTCTATTTCTTTTTACTACATTTTCATGTTGGATATTAATTTCTTTTCCTTCTGTGTCTGTTTCCTTTGTATTAATGCTTTAATCTTACTTCTAAGTTGGAAAAGGCTATCATATTTAGGGAAGTTTTTTTTTTTTCCCTACCAAAATAAGTCTGAATCCTGCTCATGAGATCAGAATCTCTAGGTCTAAGGAACAGTGCCAAAGTATATTGAAGGGGTTTACTCATTCATTTATGTAGGTGAGAACATTTGTTGATTTATTCTCGTCTGTCTATCCATCCTTCCATCCTTTCATCAAGTACCTACTGAGCACCTTATACTAATGTATTCATTCAATCAATGAACATTTACAGAGCACCTAGGATGTGACAGGAACCAGTGGCAAATGGGGGAGAGGTGAGTACAAGCACTGAAAGATTCATTATCAGTAGATAATTTAAAAACAATAATAAAATTAACCAAAAGTCTTCTTTTTATTATTGTAATGTGCTAGGAATTCTAAGCAATGTTGGTTATAAAATTATGGAGATTGCCCATTCCCAACACTTCTCCTCTCCCCTTTAGGTATGGCCCTGTCCAGCATAGAACAAAACAGATAAAAGTCCCTGGCATCTTAAAGGTTATATTTAGCAAAAGTGAGGTTTTGTGTGTGTGTGTGTGTAAATTTGTAATTATGAGCATATTTATATATGTGCATATAGATAATTATATAAATGTATGCATAATTGTATTAATTGGAGACACAAATTATTTGTACATACAAAGACTATGAACAACTAGAGATTGTATATACTCAACTACAAATTAGCAGAATGAGTTTGTAACAGAACCTCTGGGCTGCTCCGATTGAAACAGAACCTACAGGCCGTTTAGTTAGGGGCCAGAATTACAACTCTCAGAGCTAGAGTTTAGTGAAAAGAAAAAGAACTGTTTATTTAACAGTTAAATAGATTTAGATTATTTGCGGATATCTGCTGTTGAGTCTTATGTTCTTTCGTCGTCGTCGTCGTCGTCGGCAGCCGTCCGTCTCGAGAGACGATGGCGTAGCTTCTTGAGAGTCTATCTGCACCGCCGAGAATGGCTGTGCAGTCCGATTCGGGAGTGACAATCCCTGCCGCACTTGGTACAGGTGAAGGCAGATGGCTGTTGCTGCTGCTGCTGACGCTGCTTCCGCCTCGATCTTTTCTGGACCGCCTCCTCGTTGCGCGCAGCCTCCGCGCGTGACGTACCTTGCCTGACCGCGAGCCTCCAGGCTAGGCGGTCGTCTGCTTGAACTTCCCATGTGTTGAGATTGATGGAGCATTGTGTCATGTCCTTTTTGCAGATGTCTTTGAACCGCAGTTTTGGGCGCCCTGTCATCCTCTGGCCTTCTGCTAGCTCGCCGTAGAGGAGGTCTTTGGGGATACGGCCTGCATCCATTCTTTTGACATGGCCGAGCCACCTGAGGCGTCTCTCGCTAAGAACTGCATGCAAACTGCTCATATTGGCTCGCTTCAGCACCTCGGTGTTGGGGACCTTATCCTGCCAGGTGACATGCAGGACGCGTTGCAGGCACCTCATGTGGAAGCTGTTGAGTTTCCTTTCGTGCCTTGCGTAGGTGGTCCACGTCTCGCTGCCATAGAGGAGAGTGCTGAGTACGCAGGCTTGGTAGATGCGCAGTCTGGTTTTCTCAGTGAGGCTGGAATTGTTCCACGCTCGCCGGTTCAGTCCGGCCATAACTGTGGCTGCCCTGGCGATTCTCCGGTTGACCTCCAAGTCGACTGACAGAGAGCTCGAGATGGTGGACCCGAGGTAAGTGAAGTCGTTGACAACCTCCAGGGTGTATCCGTCGATGGTGATGCATGGGGGAGTCCCCGTGCCTTGAGCCATAACATTCGTCTTCGTCAGGCTGATGGCTAGTCCGAACTCCTTGCATGCGTGGGAAAGGCAAGTGACTAGCTGTTGGAGTCCCTCTTCGGAGTGTGATGTCAAAGCTGCGTCGTCGGCGAAGAGCATCTCACGGATGAGCACCTCTTTGACTTTGGTCTTGGCTCGTAGACGGGCCAGGTTGTAGAGCTTGCCATCGGATCTCGTGTGAATGAAGACACCCTCGCTGCAGTCCTTAAAGGCGTATTGGAGGAGCATGGAGAAGAAGATTCCGAACAGCGTAGGCGCGAGGACGCAGCCCTGCTTTACTCCGCTGCTGACTGGGAAGGCCTCAGAGGTTGTGCCATTGTAGGACACCGTGCTGTGCATGTTGTCGTGAAAGGACATGACCACAGCAAGCAGATGTGGTGGACAGCCAATCTTCCGTAGCAAGCTGAAGAGTCCGCTTCGACTGACCAGATCAAACGCCTTCGTGAGGTCAATAAAGGCGAGGTAGAGTGGTTTATGCTGCTCGTGACACTTCTCCTGCAGCTGGCGTAGGGAGAAGATCATGTCCACTGTTGATCGGCCAGCTCTGAAGCCACACTGGGACTCTGGGTAGACGCGGGAAGCAAGGGTCTGCAGGCGGGCAAGAGCGACCCGGGCGAATACTTTGCCGACGACGCTGAGGAGAGAGATGCCCCGGTAGTTGTTGCAGTCGCTGCGGTCTCCTTTGTTCTTGTACATGGTGATAATGTTGGCGTCTCTCATATCCTGGGGGATGTAACCCTCCTTCCAGCAGAGACAGAGTAGATGGTGGAGCGGCTGTAGCAGGACTGGTTTCCCGCTCTTTAGGATTTCTGGAGGGATTCCGTCGCTTCCTGGTGCTTTCCCGCAAGCGAGGCGGTCGATGGCTTTGCCGAGCTCTGCCGCAGTAGGTGGGGTGTCTAGCTCCTCCATGACTGGTAGGTCTGGGATGGCGTTAAGAGCAGTGTCTGTTACGGTGTTCTTCGTTGCGTACAGCTCGAGGTAGTGCTCGGTCCACCGCCGCATTTGCTGTTCCTGGTCAGTGATGACCTCACCTGTCTTGGACTTAAGGGGGGCGATCTTGGAGGGGATTGGGCCTGTTGCCTTCTTGATACCTTCATACATTCCTCGTGCGTTGCCTATATCGGCGGCTTCCTGAATGCTTCTGCACAGGTTTAGCCAATAGGTGTTGGCACAGTGGCGGGCGGTCTTCTGGACTTTGTTCCTGGCAGCCCGTAGAGCTTGAAGTGTACTGGGAGTGGGCGTGACCTTGTAAGCCAGTAGGGCCTTCCTCTTAGCCTCGATCACGAGTTCCATTTCTTCCCAGTGAGCCTCGTACCAGTCAGCGTTCTTCTGCTCTTTCTTCCCGTAAGCAATAATGGCAGAGTTGTATATGGCGTCGCGGAGACGTGGCCAATTGGATTCGATAATGTCATCTGCCGCCACTCCCTCGCCGAGTGCATCTTCCATCTTGTTGATGAATTGCTGGGTCTTAACTGGGTTGCTGGCACAACTGGTGTTGATGCGTGGGCGACCCTTCATCTTGGAGTGGTGCAACCTCTTCGGCATTATGCGCACCTTGCTTACCACGAGGGCATGGTCCGTGTCGCAGTCTGCACTGTGGTAGCTGCGGGTGAGGAGGGTGCTGCCAATATCCGTTCTTCTGGTGATGACGAGGTCAAGCTGGTGCCAATGACGGGAGCGGGGGTGCCTCCATGACACCTGGTGGATCTCTTTGCACTTGAAGAATGTGTTTGTCACACACAGGCCGTGGTGACACAAAAGCTCAAGCAGTCGCTGACCATTCTCATTGATCTTTCCTCTCCCAAAGTTTCCAAGGCAGGTGGGCCAGGCCATGTGGTCGGCTCCTACTCTTGCATTGAAGTCTCCAAGGAGATAGAGAGCGTTACTTCTGGGAATCTTGGATAACGCTTCGTCCAGTGCATGGTAGAACTGTTCTTTCTCTTCGGTGGTGGCGCAGAGGGTTGGGGCATACGCGCTAAGAATGCTGACTGGGCCGAAAGTTGTTGACAATCGGAGGGTAAGTAATCTCTCTGTGCCTCCTGTGGTTGGCTCTATGGAGTTAACAAGCGTGTTCTTCACAGCGAACTCAACACCTTGCTGTCTTGGTTGGTCCGGAGACTTCCCTTGCCAGTAGAAGGTGTAGTTGGTTTCTCTGATAGTTCCGTTGTCGGCCAACCGGGTCTCCTGTAGAGCCGCAATGTCGATGTTTAGTCGTGCCAGTTCCCTATCGATGACAGCGGTTTTCCTGGCACCCTTGATCCACGGAAGGTCTGCAGTAAGTCCAGGGCACATGGTCCTGATGTTCCAGCTAGCGAGGCGAAGAGCCGGAGGCTTCTTTCTTGTTTTTTGCTTGGAATTAACTGGTGCGGGTGTTTTGTGGCCCACTTTTCGAGAGGCGCCTCTCTGATCCCCACGCACCCAGTGGGGCAGGCGAGCCATGGCGAGACGGTAGCTGTCCAGTGAGACGCGATGACCTCTCCCACCGTCAGAGGAGACCCCTGGCGCTCGTTTCCTTCGCCAATCGGATGAGCTTATAACCGGTATCTGTCTCCTCCCGTGTTGAGTCGACATCTTGCGATGACGCTGGAGTGTCCTCTCAAGTGAAACTGAAGCTACAGAGCCTGGGCAGGGTGATATGGAGGGTCTGCTGTTGCCCATGCAGCAGACCCCCCCTCTCTTCGCAGCTGAAGGGTCCAAGGGAAAGACAAAGTCAATACAGCTTGGCTTCAGGTGCGCCGCAGGAGTTGCCGGTGTTGACTACAATGTCAAACCGCCTTAGGGACTCCGGCTCCGGATTTTCTGTCGGGGTTTACTCCCTTAGCCTTTCCCCTGAAGAGGTATGCCGCAAGGCAGCAGAGGTTTTTTGGGGTCAGAGTTTTCCTTCTCTGATTTTAGAGATGTCCTTCCTCTTTCCTCCTTTACAGTCTTGAGGGCAGCATTTACAGGCTAAAATAGAAAACTGGCAGTGTAACCTTCTAAGCAGATACTACCAATACCCTGCTTGGGTATACTCACCCAACAATAAACATCTCTTAAATGTCCTCCAAGTGCCATGCCTCGAATTAGTAAATGGCAGTGCAATGGCAGCCAAACATTTGGATCAGTTTCACTAAGTAAACCACCAACACAAGTAGGTTTTTAAAACAATAGAATAGTGTCTCATTTTATTAAAAATAATAACTATTTTTAAGCAACTTACCAGCAACACTGAATAAAAACCTGGCTGTGTTTCCCACTGTTTCAACTGCTCCTCAGCTGGCTTTAACACAGCAGTATCCTGACTGGTGGCCTGAGTTAAGACTTGAAGAACAACAGTGCTGGCACTATTGAGATCCATGGAAACCAATTGGCTCAGTCCGAATAGCCCGGCTCTCCAGCTTCCACTGTCCAACACGAAGTGGCGTCGGTTGGTCCCGCGCCCCACGCTTGCAAGTCCACATAGTTCTGCCTCCCCCTACCAAACCAGGCCAGCCTTAGAAAAGTCGGAAACACCGTTTCCCTACTTCCTAGGCACAGTTCAGCTTTACCAGTAGCTGCCAATCACTCAAATCTGATTGGGGGGGGGGGGTCCTTTCTGTGCTGTGGTGCCCTCCAGCTATCAATGCAGAACCACATGAATTCTCAGCCTCCTTGTAAACTGCCTTCTTCCTGCAAACCGCATGGATCTCTTCTCCTTCTCAAAACTGCATGGCAAGAGCCTCTTAAAGCGGCCTGGAGAGCCCTCTCAAAACTGCATGGAGAATTCAGCTTCTTTAATCCGCATGGAGAAGGCCCCTTCACCAAGCCGCATGGAGGGGGTGCAAGAGAGAGAGCGAGCGAGAGCGAGAGCGAGCGAGAGAGAGAGCCAGAGAGAGCATGAGACCCAGAGAGCCAGAGAGAGCATGAGACCAAGAGGGAGAGTCTGAGTGAGCCAGAGCTAAAATGTCTGCAGCTGCTTATATATCCCTGACTGCGTCCTCTGACACAGTGGGTGTTGCAACCAGTTCTGACCATTCACAGAACCTTATGCAGGGTCTGTAGGCTCCTTCCGTACCATCCCACAGTTCAAGACTCCTCCCATCTTCTTGGGCCTTGGAAGTATCAAAGCCATTTTGCATAACAAAGACACTAGCAACTAGCCCCAGGCATGCAAAGGCATCTTAAAAGCTGCTTTCCCCCAGCTGCAAACTCTGGAGTTTGTTTTTGGATACCCCTGTTTCTGTAACAAGTTGATAGATCCATCAAGGCATTATCTGCTAAGAAGTAATGACTGAGATTAGTTGGGTTTCATACATAACTACTCTCAGTGTTCTTAGATTTAACGGGGCATCAGAATCACTCAGGGAAGCTTTAAAAAACAGTTTCTCTAGCCACATTCAGAAAATTTTTAATTCCATTTCTCTAGAGTATTAGTGTTTTTTATATGTCCTTACAGTAATTTGAATGGGCAGTCAGTGCTGAGAAACACACTTTGTGTGGCCTATATAGAATATCAAGAGGAATTTGAACTAGATACATGATTGAGTTGTGTCCCCTAAAAATATGTTAAAGTCTTAAACCCTAGTATATCAGAATGAAATCTATTAGAAAGTTTAGAAAATAGGGTCATTGCAGATATAGTTAGTTAAGAAGAGGTCATTCTAGGTGGAATGGGTGGACTCTTTTATTGTTTCTCCTCTCTCCTTCTCACTCTTCCTCTGTCAAAATGATTGAACTGTCATGACTGCTGGCTTCTTTTCCCAAGTTGGGCTAGGCTCACTTTTTACTCCACATTATAGCCAGCAGCTTCACATGGGTATAAAATGACAGTGCGTTACCTCAGCAACCTCACATATTTTTACTTTCTTCCTGGAGATTTTTCTACAATGACTTGAGGGACCTGTGAAAATTTAACTAGCATTCATGCACATATGGCTCAGCACGGTGAGTGAGTTCATAACTTGTGGATAATTTTTGACTAATGGAGGATAAGAGAGGACAAATGCTCCTCTCTTTCCTCTTTTAAGTGAACAATGTGAGGTGTAGTCTTCACAGTATCTTGCATTATCTTGATGATACCAAGTCCTATTTTTCACAGAGGTGATCAATCAATTACTTACCCTTGTATTGGCTTTCCCTCCTTACATATTTTACTATCATCAGTCTCCCGCTCTTCCTTGGGATTGTCTCCACTAATGCATTACCTGTTTTTCTTGGTTAAACCTGGCTAAAACAAAGCTGTCATCATTCTATTCAGCATTGTATTGGGGGTCTTAGACTATGATTGAAAGTCTAAGGATTAGAAGAAGGAAATACAAGCTAATGACACTTGCAGATGCTATGATCATTTAATTAGAAAATTCAAAATAATCTGAAGATATATAATTGAATATAACAGTATTTAACAAGCTAACAGAATATAAGATTTATTTTAAAAATTTGCATATCTATACAAACAGCTGGATATAAAACAACCCCCCCCAAAAAAAAACCTATGTGCAATAGTAACAGAATATCTAAGTAAGTTTTAAAAAACATACTTAAGGACTTCAAAAGAAAAGGTTTAATTCTACTAAGAAAAAAAGAAGACAAAAAAGAGGGACATATACCATCACGGATAATAAGAATTAATATCATGAGAAATCATTCATCCAAAAATACATTTATAAATTCAATAAAATTTCAATTAACATTCCAACAATGTTATTTTGTGAAATTGATAGTCTGAATCTTAAATTTTATGAAAGATTAAAGGGCCAAGGATATTCAAGGCCTTTATGAAGAGAAAGTCAGGATGAAGATGCTATTACTCTGTTGTATATTAGAACTTAGTTTGAAACTTGAGAATTACTTGGAAAAGAAGTAGAAAAATAGAAATGTGCAGTGGTCCAGCTTGGCTGGAGAGGAAGTCATGTGCGGGGTAAACATGGTGAGAAGTCTGTAATTTATATAAAGGTCATATTGTGAAATATGTTGGATGCCATAGATCAGGAATTTATATTTACTCTCAGGTATATGTAAAAAATGGAACATGTCTAATGCGATGGCATTTTTGGAGACATTTTATATGATACATTGAGGATGAAGAAGACTTGAAAGAAAGGGTAGGTTGGGAGGCTCTTAAATTGCAGGAAGAAAATAAGTAATAAGTTTAATAAAACCAATGTATCATTTTAAAAAGAACTAATAGATTTAGACTTGCAAAGTCTAAAATAAATTCGGACAATTTATTGGGTAAATTCTATGTGCCAGGCACCTGACATATATTATTTATAATTTAAACAATTCACACTAGGCAGGTTTAATTATATATATATATATATATATATATATATATATATATATATATATATATAAAGCTAAGTTTTAGAAAGGTTAAAATTTATTTTCAGAAATACTGAACTAATAAGTAGTTGAGTCAGAATTTATGTTTTAGTTGACCTAAGAGTCCTATACTGACAAACATATGTATTATATTAACTCTTGTTAAGTGAGATATTTTGTAGGGGAGAGTAAAGTAGGTTTTTTTAATGATGAAAAAGAAAATATTAGGTAAATAGCAATCATTGTGCTATATAGACATGATAGCAATTGTTGAGGGTGGCATTGATATAATACTCATTTAAGAGATAAGAATACTATATTTTATAGCTTCTTGGTCCCATATTTACTCTGAATCATTTCCAGAATAGCTGAACAGATTAACATAAACTCGGGTAATCCAGAGTGGAGAATAGGCTCAAAAGGAACAATTAAAAAATATATATCTGCAGGCATTTATTAGGTATAAATCAGGGACATAAAATAAATATGTGAGGAAAGGACACAATTACCCAAGAATACTCATTTTAAAACTTTAAAAATAAATTATTTTGTTCTAAAATCTAAATTTACTACTTTAAAAATATTGTATTTCCTATTGTCAGAGGTATCCAATGAGACACTGATAATTATTGGTAGACATTCCTACAGAGGAAATCAGGAACCCTGAGAGGCGAATGAAATAGGACCTGTCTCAGTTTCCTTTCAATTCTGAGATCCTGGAATTTGATGAGCCTCCATTTCACCTTCTCACTTTATTGAGTGTATCGAGATTAGAGTTTGTAAAAAGAATCAACGCTTTATCACACCTGGATTATACAGAATGTTAGGAGTTACAATTCCATCTGTCCTGGTTTCTGAACATCAAATGTTCACTTTAATAAACCCAAACCAAGGGACACTGTGTATGGCATGTTGTAGCTGGCTGACAAGGCCAGGTGCAGACAGCTCTTAGGAGTGACCACATCTCAGCCTTTAGCTTGGAGAGAGCTTCCCAGAGGTCCCTGTAGCTTCCAGCTTTCAGAGCCAGGGGCAGTGATTATGCCAGGAAGAACCATCTCACATGTGGGAAGAATCTGTTCCTTTTCAACATGGTGGAGAGGAATTTTTTTCTTCTTTTTCTTTTAGCTCTTGTGACTAGTATAATAATCAAATTAACAGGAGAAAATGACCAACTTTAATTATGTGTGTCTCTATGGGGATTCCCTAAGACTATGGGACCCATGAACTTCAGGCTTACATGCCATCTTGAACTAATGAGAAAGGGGGGATGGGATGTGGGACTTCAAAGGAGATGGGGCATTCACATGGAGATGGAAAAGCAAATGTTTGGTAGACAGATGTTTGCTGGGCCATCTGTAACAATGTAATCAAACTCAGGTTCAGCTCTCTAAGACAACGGAAGCCAAACTTGTAAGACAGGTGCTGGTGAGAAGCAAAGCAGTTTATTCAAGTGCTGGCTACCTGAGAAGATTGGGGACTCTCGTTCCAAAAACCATCTTAATATCTCAGTGCAGGCAGGGGTTTTTATTAGGAGGGAGAGGGAAAACAGAACAAAAAAATCAGAGACAAGGGTGTTGAAAGTTCTCTACCCGTAAGTCAGAGCAGTCCATTCTGATGATGATCTCAAGACTGGTCAAGCAGTGGTCCTGTTTTCATGGTTGAGAGTCAGCAAGTCTCCTAGAGCCAGAACCTCCAGGTACTGGAGTTGGCCTGTTCTTCAAAGCAGGTTCCCAGATCTGTCACCCAAATATGCAGCTTATCTATGGATTACCCATTAGTTAACACTTCAACTTTTATAAAAGCAATTCTAACAGAACAGAATAGAGAGGTGGGTTACAACAATGGGACACATGGAGGAGTTTGGTAAAAAATGTTCTAGATTCCTTCCTGTCAATCTCACTTAGTTCATGTTAATTTGTGGTTACTTGTGACAGTGTCACCCTTTCTGGAGCAGGTCCTCTGTCTCATGCCTTTAGGCCACTAGAAGAAAGATCAAAGATTTTTCTGGAGTCCCAAAAGGAGCAATTTAAATTTATCTTTATATTTATAACCTAGAATTACTTACTGCTTTGAAAGAGTACCTTTAGGGGTCTCAGGTTCTCTCCATCATATCACTCATTTATTGTGTGATCTTCAGGAAATCAAGTCACCTCTCTTCTCCTTATTTCATCAGTAAAATTAAAATTAGAGTGCCAGCCCTGATTGTCTCAGAGAATAACTCTCATAATTATGTGCACCAAGGATGGATGAGAAGGCACTTCTATGTGAATGGATTGCAAATAACATTTCATGCATTCTAAATACCAAAAATGTGATACAAACAATGAGTAAATTAACACACAACCAAACTATTGGCAAAGGGGGGGGGAAACAACTAGTCCAAGGATAATAAGACAAACAAATATTTTAAGAAGAGTTCTTTTCCCTGCTTGTAGTCCAAAGAAAATATGACATTAACTGAGTCTGGAATGAGAATGATAAGTAAAAAGGCCATTCAGAAACCTTGCCTCCATCCAGGATCTATAAATATATTGCACAAAGCAATCAGGAATGGGGTGATTTTTTAAATTTTGCATGTAGTAAAATTCAGAAATCACCTAAAACACCATTTTATATCATTTGGATGCCTACGTCAAATTAACTTTTTAAAATTCCTCAAAACTGAACATTGTTTAAGACTTTATATAGATAAATTCTTTAAATAGATATGATTGTCCTCTTCTATCCTATAGCAATGTCTGCCAGTCAACTTCATTTAAACACTTTGTTTTGATTATTTTGAGGATAGATGTATATAGAGGAAGAATTTCAGTGACATAACAAAGGAAGTCCTGACTAGAAAATATATGCATAAAATTTCCTAAAGCAGTTGTAAAGATTGAAGAAACTAAGCTAGGTTTGCCAAGGCCTGATACTGTAGAACAAAAATTTTAATCAAAATTATATTTTATTTTCAAGGAGAATTGCCATAAATGAAGCAGAGAGGCTAATAAACTTTGAAAAAATAATTTGATCAACAAATGAATCTGATATATAACTCCTAGAAAGAATATAACTCCTTTAAGTATCCATTTTCCCAAAGGCTTTATTTTTTTTCTTTTATTGTTCCAGCTATTCTGCCTTAGAAACCTACTCATTTATGGTTTTTAGAGAGAAATCCAGCAACAATTTAATACATTAAACACATGCATGCAAACACACATGTTTCTGTGTTTATGTATATGTATATATGGTTATATGTATGTACATGTGACTGAATTAAAGTATGTCTGGGAGAGGATATCTTTTAGTCTGTACACTTTTTTATCCATACATCTATCATCCTTAATGGCTTTGTTGCATATAAAATCAGATTTCTCTTCTCTGTGGTTGGATGGCTATCTCCTTTGGAAGAGTCTTAAGAAATCTCCAATTTAGCATATTTAAGTTGAATGCTGTCAAATCTCTTTATTAGGTATGTGTTACATAGTCACTCCAATGATTAGCTGGGTATGATTTCCACTTAAATATTATGGCCACTTATCTATAAAGCATTCAGTGATAATATGAGGTCCATATTTACAAATTTGCAATGGTTAACTTAACTTGTCTTTATTAATGTACACCGATTAACATACTTAAAATTAATCTTTATATTTCTAAACCATATCCCATTGGATATTTGTGACTAATTTTGAATTTAATACAGCACGTTAAAGTGTTTATGAGAATTGTTTAGCTTTCAAGTCTGTCATAGGAAAACACTTTAATCAGAGTGTTTCCACAGCTTTTAATATATGTGAGTTTGATATTTGGATTCATTAAAATTATGTCTGGAAAAATTGTTACATACACATGTAATAAAGTATATGAATGATGAATTGTTACATAAAATTTAATTAATATTTTATTAATGACTGTGAAGACCTACTATCACAACATATTTTAAGCTTGGAATAGCTGTTCTCAATTGGTAGTTGTTGCTGTTTTTATTTTTGTTATTATTACTAGTATGTGTGGGTTAGGGATTAAATGAAATCACCAAAGAAAAGGTAAATATCTCACCCTCTGCAAATTTTTTTGACTAATTTGTCAAAGAGAATGATGGGCACATCTCTGACTTGCTTCAATATTTATAATTGCATCCTTGAGTTATGCTACATATGGCATAAAAAGTAGACTCAAATGAACTTTTTTGTATTCATATTTAAGAAATATTGAAAAACACTGTATTTTTAAGTTTTCATTGTAAAACCAGAAGTAATCATGGTACTCAGTTCTAGATGAATAATATCAATTTATTAGTTAGTTGTTTTTGTTAGAAGTTTTTGAGGGTCAAAAATTTTTTTTTCTCTTTCTTTATTCCGTGATGTTTTTGGTTGTATTGTAGTAGCAAATGAAATAATGGTGTGAATGTTATAAATTCTTTGTTCTGTACTTGAATAGTTATCACAGATGTAAAGTGGAATAGTATTCCTTAAGAAATTGACTAAGTGGCCAGAATAGAGAACAAAAATGGAAAGTTTTTCTCTGGTTTTATTGTAATAAACTTGCTGAAGATTCAGACAAATCTATCAAAGTTATCGAGTGACTACTCAGGGCAAAGCATGTTATACAGTAGATAGTAAGATGAGAGAAGACCTGGACCTGTGCTTTAGAGAATTATCTTCATTAGCTGTAAAAATATTGAGAAATAGGAATACACAAGACATAGAACATGTCAGAACTGTGGTAATGATACAGGCAAACCTTACTGTTGTTTCTAGTGGGTGACTAAAGAAGGCATCAGGGAAGAAAAGGATTTGAGGCACTTTTAAGGTTAGGAACTTTTAGATAGGTGGATAAAATGAGTAAACAAAATGTCAAGTCAGGTGGGAGTACATAAAGGGTGAGCACAGGTAGGTTTACAATTGTTCATATGGAAAAACACATGCAGATTATGATTATCACAATAGCTTTTTGAACTCTGTGTTTAGCCTACTCACAACTTTTGCTCACCTTTGTATTTATTTACAGATATCATATGAAAAACTAAGATGGAAATATAATTTTTATATTGGACCTGAATGCCAAATTAAAACTTTTGGACTTTAGTCTATAGGAAATGAAAAGCAAAACAGCAGTTGGATAACTAGACCAAAGTAGTATTTTAGAAAGACAAATATGATAGTCACAGGCATTTTTAAAAAATATATAGGAATAAGAAAATTATAGGGAGAAATGAGAGTAAGAAACCAGCTGGAACTCAATAATGGTATAATGAAGTACTGTTTTGCTACAATAATCAATGTGTGTTTTTCTCTTAATTTCTGTTAATTAGTGACCCCCTCTTCCTATTCAGATAACAACCGAGGCATTTTAATGTTTATGGTTCCAGGAAAGACATAACAGCAGCAAAAAAGTATACTTGGAATACTGGAAGTTTTATTTTATAAGGTAGCCATTTAAAATTTATGACAAGGATAGTTTTGAGGAAAATAAAAATTATGAGTGTCAAAAGCCTGTGCTTTTAAGTATCTTATGCCTTAAAGATATTGAGATATATATTTATGTCATAAAATGAATATTTTTATAGTGTGTGAGTGTGTGTGTGTGTGTCTGAAAACACCAAAGCCATGTTTCTAGTTCAGGGCAAAGAAACCAAGAAGGTGAGCTGCATTACTAAGTTCAGGTCAGCCATCAAAAATGACTACTTCATGTGTCTATTTAGAGATTACTTGGTACAGTCAGAATTCTCCTGCCTATGATCAGGAAAGTAACACACTGACTTCACTATTGCTTGGAGCCCCCATCCACCAACTAAAACTGCCTCCAAACATACACAGTGAATAACTTGTATGAAGATATATACAAACATAGCCATACTCTAAGAGGAGTGCATACACAGTTGATATAGAATTGGGTCTAGTTGTATAGGGGATACAGCACTGATCTGTATTAGCCAGTGAGGAGACAGCCAACTTAACAGATGCAGAGTTCATAACACTGGTATTAAAGATGCTCATAGACTTAACAGATATCCTTAAGCATGGCAAACACATAAGGGAGGAAGTGAAAGCTATGCTAAATGAAATGAAGGAAAATCCACACAAAACCAGTGGTGAAGGGAAGGAAACCGGGGTTCAAATCAATGATTTGGAACATAAGGAAGAAAAAAACAGTCAACCAGTACAGAATGAGGAAACAAGAATTGAAAAAAATGAGGAGAGGCTTAGGAACCTCTGGGACAACTTTAAATGTGCCAAAATCCAAACCATAGGGGTGCCAGAAGGAGAAGAGGAAAAGCAAGAAATTGAAAACTTATGTGAGAAAACAATGAAGGAAAATTGCCCAAATTTAATGAAGGAAGTAGACATACAAGTCCAGAAAGCACAGGGAGTCCAAAATAAGCTAGCCCCAAAAGAACCACACCAAGACACATCATAATTAAAATGCAAAAGGTGAAAGATAAAGAGAACCTTAAGAGCAGCAAGAGAAAAGCAGAGAGTTAGCTACAAAGGGGTGCCTATAAGACAATGAGCTGATTTCTCAAAAGAAACTTGGCAGGCAAGAAAAGACTGGCAAGAAGTATTCAAGGTAATGAAAAGGAAGGACTTACAACCAAGATTACTCTATCCAGTAAAGCTATCATTTAGAATGTGCTTCCCAGACAAGGTAAAGCCTAAGGAACTCATCATCACCAAACTATTATTATATGAAATGTCAAGGGGACTTACTTAAGAAAAAGAAGATCAAACTTATGAACACTAAAATGACAACAAACTCACAACTATCAACAACTGAATCTAAAAGATAAAAACAAAATCCAACTAAGCAAACCAGAATAGGAACAGAATCTTAGATATAGGGATCATTTGGAGGGTTATCAGCTGGGAGAGGGAAAGGGGAGAAATGGGTAAATGGTGCAGGGATTAAGAAGCATAATTGGTTGGTACAAAACAGACATAGGAAAATTAATAATATAGGAAAGGGTGAAGCCAAAGAACTTATATGCACAACCATGGACATGAACTAAGGGTGGTGGAATTGCTAGAGGGAAGGGGGGTACTGGGAAGAGGGGAGGAAAGGGGAAAAATTGCAATACTGTAACAACATAATCAATAAAATATACTTTAAAAAAAGATGTAAAGTTGTGTGACTCAATGAAGAATTGAACAGAAAAATGAAACAGAGCTGTCACTTAGTCATAGAAGCAATTATGGACTGGAAAGATGGATAAAGTATATACCAAGAACTATTAATATTATTAAGTGGTTTCTGAAACTTCTAAAAGGATAATATCAAGGGACAGTTCTGACAAAAGACATGTTTAATTGCAAGATTTACCCTGGAAAAGGAAAAAAGAAAATGAGAACACACTGGTATGATTCACCTGGTTAGTGCCTTTCATAATAAGTATGATTTATCACCAGTTTCACAGAACCAAGGCAGATTCTTCTTGTCCAGAAATCAGAAGAATATGTGAGGCAAGGCTAGAACCTCTGACATTCTTTTTTTGCAGATATTGCAGCACTCATGCATGCCCTCTACCGCAGGTGTGTGCTGAACCACCAGCCGGCTGCCAACCATGCTCCCACTGCTCCCACATGAACCTCAACACTCGCTGTGCAACCCTCCCATTGCTCACCACCACACTCCTGTGGGGGTTCTGCCCCTTATATATTATGCATAGACAAAGCCAACTACTAGCCAAAATATGACATCAATGCTTATATAACTGAGAGTGTGCTGCACATGCAAATCTAATATCTCTAAGCAGCTCAAGCATAGGCATCCTGAGTGAGGGAGCCTGACAGACTCTATTATCCTCCCACAACCAGTATATAGGAAATAAATAACTTCAGTTGAACAATCCTATCTAGTCCATGTCCCAGGAAGAGCAGTTGTAAACTGTCAACAGTGGACAGAGAAGCAAAAAAGATAAGTAGGTCAGCCAGAGTCACAGAAAGTTCACTTGAGGAATGAGAGAGAATGACAGCAGCAAATTTGAGATAAGGTCAGGGTATGGTTATTAGGATAACAAAAGACAGATCCTTTGTTTTCTGGGAAGATGAAATGAGAGAGAGGATATCTGTCAGTTGAAAAAGCCATAAGGAAGGAGGTACAGGGTAGTAAATGGAAAAGGAGGTCAAGTGTATGATGATAGAAGATTTGACTTTGGGTAGTGTGTACACAATGCAATATACAGAGGATGTATCATAGAATTGTGCACTTGAAACCTTTATAATTTATTAACCAATGTAACCCCAATAAATTCAATTTTTAAAAAATGTCAGAAGCAAATGAACCACCATCCTAGAAGTACTGGATTTTGATTGAGACTGTATATGGCCAAGGCTGTTTTCAGATGCAAATATTCAAAATGTTAAGTCACATTGACATAACAGATTGAGAGGTAATTCAGAGGTATGGTAGTCTCCATTGGTTTGGACAGAATACAGACTCTTACTTCTCTTTGATTTCCCATTTTCTGCCCGTCTCTCTGTGTTGATTTGGTCCTCAGACTAGCTTCCCTTCTGGTCTTCAAAATAAGTTGGTTTCTACAACAGAGGGATGTAATTCCTCAAACCAATCCAGCTGATGTGAAAATTCTTCCTCAAATTAAAAATTATTCTTATTTTTAGCTTGATTGGTTTAGTTTAGTAAAAGGGACCCCAAATCACTGACAGCCCCCAGAAAATATCTTTCTTTGATCAGATTGAATTTGAGTCCCTAAGTCACTAAAAATAGAGTTGAGATCATCATGGTTAATTTAATCAAAATCAGCTTCCCCTGAGTCATATGATTGAAATTCTGAGACAAAACTCTGGAAAAAGTAATGTATCCTCTAGAGAACTTTCAGAATAAGTGTTATAAAATACACTATTCCTTGATTCAAGGATACTTTTTCTTATATTTTAATACTTCTAAAATTAGGATTCATTTTAAACTGAATGGCATATTAAGGTTGAATTGGCAGTGATGTATATTATCTCTTTCAGAGTGGTATATGATATAATGTTGCCTGTTACAGATCATATACCATTATAGGTCTAAGGTAAGATGGCATTTTATTTAAGTACTAAAAAAGGACTAGGTCTTCATTTCAAGGATGTAACCAGTCCTTATGTTTCTGGAAATACTAAATTATTTAATTCAGTAACATACATGAATAAATGATCTTATTAATCACAATTAATAGAGAAATCTGAACTTTGTCCGCTACTTATCTTCTTTCTCACCATATTAGTCCAAGTTACTGAAATATTTCTCACAGATTATTTCAGTAGACTCTTAACATTTTTCTGTACTCATCACCATTCCCCTTCAAACCATTTACCACAGGGCAGTCACATGAGTCTTTTGAAAGTTTAAATCTGCAACTCTGCTTCTAGTAATGATAGAATATCTTCTATTACAGTGACCTACAGATAACAATGACAAAAATTATGAACAAAAAATTTTTCAAATTATGAAGCTATAGAGTTACCAAAAGCAGGAAGATGAAGAACAATCAGTCTTAAAAGAAGTCACAACACTAGATAAGATTTTTGTTTATGCAACTTTTTACCTGGGATCACTCCCTCAAACAAGGGGTGTGCTTGAGCTCAAGTGGAAGAAAATGGGAGGGTGCTAGCACAAATGGGTACTGGAATTCAGGTAGTAAGCTGCAGCCTTTGCAGCTTGAGGAGTCAGATGACAGGGTCAGGCCTACTGAAACAACTAGAAAGTAAAAGAGGGAATTCCAGAAAAGAAAATTCATGGGGTGAGAAGCCTCAAAAACTGTGCATATGCTCCCAGTAAACACTTGGATAACCCTAGACTCTGCATTCATAGAAAACTCCAATGATTCTGTTGAAAAACAATCTGTATGGCAGACCATGTCCAGTTTAAGGCAACTGCCTACTGAGAACAACAACAACATTCTTCAGAGGAAAATAAAAGATTTCAGAGTCTCTGGAATATATCCTCCACATGGAGCAGAATAAACTAATACAATAGTAGTCATGTAAAGTATTCAGATAATGTAGCTCATAGTTAAGAGAAAAAACAACCAATAGAAACTAAAGCTGAATTGTCCCAGATATTGAAAATAGGAGAAATTTTAGAACAAAAAAGTACAATATCTGAAATAAAACAATCACTAGCTGTATTTAACAGGAAATTTGAAATGACAGAAAAACAACTAGTTAACTTGAAGATAATTCAATAGAAATTATGCAATAAGAAAAATAAATTTATTGAAAAATATTAAGCCTAGCTATAAATGGATGGAAAAAGAAGAATTAGGCAGACTACTTGGAGAAATAATAGAAAAAAGTTCCCTGAATTTAATTCACACACATACACACACACACACACACACACACACGTTTAAGAGTTCCAGTAAATCTTAAGCAAAATAAATACAACAGAAAACAAAATTAGGTATCTCATAGTTAAACTATTGAAAATAAAATTTATCTTGAAAACAGCCAGAGAAAGGCAATATAATACACACAGGAAAAGAACAATGCTACAACTAGAGCTGACTTTTTATCAGAAGCAATTGAAGCCAGCACATAAGTTAAGGACATCTTTAAAATGTTAAAAGAAAATAAACTGTCAAACCATAATTTGATATCCAATGATAGCACCCTTCATAAATATAGTCAAGGTAGACAGTCAGATAAGGAAAACTAAAGGAATTAGTCTTTAGCAGATCTGTGCTACAAAAAAAGCATAAGTTCCTCGAAATGGAAAGACTGATCTACAAAAGTGGTTGAAAATTATAAATATATTGTAAATATAAAGGTCTACATAAAATGGTTCTATTATTTTACTTATATGGTTATTTTTTCTTTTCTCATAATTTTGTTAACAAAATAATGAAAGTTATTATTACCAATATTAATAGAAACCAATACCATTGGTCTCTACATTGAGAAAGATGTAGCTACTCTGGCATTTTTGCCAAAAATCTAAGCAGAAGCAAACATCTGACAAACCCAAACTGAGGGATTTTCTACAGAATAACTAGTCTGTGCTTTCCAAAAACGTTGAGGTCAAAAAACAAAAATAAAAATAAGCAAAGAAATGATGAGACACTCTGCCAAATTCAAGAAGAATACAGAAATATTCCAGGTAAATGTAATGTGTGATCCTTTATGGGGCCATGGATTTAGAAAAAAATAATCCCTAAAGAATATTACTGAGACTGTTTGATGTGAACTGTTGATTATAGAGAAGTATTTCATCAATACTAAATGTATTTATTTTGATTGTTTAAAGTATAAATATGTGTATATCTTCTCTTATTTGAAATTCTTTTAAGTCTTACTGTTTGTTTAAAATATTCCAAAATCATCTGCATGATCTAAATGGCTTCTGACTATGTAGTCTCTTTCATATTAGCAATATTAGCACCTTGTACACAATACCAAGCAGACTGTCATGCCTCATGTGCACTCTGTCTCTCTCATCATCATCTTTCATTTTTTTCCAATGATTTTGATATTTCAACTCATCTTTCTAATAGCTTAGGGCCTTTTCTGCTTTCTGGTCCCACTTGAAAATTTAACTACCTAGCCCCTACTAACTCTTCAGAACTTCCCTTAACAATTTTTTACACAGAATAACATTTCCTTTTCCTTTTGTACACTCCCCTAACATTATGTATATCTCTATAAAATGTAGTATAAAGGTAGATGAATAACCTGCTGTGTTGTTAGTTGTATATCAATCCTTCCCCTAAAATGTAAGCTTTAATAGGGTAAGGGGGCACAGAGGCAGTGCTCAATATATTTTTGTTGAATGAGTATACAGGAAATGATGTAAGTATGGAAAGGAATGAAAATAGGTGAGTGTTGGTAGTGTACAGGGAGAGATTGGAGAGGCTCTTAAATGTCTGCCATACTCCTAATTATATTTGATGAAAGTAGTTGCAGGTGTTGACATCTAAAAAAAAATACTCTCATTTTGCATCACGTGATTATGCCTCACTAGCCTCAGCTTATTGACCACTGGATTATTCTAATGAAAGACATGCACCTAGAGGTTAGAAAAAAATGAAAGTTTCTAATCTTTGAGATGACCCTGAGTGTGCATGCTATGTTTTACTTCTCTACTGGGTTCTATACTGAATGGTGAATGATTGAGCTAATAAGTTTGTTACTTGGGTAAGAGTTCAAATTTAGGACAGGTAGAGATAATTTTAAAAGAATCATCGTCATTGTAGAAGAAGAAACAGAAAAGAAAAAAAGAAAATTAAAGTAGGTAGAATAGCAGAGTATGAGAACATCAATCTTGAGAATGAGTTTCTAGATGTTATTTTCTTATGGGTGACAGGTTGACACTACCATGGGATTCCTGGTCTTTCCTATCATATATTAAAAAGCAGGATGCACCCTCCTGTCTACTTAAGACCTAGCTGTGTGATTGCTGGCATGGTTTCTTTTGTTCCTTTATTTCGTGTCTATCCTTATAACTAGTTATCACTACCTTGAGCAATTTAATCATATGCTTCTTACTTCTGACACATCTTTTGTCTCCTTCTGACAGTTCTTTTTAGAGAGAAAAACAAAGATTGTAAACTATATTCTAAGTCCCATCCTAAGTTCACCCAGGGAGTGCAATGATAACAATCTTAAATCAGCATACTGGTTATATTCCTATTGCAAAGTTTTATCACTTATTTTGGCTGGGATTTTCTTAAATAAAAATAATTTTGCTCATAAATAAGTAAAAATGGGTGTTAATATTCATGAGTTCCACTAGTATTTTATGTATTGATAAGTTTACTACAGTTATTACAGAAGTAATATAACTTGGAAAGAATGATTAACCTACACAAAATTATAAATAGAATTATATACCCTCAACATATTACCAAAGACACTGGATAACCTACATAATTAGTTGCCCTATAATCAAATTCATGGTATAGTAAATTAAATAGACTATTCAATTATAAAAATTCACATAGACATGAACACCAACACATATATTTACAGTAAATTCACTATATCTTAGACTGAAAGATTACATTAAATTCACTCAGCTATTATTTTTTATCCTAAAACATTTGAAAGCTAGAATGAAATTTGTCAAATATGAGCTCAATAATATCTTTAAAGGACTCTAGGTACTTTATAAAGGGAATTTTATTACTCTTATTTGTTCAGTGCATGTCTCAGGTAGAGATGAACAGACTTTTATGTAACTATGCCCTAACACAATGATTTCAATTAAGTAGATTTGTTACAATAATGTCACTTCTTAATGTTACCCTACATATCTTTTTATTAAGGAAAAAACTAATGTTCAAGTCAGGATCAAAGCCTCTGAGGGTCCTTAAATGTTATTTGTTTAAAATGTGTGACCAGAGATTTATACAACCAGTGAAACAGTAAGTCTTAACCATGTAGGAGATTATAACCCACCACAAATAACCTTGATAAAGGGCCAAGAATTTTTTTTAAAATATCAGCCAGGTCTAAAAGCTCCCATAATAAATCTCATCAGAAGCCTACCATGGAGGGCTAAACCTTTAACACTAACAAAGTTTTATTAAAGTAGTGCAGACCCTCAAATAAATTGCTGATAGAAGATGTCTGAATCAAGTAAGAAGCTCTCTTATTTCCCCTGCCCTATCTTATCTTATGATTACCTTTGAGCAACATTTCTTTTCAGATTCCCAACTTGTATACTGAGACCTGTCATGTCCTTTTGCCAGTGCAGTTCTTTCTGCCAAGTTACCTGATAGATAGACTCGGTTTTGGTTCTATGTACATTTCTTTCTAGTATGTGATCTTTATATATTTATTTATTTATGCTCTTCTCTATATTTTGATATATTTTTTATTGTATTGTCCCAAATATTTTAATATGTCTTCAAAATAAAAGTATGCTGTATTTTTAAATATGTTTCAAAATTTTGATATATTAACCTAATTATAATTTTTATAGATAACCTCAGCATTCTAAATAATGTTTTATATTTCTAAAAGTTCTTGTTTTAAGAACTAAATTGTCCATTTTTTGTCCACTAATACTCAGTGTATCTGACTTTAGATGGAATATCCTGAATTCCTCAGCATGCTGTGGTTTAACATTTGTTAAATATGAATATTTTTTTATAGGAATGTGTTGTTATACTCACAAATAATAAGAGACTAAGAGCTTAGTAGTGATTATTAAAATATCATTATAAAATCATTATCATCATCATCAACTTTGGACTCTACTTATCCCTATGCAGAATAATGTAAAAAGAGTATATAGTTAACAGAATACAGTGGTACCTGAGTACTCATCATTAATTCATTGCAATGAGTGGTGAGCAAGCAATGATGATGAAGCATTTTCTTTTGCAGGGCAGTGTCATGAGTCATAGAAGTTCTAGCAAGTGAGATGAGTGGTGAGCAAGTGCCAATTTCTGAAACATTTTCTCTTGTTGAAATGCAACAAGTACCAGGTCTCATGAGTTCTGCAGCCAAAAAGTTCTGAAGCCAATGTGTACCAAAGTATCGCTGTGTATTGGTGAACTACTGTTTGTGGCAACAATGGATTTATGATTTCAAAGCATTGAACAAAAAGGTATGGATAAAAAAAATTATGGAGAATTTGGTAAAAGAGATTTTTTTTGGAACATAAATTCATTGTTCCCTAGCCCACAGTGTATATCATCAAATAGTGACATGTATTTACCAAGTGTGTTAATGTTTTACTAAATCAAAGTGAATACTTTGATGGAAAAATTGAGGCTTCTTTCCTAGAGAAAGTACAAAGTAATGTTTTCCACTATGAAAAGTTGATTACTAATACAGTTGACACCACAAAATTCATAGCCTCACTCAAATTTATAATCTCAAAGATTAAAAGCAGAATTGGCTTTTAGCTCTTTATAAAATTACTTTATCAAATGATATTTTTAGATGTCCTAAAAGATTAAATCAAAGTGCAAGGAAGAACAAAACTACCAAGTCTGCATCTGGGAGATTTCACTTTACAAAGGAGGTGGGAAATACATTACTGCATAGCTCCCTTTTCTTCTGTGTATTTTATGCAAATTGTAAATTTTTAGCAGTAACTTGAATGACAAAAAGGGAGTGAAAGGTAGAGATTGGTGGAAAAATTGACTGATGGGAGTGGAGAAGTATGGTTTAGAAGTGCATGAAGTTAGCTGGCATATAGGAAAAGTTAGAAAAGTGATGTCTAAGAACTCTGCTTTAATATATAATAATTATAATAATTCATACTATTTTATTCCTAACTGCCCTGCACACACTGTCTGTATGGAAAAAAACTTTGTTTCTGGAAACATAAAACAAGCAAGAGAGTATATTTTGGAATTATTCTTAGAATAACAAGAGATACATTTTACTGAACACTTACTAAATGAAATCACTTTGTAGCTTTTGTTTTCACAACAAACTATAAGTTAATATTAATGTTCAAATACCTGACAAAGTCCAAATAGCTAAAAATTTCTATAACTGGAAATTAAAACCAAATAGTCTGCTTTAGAAAACTGAGTCCTTTTCATAATGTTGTAGTGTCATTAAACAGTGTTAATTTCTTTGTCTTAATTTATAGAAGAAAGGAAAAATTAAAAGAACAAAAAAGAAAAAATAAAAGGACATTTTCAGTCATTGGAAAAATATGATTTGAGGATATTTTCAAAAAATGGAAATTAATGATATTTTTATAGTTATTTTAAAAAGGGTTTGTTATAGGACCTTAGCATGTTATCTTAACATAAACATAAATTATATACAAATTATTTTGTTGATACTGTTACTGAACAGAAAGTTGGATTTGGCTGTCCACTGCCCATAGAAAAATTCTGGAGGCAGAGGTCTGGTGAAAAAAGAAAGATGTCTTTCATTCAAAAACTGCAGAATTTGGAAGAATGTCAGGTTCTGCCTCAGAGCCCATCTTCTCTGGAACACCCAGAGGAAAAACACCACCAGAGCACTCCAAGGCTGTGCCCAGAGTTTCCTCTTCATTTTAAAATACCATCCTTTGGCAACTGCAAATAGCACTGCATGATCATCCAAGCAGCTCAGTTTCTTTCTCCACCACTAAGAGCTTCAGGCTCCTTCCTGGAATCTGTGCACTCGGCCAGTGCTGCCATGCTGCCCGGGGCCCAGAGTGGCTGCTAACTGCTGCAGCCTGCTGTCCAGGGGTTATACATTGCCAGCCATGGAAATTGACACCTGTTGCCCAGTAACACAGCTTCCAGGGCCCTCTGGGTCCTGCAAGTGTTCTTGCCTGCACATTCATACCATGGATCCTAGAGTAAGAGTTGAGTCTCTGCCTTTCCTCCATTTAAATCTCCTGGCCCAAACTTTTATGCACTCCAGAAGGGTTTAGCTCTCCCAGCCAATCCTGTCCTTTTCTTAGGCTAGACTGACAGGACAGCACCTCCCCCTACAGCCATGTTGACTTTTCTGGTACATGTGGCACTGTGTCCTATGGTTTCCTCTTTAATCAGGAATGGAAAGGGGGTATGAGGGCTTTTTCCTTTGTCCATCACTCTCGTTAGCCTCATACAGACCCAGCACAATGACTTACTCCTGCTGTGTCTCTGCCCAGAGGCAGAAAATCTGTTGTTACATGTCACTCTAGGATGTTTGCCCTGGCAATGTGATGCTGCCATGCTGCCTCAGGAGTTTCATGTGGCTCTCACTCATCCTGGACACCATGCCAGCCAAGGGGCAAGTACCAATTCCTCACTTTAACACTTCTGGACCCTTGGAATCTTACAAGGGAAAGTGGACAAGTCTCATTCTTCTGTAACTACTTCCTGCTGGCCAAGGATATAGTCTTACCTATCCCCAGGTCCAGAGAATGAAAACAGGGGGTTGGAATGGAGGGAAGCCTTTATATAAGCGAGAAAGGTTTTGCAAAATTTAGGTCAGTTAGCTGTCCTTGGGAAGCAATGCAGGTGATGTCCAAAGGATGGCATTGTGGACAGGCTGGCATCATTGTCATATTCTGAAATTGACAAGTTTGTCAAGAAGGTTAGAAGGCATAGTCATAACCATAACAATGGTAGAGACTAATTCTACAGTACCCCAGATTAAGAAGGAAGAGTGGCTTCCATTGAGGAAGTTGTGTAAGGCACATCTCACATATCTGAAGCCCTTTTGTCCACTATACGTACCTCAAATTAAGCTGAGGGGGATACTCTAAAATTTCCTAAATTCCACCCTCTTAAGAATGGTGGGCCTTTTCTGTCTGAACTGTTAGGGCAAAAAAGGAAATCAGTTTTAAGTGAAGTTAATCAACTACCCCATACATCACCAACTCCAGCCAAACTGTTGCATCTCACTTCAGGAGGTGACAATGCAGATGGGCTTCTGAAGTGAGGACTATACTGTGTAAAAGTGCACCCAGGTAAATGAGGTAATAGACCCACACCCTATGAAAATAGAAGGAAGAACACAAAGGTTAATTCATACTACAAATCATAAAACAGTCTGAGTCCACAATGATGCCCAGTCACAAGGCCTTTGCTGGAATTATATTAAACAGGGACAATTTGACTGATTCTTCTTGCCTATAAGTTTAACATCTCTGATGATATCATCAGCTGCTGAAGTAAAATCTCTATGGTGTATACAGAAACCAGTTCAGGTTCCAAGTGAAAACAAAACTTTGAAGACAGCTGCACTAGAGTCCAATCACAACTGAGCATTGTGATTTTCCTTGAAACATAACTTTTCTCTTTAAGATCACCTTGATAGTTATCAAAGAGACTGCATTAAGTCCAGTTTTTAATTGTACCTGATTATTTGCATAAACACAACAAGAACAGCAATTAATCATATAGGCTCTTTAAAGCTGCTTTGCTAGAACTCACAGAAGGAACCTTTAGATTGACCTTATTTTAAAGAAAATTTTATTTATTTACTTTTGGAGAAAGGAAAAGAGGAAGACAGAGAAGGAGCGAAACATGGATTGAGCACCAGCCTGTGAACAGAAAGATCACTGGTTCAATTCCCAGTCAGGGGACATGAGTGGGTAGATGGAGCTTTAGTCAGCCCTTCAGGGCACAGAAGCCAACCCCACAACTTCTGTCTGGTTTTTCCCTCAGTACCTATAGTCCTCAAGTCCTTGAGGTTCCCAAAGTGGCTTAGGTTTCTTCCTTGCCATCTTTTTTTAAAATTAATTAATTAATTAATTTTTATTACATTTTATAGATTATATTGTGACAATAGTTCCATTTTTTCCCCTTTGCTCCCCCCACGCCCAGTACCCCCCTCCCCCAGCAATCCCTTCCTTCCCCAGTCCATGTCCACGGGTCATGTATGCAATCTCTTCAGTTTCTCCCTTTCCTATGTTACCGTTATTTTAGAGTTACTTCATTAATTGATATTTTTAACAATAAAAAAAGTAACACCCCCCCCCTCAGACTTTAGACCCTTTATAATCTTATAAAGGACAATGGGCGAAGGTCTCGAGCTCCTCTAGCTGCTTGAAGCTAAACATGGTCTTCGTCCTACCTACCCTTGGGTCCAGAAATCCCTAATAAGAGTTGGGGTGTGGAGGGGAGGGTGGCCTTCCCACATGGGGAAGGATCTTGCAGACTCCAGGTCAGCTGGCTGTCCCCAGACAATGGTGTGCTTGGTTTAACAGGCTGGCGTTCTTGTTGTATTCTGGGGGCAACAGATTTGGGAACAGGGTTAGAAGGTATCATTCAATCCATAACCACTAGATGACAAAAGGCAGGTATTAATTTTTCAATGTCCCCAATTAGGGGAAACAAAAAAAAAGAGGGGCTTCTTTGGGGGACGATGTGACAGGCACATCATATCTGTCCAGAACCCGTTTGTCCATTATATTTAGCTTGGGCTGAGAGAAGTATTTTAGGTTTTCCCCCTCTTAGACCTCTGGGTCTTCTCTGTCCAGGCCATTGGAATAGAAAAGAGAAACCTGTTTTAGGGTGAAGCTCACAGACCATCCCATTCTTCACCAACCCAGCCACTTGGTACAGCCCAATCATTCAGTCTCAGGAGGCAGCGATGCAGACATGATTAAGTGAGGCCTATACATACAGACAATCACTCAGGTAGTGAGATCCTAGGCTTATGTCCTTTGAAAACAGAAAACACATGTTAATTTATGTAATATAACCCACAAACCATTCTCTAGTTCTGTAAGCCTGTCTTAATGGGAAGACATTCAGTTGCAAGGCATTTGACATTCTTCCTGCCTGTAAATTAAGCATCTTTGATGATGTCACAGATCTAGTTTAACTTACAAATGCAAGGTAACTTTAAATGAAAAGAGACTTTATCGACGGTTAGCTGTGTTACTTTTTAGTCTACCAATGGGCATTGTGATTTTCCTTGGGTCACGATTTTTCTCCCTCAGCTTAACCCCCTTGTTACTGAAGGGACTTTATTAGGTCCATTTTTAATTTATCCTGTTCATTTGCATGAACTCAACAAGAGCAGCAAATGATCACTTCTGATCTTTAAGGCTGCTTTGCTGGAACTTACACACGGAACATTTAAGGTGACCTTCAGTCTGCCCTTCCGGCCGCCAAAGTTGAGCCACGTACCTGCCATTCAGCCTTGTCTGTAGACACCTGTCTTTTCCAAGTCCTTCAGGTTTTCCATTGTGCTTTAAGGTCCCTTCTAGCCATCTCTCAGGAAAGCAACCTTCATTCCTTCCCTGGAAAAATGGCCATGGACCGCACATTTGACCTAGGTCCCAGGCCTTTTTCCTCATGGGCTTTTTATTACCTTCGAGGTCACCCTTGGTTCCTCAGGGCTTTTGGTAACAACCAGAGCCCAGGCATGTCTTTTTTAGGCATGACATTCCAGTCAAAGTCTTGGTCGACAAGACCTCTATTAACAACTGGTCTAATTATTTTCATGCAAAGGACCTTATGTCATTACTTACTTCTTCAGGGTGCCAATTTCTGGAGGGATCAGGTAGGGAGAAAAATATACGCATGGAGGAAAATCTTTGTCCTTCTAATAGTCACTGGAATTAGGTTTCCAGTCTTTATATTTTCTCTCTTTTTTTTCTTTTCTCTTCCGGAAAGCAACCTTCATTCCTTATTTGGAAAGACTGCCATGAACCACATGACCAGACAAGGTCATTTCTCCAGTGACTTTCATTAGCTTTTAAAGTCAATCTTAGTTCCTTAAGCCTTTCTGGTAACAACCAGAGCTCAAGCATACCTCCTTTAGGCATGATATTCCAAAGTCTTGGTAATAAAACCACAACTGGAAACTGGTCTTACTAGACTTATGCAAAGAAACTTTATGCCATCACTCTTTAAGAATGCCAGGTTCTAGAGGCATCAGGTAGGGTGAAAAATACAAAGCATAAAGGAACATCATTGATCTTCAAAGTTACATCTTTGTGCCTTATACCTTCTATTTCCAAAACCATACAATTTCTTTCCGACTTAATCTGTTGTCTTGTGCTGCACTGGGTTGGTTGCCTAGACAATATGATGCTGCTGTGCTGCTTTGGGTGGTTCCTGCAGCCCCTTCCTCCAGACACCACTCCAGCCAAGGCACCAGTATCAATTCCATTAACATGCTTAGTATATTACAGTTAAACAATGGAGCTTCTTTAATCTATAAAGGCAAGTGTACTAATTAAATTTACCTTAAATACTTTTCCCTAAAAAATGAAGCTACTATTTCTAAACTTAAAGATTCTTCTGTCAAATTTTGCTATTTCAATGTAATTATTCAGACTACAAAAGAATAAGCATGAATTTTACATAAAAATAAAAGGACATCTTTCTTTTATAGTTTTATTTTCAACTTTTAGTATCAAGCAGATATGAAAAGTAGCTTTCTTCAGAAAAGCTGCTAACAAATAAGAGTTCCCACCCATTCCTACACCTCGTGTCTCCCTTCTTCATGCTCAGTGAGCACATTATCCTTCAAAGAGGTATTTCTGAAAGCTCCTTTAAATGGAGGCATATATTTTGTTCAGTTTTATATAAAGGAAGAAAGAGAATGAGGTGTATTTAATGCCAGATGATGTATTAGATTATTTATGCATATCATACAATGATTACCTACAAAATATTATATTTCTGAGTATTAAATGTGGCAATACATACATTGCCCAGTTTGTGGCACACAGCAAGCACTCAATGTCTGTTAGTACCTAGATCAGCCAACAGATATTTATTGTTGTCTATTATGAGCAAAACACTTTGCTATGTGCAAAAGATTCAGTAGAGAACAAATGGATGTTATTAGTATTATTATATAATACTCAATCTTTCTCATAACAGCCTTACTGAAGTTTTAAATATACATAAACATCATGTTAAGCAATGCTGAGAGAAACTAAAGAAGACCTGAATAAATGGAAAGCTATAATTGGATATTGAGAAAATGTAATATTGTTAAGCTTCTGATATTGCTACATACAGGGCATAGCCTGGGGTATTTCTAATCACCCTTGGATTGAGCTGGGTTTGGTGGGGCTTTCTTTGAGTTCTTATTTCCCTAAACACACTCTGCTGTTAAACTACACTAATGGCAGGCAATTGCTCCATTGGTTTTAGTAATGCCCTGGGGCACAAATTGCTTCACAGTAATCTGCACAAAGTTCATTTCCTTTAAAGACTAGTTCCTGAGGGCAATGTTTGACATTTTTGTTTTTTTCTGACCCCAGGAGGGCTCTCCCAGCTCTCTGTGTCTCTCTATTTCTTTCTGGAAAATTAGCTGGTCATCTCTCAATTCCCTTCCAGCTGCTTTTCATCAAAACTTCCACTTCATGCAGAATGTCCTTAGACTTTAACTTCACACAACATTGTAAATGAAGTCAACTCTTTTGGGAAGGGATTTAGAGCTCCTTGTTCTATAGCCTACCTTTCTCCTAGAGTAAAACCTCTGGGCCATGCTTCTGGAGTTGGGGATATGACCACACCATGCTTTTCTCTGAGTGGTAATCCCTCTTTAGGATCTGAGCTCTTGGTAGATGTGGGAGCAGCACCTTCAGGTCTTTTCAGATTGCCACTCATGATTTTAAAATGCGTTCCCCATGATAGAGACCATGGATGTTGGGTCCCTAGTGTTCTCAGCAGTGTCTTGCCTAAGACTGAGCATCCATCTAACAAGTGGTGGATGAGTGGGTAAAGGTAGTCTCCATCTTGCAGCCACACTCAGCCAGAGCATAGCCTCAGTAACAGCTGTGGCAGGCTGAGAAATGCTGGCATCTTTCCCTTCCTGGGTAGATAGACTCTGAATGGTATCTTGAGGAAGAAGAATCCAACTCTGTATTCCTGGCTTTACCAGTCCAAGTGGAGTTTAGGTCTTTCTGGCTGGAAAGGGGGAAGAAGGGTATGGGTCTTAATTTAAATGTCACAGATTCTGGCAGTTCTTACCACGTTTTAGTAGGTTTACTTGAATAAATATTTATTCACTTGCTATAAAAGCATACTGCCATTTCCAAAGACTTTAAAAAGTTGTTTTTTAAACAGTTTTCACCAATATAGCTGGGAGTGCGTCTGGGCACTTCCTCACACTGTCATGTCAGATTGGTACTGTCCTGGTGCTTGTTTTTGCTTGTCACTAATAAAAGCAAAGACTCTCATTTCCTGTTGTCTAGTCACTCACATATGCTTATAGTGAATATATTTTGCAGTATGCCTGCTCTCTTTTTCAGTGCTCTGTAAAAATATGGTTGAGGTGTTACTGTGAACTTTGAATCATCCTCCACACACATATGTCCACCCATCTGTAAGAACTGCAAAGCACTACTATATTGCTTCTTCATGCACAGATGCCATTAACCACTCTTTTCTGACTCTGAAGATACTAATAAAAATGGCTTCTAGCCCGAGCCAGTGTGGCTCAGTTGGTTGGAATGTTTTTTCATATACCAAAGGTAGTGGGTTTGATTCTGGTCTGGGCACTTACCTAGGTTGCAGGTTGGGCCCCCAGATGGTACGCATACAGGAGGCAACAAATTGATGTTTCTCTCGCCCTTCTTCTCTCTCAAAAATCAATAAGTATATTTTTAAAAATTAAACTTCCAGTCAAGATGGAGGCCTAGACAGACACGCTGCATCTCCCTCCACAACTAAGAAGGAATACAACTACCTCAAAACTAGAGACAACGAGAAGTTCCAGAAAATCAAGTTGCATGGAAGTCCAACAAACAAAGATATAAAGAAGAAATACTTATCCAGACAGGTATGGGGGGTGGGGAGGAGACAGGGGCAGAGAGAATGGGTGTGGTGGCAGCAGCAGACTGCTGGAAAGCACAGTCACACATTTTAAAAAGTCAGAAAGGACACGTGGGGAGCATTCTTAGCACCAGACCAGACCACGCAGCTCACTGTCCCAGAGCTGGGGAAAATAAAGCCTCATTGCTTCTGACTGTGCAAACCAGTGGGGGTTGGGATGGAGGCAGAAACTGCTGGTCTCTCAGCAGAGTCTGCTTCTTTAAAGGACCCCCATGGTCCTTGAACGTCCACAGATGCATCCACTCTGGGAGCAACAGCCAGGGTAACAGCTAGAGAGGCTCCAGTCCCATACAAATTGGGAGAAGTGCCAGGAAAAGGGTCGAGTGCTGAGCAAGTGACACTGTTCCCACTCAGACCCCTCCCCCACATACAGCGCCACAATGTGGTGAAATAGATCGCCCTCTACTGACAAATACCTAAGGCTCCGCCCCTTAGAATGTAGCAGGAATGACAGCTCTACCTAAGACACAGAGGCAAACAAACACAGGGTCCTGTCAAGATGAGGAGACAGAGAAGTATGGCCCAAAAGGGGGAACAAATCAAGGTTACAGTGGAAGAACTAAGTGACAACGAGATAGCCAACCTAACAGACACAGAGTTTAAAACACTGGTGATAAACATGCTCACAGACTTGACAGATAAGCTTAAGTATGGCAAACACATAAGGGAAGAAGTAAAGGCTATGCTAAATGAAACGAAGGAAAATCCACACAAAACCAATGGTGAAGGGAAGGAAACCAGCATTCAAATCAATGATTTGGAACATAAGGAGGAAAACAACAGTCAACTAGTGCAGAATGAGGAAACAAGAATTGAAAAAAATGAGGAGAGGCTTAGGAACCTCTGGGACAACTTTAAACATGCCAACATGTAAAGCAAAAGGGTTCCAGAAGGAGAAGAGAAAGAGCAAGAAATTGAAAACTTATGTGAGAAAATAATGAAGGAAAACTCTGCATATTTGGTGAAGGAACTCGACATACAAGTCCAGGAAGCACAGAGAGTCCCAAACAAGCTAGACCCAAAAAAGGACCACACCAAGACACATCATAATTAAAATGCCGAAAGTTAAAGATAAAGAGATAATCTTAAAAGTAGCAAGATAAAAGCAGAGAGTTACCCACAAATGGGTGCCTCTAAGACTCTCAGCTGATTTCTCAAAAGAAACTTAATAGGCAAGAAGGGACTGGCAAGAAGTATTCAAGGTGATGAAAAGCAAGGATTTACAACCAAGATTATTCTATCCAGCAAAGCTATCATTTAGAATGGAAGGGCAGATGAAGTGCTTCTCAGACAAGATAAAACTAAAGGAGTTCATCATCACCAAGCTATTATTGTATGAAATGTCAAAGGGATTTACTTAAGAAAAAGATCAACATTTTGAACATTAAAATGACAACAGGTTCACAACTATCAACAACTGAATCTAAAAAATAAGAACACACCTCCACTAAGCAAACCAGAATAGGGTCAGAATCATAGGTATGGGGACCATTTGGAGGGTTATCAGCTGAGAAGCAGATGAGGGAAAAATGGGAAAATGGTGCAGGAATAAAGAAGCATAATTTGTAAATACAAAATAGGGGGTAGTTATGAATAATATAGGAAAGGGTGAAGCCAAAGAACATATATGCATGACCCGTGGACATTAACTAAGCACGGTGGGATTGCTGGAGGTTAAGGGGGGTATGAGTAGAGGGGAGCAAAGGAAAAAAAAAATTGAAGCTACTGTAACAACATACATAATCAATAAAATATACTTTAAAAATATATATTTTTAAAAATTTAAAAAGTGGCTTCCAAGAAAATTGTGAGGTAGGCCATAGTTACTAATTTTCTTCCAGCTTTCATTTTAGGTTATAATAATGCATAACTTTAAAGAAAAATATATTGTTAACAAAAAAAGAAAATAATAATCCTCTCTGTCTACCTTTCCCCTATTTCCAAATCAGTGATAGAAGAGAAAAAGGAAGGGCAAACAAAAAGGCTTTAGAAGCAATGGATGAGCACTTGAAAGTAATGTTTAGTGATAAGACAGGGCTATTTGTGATATATACTTATTGCTGCTCATAGCAACAATTTTGGTAAAGACAATGTCTAGAAGTATCAGTAATAATCTTGTGGCATAATCTGGAACAACATGGCTTAAAAAAGAGACCAGATCCTTAACCAGGACTACCTGAAATCTTCACAGATTCAGTGGACCCTCAGCCTTCTAGTGTTTTGATTATATGTTGTATATATTTCTGTTGACTTGGAGTTCTTTCCTTAGGTTGTGTTATCACTAAAGTGATGTCTATCCTGCCTACTGTCAATCTCATGAGGAGATGAGGGTATGACAGAAGAAAATAGAGTGGGTAGAGAAGATTATTTAAATTTACAATAAAAACATATAGGTATAAATATATATGTATGTGTGTGTATAACAATATTTTCATATATTTGCATAGGTCATAATTATTGATAGAAAAGAAAAAGAAAGTAGATAAATATTCTAGCATTAATTGCCCTCTGGTCATTTCACAGCTCAAATTTTGTGTCTCCTTACCTGTGCTTTTTATCCCCCACCCTCCATTCTCTGGCATGTACATCCTTCACTCAATTTTCTCCACTTTTACTGTAATAATGTTTTATGAAGACAAGTGATATGAACTAATATGAGCTTTAGATCTATGTGCCACATCTAATTTGAGCTGTGTACTGTGGTTACTGGTATAGGAACATGAAAGAGAGTATGAAGTGAATTAGTCATCAAAGCATACTAGACAATAAACCAAGTGAGGCAGTATTTTTCTCTTAGAGTTTAAAAGTATCTTGAATTCCATGAAATAGAAACCCCTTCTGAAATGCTGTTTAGAGAGGAAATTCATATATCTAGTGGCTTTGACTCAGCTCTGATGCCTAATTTCTGGAATTCAAAATTGCAACTGTTTTACATAGTGATGTCATTTCACATGTTTACATCTGTTTCTTTAATGTTAAAAATGAAGGTAAATAGCAGCTATTTCAAATAATTATTATATGGATTAAATGAATTTTGTGGAAGTGCCTAAAACAGTGCCTGAGACATAATGAGTACTCAATAAATGTTAGCCCTCAATGTAATCATTCAACATAGTGAAACTTGTATAAATTACCATTGCTATGTATTCGTAAATCTCCTTTACATTTAATCAACTTATTTGTTCAAAACACACCTTTCCATTTCTTCTTTTATTTTTTAAGTGCACACATCCTATTTAGATATAGTTTTTGCATTTAATATAGTGGGTAAATTATTTCCAGTTCTTATAGCAAAAGTCAGTTAAACACTGCTGGCTTTCTTTCTTTTTATTGTACATACTATTGGGGAAAATGTAGGCATTCATATTTTTTTGAATGTATAAATAACTTCCTGAGATGATTAATCATTAAATTAAAAAATTATATTTTCTATTTTCTTTTTTTAAACTTTAGCTTCACTTTCCTAAATGTGCTCTTTATCTAACTAGATTATAACTCCTTAAAAACAGGACTTTGTTTTATGCTCTCCATATTACCTAAAAATTATTGAAGGTGGAAACAGGCTATATAAGAACAGTGTATCTGGAGTTCTATAAAACTCACCAGTAACTAAACCAGGCTTCATGACATCTATGAAACTGTGTTTTCTTCTTGCTTAAACCTTATTTAGATGGGTGTTGTTGCTCTTTCCTATTTTCTCAGGCACATACAAAGGAATTATGGTCCTTGGGTTTGGCTGGGCATAAAACACAGCATTCTTGGGTAAGACTTTGTTGAGTCCCTCTTGATAGATTAACATATTGTTGATCGGTCACAAAAAAAACTTGTGTTTTCAAGTTCAAATGTTATCAACTGATAACAAGTTAACTTGTGTTTGCACTTGCATTAGTTTATACAAGTCTTAAAACTGAGAGTAATATAGTATTTTGTAAAAAATTTTTGTAAATTCACATTCAATTACAAAAATAGTTGGTGATATGAGATAGCTTTTGTATAAAATTGCCAGTCAACAATGGTTAAGAGACTCAGGTTCTATTTCTAAGATAGCAAAAGACAAGCACTCTTCATATATATAAACATTTTTAGAATAATTATTTTTAAGTATATTTTATTGGTTATGTTATTATAGTTGTCCCAACTTTTTCCCCTTTGCCCTCCATCTTCCCAGTACCTCTCTTCTCTCCAGTAATTCCCCCACCCTTAGTTCATATCTGTGGGTCATGCATATAGGTTCTTTGGCTTCTCCATTTACTTTACTGTTCTTATCATCTCCCTGTCTACTTTGTACCTATCAGTTATGTTTCTTGATCCCTGCACCTTTTCCCTCATTCTCTCCCTTCTCCCTTCCTACTGATAACCCTCTAAATGATCTCCGTATCTATGGTTCTCTTCCTGTTCTAGTTTGTTTTTGTCTTTTAAGATTCAATTGTTGATAGTTGTGAGTTTGTTGTCATTTTACTGTTCATAGTATTGATATTCTTCTTTTTCTTCAATGTGTCCCTTTCACGTTTCATATAATAAGGACTTAGTCATGATGAACTGCTTTAGCTTTATCTTATCTGGGAAGCACTTTATCTGTCCTTCCATTCTGAATGATAGCTTTGCTGGATAGAGTAATCTTGGTTGTAGGTCCTTGTTTTCATCACGTTGAATATTTTTTGCCAGCCCCTTCTTCCCTGCAAAGTTTCTTTTCAGAAATCAGTTAGCAGTCTTATGGAAACTCCTTTGTAGGTAACTCTTTTTTTTTTTTTTTCTCTCTCTTGCTGCTTTTAAGATTCTCTCTTTATCTTTAACCTTTGGCATTTTAATTATGATGTATCTTGCTGTGGTCCTCTTCAGGTCCTACTTGTTTGGGACTCTCTGTGCTTCCTGGACTTGTATATCTATTTCCTTCATCAAATTAGGGAACTTTTCCTTCATTATTTTTTCACATATTTTCAATTTTTTGCTTTTCCTCTTCTCCTTCCGGCATCCCTATGATTTGGATATTGGTACGTTTAAAGTTGTTCCTAAGGTTCCTAAGCCTCTCCTCATTTTTTTTTTTTTGATTTCTTGTTTCTTCACTCTGTACTGATTGTTTATTTCTCCTTATCTTTCAAATTCTTGATTTTGAACCCTGGTATCCTTCCCTTCATCACGGGTTTCATGTGGAGTTTTTTTCTTTTCTTTTAGTCTAGCTTTCACTTCTTCCCTTATACATCTACTGTACTCAATTATTTCTCTGAGCATTGTTATCACCAGTGTTTTGAACTGTGTCTATTAGGTGGGCTATCTCCTCCTGGCTTAGTTCTCCCTCTGAAACTTTGATCTGCACCCCTCATTTTGGGTTGTACTTCTTTGTCTCCTCAACTTGACAGACTTCTATGATTGCCTCTGTGTATTAGGTAGAGCTGTCACAGCTGTTATGTTGTAAGGGACATAGCCTTAGTTATTCATCAGTGCTTGGTGACCTGTTTCACCACCTGGAGATGCTATATGTGGGAGAAGGGTCAGAGAGGGAAAAATGCCACTTACTCAGCACTTGCCCCTTTTCCAGTCACTTCACCTGCTTCCTGTATGTGACTGGCACCCCTCTAGCTATTGCCCTGGTGATGGTTCCCAGAGTGGGTGGGTTTGTGGACATGCTAGGAATATTGGGCCCTCTAAATGAACTCTCTGGAAAGACTGGCAGTTTCTTCCACTACCTCAACACCCACTGGTTTTCATAGTCAGATGTAATGAGGTTTTATCTTCCTGGCACTGGAACTGCAACTCTGAAGTCTGGCCTGGGGCTGGGATCACTACCCAGGTGTCCCTCCCAGCTTTTATAATGTGTGACTGCTCTTTCTGTCAGCTGGCTGCAGCCACTGCCTTGCCACCACCACCACCACCACACCCTGTTTTCTCTACCCCAGCTCCCTGACTCCTCATCTCCTACCTGTCTGGATGAGTATTACTTCTTTATATCTTTGTTTGTTGTACTTCCATGCAGTTCAATATTCCGGTAATTCTGGTTGTTTTTTTGTTTTGAGGTAGATGTAATCCTTCTTATGGTTGTGGAAGGAGAAGTGTGTCTACCTACACTTCCATTTTGGCTGGAAGTTCTTAGAATAATTATTAATGGTCTGAAAAAATGTGGCCTTTCTGCTTTTAATGTAGTACAGAATGAACACAATCCAATGAGTCAATGAAGAACTATTAAAATGATGAAGTATGATAGCTATAGCATTACCTACAGGAGCTAGGTTTGGATAGACTTCACTGATTTTTCTTACAGTCTTGTTCAAAATCCTCTGTGTACTTTCTTCCAATGACTCACTAATATTTTGTGTTCTACTTTGCAAAGACTATTATTTGCCTGAGTTTGAGATCAGTACATAGCAGGACATATTGCAAGCGAAAGAAAACACTGCCTTATAATTTTATTTAGCTGGAACTGGAATTTACTAGATTACAGGTATGAGAAAATGTTCCTTTCTATTAAAAAAGAATTTTTTTAATCTTAAGAGAATTGAGTTTATTTGGACAAGTTTATTTGGTTGGCATATGGGGCAAGGAAGCCTCACATTGCTAGTAATAAAATCTGTGGATAATTTACCTTATGGAAACAATCACTTGAACTTCACATAAGAAGCATAATTCCAAAGAAATTTAAGTAAAATAAATATTTGGGATACTGCTATATGCCAAATATTCTAATTTCATATATACTGTTTTATTTAATCCTAACAACACTCTTTGGTAGGTAACATTTCAGTTTTTATTTTAATTTTTATTTGACCGAGGGCTCAGAATAAATGACTAGTGTACAACAATGAAGCTAAAGTAGCAACTAGATTTAATCTAGACATTTTGACTGTTTCCAGTTCACCATTTAACTCCATTCTTAGTGCTCTGCATTGGAAAATGTCATATTTATTTTTGTACATTAATTTATCTTGTTCCTTACAATATATAGAATGTAAATTAATCACAATGATTTAATAATATAATTATGTTTTCCAAAATCCATACTTATATTTGAGCAATAATAAAAAGTCTATAAGATATTTTATGAAATGTTATATAGGTGTGAAATGAAATGCCTTATGTATAATTTGCATTTTTGAATGATCATTTGACCCTGAAATCCTCAGCAACAGTTGAATTTCAAGTTGGACCATATGTCACCAAATAAATAATTTAGCTTGAAATCCAACTCTTGGTAATTCTTGGAATTTAAACTTTGACCTTATGTTCATTAGATATTAATGATCTGTACCTAAATAATAACAAAGTTACATTAGCTTTCATTGGGATGTTTGCTTACAATAATGGGCAATCACTAAATCTCATTAGATTTACAAGTAGAAGTTCTGTTCTGCGTGTACCCATGCCTTATATGAATTGCCTTAAAGAAATGAAGTTGAATTCATGTTACACAGTGAATGAGAATAAGCTGCATAGATTTTTGCCTCTTATTCTCCTTCACAAACTCTTTTTTCCTTGGGTGGCCTACTTGTGTATTAGAACAGTTTTTCTGAGGTTTGTGAGTAGAAATCCATTTATAAAAAACACAATATTTAAAATATAAACCAGGTTATTGAAATATAAGCCATTCATACCTGTGACACTTGAATTTGCACTGGGGAAGCCTAACAAAATCATACAAAACCTCTTCAAAAATTAAAATACTCATAATCACTGCTAATTTATTCCATTAGGAGTTAAACCATATGGTCCATATTTATGAATTAACACTAACTATCCCTTTTACCTCCTTGTTCCTCCCTGTTCAGAATACATTGCAGGAGGAAGTTGTCTGTCTGCAACACTGAGCAGTTTTAAAAAGCAGTGGTCATGCTTAAAATGCACTATAAAGGTCACTACTTGAAAAGGAATAAATGTTGTGTCCCAAGGTATACCTTCTCTGTTATCTCCTGAAAAGCTCTCAGATGGAATATCTCTGTAAGATTTATAACATACATAACGCCATCTCTCAAAGGGCAAAGTTCATTTTGCTGAAGCATTTAATGTTTAATGATTTTCCTTTGGAAATTTTGCTTGCAGCAAGAAGCCCATGAGTAATCAGAAATAACGTAGAAAAGCTTTAAAAATTCCACTGCGCATTCTATGAAACATAAACACTTTACATAGAAATAATTTAATCAAGTACACTTAATTAAGCATTATATATTGAAGGTATGCATCAGTGATTGAAATTGTATCAATGAACCATTTCATTTATAGAATTTGACAGTCTAAATTCTTAACAAAAATGATAAATGACTTCCTTGCAGCCAAATGATACTTCACCTTGCAATTTCCCTCTCCTCTTAAATGTTATTCCAGCATGAAGTCAGAGACTGTTGTTCATAAATATTACAAATATCTACCATTTGCTTTGTTCAATCTCAATGGTTATTCTCATGCAATTAGCATCTCATCTTGTGTCTATTATTATTGGCAATGGTAACATAATATTTTAAACATGCAATTTAGGAGAACAAACACTGGAAGGCTTAGCACTTCTTTGGATAGTCCACCCTCCAATATGTTTCTAAGAAGAAAAATCAAATCTTAGTCATTGTTTCTTTCAAGAAATATTTGCTGAAATGTTTTTGTGTGGCCATGCATGCCCTTTATTGCATGCTTTCACTGTTGCCTCAGCTCAGCTGGGTTGAATCAAGAAATGTATGTCTCAGTATTGTCTCCTTTGCCTCTCTGTCTATTCATAGGCACTTAATATCTAGCTTAATAACTCCAGAGATATGCTTTGAAAGTTTTAGAGTAGAGTCTTATTGCAAAAAAATCTTGATTACTGGAAAGGAAGACTGTAATATATTACTTTTCCTAATAGTATATATGATATATATTCTAACCTGCAATGCTCCTCTGAAATAAACAATAAAACAGCAACATAGTAGAGAAGGGAAAGTCTGATCCACAGGAAAACTAATTGAGGCTATTCACATGGGTAAGTAGAAGAAAGAACAAAAAAAGAAATCACTGTTTACAATATGCAGGTGGTGGGTAGAAGCTGAGATATAAAAAGAATGGAAAATAGGATTCATGCTCTATAGTTCTTAGAGTTAATACTACAGCTGCCTGCTGAGCCAAAACACAACAGTGCCTACCTGACAGGGCACAGCATGTCAGGCCCAAGGCTGGAATACCACATATAGTACTGACTAACTGGCTGGGAACTTTTGACTCCAACAAGGTCATGGTCAAGTCAGATTGTTCTTTTTCCTGACAGCCAGTACAGAGAGCAGGGTACAAACTTAATTTGTTCATAGCTGTGGAATCCACTGAATGTTCAACCCACCTGTGATAGAGATGATCTGTTAGAGGTTCTTCAAAGCAGGATTTACAGATATCAGGACAGTTCATTCATGAAAACAAATCTACAACTGTGACCTAGTAGATCCTACAAAGTACATATTACTCCAATGGGGTGGGAGGAGGCACCAAATTCGTGTTATTCTAGATATGTAACTGGAAGGTGTGACAGGGTCACTGCCAAGACATGTAATGCAACCTTTGTGAGATTTGTGCCTTGCCCTTCTCTATATCATCCAGCAAGATAGGTGCTTGGCTTCCACTTTTTTTTTGCCAACTGGGAAGTGTCAGGATTTTTGGAGGAGGCAAATGGGAGGTAGGAAAATAATGTGTTTTTTAGGATTCAAAATTTTAAGGTTAAAATTATTTCACAATAAGGACATAAATGAATTATAATGGTAAACATATATAGTGTAGTATGTGCCAGACACTGTTCTCAGAACCTAATAATAATTACTTTCATTTTAAAAACAACCCTATGAGGTAGATACAGATGAAGACATTAGTTATCAGCTTCAGTGGGATTTGAACACATGGAGTTTGGCTCCAAACTCTGTGCTCTTAAATATTATATTATGCTGATGTTCAAGGAAGATAAATAACAATAGGAGTAGACAACTAACAGTAGTATAGGTACATTCATTAGGAATCTTAATTATAAGCAAAATTAAGAGACTGGCTAAAAGAAAGTGTAGGTTATGAAAGGGTGAACACAATCAATAGAGGCTGGGGTGCAGAAGAATTCTGGAGGTATTAAATAAAAAATCTAGGGTACACAATAATTGTTTCATACTCACTGTCTGTGAGAAGATTAACCAACTTTTAACACTGAACTTGAACCCCAGCTAAAGATTCAAAGACTCAGAGTTGTCAGAGTTTAGGCTAAGTCAGTCTGAAGGATCTGGGAGAGGAGGTTTTATCTCATTTTCTTTCATACTGAGAAGTTGATTCTGGAATTTTATTTTCTTCTAATACCAATGAGACAAAGAGCTTCCTCAAAAGGAAATAAAGATTGCTATTATCAAAGGGAATGGATATTGGGGAGCCGATATAATCCAAATGTCCTTCACAATGGACAAGTCAAGATGCATGTAATATTAGTCATTTTAAGTACTATGCACAAAACTGGATGGTGTACAGGAGCAGCTCAGCATGATATAATTGCAGAAAAAAGAATGAGTTTTCAAGCCAAATGCCTGGGTTTTCTCATTTATAAGAAGGGTTAGTAATTACACCTATTTCAATGAGTTATTGTGGGGATTAAATTAAGTAACAAGTTAAGTATCTGTATTAGGATACTCTCAGTAATTTTTATTTCTTTCCTGCTTAGGTTCAATTTCTGAGTCTTCATATGCTAATAGAATTTAATAAAAATAGCTGCCTTTTACTGGCCACTGTTTATGTACTATGCTAAGCTTTTCAAATACTGTTTCTTGCTTTAACTTTACAAGAGCCTGGTGATGATAGGTTCTATCATATTCCTTTACAGATGGAAACACTGGAGCTTCAAGAGGTCAGTTGATTTCTGAAGTGTCATGCTACTTGGGGCAGTGCTCAGATGTAAACCAAAATCTATCCATAAACTTATTCTTCTGAACCCCCTTACCACACCATCTTTACTTAAAAGAAGGAGGAGGAGGAAAGATTGTGGTACTGTAGCACAAGGATGATATTGATATTTTAGCATTTATTTGCTATGTTCCTGAAAGACCTCTATAACTCATTATTTTAGTTAAAATTGTATTTATGGTTTACTAAAATCAGTGAACTTGAAAAACAATGAATTTTAAAAACAAAGCTTATAAACAAAAATCACATAGAACTCAGTTTATAATATAAATGTTATATGCTAAAATCAATTATTAGCAGATAAAACTAAAAGCTATTTTAAAAATAAACAAAAATGAAGAAAACCAAAATAGTTGAAAATGGAATATTGTTATTAAATCCTTCTTAACAAGGAATAATTATTTTACAATTGTGACATGAACGTATTTTGGGTAAATTTTTTTTAGCTGCTGGAAAATGTTATTCTTAATTTTAAATTAATCTGGCAATTTGAGCTGTAAACTAACTTTAAATATTTTCCTCTGACTCTATCTTAAAATAATGAGCCTTCTTGTGTTAGGATTTTTGAATGCAAATATTGTGATGCACTGGTGTTCACGACATTCCAGGGATTAGGTGAGTTTTATTCTCTCTTCCCTCTCAGTTTCCGGCTAGTTTTAAGGGAAGAGAATGAAGGACAGTAAGGTGGAAAGACTCCTAAGTCTCCCAAGAGTTTTCTGAGAAATCACCTATTCATGTGATCTTGGCAGGCGTGCCATTGTGTTAAGTACAGAGAAGCTCCTGGTGGGGCAATTGTGTCTTGTCTTGCCTGGTCAGTCTGGGAGAATACAAAGGGGGTACTTCCAGCCCTGTAAGAACTACCTCCTCATTTACATTTCCTAGCCCACTTCTTCCTTTTAATAAAAAAGAAAAGCTTTTACCCTGAAGTCAGAGAATATTTCCCATCTTTTTTCTTCAGGGATCCTGGTCATCTGGCTCTTGTCTTGACTCCCATACCAAAGGCCTCTTGCAGCTAATGAGCTGAACTTTTGATCATTTCCCATTACAACAGTTCTGCGGTTAGTGGCTTTTTAAGTGAGGAAGACAATGGAAGCAAGTGTAGCCCAGAAGAGCCATTATAGATGCCTAAGTCACATTTGTGAGTTCCTTCTTATGCCCCTTCCTACAGAGCAGTGGCTGCCGTGGTGCAAAACTAGATTTCAGGTGAGGCACCCACAACATGCCTGACCCCTTTGAAAGGATTTGATCTCCATTCCTGATTGGTTGTTGAAATATCAGTATTTTACTGACAAGTAATGCTTGTATTCTGCATTTTAAAATATGTACTATATTGTGGAAATAATATTACAATTACTAATTACTTCGATTTATGATCGATGGCTTCAATTCAACAGAATAAACAATAGCAAACAAATGAGATAGATATCGCCATATCTATGTTAAATGCTTTTCTAACTGCATATAAATCTAAAATCTCTCCCTTAAATGTATATTCCCTCTTTTGTTCTTAACAAAAACAAAATGGAAGGGTTCCTTGGCAACTTGAAATCTAGAAACAAGGTAATGAAACAGCTTTCCTTTACCAGGTATGGTTGTGGCTATTACTGGATCTATATTCTGGATCTCAACGTTTTTTAAAAGAGAACACTGAGATTTGTGTTACTTATGTTAGAATAGACTCAACATCTAGTCTCCTGAGGCAAAGTTGCGACTCTCATGAGTGATTGAAAATGTTGATGTCAGCCTGGATCTTTAAAAATAAATGCTGAACTTCTGCTCATTTGATCTGGCCTGTCACCCCGTAAAGCAAATACAGCGAGGTAAAGTTGACAACTGCTTAATAACTGTTTTGATGCTGCCTGTGGAGAGCACCATTGAACTTGTATCTGCTATAGGGAAATCATTCTATCCAGTAAGAATTCCTCAGCACCCTTACATCCGATTGCCTCGTGCATTTGTCAATTTCACATAGGCCTTAAAAGATTAAATAAAGAATGTTCTATGTCATCCATATCCTGAGAGGATTATAGGGCCATAGGATGTTGGGTGGATGCATTATTTTCTTCAGAAAATATTTTTGAAAATGTATTTAATATTCAATAAACATTATTGAATGAACATTATGAAACATTATGAAAAGAAAAGCTAGTTATTGGCTCAATAATTGAAAGAAGAAACGTTTTTAATCATAGCAAAATGGCTTGTTTTTTTAATTTAATCTTTATTGTATGTTTTTTCCATCTAGTCCCCTTACAACCCCCTCACCCATCAATCACCACATTGAAAACCCCAAACTATTTGAAAATGGATGAAGAAATGTGTTTTTCCTTCTTTCCACTTTAGAATATATTCCAGAAAAAAAGTATTTTCATTTAAGTTGCTTTAAAACTGGGAAATTTACCTTAAGATCTCAGAAATATAGGATAAATCAATAGAGAATTTTTCCACTCCGTTCTTATCTTAGTTAATTAAATACATAAGCATCTGTGAAAACTTGAATTTATCTTCCTTTACTAAAGCAGCACCTTGAAGATTAGAATTACATATACTTTCACTCCTAATAAAGAAGTTTTGGCAAGATAAACTTTTCAAGGCAGACATGCATTTTCAGGATGGCTGATAACTGGCGACATAAAAATGCTTTCAGTTATTCATTCAGAAAATGAATTGCACTGGTGGTTGTTGCATTAATATGTAGTCAGGACATTCACCTACTGGTTATATGTATAAATAGGTGGACCTACTCCAGCTGTGTACTATGTGCGTGCATTTGTGTGTTTATGTGCGTACACTAAAATGTTCTGGTTAGTTAGATGTTATACAGTAAATTATAACCTGGAAGACCACCAGATATAACATGAAGAAGAGCTGGCTTAGGAAGTTGAAAACTTATAAGTTAGCCATGATTCTGATATTGACCTTAATATGTGGTCTTAGACATGACACAGACTTTAAGGACCTCAATTTCTTAATTTCCTCATCCATAAAATGAAGGCAATAATACTTGCCTTCCTGTCTTTTCAGGGATGTTGTGAGGGTCAAATACAGTAATAAGTGTTAAAGTGTTTTTAACCATGCCACCTTAAAGAAAGTTTTTCTAAACTATACTTAAGAGCAGTCATAGATTAGCAAATAGAGTACTGTCAACATAAATTGCAGTTTAAGACTGGCATTTGTTATTTACTATGAGGATGAAATCTTCACAAGACTGTCTATCTTAGGTGTGGTTCCCTGAAAGTAGTGCGTGAGATAGGGATTCTCACTCAAGTGATTTATTTAGTGAGTGTGGAAAGCATTGTCAACAAAGGAGTGCCTTCAGTTGAGGTTTAGTCTCAGAACTAAACATAAATGGCACCACAAAATTGTGTCACTTTGAGTCAAGGAGACTCACCTTTTGAACCTCCATATTAGTCAGTCATAGGCTGTGGGCCACCCCCAGGGTTGGGCACAAACTCAAGGGCAATTGTCAACTACCTCAGCGATAGTTCATGCTATGGAGGCTCACACTAATGAGGACAATTCTCAGGAGTAGGATACACCTAGAAGCTGTTAGCAGCCAACCCTCACAGTCACTGTGGATGACCTCTGACTGCTAAGGGGGATCTGGGTGGACCACCAGCAGCCTCTAATCCATTGTCCCAGTTAACTGTACTCGCAAACACACTCAGATCACTCTTTATATATGTAGTAGCTCATTCTTACCCTCCAGGTAAATCAGCTTTACTCAGACATTTAGCATTTTACTTTCTGTTTTTCAGAATACATGATAAATCAGTGTCATTCTAGAGTGATGCTTCCTGAATGGTGAAGTCGTCAAGATCTCTGTAGATAAAATCATGGCAAAGACTCAAAGGAGGACTGTACATTCTGTCAAGTTAACATGCTTAGATGTTCTTTTCTATTGTAAAAGGAAAAAAATACCTCTAAAAAGAGTGGCATATCTTGTGTTAGATATTATACTTATTTTGTCAGAAGCCATATCTAGAATAATAATCATAATTATAAATACCACTTAATGGAACTTAAATCACTTCCTGTTATGCTCCATGGCTCACCTATCTCCTGCATCCCATACTTTGATCGTAATTGTTTGTATGAATTCATATTCCTGAATATTTCAGATACTTTGGTGATAATAATTTCTGTGATCCTTTCAAAAATATGGCACTAACTTTGCTATTTAATAATATTAAATTATATTGCTTTTTATTATTTCAGTGGGGGGAGGAGCTTTATGGAATTCTATATTACTCTTTCTATGATGGAATGGGATAAAGTTAATCCTTCCACAAGAACCCCCTAAACCAGTGATTTTTCAGCCATTCTCAGCTCATGGTACAATAAACTAATGACCCAAATTCTGCAGCATCTCAAAATATGAGGTCTGTCCAGGTTGTATCCATCCATGAAATATTGAAGAAGATACAAGATACAAGAAACATTGTACATAGGAAAATGACGCCTCAGTTCTCTTCAAAGCAGGTACCTTGGGACCTCAAACAGTTCGCCCAGTAGTTTTTGAAATCCCCAGATCAGCTTCTAGTTCTCGCACTGTCTGTCGCCAATCTTTGTTGATTCCAGCCCACACACGTTCAACATTCTCAGGTGTTCTGCTTGTTGCAGGCCTTCCATAACATGGATCACTTTCAACAGATTCTCAATCGTCTTTGGAGTGTTTGTGCCACCCTTTTATTTGTGCTGCACTATTTCATCATCCCCCAAAGCCTTCTAAATCATACAAATAGTTTCTGCAGAGGAATGTTCAATCTTAAGGCAAAATTTGATGTAGATTTATTGTTCTACTTGCTCATTTTGAATGCAATGGCCACACAGTACAAGTGCTCACTCAACAACGTCTACTTCCCCCACTGACTAAAACAGTGAAGTTATCATTGTTCACTCATACACATTCCAGTCCACTCTCCTTGGCTGCCAGGCTACGTCAATATTGTGTAAACCATTCTCATTATATTAACAATGGCTGGACTACATCAAAATTAAAAACTTGTGCATCAAAGGATACTATAAACAAAATGAAAATGCACCCCATAAAATGAGAAAATATATTTGCAAATTGTATAGCTGATTAAGGATTAATAGCAAGAATATATAAATAACACCTATAATGTAAGTACGAAAAGAAAAAAAAATCACATTTAAAAATGAGCAAAGTGCTTGAATATACATTTCCCCAAAAAAGATATACAAATGGCCAATAAGCATATGAAAAGATGAACAGTATCTTTAGGAAAATGTAAATCAAAGCCACAGTTTAATACCAGTTCACACCCATTAGTATGGCTATTATCTAAAATAAATAAATAAATAACAGTTGTTGGCAAAGATGTGGAGAAATTGGAACTTGTGCATTGATGGTAAGAATGTATAATGGTGCGGTACTATGAAAAGCAATATGAAGCTTCATCAAAAAATTAAAAATAAGTTTAACACAGGATCCAGAAATTTCATTTTTGGGAACATATCCATAAAGTTAAAGTGGGGATTAGAACAGATATTTGTATACCCATTTGTACAGTAGCATTATCTGCTTTAGCCCACCTTGGAAACAACCTGGGTTTTCATCAACAGATGGATGGAAAAACAAAGTGTGACATACACTCACAATGGAATGTTATTCAGCCTTGTAAAAAGAATTCTGACACATTACAACATGGATGAACTCTAAAGACATTACACTAAGTGAAATAAGCCAGTCACAAAAGGACAAATGATATATGATTCCACTCATATAGATACCTAGAATGGTGAAATTTATAAAGATAGAAAGTAGAATATTGTTTCCCAGGGGCTGAAAGGGTGGGGGTGGTCCAGAGAAAGGGGAGTTTATGTTTAATGAGTACAGAATTTTAGTATGAGAACATTAAAAAGTACTGAAGATGATGGTTGAATGGTTGTAGAGCAATGTAAGTGTACTTAAAGCCACTGAACTACACACTTAAAAATGTTAAAATAGTAAATTTTGTGTATATTTTATCATAATAAAAAAATCACACAAAAAATACACGGATGGTATGAACTCTACCTAGTCTTGAAGACAAGTTTGCATTTACCTTGTGGGATTTGGATTATAAAAGTAATGCTATAAGCAAAGAAAGAACATATGTGGAAGAAGAAAACCTGTTTAGAAGAATGACAGGCATGTGGAATAAATACTGACTAACTGAATAGGAAATATGTGCACAGGCCAAAAAGTGTGGCTATAAATTGCACCAAGGAGATAGGATCTTAACTTGAAGGTAGTGGTAGGTTACTAACCAATTGGAAGCAAAGCAAACGTGATAAGATTTTCAGATTAAAATAGCCAGTTTGGAAGCTTTGTAGAATAATGACTTCAATAGGCAATGCACAGGCATTGTGGCCCTGTGGGAAGCTACTTGGTAAACTTGGAAGAGCATGATAAGCTGTTGTAGAGGGAAATAAGGGGAATAGATTTCCTATCTGCTGCTTCGTTAGATTAGATATTTGCTGTCTGGTCAGCTGCGTCACCGGGATCTCTATCATGATCTGTGCTAGCCTGGCAGTTTTGTGTTTACCTTTGCTTCCTGGGCAGGGCTGTCACACCTACATTATAGGGGGCAGAGCCCCATGCACTTGTCACAACCAGGTGAGCAGTCTCACCACTCTGTGGCATTTTCTGTGGGGATGGGGGTCCAAGATCGATTCTTGCCATTCACCTCTGCTGAGGGACCAGGAGCCTCCTCCTCTGTCCCTACCCCCTCCAGGTCTCACAGTCCGTGGCAATGGGGGTCTGCCTTCCCCAGAGTTGGAATCCCAAGCTGACGGGTCTGGTCTGCAGCTGGGGGTGCTCCCCAGGCGCTTTTCACCTCCCCTAAAATATGGGTGTCTGTGCTTACCACCATCCCGCTGCCATCACCACTGCTGCCACCACCAGCACAGCTTGACCTCTCTGCCCCGGCTTCGCCCCTCCTACCTGTCTGGATGAGCACCACTTCTTTATAACTTCATACGTTGGACTTCCATTTATTTCTGGAACTTATGGTTATTTCTGGTTTTATGGTAGCTGTATTCCTTCTTACCCCCCTGGCTGGTTTGGCTCAGTGGATTGAGCGTCGGCCTGCGAGCTAAGTGTCGCTGGTTCGATCTTCCAGTCAGGGCACATCAGAGAAGGAAAACTCTGATTCCAAAAAACCTCCGCTGCCTTGCGGCATACCGTCGTCGGCAGCCGTCCGTCTCGAGAGACGATGGTGTAGCTTCTCAAGAGTCCATCTGCACTGCCGAGAATGGCTGTGCAGTCCGACTCGGGAGTGACATCGTATCTGTCTCCTCCCGTGTTGAATGGACATCTTGCGATGACGCTGAAGCTACAGAGCCTGGGCAGGGTGATATGGAGGGTCTGCTTGCGGCATACCTCTTCAGGGGAAAGGCTAAGGAGAAGGGAAACTCTGACTCCAAACCTCCGCTGCCTTGCGGCATACCTCCTCAGGGGAAAGGCTAAGGGAGTAAACCCCGACAGAAAATCCGGAGCCGGAGTCCCTAAGGCGGTTTGACATTGTAGTCAACACCGGCAACTCCTGCGGCGCACCTGAAGCCAAGCTATATTGACTCTGTCTTTCCCCTTGGATCCTTCAGCTGCGAAGAGAGGGGGGGTCTGCTGCATGGGCAACAGCTGGCCCTCCATGTCACCCTGCCCAGGCTTTGTAGCTTCACTGGAGAGGACGCTCCAGCATTATCGCAAGATGTCGACTTAACACGGGAGGAGACAGTTACCGGTTACAAGCTCATCCGATTGGTGAAGGAAACGAGCGCCAGGGATCTCCTCTGACGGTGGGAGAGGTCATCGCACCTCACTGGACAGCTACCGCCCGCCTCAAGCTGGGCAGCCCCCAGCCAATTAGGTGCTGTCTCGCCATGGCTCACCTGCCCCACTGGGTGCGTGGGGATCAGAGAGGCGTCTCTTGAAAAGTGGGCCACAAAACACTCGCACCAGGCAATTCCAAGCAAACAACAAGAAAGAAGCCTCCAGCTCTTCGCCTCGCTAGCTGGAACATCAGGACCATGTGTCCCGGACTTACTGCAGACCTTCCGTGGATCAATGGTGCCAGGAAAACCGCCGTCATCGACAGGGAACTGGCACGACTAAACATCGACATTGCGGCTCTACAGGAGACCCGGTTGGCCGACAATGGAACTATCAGAGAAACCAACTACACCTTCTACTGGCAAGGGAAGTCTCCAGACCAACCAAGACAGCACGGTGTTGGGTTCGCTGTGAAGAACACGCTTGTTAACTCCATAGAGCCACCCACAGGAGGCACAGAGAGATTACTTACCCTCCGATTGTCAACAACTTTTGGCCCAGTCAGCATTCTTAGTGCGTACGCCCCAACCCTCTGCGCCACCACTGAAGAGAAAGAACAGTTCTACCATGCACTGGACGAAGCGTTATCCAAGATCCCCAGAAGTAACGCTCTTTATCTCCTTGGAGACTTCAACGCAAGAGTAGGAGCCGACCACATGGCCTGGCCCACCTGCCTCGGAAACTTTGGGAGAGGAAAGATAAATGAGAATGGTCAGTGACTGCTTGAGCTTTTGTGTCACCATGGCCTGTGCGTGACAAACACATTCTTCAAGTGCAAAGAGATCCACCAGGTGTCATGGAGGCACCCCCGCTCCCGCCACTGGCACCAGCTTGACCTCGTCATCACCAGAAGAACAGATATTGGCAGCACCCTCCTCACCCGCAGCTACCACAGTGCAGACTGCGACACGGACCATGCCCTCGTGGTAAGCAAGGTGCGCATAATGCCGAAGAGGTTGCACCACTCCAAGATGAAGGGTCGCCCACGCATCAACACCAGTTGTGCCAGCAACCCAGTTAAGACCCAGCAGTTCATCAACAGGATGGAAGATGCACTCGGCGAGGGAATGGCGGCAGATGACATTATCGAATCCAATTGGCCACGTCTCCGCGACGCCATATACAACTCCGCCATTATTGCTTACGGGAAGAAAGAGCGGAAGAACGCTGACTGGTACGAGGATCACTGGGAAGAAATGGAACTCGTGATCGAGGCTAAGAGGAAGGCCCTACTGGCTTACAAGGCCACGCCCACTCCCAGTACACTTCAAGCTCTACGGGCTGCCAGGAACAAAGTCCAGAAGACCGCCCGCCACTGTGCCAACACCTATTGGCTAAACCTGTGCAGAAGCATTCAGGAAGCCGCCGATATAGGCAACGCACGAGGAATGTATGAGGGTATCAAGAAGGCAACAGGCCCAATCCCCTCCAAGATCGCCCCCCTTAAGTCCAAGACAGGTGAGGTCATCACTGACCAGGAACAGCAAATGCAGCGGTGGACCGAGCACTACCTCGAGCTGTACGCAACGAGGAACACCATAACAGACACTGCTCTTAACGCCATCCCAGACCTACCAGTCATGGAGGAGCTAGACACCCCACCTACTGCGGGCGGCAGAGCTCGGCAAAGCCATCAACCGCCTCGCTTGCGGGAAAGCACCAGGAAGTGACGGAATCCCTCCAGAAATCCTAAAGAGCGGGAAACCAGTCCTGCTACAGCCGCTCCACCATCTACTCTGTCTCTGCTGGAAGGAGGGTTACATCCCCCAGGATATGAGAGACGCCAACATTATCACCATGTACAAGAACAAAGGAGACCGCAGTGACTGCAACAACTACCGGGGCATCTCTCTCCTCAGCGTCGTCGGCCAAGTATTTGCCCGGGTCGCTCTTGCCCGCCTGCAGACCCTTGCTTCCCGCGTCTACCCAGAGTCCCAGTGTGGCTTCAGAGCTGGCCGATCAACAGTGGACATGATCTTCTCCCTACGCCAGCTGCAGGAGAAGTGTCACGAGCAGCATAAACCACTCTACCTCGCCTTTATCGACCTCACGAAGGCGTTTGATCTGGTCAGTCGAAGCGGTCTCTTCAGCTTGCTACGGAAGATTGGCTGTCCACCACATCTGCTTGCTGTGGTCATGTCCTTTCACGACAACATGCACAACACGGTGTCCTACAACAGCGCAACCTCTGAGGCCTTCCCAGTCAGCAGCGGAGTAAAGCAGGGCTGCGTCCTCGTGCCTACACTGTTCGGAATCTTCTTCTCCATGCTCCTCCAATACGCCTTTAAGGACTGCAGCGAGGGTGTCTTCATTCACACCAGATCCGATGGCAAGCTCTACAACCTGGCCCGTCTACGAGCCAAGACCAAAGTCAAAGAGGTGCTCATCCGTGAGATGCTCTTCGCCGACGACGCAGCCTTGACATCACACTCCGAAGAGGGACTCCAGCAGCTAGTCACTTGCCTTTCCCACGCATGCAAGGAGTTCGGACTAGCCATCAGCCTGACGAAGACGAACGTTATGGCTCAAGGCACGGGGACTCCCCCATGCATCACCATCGACGGATACACCCTGGAGGTTGTCAACGACTTCACTTACCTTGGGTCCACCATCTCGAGCTCTCTGTCAGTTGACTTGGAGGTCAACCGGAGAATCGCCAGTGCAGCCACAGTTATGGCCAAACTGAACTGGCGAGTGTGGAACAATTCCAGCCTCACTGAGAAAACCAGACTACGCATCTACCAAGCCTGCGTACTCAGCACTCTCCTCTATGGCAGCGAGACGTGGACCACCTACGCAAGGCACGAAAGGAAACTCAACAGCTTCCACATGAGGTGCCTGCGACGCGTCCTACATGTCGCCTGGCAGGATAAGGTTCCCAACACCGAGGTGCTGAAGCGAGCCAACATGAGCAGTTTGCATGCAGTTCTTAGTGAGAGACGCCTCAGGTGGCTCGGCCATGTCAAAAGAATGGATGCAGGCCGTATTCCCAAAGACCTCCTCTACGGCGAGCTAGCAGAAGGCCAGAGGATGACAGGGCGCCCAAAACTGCGGTTCAAAGACATCTGCAAAAAGGACATGACACAATGCTCCATCAATCTCAACACATGGGAAGTTCAAGCAGACGACCGCCTAGCCTGGAGGCTCGCGGTCAGGCAAGGTACGTCACGCGCAGAGGTTGCGCGCAACAAGGAGGCGGTCCAGAAAAGATCGAGGCGGAAGCAGCGTCAACAGCAGCAACAACAGCCATCTGCCTTCACCTGTAACAAGTGCGGCAGGGATTGTCACTCCCGAGTCGGACTGCACAGCCACTCTCGGCGGTGCAGATAGACTCTCAAGAAGCTACGCCATCGTCTCTTGAGACGGACGGCTGCCGATGATGATGATGACGATGGAGATAATATTTAAGAAATAGAGCTATAGGATGTGGGGCATAGAGTCATACTTCACTACTCATCAGCTTCAGAACTCATCAAACCCTGTATCATTGCATTTTGATGAGAAAAAGAAATGTTTCAGCTCTTGGCACTTACTCGGGACTCATCTCACTACGACACCACCCTGCAAGAGAAAATACTCACCGCTTGTTGCTTTCTTGGTACTCGTTGGTTTTGGCACTTGCCACGACTTCTGGGATAAATTAAGGATGAGTACTGAGGTACCACTGTAATTAGATTACATTTGGGAATAATGGAGGAGGACAGTGTAACAGTGGAAGATTGTAACCCACCCACTATTCTTCCTGTACGTGCTGACTCTGATTAATATGTAGCCTGTGGATAAGCAGCATGTTTGTATAAGAATCTTAGAAACTAACTTCAAACAATAGAGACTGACTTTTAGGCATCCAAGCTCTGGGAGATTTGCTGACCTTCATCCATGAAGCCAGAATGACATGAATTCCAGGATGATTAAACCAGAATGATGCACACCTTGCCTTATTGGAATGGACTGTGTTAGTCTGCACGTAGAGAACTTTTCAACCCCCTCCCTTGATCTCTTTGTTCTGTACCTCTCTCCCTCCATATTAAAACCTCTGTCTCCACCAAGATATGGAAATGGACTATGAGACATGAGTCCACCATCTTCCCAGGGAGATGGGCTTTGAGACATGAGTTCCCCATCTTCTAGGTGACTTTGCAATAAAACCACTTTCTTTTACACCAGCACCTGCCTCTCAAGGCGTTCATAGTGGCAGGCAGCTGGACCTACTTTTACTTTTGGTTACGACAGTACTTTGATTCCTAGTTTCTACTTTTATCCACTAGAGACAATTTTATCTTTCGCTAAGTTAACAAATATGGGGAGAATATGTGTAATGTACAATGTGGTTAAAATAGAGAGGATAATGATTTATTTAGGTTTAACTTTGAACTTTTAAAGATTGAAGAACTTTGTGAGACATTCATGGTGAAATATTTAGTAAAAAGTTTAATATATAAAATTTTGGAGGGATACGTGTTTCAGTGATATATTTTTGCCAGTTACCAGTTCACAAGTAGTGACTGAAACCATCAGTATGTGTTTAACCACCAAGGGAAAGTGTAAAATAAAAGCATACTAATGGACAAAATCCTTGAGAATTCTTTGCTTTCTTTGCCTCTCTTTGCCCTCTTCCATCTGCCACATCACGGCACTATTGCGCTCCCTGCTGCCCAGGTGCGCCGTTTCCAAGAGCAGGGAGGGGCAGTCTCCTACAGCCCATCTTTTCTGGGATTATTTTAGCTGATGCGCAGCCCCCTCCACCTTTCCACCCAACAACTTCCTATTCCTGTCCTGCTGCACAGTCCTGAGTCTGGGACCTACTTTGTTTCTTTGTTATATATGACCTTGTTAAAGAAAATAAATATCTCCCAACCATTAAAAAAAAGTCGTTCTAAAGCCTCAATAAGTAAAGAAATTTTATACTGATACACAAAAAGAAAAAAGAAAATCAGACCAGTGGGATAGTATAAATTTTTTTTTTTAAAAGAATCAAATAGTCAGTAAAATTTTAGTATGTGATAAATGTGAGTCTCAAAAAAGTGTGGAGGGAGATGGACTCTTAAATAAATTGTATTGGACCATTGGTAGATTTCTGGAAAAAACTGAGCTGGATCCTATGCTCTAAATTTTTTTCAGCTTTAGATGTATTCACATACCCTCTGCTATGCAGTTCTGGACATCAGATATATAAACAAGATTATCCTTTACCAGATGCTTCATGTTAAGTCATGTTGTTAGCTACGAAACAGTCGTCGTCGGCAGCCGTCCGTCTCGAGAGACGATGGTGTAGCTTCACAAGAGTCTATCTGCACCGCCGAGAATGGCTGTGCAGTCCGACTCGGGAGTGACACGGTATCTGTCTCCTCCCGTGTTGAATCGACATCTTGCAATGACGCTGGAGTGTCCTCTCCAGTGAAGCTGAAGCTACAGAGCCTGGGCAGGGTGATATGGAGGGTCTGCTGTTGCCCATGCAGCAGACCCCCCCTCTCTTCGCAGCTGAAGGGTCCAAGGGAAAGACGGAGTCGATACAGCTTGGCTTCAGGTGCGCCGCAGGAGTTGCCAGTGTTGACTACAACGTCAAACCGCCTTAGGGACTCCGGCTCCGGATTTTCTGTCGGGGTTTACTCCCTTAGCCTTTCCCCTGAAGAGGTATGCCGCAAGGCAGCGGAGGTTTTTTCGAGTCAGAGTTTTCCTTCTCTGATGTACCCTGACTGGAAGATCGAACCAGCGACACTTAGCTCGCAGGCCGACGCTCAATCCACTGAGCTAAACCAGCCAGGGGTTACGAAACAGTACCACAATGTTACCAGCAATTGGACCTTGATCCAACGACCTTGGTACTTGAGTTCAGGATAAGAAAGAATTCAGAGACAAGACTCAAATACAAGCAAAAATTTATTTAGAAAGTCGCAGAGGTGGAAGTGAGCTGTGAGCTGTGTAAGAAGAGAGCCAGCTGGTTGTGTGGGCTCAGGAAACAAGATACAGAGGCAAAAGGACCCTTTGAACTTGGGAGAAAGAAAGCAAGGATATATGCACCTTAGGAAAGAAGAGATTGAGGAAAGGTATAGGCATGAGAGAGAGGGAGAGGGAGAGGGAGAGAGATTTTATGGGCAGGATTTCAGGAGTGGTCCCAGGGGGGGATTTCAATAGAATATTCATCAGCTTTCCAGGTGTGTCCTTCCAGTCTACACTGATTGGTTGGGATCAGGGCAGGAGGTCATTAGTCATCACAGCTGATCCTGCTTCCAGCCATTGAGCTGCCCCATCATACCTTGCTGCATTCTGGTCCTGGAGCCAAAACACAGCCAAGGTCTAGATGTTTTCTCTACTTTGACTGAAACTCTGTATTTGTGGCCAACATACCCAAGGCTTTTTTCCTAAGATTATTCGATGTGGGTCAGGACCTCACTGTGCATGGCAGGTCTTATGTGAGAATCATATGAGGCTATTCTCTAGCCCCCTTGTTCCTTCTCTAAGGGGGTCTGTCACATAACTAGTGACATTCCAGGGAAGAAATGGTCAGGGGAGTGTCCAGAACTGCATGACCATCAATATGCTAGGGGAGGAAAGGTCACCCTGAGGACAAGGTCCCATCCCTCTAGGGTAGCAGCTCCAACTTTAATTTGCCTCCATTTACTGGGTGGGGTAAAAGTAGGTTTACATTGTGAGTACGTACATGAAACACTGTTTATTCTTGTACTATTATTTATTAATTATTGTATTATTTTCCATAGGAATAGCTGTTATAAACCTACTTTTTCCCCACCCTGTATATTATTTTTGAAGTAATAAATTCTTATATTTACATGGCTATTTCTTTAGTAGGATGAAACCGAAGCTTTGTATTCAGGGCATCACTAAGGGATTTGTTTGCTATCAAATGGTAAATTTTAATTTTTCATCATTAATAGACTTAGTGAGTTTTTATGTTTTTATGAATTGATACACTTTCTCAAATTTCTTTATTAAAATTTTATTTTATATTCCACCGAGTTCTTCACAATTGAATTGCAGATTTAATTTTTTCAAGTATTTGTGTAGGTTTTAAAAATACATTTTAATTTTTTGATGCAGTCCAATAAACATAGATGTTTTTTACACTTTATATTCCATGTATTTCTGTTAAATACAATAATATAACTATCTGTAAAAATAGTTGCCGTATTTGGAAAAAACAAAGTTTATGCTAAAGAAGTTGATTCCTAAAAGTCTTCCACATTAATGTCTTTTTGCACTAAAGCAACCAAAGAGAGATGCAAGGTGTTTTTCTAATAGGTTTTTAAAATGTTTATGTTTAATTACTGGCTAAGAGAATATTCTCAAAGATCTATACATAACTGAGAGGCAGCCTTATTAATTCAGAACAAGAGGAACAATACAATATGATGTTAGTGAAAAGAAAGTACCCTCTAAGATTCCATTACATAATAGAAATTTGGCTATATTTTTTATTAGTTTGATCACATTATTAATTCATTTAACACTCATTGGGTGCTTACTATATGTACAGAACTGAAAATACAGCATGGTCTTTGCCTTTGAAAAATAAATGATAAATTACAAAAATCATATATCTAAATATACAGTTGAGATATAATGCAATAAATATTATGTAGGAAAAGAACATTATGAAAGCATAGAGGAAACAGGACTTAATTTTCCTTGAGTGTGCATACTAAGGTGATATTTGAATTAGGTCTTGAAGTATAGATATGAATTTCCTAGAAGAATAATTTCTGTAAGTGAATTTTTTCAGTAAGTCTTTCATTTCAATAGTCACATTGTGTTATGGAAGCCGAAAACATTTCCCATGTGATTTGAGATAAGGAAAGAGGGATGTTTGAAGGTAGGCATGAAGACAAGGTTCAGTGCCAGATGGTAAGATCTTATATAGGAATTCATTTAATCATGAAGCCAAAGAAATTTTAATGCAGGAACATAAAATGGCCACACCTTTATTTTAAAGATAAATTTGTCATACTTCAGGTGATGGAAGAAAAGTAAATTGTTGGAAATTCTGATAGCAATCTTTTACTGGCATCTAAATGAGAGGTGATGAGATATTCACATAGATTAGTGGGCACAAAAGCAGGAAGCTGATCTTCAAAAATATATTGATTGTGTGAATATGAGATCTTAGACAGAAAAGTAAATATATTAAAAAATCTAAACATAATTTCATGCAGAGCCTAAGAAAGTCTAGCTTTGAGAAAAGCCAACATGTACTTTTCAGATGATTTGGAGATGTATAATTTTTGTGAACCTTATGAGATAAAATTAAACTAGCCCTGGTCACTGTGACTCACTTGGTTGGAGCATTGTCCTGTACACTGAAAGGTTGCAGGTTCCAATTCTCAGTCAGGACACATACCCAGGTTGCAGGTTTGATGCACGGTCTGGGCATGTACAGGAGGCAACAACATGATGTTTCTCTTTCTTTCTCTCTCACTTTCTCTCTTTCTAGAAGTAAAGAAAAAAAAAAAGTCCTCAGGTGAGGATAAAAAAAATACAAATAAAATTTTATTTAAAAATAAAAGAAGAAGAGTATATGAAAGGGTGAAGCGAGAGAGAGCTTGTATGTATGACGTATGGGCATGGACTTGGTGGAGGGATTGCTGGGGGAGGGGAGTGCTGGGCGGATGGGAGCAAAAGGGAAAAAATTGTAACAATATAATCAATAAAATATACTTAAAAAAATACAAATAAATGAATTTAAAGCTGCAATCAGGAAAAATAATTCCCAGTGGGTATTTAACTTGGAAGCAATCTTAATATTATGTGTCCCAAAAAGGAAGGATGATAAACTTAAAACACAAGCAGAAGACACAGGTAGCTGAGTGAATACAAATATAAAGAGTAGAGCTGAAATGTAATGGAAGTGGCATCGGCAGCCCTTTCCTGTCAGTAAATAAATAAAAGCCAGTATCTTGAAGAATATTGTAAAGCAAGCAAAATTTCCTCAATGATTTAGGAGACATAGATTGAACCTAAAATGGATTTTCCACAATTGCTAATAGATAGACTTTCAAAAGGGTGCCAAGGCCCAGAAACAAAGATATAATATTCTAACACAGATTATAGTTATATTCAGAAAGACGACAGCAAAAATGTGGGAAACCAAAGAAAACAAATTAATAAATACACAGGCCATTCCTTGAGCTGTTCCTAAACAGGAAGTTCAATATTCCCTGTGAGAAAGAGTCAGACAATTGAACAACTGGCAATATACAGTCTTGATAAAAATGTGAGGAAATGGCAACTTACACTGTCAGTGAGAGTATAAATTGGCTCTAACCTCTGACTATGCAGTTTACGTTGTAAAATTTTTAAAAGTAGCATGTGTTATGGGCTGTTTTGTGTTTCCTCAAGATGTATGTTCAAGTTCTAAACTTCACTCCCTCAGAATGTGACTGTATTTGAAGTTAGGATGTTTAAAGAAGTGATTAAGGTTAAATCAGATCATACGATGGGCCCTAATACAATCTGAATGGAGTTTTGATATGAAGAGGAGATCTGGACACATAGAAGGACACTGGGGCTGTACGCGCAGAGGGAAGGCCATGTGAGGGCATAGCAAGATCAGCCATCTGCAAGCCACGAAGAGAGGCTTCAGGAAAATCAAATCTGCTGACACCTCAATCTCAAACATCCAGCCTCAGAACTGTGAGAAAAACTTCTGTTGTTTAATTCGTCCTGCCTGGCAGCCCTAGCAAACTAATACAGCACACTTTTTAATATGACATTTCTAAATTCAGATATCTATCCTCTAGATATAATTGAACATGACCCCAATGACGCATAAAAGGGGATGATCACTTACATTATCAACTAAAAATTGGAAAACTACCTGAAGGTCTATTAATGGGTAAATAATTAAATTGTTTCTCTGACATTAACAGAAATACTGTATTAATTTCTCAGGAAATTTGAGCTTTAAAAAGAATTCCAAAGCATACTGCCAACAATTATATTTAAATAACTATGTCAAATATATATGGTTCTCTTTCTATAATACAAGGTTGAAAATGTTTAGCTAAAATAGCAATTGAAAAACCACAGCCATGTAATGCTTTTTATACATATTCGAACAACATACAACCTGACTGCATATTATGGTCAAGACTCATGTAAGAGTGAACAGTTAATACCTAATGGATGGGATGTGGTATCAGGGGGTTATCTTTTACTTTTTTCTCTCTATCCTTATTCTTTGTTACAGTGTGGGTTTATTTTTCTTTTTATTTATGATGAGCATATAGCAATGTAGGGCAAAATTAGATTTTTGGTTATGAGTACATGAGTTTACTCTTATAGTCTTCTTAATTATTGTATTGTTTGCCATAAGAATAACTGTAATTCTACTTTTCCCCCACCCTGCGTGTGTTTACATATATTAGAAGTTTCCTTCTTTAACTAGTGTAGTCTTGTATCTTTTTATATTGTTCAGACTCTATTGAGTAAGAAATATGCTCTTCAGAAGACCTGAAATATTTCTTCTTCTCCTTTGATACTAAACTGTCCTTTGATACTAAACAATAACCTGTGGACCTCATTAGAGAAACTCCCTAGATCAGTTTATTGATTTTTTTTAATAATTAGGATAAAAAACACAGCTTTCCCCAAGGGTCACTATCGCACTGTATGGGCATTACTTTTACTTGGATTGAATTTTTGTTTAATGTGGCAGGAGGTGACTTGAAAGGAGTAAAGACTTTGTTGCTCCTGTAAGATCATTAATTTGTTGCCACTGGCAGGTGGTTCTCTAATCCACTTCTCTTTGTTTTAGAATGTGGATAATACACTGGAAATATCAAGAAAAAAATAAAGTTACCTTCATGCTTTATTTTCTTATTCAGACCAGTAAGGTGCATGTACATTAACCCGTAAGATACAATTACTAGTGTTAAAAAGTGTAACAACTATGTGACCCGTGTCATATACAATGTATACTTCATTTTTTTCTTTCCTTTATATTTGGAAGGTAAATACAAGAAATGCTAGACTCTGAATTCATATTTGAAAAAAGTCAGCTCTGCCCTGGGACACTTCAAAAAATGTCTGGTGGTGTCCCGTTCCCTGTGTTAGACGGGGGGCCAGTGTGCACATTCAGTTATATGCACGTTAACAGTTTCCCTTCATACGTATATGTGTTCTTTCTTCCCCCTCCCTATGCCAAAGCGAAAGTGTCTATGACTTGGTAGAAATATCATAAAACTTCATATAATGAAAATTTTTTTTCTATGGGTATTTTAAAGATTAGTATTTTTTTAAATGATGCTTTTGATTCTTGTTTAAATGGAGCCAGAAATATTTAAGGAGTTTATATCTCTCTTCTGAACTATCATATTATGTAAATACTTGATTATTTAATGTTGCATCCTCTAGGTAAGCAAGTGGTTCCCAAACTCAATTGCGCATTAAGATCATTAGAAGAACATTTAAAATATATTAATGGGCTTTATTCCAGATCAACTGAATTCAGATTCAGGGAAAATGAAGTTCAGAAGTCAAAAATTTTTAAACTAAAATTAGGTGATTCTAATATGCAATCAAATTTGGAAATCACTCTATTAATTGTTTTTTTAAAATACATTTCTCATTTCTTTTTTCGACCTACTGATTCTACAAAATTTCCACATTTATAAAACTTAACATACCAGGTAGTTGAGAAAAGGTAGGAAATGTTTTTAGCATGAGCAACTTATTTGTAAATTAGATGAATACAAAATCATGCCCTGACTGTACTCAAAATAGACTCTAGAAGTGCTTCAACAAATATTTATGAAGTCTTTATTATGAGCCAAGCTTTTTCCCAGTCATTGCAGATAGATCAGTAAAATAAAACAGACCAAAACACCCTCTCCTTTGAAGGAACAGGGGATCTTTGGATATATCCGGCTTTTTCCCAGAAGGGAGACCCAGAGACAATGATTTGAGTAAAGTAGGTTATTTGGAAGATAATCTCAGGAGGCACCTGTAGAAGAATAGGGGAGTGAGAGAGGGACTGTAAGGAAGCTGAGGCTCAATTCCATGGCATAGCTCTGGAAGATAGTAAAGATTATGAATCAGTGTTATCCCACTCAAAGGTGCTGGAGTATTTATTCTCTAGTTCTACCTATTCTCAGTACTGGTGGCCATGCAGGGTTGAAAGGAAATCAGGCATTAGCTGCAGCTGCTTATAATAGGATTCTGTAGGCATAACAAGAATGGGGAATGCTGAGGAAGTTGGACCGGGCTCTTGACATCATCTACTACAGTGGGAAACAGATAAAAATAAAAGAATATTTCATAGGCTGCATTGTGGAAAGTACTATGGAGAAACATAAAACATGAGATGACAATGGAGGAATGTATGCATGTGTAGAAAGGTCAATTTTAACAACAGTAGACAGGGGAGACCTCACTGAGAAGGTGATACTTGATCAAACCCGAAGGAGGAAACAGAGAGTCATGTGACTATCTGAGGTAGAGAAGCAGAAGTGGCAAGACCTTGAAGTTGACTTGGGCATTGCATTTTGGATTAACATCAACATATTTTAAATGCCCTCTAGATGATACTGATATACAGTATAGCCAAGTAAGTAAGTCACTTGGTAAGAGGATGTGACACTGGGTAAATATTCATATTGTATGGCATTTGCTTTGTGGATTAGGAGCTGAGATCATACAGGCTAAAGAGATGTAACAGGTCTTTACCAATTTAAGGCTTAAAATGAATGGGACAAAAGCCCTTGAAGGACTTTGAACAAAGATGATTTGATTTATGCTGAAACGGTATTAATCCAGCTGCTGAGTAAAGGAGAACTAGTGGGAAAAGGGGGACCAATCTAGAGGATTATATAATAAAGAGATAATAGTGACTAGAACCAGAGTAGAAAGAACAGGGTAATGGAGGTGGGGGATAGCCCTAAGGAATTGAGAAGCTGGGAGGATGAAAGAGCAGGTTTAGCAGCTAGGGTATAAGGGGTGAGATCAGAAGAATAGTTTTAGAACTGTTAATATGACCTATTTATTGAAATTCAAATAATTTCTTCATTTTTATGCAAAAATATCAACCTTGGGGAGAGAGCTTGGCTGGGAATCATCAGCACAGAAAAGATATTTAAAGTCACAAGCCCAGATGAGATCACCAAGAGAACATGTACAAACAGAGAAGAGAACCCATCCAAGGTTTACATCGTGGGACCAGTGATTACAGGTTGGAGAGCCTGCAGAGCAGGCAAAGATGACTGAGCAGGAGTGCAGTGAGGTAGGAGAAAAACCAGGAGTCCTGGTGGTTTGGGAGCCAAGTAAACAGTGTTTCAAGGAAATAAGAGGTGCAGCTAAATCAAATGCTCCTGTCAGGTTGAATGAGACTAAACCATACAAAATTGCTATTTTTTGTAGGTCAAATATCAACAGTTTCTTTTTCTTTTTTTAAACAACTGGAACTTCTTTTTTAAGATATTTTATTTATTTATTTTTAGAGACAGGGGAAGGGAGGGAGAAAGAGGAAGAGAAACATCAACGTGAGGTTGCCTGTCATGCACCCCCAACTGGGGACCTGGCCTGCGGCCCAGCCATGTGCCCTGACTGGGAATCGAACCAGTGACCCTTCAGTTGGCAGTCCAGTGCTCAATTCACTGAGCCACACCAGCCAGGGCGCAACAGTTTCTTATGGTTCAATTTAAATTATGTGAGAGCAGAGCACTATCCTTTAGATTGAAAAATACGGACCTTGACAAGAGCAATTTTAATGGAAGACTGAGAACCAAAGCTTTATTTAAATGAACTTGAGAGAGAAAAAAGAGAACTGGAAAGAATGAATGACAGTTTTTGTTTATTTGTTTGTTTGTTTTTTAATTTTGTTTTTAGAGCAGCAATAAAGTAGGTTGTATCCTGAACTGGGATGTGCAAGTCACAGACTTCCGAAAACTAAATGTTTCCTTGGATTTTCATGGGTTCTTCAATTGGCACAAGTTGATGAGCAAATTTATTCATTTATTTTCCCAAATATGAGACAGATTGCTTTTATAGGCTACTAAGGGGGAAGCAACACCAGCGAATTGAATTTCAAGAAGAGTCAGAATCTCCCTCATTCAAAGATAGGCACATTTCCCCAGAGTTTCCTGTCAGTGACATTTTGAAGTATGCTAACATCAAGCCCTAAATATGCATCTTGTTTTAAATACATGGTAGAGTTCTGTTCACAAGCCCTTCTGAAGAGTGAGATGATTTGAAGTCCAGCTCCAGTTAAGAAAGTCAGTGATCTTCCCATTTTCAGAATTTGTACTTTTTAAAGCACAGAAACTGGACAGCAATACAAATTACCCAGATCCAAAAGTGGAGCAAAGAGCATAATTTACAGGATGCTGGATATGAGACCTAGCAGAGCCCTTCCTGCTGTGTTTTCGTTGCTCCTTTGCAATTTAGAATTAGCATTCCTGCTTCAATTCCTTTTTAAATTTGCATTAAATTTATTGGGGCGACATTGGTTAATAAGAGTATGTAGGGTTCAAGTGTACATTTTTCATGACAAATGATCTTCACGTTGCATTGTGTGCCCACCACCCACAGTCAGCTCACCTTCCATCACCATATATTTGACCTCTTTATCCATTACTACCCAACACCCTTCCCTCTGGTAACCACCATACTATATTGTCTGTGTCTATGAGTTTTTGTTTGTCCTGCTTCTATTCTACAGTATTTCTACATATTGATTTGTTTTAAAAAATAGAAGCAGATAATTAAAGAAAAAAGGAGAAAGAAGAGAGAAGTTTCATCCAGCTTTCAAATTTTTACATCAAATGGGGAAAGATCTGCTTTGAACCACTGCAATGACACATCACAGATAAAAACAATTCAGCCTTTTGAATCTCACATCCCAAATAAACAATTCAGCCTTTTGAAAGAGGTTCTTAATTTCTTCTTTTCCTCCTTATTTGTAATGTCAGCAAATCAAAAGGCAATTGTATTTCAGGACCAAATCTAAATATCTAAAATTATTCATCTTTTCTTCTTATTGCTTATTATCCCTCATAAATATTAACTAACTAAAATGGATATGGGGATTTTATTTGATTTTGCTGGTAAAGGAAAACTTACATATGACAAAAATATTCTTGTAAGACAAACTAGTCAAAAACCTAATGTTTACTTACTCTATTGATAAGCAATAGAATCAAATAAATTTAAATTCGAATAAAAGATTTTAGGACAATCAGGGGACCTTAGAACTGTTTTAGTTAATGCACTTGCTTCAGATTAGAAAAATGAGGCTTAAGAAAAGTCATTTGTCAAGGTCACACATTTGTTAAGGCCCTAGTGGCTGGAACACTGTGGTTGCCTGGTCACTAGATCAGTGTCCCTTTCTTTATGAAATGCCGTCTTTTCTCAGTATAATAAAGATAAAAGGCCAGCACGCCAGCTTCTCTGGCTGGTAAGTAACACTTATGATATATGAGGAATATAAAGTAATCTAATCCATGTGTGTTAAAAGTAGATAGAAACCTCTTGTTAACACGTGGGAAACAGAATGAGTGAAAAAAGCAATTATCCTACTTGCCGCAGCAGAGAAAAGAAAAAAAATGAAATTGACCTTATTTATCTATCTAAAATGTGAAGACAGAACTGCTGAGAGGCAGCATAGTATCCTTGTCCAACCAAAAGCTAATGTTTGTATCATTTTAGGAAAGTGTAAACATTATGCATTGTGGATGACTTTTTCCTTCATGTGACATTTCTGACATTGTAGTCAATAAATAAAAATTGTGCTGACAGAAAGCTCACACGGTAAATCACGTAATTTATAAGGCAGTAAAATATGTCATGATATTGCATCCAATACTTAACCAAGAGCCTCAACAACATATAAATCTTATCATACTCTGATGCAATCAGAGAGTCCTGATTCATGCTAGGGTTTTCAGTTGTAGCTGAGCATTCCTGATTGCTCTTGTAATAAGTGTCATTTTTCTCTTCCATTTCTCTTGCCCCAAAACATGATATCTGGAAAGTGCTAAAAAGGTGAAGGCTCCAAGAAATTGCCCTGAAACTAGAACCATAGGAAACTGACCTGAATGAGCTACAGCAGCATCCAAAGTATTGTTCAAAACATATTCCTCGAGAATAGTCATTACATTCTTAAGTAAGTGCTATTACATTCATATTCAAACTACTGACCTCTGTACAGGGATGTTGACCTGCAGTGTAATATCATAAGTCAACGATGTCCAACCGGTGTGCCACAAGAATTTTCAAAACATGAATACCTGACTATTTAGTCAGGGGCACTGACCTCTTTTCCCTTAGATTATCAAATTAAAAAATGACAACAGCCATCACAACAATAGATATCTGGTGCAAATGCCCTATCTTGAACCATAACTATATAAGTCATATAATAGAGTTGTACCTTATTGGCGACATTACATAATAAGGTTGTGTCTGACTGGTTAATTCTTGATAGCAAAAATCCTTACATACAGGTATAGGCACCTGATTTTTTAAAGTCACTTTGGAACAAAAAGGGTAGGTAATTACTATTGTTATTTTTTTTTTTATAAATCAATCAAAATTATACCTTTATTTTGTCAAATTGGCAAGAAAATATATATTTTGGAGTGCTGCTGAATTTTAGTAATTAGTTTATGTGTGCCATGAAATGAAAAGGTTTGAAAAATCGCTGTCATAGCTGATAGCCAAAGGAGGGGGAGTTTATCTTCACATTGGGATCATTGTTGCCTATCACAAAGGCCATTAAAAGTTTGCTCAGTGTTTGTACCAAGAAATTTCTACTGAAATCCTGATACCTTCAAAAATCATCTAAAAATGTTTTGAGAAAAATATTTTGTCTATTAATTTTTTAATCTATTGAGCTTTTTTTGTACAGATTATAATTTGTTTTTTCAACAGGCATTTTAAACACTGTTCCTAAGGACAATAGTCTCCTGTAGAGATGCTGAGACTGCTGCTTGGAGTTTAAAGTTTTCTCTCACATAAACAAAGAGAAAAATAGTATTCATCAAGCCCTTAAAAAATGTAACATGCTGTCCTCATTTTATTTGATTCTAAAGTTAAATTGGTTTAACTCTTGCATAACCTTTCCCTTTAAAGACTTAAAATTCAGAGTCAGGGGATCTTATGAGATTGTCCCTTCCATCTTCAGGTTGCCATTTTCCAGATGAAATTTTCTCTTCTGTCTTCTACACAGAACACCATAATCATATGTTTTGTTCTTTTATATACTTTGCTTTGCATCTGCAATGTGGTGTCTCCTTTACCTCTCTCACAATGCTTAAGGGTGTATATGACTTGAAGCAATAACTGCCAATGTACATCCATCCTAACATATTACATGAATGAAAGGAAATATAAATGTATAAAGAACAGGAAGAGAAACATGTATCTACATCAGAAAAGCATGTTATATAATGATTTCCATATCCCTATAAGTATTTCTACATTACAAAAATATATGTGTTCACTATGCATGAGACACAGAACATTAAAATTAATATTTCTTTTCCTCTAGCCCCTTTGTGCTTTCAAATGAAATAATAAATTAAAGAGTGACTCCAAATAACCTTTTTATTTTTACTCTACCTAAGATATCAGTCATTTTTAGTAGTACATATATGAGTAAGGAGAGTATTTAAAAAATTAGTCTCTAAGTCATTTTAGGGTTTTATAACTTAGTACTATTTTCACATTTTTAAGACTAATAGATACCTATTATAAAGTTTTTAAAAGCATAGAATAGAGAGAAATAAAAGTCATGTGTAATCTCAGACTGTTTTCAGAGTTAACATTTTGATGCTTACTGAAGATATGTATATATTTAATATAATTGTGAGAGTATTGGTTTTATTTTTTTGTTACAATGTATCATAAGTTCTTCTGTATGTCTTTTATTTCTTTTTTTTTTGTTGTTGTTCTATTACAGTTGTCCCAATTTTCTCTTATTATCCCCCGCCCCACTCATCCCGCTGTTCCACAGTCAATCCCCATCCTATCAGCCATGTCACTGGGTCATTTATACTAGTTCCTTGACTAGACCCTCCCCCCCTCTTTTCCCCTCCCCCAACCCCTCTGGTCAATGTCAGTTTCTTGTTTCCATGCCTCTGGTTCTATTCTGCTCATTTGTTTGTTTTGTTCATTAGTTTCCTCTTATAGGTGAGATCATATAGTATTTGTCTTTTGCCACGTGGCTTATTTCACTTAGCATAATACTCTCCAGTTCAGTCGATGCTGTTGCAAAAGGTAGGAGTTCCTTCTTTCTTTCAGCTGTGTAGTATTCCACTGTGTAAATGTACCACAGTTTTTTGATTCACTCATCTACAGATGGGCACTTAGGTTTTTAACTGCACTTGGCTACTATAAATAACACTGCTATGAACATAGGGGTTCATAGGTTCTGAATTGGTTTTTCAGGATTCTTAGAGTATAATCCCAGCAATGGAATCAATGGATTAAAAACCATTTCCATTTCTAGTTTTTTGAGGAAATTCTGTACTATTTTCCAGAGCTGCTGTACCAGTCTGCGTTCACACTAAGAGTACACTAGGGTTCCTTGCCAGCATTTGTTGTTGGTTGATTTGTTGATGATGGCCATTCTGACTGGTGTGAGGCGGTATCTCATTGTGGTTTTAATTTGCATTTCTCTGATGGCTAGTGATGCTGAGCATCCTTTCATATGTCTAAAGGCCTTCTGTATTTCCTCCTTGGAGAAGTGTTTGTTCAGGTCCTTTGCCCATTTTTAATTGGATCATTTGTTTTCCTGGTGTTCAACTGTGTGAGTTTTTTATAAATTTTGGAGACCAAACTCTTGTTTGAAGTATCATTGGCAAATATGTTTTTCACACGGTTGTTTCCTTTTTCATTTTGATGATGTTGTCTTTAGTTGAGCAGAAGATTTTTAGTTTAATGTAGTCCTATTTGTTTATTCTTTCCTTTATTTCCCTTGCCTTAGGAGATATAGTAGTGAAAATACTGCTGTGTGGCATATCTGAAATTTTACTGCCTATGTTTTCCTCTAGGACTTTTATGGTGTCACAGCTTATATTTAAGTCTTTTATCCATTTTGAGTTTATTCTGGTGTATATTGTAAATTGGTGGTCTAGTTTCACTTTTTTGCATGTCCCTGTCCAGTTCTCCCAACACAATTTGTTGAAGAGGCTATTTTTACTTCCTTTTGTGCTTCTGCCCCCTTTTTTAAATATGAATTGACCATAGAGACATGAGTTTTATTTCTCAGTTCTCTATTCTGTTCCATTGGTATATGTGTCTGTTCTTATGCCACTACCAGACTTGTCTTATTACAGTGGCCTTGTAATATAGTTTGATATCAGGTATTGTGATTCCTCCTACTTTCTTCTTTTTTCTCAAGATTGCTGAGGCTATTGAGGATTGTCTGTTTTCCATATAAATTTTTGAAATATTTGTTATAAACCTATGGAATGTGTCTTTGGTGTTTTAATAGGGCTTGCATTGAATCTATAGAATGCTTTGAGTAGAAATAGACATTTCATTGTTGGTCTACAAAAATACCTTTGATCTCTGAATATTAACTTTGCATCCTGCCAATCTGCCATATTCACTATTAGGTTGAGTAGTTTTTTGGTGGCTCCTATAGGGTTTTCTATGTACACTATCATGTCATCTGCAAATAATAACAGTTTTACTTCTTTCTTTCCATTTTGGATGTCTTTTATTTCTATTTCTTGTCTTACTGCTATGGCTAGTCCTTCCAAGACTATGTTGAATAAAAGTGGTGAAAGCAGGTATCCTTGTCTTGTTCCTGATCTTAGAGGAAAGCTTTTTCTTTTTTGCCCATTGAGTATAATGTTGGCTGTAGGTTTCTTGTATATGGCCTTTAATGTTGAGGTATCCTCCATATATTCCCACTCTTCCGAGTGATTTTATTAAAAATGGGTGCTTGATTTTATCAAATGCTTTTTCAGGATCTGTTCATAAGATCATGTGATTTTTGTCTTTCATTTTGTTTATGTGATGAATTACATTTATTGATTTATCAATATTATACCATCCTTGCATCCCTGAGATGAATCCCACTTGATCATGGTGTATGATCTTTTTAATGTGTTGCTGGATGTGGTTTGCCAATATTTTTTTGATGATTTTAGCATCTATGTTCATCAACGATATTGGTCAGTAGTTTTCTTTCTTTGTAATGTCTTGACCTGGTTTTGGAATTAGTATAATACTGTCCTCATAAAAAGAGTCTGAAATATTTTCCTCTTCTTGAGTTTTTTGGAATAGTTTCAGAAGGAAAGGAGTTAGCTCTTCCCTAAATGATTGGCAAAATTCACCTGTGAAACCATCCAGTCCAGGACTTTAATGTGCTGGGAGATTTTTCTTTTTACTGTTTCAATTTTACTAGTTGTTATCAGTCAGTCTGTTCAGGTGTCTGCTTCTTTTTTATTCAGTTTTGAAAGATTATATGTTTCTAAAAATTTGTCCATTTTTCCCAGGTTGTCAGATTTCTTGGCATATAATTGTTCATAGTAATTTCTAACAATCCTTTGTATTTCAGTCATATCGGTTGTATTTCTCCTCCTTCGTTTCTGATTTTATTTATTTCATTTCTCTCTCTCTTATTTATTATGAGTCTGGTTTAAAAAACTTGTCAATTTTGTTTTTCTTTTCAAAGAACCAGTTCCTGGATTTGTTGATTTTCTGATTTTTTTTTTTTTTTTTTTTAGTCTCTATGTCCTTTAATTCTGCTCTGATCTAGATTATTTCCTTCCTTTGACTTGCTCTAGGCATTGTTTGGTGTTGTTTCACTAGGTCTTGTAGGGTTAGGTTGCTTATTTGAGATTTTTCTATCTTTTTTTGGTAGACCTGTATTGCTATGACCTTCCTTTTCAGGACTGCCTTCGCTGTGTCCCATAGGTTTCGGGCTGTTGTGTGTTCATTTTCAGTTGTTTCTAGAAACTTTTTTATTTCATTTTTCATCTCATTGTTTAATAGCCTGTTATGCATTCTCCATGAATTTGAATGTTTTTTTCTGGAGGTTGATTTTTAGATTCAAGGCATTGTGATCCAAGAAGATGCTTGAAATGATTTCAGTTTTCTTGATTTATTGAGACTTGTTTTGTGTCCTACAACGTGGGCTATCTTTGAAAATGTTTACATGCGTTTGAAAAGAATGTGTATTTTGCTTTTTTGGGGTGAAAAAATATATATTAATTGAGTTCATTTGATCTACAGTGTTGTTCAGTGCCACAATATCCTTGTTGATACTTTGCTTGGAAGATCTATCCATTGTTGACAGCGGGGTGTTAAAATCCCCTACTATGAGTTTGTTGCTGTTGATATCTTTCTTGAAGTCCTCCAAGATCTTTCTTATATTTTTGGGTGCTTCATGTTGGGTGCATATATGTTTACAAGGGTTATATCTCTTAATGGATTGTTCCCTGATGTACTATATAGTGTCCTTCTTTGTCTCTTTTTATGGCCTTTGTTTTGAAATCTATTTTGTCTAATATAAGTATTGCTACCCTAGCTTCCATTTCATGCCTGTTTGCTTGGAATATTTTTTTTCCCATCCCTTCTATTTCAATCTGTGAAGATCTTTTACTCTGAGGTGGCTCTCCTATAGACAGCATATATGCGGGTCATGCTTTCTTATCCATTCAGCTACCCTATGTCTTTTGATTGGAGCATTTAATCCATTTACATTTAACGTTATAATGATAAGTACTTATTCATTGCCTTTTTTTCCCTTTGTACCTATGTTCCTCTCTCCTTCTTTCTTTTTCTTCATCTTCTTAAAGAAGCCCCTTTAACACTCTTGCAATGTTGTTTTCATAGAGATGTAATTTTTTTTTTTTAACCTTCTTTTTTTTTTTTTTTTTTTTTTTTTTTGGTCTGGGAAACTCCTTATTTCTCTTTCAGTTTAAATAAGAGCCTTTCTGGGTACAGTAGTCTTGGTTGCATGCCTTTGCTTTTAATTACTTGGAATACATCTTGCCATTCCATTCTGGCTTGTAGTGTTTCTGTTGAGTAATCAGCTGATAGCCTTATTGGAGTTCCTTTGTATGTTACTAGCTGTTTCTCCCTTGCTGCCTTTAAGATTCTCTCTTTACTTAAAAATTTTGCCATTTTAATAGTGATGTGTCATGGAGTGGGCCTCTTTGGATTCATCTTGTTTGGGACTATCTGTGCCTCCTGGAAGTTCACAACTTTTTCTCTCATCAAGTTAGGGAAGTTTTCTGTCATTACTTTTCAAACAGGTTTTCTATCACCCGCTCCTCTTCTCCATTCGGTATCCCTATGATACAGATATTATTACACTTCATGTTGTCCTGCAGCTCCCTTAAACCATCTTTGTTCTTTTTAAGTCTTTCTTTCTTTCATTGCTCTGTCTAGGAACTTTTTCCTACCTTTCCCTCCAGCTCACTGATTCCATCCTCCGTTTCATCTAACCTGCTTTTAATTGCTTCACTGTGTTTTTCATTTCAATTATTGTATTATTAATTTTGTCCTGGCTCTTATTGATAGTTTCTATGTCCTTTATTATGCTGATATAGTTCATAGTAAGTTTCTTGTGACTTCCCTGGAGATTTTGGAGTTCTCACTGAGTTTATTGAGGATCATTATAACCATTTTTTAAAACTCAATGTCTGATAGTTTTCTTGCCTCTATTTCATTTAGCCCTCTTTCTGGGGATTTTTTTTTTCCTTTGGGTGGGGGATTGTTTCTTTGTCTCTCAATTTTAGGTGACTCTTGTTCATTTCTGCTTCTTAAATTGATTTGACTCTTTTTCTTCATGGTGTGACCTTCTGTGGTAGGAGACCTATGGGATTCAGTGGTTCAGTCTCCTTGGTCTCCTAAAATTGATGTTCTTTGGGTGCCCTTTACATTATTTATATAGGCTCTCTGGTTATTATTGGATTTTGGTTGTCGTTGGGTCCTTGGGTCCTTCTTTGGTGGGTCCTTTGCCCCAGCATGCTGACTGAGAGTCATTCCACCTACCATTTCTTGTATACTGTTGTATAGGTGCTGCCAGAATAAAACCGAACAGCCCAGGAAACAAACCCACACATACAAAAATATCCTCCACCCACAATCACACTATCAGCAGCATATGAGCCAATGTTAATAAAGGTGTAAAGAGATTAACACTATTATAAGAGAGGAAAAATAAATATGACTAACCAAAAAAAATTTATTTTGAGAGGGTAGAGGGAGGAGCAATAATAAGAGTAGAGAATAGAGACAAGGTAAATAGAGAAAGAAAGTTAAATGTACATTGTAAATAAAAAAGGTAGGGTAAAATGTGGAGTGGAGTAAGAGAAGGGTAGCATATAGCATTAGGTTTAAACAGAAATTAAAAAAAAATTTTTCAGAGAGAGAAAAATAAAGGAACCAAATTGAGGAAAAAGATTGACCACAGTAATATTAACAACAAATGAGCAAAGATTAAAATAGGTGGGATGAGAATAAGAGAAAAAAAGAAAGAAAACTTAAGAGATGTCTAGAAGAAAGAGAAGTGATTTTGAGAAGATAAAGGGAGAAAGAATACTAAGAGTGAGTTATGAAAACCAGGCTAATACAGGGAAAAACTCAAATTTAAAATAAAAAATTAAGGGCAGGAGGAAGGCAAAATGGAGTAGAAGAGGTGAACAGTAAAATTTGAGGTATGAAATACAAAAATATTGAAGATCTAGAAATAAAATTGAAGAATTGCAAGAAAAGCCATCATACCCACAATCAATGAGCAAAGATGCAAAGATTGATAAAGGTAGGGAGAGAATAATGGTATTTTAAGGACAGGACAAAGAATGTGAGATGTCTAATGACAAGAAAAATGGTTTTGAGAGGCTAAAATGGGGAGAAACAGTAAGAGTATAGAACGGAAACAAGTCATAGCAAGAGAGAAAATAAAATTTAAAACAAAAATAAGAAGTGTAAAGAAGAATGTAAAATGGAGTAAGAGAATGGAGGAGCCAAATATGAGATTTGAAATAAACTGTAATATAAAAACTAGTGACCTAATAGACACAAACTTGAAGGACAAGAAATGAATGTTAAAATCTATGCAAGAGCGAAAATAATGCAAACCTTTAAGAAGACCACGGTGGAATTCATCTCAGTAGAATCTGGTATTTATCTATTTTCTGCCCCTGGTGATATCACATGGTGTCCCAATCTGACTGTAGGTAGGCTATTCTAGACTACCAGTGATACACAGTCTGTGGCTGTCTCCTTCAGTTGTTAATCTGGTTGGCAGCCGTCCGTCTCAAGAGACGATGGTGTAGCTTCTTAAGAGTCTATCTGCACCGCCGAGAATGGCTGTGCAGTCCGACTCGGGAGTGACACGGTATCTGTCTCCTCCCGTGTTGAATCGACATCTTGCGATGACGCTGGAGTGTCCTCTCCAGTGAAGCTGAAGCTACAGAGCCTGGGCAGGGTGATATGGAGGGTCTGCTGTTGCCCATGCAGCAGACCCCCCCTCTCTTCGCAGCTGAAGGATCCAAGGGAAAGACGGAGTCAATACAGCTTGGCTTCAGGTGCGCCGCAGGAGTTGCCGGTGTTGACTACAACGTCAAACCGCCTTAGGGACGCCGGCTCCGGATTTTCTGTCAGGGTTTACTCCCTTAGCCTTTCCCCTGAAGAGGTATGCCGCAAGGCAGCGGAGGTTTTTTGGAATCAGAGTTTTCCTTCTCTGAGTTGTTAATCTAATCAACCTGTAATCAGCAATCAGGCTTAAGCACCACAGGGTGGGGCAGAGTGATTTCTGTGGGTGGGGCTATTGTGTCTCAGAATGGTGACACTTGGAGGGGGCTGCTCTGCCTGAGACATATGGGTACTGCAATATGGGGGATGAATCAACACAGGGATCCTATTGGCAGCTCTCTCAGTTCTGTCCTGAAAGCCTTCATCTGAGACTGTTCTCAAGCAACTCTATTCCTCTTTGCCCTCCCTTTGCTGGAGCTTAGGGTAAGTGACTGCAAAGGAAATTTTATGCATTGGCTCTTTAAGAGGCTCTTTTGGTCTCCAGCCATCTATCCTTGACAAACAGAAACCCTACCACTCTTCAGGGCTGGATATTATTTGAGTTCCTTTCTGGCTCTGGCATTGTAGGCTGGGGAGCCCATCTTGGGGTTTAGACTATGCATGTCTCAGGGGGACTCCCCATCTGCTGAAATTTCCCTCCTGCACTTCAGCTGCCACCTGTGGGAGCCCAGCCAGCTCTCTTGCATCTCCTCCACACTCTATACTAGTCATGCTGTGGTAAAGTGGTTTCTTCTGTATGTCCAATTATAAGGCTTCTCTCCAGCTATTGTTCAGTTGGTTATTCTGAGTGATTTCTCTACAATGTAGTTGTAATTCCAGATTGATCCTGGGAGGAGGTTAGTGTAGTTTCCACTTACTCCTCTGCCATCTCAATATTACATTCCTATTAAATATTTGACACATGCTACTGCTTACCTATGCCTGCATATGGCTCTAAAAGTATGCATTTAAACTCTTTAAACATCTCCTCACATTCAAATGGGGAAATAGATGTGTGGATCACATGAATAAAAAATATGCTTTCTGATGCCTCCTGATGACTATTCTTATATTCAATTTCTCTTCAATTTGTTCTCCACATACTATCTGGATTTCATTTTGTGAAACAGTCTGATTACCTAACCTTCTCACTGGAAAAGGTTTTTTTAATATATTTTCATTATATAAAAGAACATATAAAAATGTCAAAATGATATTTGAAAATAGCCCAAATTTTGGCTTATCTGATTTTTAAAGCTTTATTGTCTCTCTCAAACTTTCATATATAAAAAAGGAAACTATAAACTATTTATTAACCCATAAACATCTTGTCCTTAACTTCTGTGCCTTGGCATGGACTTTTCACTCTATCTGAAGTGTTCTTCATCAACTCTGGAAATCCTTCAAGATCAGCTGACATATCATCACCTTGTTATGCCTCATCCAGTAAACTCAATTGGAGCTCAGTGCCCCTGGTTCAGCCCTCTGTCTTACTTTTTCCCATGTATGTAATTTATTAATATTTATGACCTCCTCCTAGATAGCTCCCCTGAGCTTAGAGGACCATCACAGAGCCTAAGACACTGAAAGTACTCAATAAATGTTTGCTGGGGTAAGCTAAATAGTGAATCAGTATTTTCATCCTTGTAAATAAGGAGCATTCTATTATTATGTTACATATAACTATCTGTGAATAATCTTACTTACTCCTTACATATCTGATTTATTTATAGCAATTCACTGAACACTTCTTATTTATACTATTATTAGACTAATAATTGTATAGTAGAGCTACTTCCATGCCTTAAAATAAGTAGAGTTCTTATATGAACAGTAAACAGAATAGAAAAATGCAGAAATATAGCCATTCCTGAATAATATGAGTACATAGATACGTAAGTTTTTCAAATTGTCTTGTCTGAGCTATAAATATTTCTAAAAGCAATCATTGTGAAAGGGAACCATCTGTTATGCAAAGGATGTGTTGGTGTCAAAAACTGCACCAGGTGTTAGACCTGTGGAGTCAGATTAGACCTCAATTCAGCAACCTTAGTACTTTAATTCTGGCTAAGAAACAATTTAGAGCCACAACTCAAACCATAAGAGAAAATTGATTTAGAAAGCCAACATAGAAGAAATGAGCTGTAGAAGAAACAGGCTCAGAAAACAAGTTACAGAGGCAAAAGAAGGGCCCTTGGAGTTTAGGAAAAAGAGACAGGGGTAATATGCCTGGAGGAAGGGGGTGGGGAAAGGCTTGGGTGTGCTCTGCAGGGAGAGCTGAACTGGTCCTCTGTCTTAAGGGTATTTATCTGGAAGTTTCAGGGGAGGATCCCAATAGAATATTCATCAGCTTCAGCTTTCCAGGTGAATCCTTTTAGGATCATGGTCTCTACTGATTGGTCATCACCAGGACAGGGGGGTCATTAGTCAGTACAGGTGATCCTGATATCAGCCATCACATCACTTGTCTGGTTTTGCTGCTTTTCTAGGCCTGCTGATGAAATGCAACTGAGGCCTAGATGTTATCAATAGGGGTTAATGCTTAAGGGAGTGGTCATGCAAAGGCCCACATGGGAGTCATAGAAGGCCACTTTTTGGCCCCTGTTTCTTTGCAAAGAGCGGGTCTACTGCATGACTAGCAACACGCCAGGGAAAGAAAGGTCAGGGGAGGGTCCAAACCACATGACCAAGTGATATGCTATGGGAAAAAAAGTTACCCCGGGGGTGGTGGTGGTGAAGTCCTTGTTTCCTAATTTTACCCATTGCTAGGCACCCAGGGCTTTCTACCCTGGTGACCTTCTGTACTTGGCCTATTGTCCTTGCTCTGCTCATGTCTATCTAACTGCCTACCACAGATGAACTACTAAACAATTTTTAACAGAAATCAGTTGCAGGTTTAGAATCAATTCCACTATTTACTAGCCATGTAACTTGAGCAAATTTCTTAAATGTTCTTAACTTCAATTCCCTCAGCTATAAAATGGGAATAGCACTGATCTCATCAGGTGACATGAAGTTGATGTGATACAGACACACACAGATTTTTAGTCTTGTGTCTTGTACATCACACACAGAAATTTTAGCTAAGATATTAATGATAACAATGATTACTATTTTACTTTTATCAGCATAGAATGGCAGTTGGGATTCCTAATGCATCTCCTTTTGGACTTTATTCTTGAAGCAAATATTGACTGTACAATAATTTAATTAATAGCCAGCTCATTTATATTATAGATTATAGTTTTATGGATTTTATTAAAATGGTAAAGCCATATCCTAAAAATATAACATATTTGCCAAGATCTGAATTTATGTGACAACCAATATTGTCAAGTTCCAAGACTACATTATTTTTATTTATAGCCCCAAAGAGCAATGATTACTTTTTCCACCATTCCCTGCATTCTTTAATGTAAATTATAGACCATGGATAAGTAGATATGTTATGCAATCTTTTCTCATTCTTTGTGGTTGGAGAATGTCAGGTTTGGTATAACAAGACATTACTTGGTGAGTCATGTCAGCCATTATTGCACTTAAAATTAAAATTTCAGAACACAAAAATATTTAGCTTAACTTAATATGTAGTTCATTAATATACATTTTATGTTTTTTTTTTTAAATCTCTCATGACAGCTCTATGACTTTTCTGAAGAGAGGGTAAGTCCTCTCCCCTTCCATAACATATTACTAAACCCCCAATGAAGCATCTAGTTGAATCTAACCTGGTTGTTTTATTTAAAAACCCCTGCATTCATGGAATTAATATTCTACTTGGGGATGGAGAAGTTAAAGTGAAAACTATCATACTAGGAACTCATGTTATTATCTTGTGCTACCACTGTGTAAAGGAGCACAGAGTCTCAAAGTTGAGTTTTACTATAATTTATATCCCATGACACAGTTAGTCATGGTTTCAGTGAGTTCAGAACTACTGAAATTTTTGTGAATGTGTAGTATTATGAAACTGTCATATGTTTGGGTGGTCAGCATGACCTGAACAACTGTATGATGTGAGTAAGTTATGTAATCATTTTGAGCTAGAGTTTTTTCATTTGTTTGTTTTGTTTTTAAATAGTGGTAATTATCTCTCAGAGATATTTAAGAGGTATACAAAATAATACTTTTCAGGTACCTCACTGGGTGTTTGGCAGTCTTTCACTTTCAGTTGCAAGTTGCCTTTTAATTTTAGATAATTAAAAGTAGATGGATAATGGGGTAGGCAAATTCTAAAGATCCCCTTATTCCCCAGAGATCTCATTTTCCAGGTTAGTCAATCAGACATTGATCTAGATACTGATATGAAGGGACTTTGCATGTATAAGTAAAGTCCCAAGTCAATTACACTTACAGAGAGATCTAACTAGTTGGTAGCAGAAGAAGTTAAAGGAAATTAAAACATAAAGGGGATTTGATTGATGATTCAACAGTTGTCTGCTACTTTTTTTTTTTTTTTTTTTAAAGAACCCTGATGAGGAATAGCTAGCAGCCTTTGGGAGATGAGAGCAGCTCCTGGCCAATAGCCAGGAAATGAAGACTTCAGTCCAACAACTACAAGGAACTGAATTATGCCAACAACCTGAATGAGCTCAAATTAAAAAGAGCACAGGTGGCAGACTCCTTTAGTGTGAGACCCTGGGCAGAGAATTCAGTTGAGCTATGGAAGACTTGTGATAAGCTGCAGAAATTATGAGATAATGAATGAGCATTGTTTCAACCCTCTTTGTTTATGGCAATTTGCAATGCATTAATAGAACACCAATATAGATAAAACTTAGGTGTCTTCACTTCAGAGTCACTATGACTTCTTCTAACTTTTACTGGTTTTTCTTACCGTCTTTGTGCATTAAAGAGACAAAAAATATTAATTTAAATATTTGCTCCCAAGATAATTATTTTTTTAATCAGTTGACCTGTGTCCTTAACTTTTTACAGGTCTTCACCTGTATAATCAGATAGAGGATAGCATGGTTGTTTTATTTATGGACAGAAAAAATGTACTTAATGTTATAAGTGTGCTTAAGATTGTTGGAATATTTTGGCCACAGCTATACAATGAGTTACTGTTGTCATGCAACAGTTTACTTATTAGATAAATTCCTAATGTAATGCCTTCTCTTGGGTCTCTTTCTCATTAATTGTATGTGGTCTTTGCCTTTTACCAACATGCTTCCTAGATTTCATGTAACATCAGCTCTCGTTATACTTTGAGTCTTATGTCTCTCCTTCATGTGACTATGTGATCATTTCAGACCTGATAAAATTGTTTCCTAAAAATTAGTATTCCTCTAACTGCCTCCTTGCCTTCATTACATGTTATGATTCCTGGATTTTACATGTTCATGGATTTCAAATGTCACCTTTCCATGGCACCTAACACTGAACTTGGCCACAGCAGAAGCTCTGTACACATATTAAAATTTAGAAACTGTTGATGACTTCCAACTTTATATTTCCAGTTTAATTCTTCCGAAGTCATGGGAGCTCATATCCAACTACTTGTCAGACGTATTTATTTTGATGTACTGTTGTCAGGTAAAATATAGAACAAGAAGTTAATAATTAAAAAATATAACTATGTACCAAATATTCCATGGGATGTACTTACCCTAAAAATATTTATTATTTTTCTGACATTTAAATAAAACTGGACATCCTGTATTTTTTATATGCTAAATTGACAAACCTAGTTTGATGGATGCTGAAATCCTGCAGTCAAGATGTATAAACCAATTTAATATTATCCCACTCCCTCTACTCAACGCAGCATCTGTGACATCCTTCCCTGTTAATTTCATTTAGTCAACCAAGCCTGATTCCTCAGGATTCAACAAGTAGTATACCTGATGAATTAATTAATAAAGCACAAACTCTAGACCATTTGATTATAATTACTCAGGTCTACTTCCTACCACCATTATTTATTAGCTGTGTAGCCTCTAGCAATCTACCAAACTTGCTAAGGCTCTGTTTCCTTATAGGTATCATGAAGATGATAGCAATAATAGCCCATATCAAAAAGGTTTCATAAGATGTAAATTATCAAATCATGTAAAGTACTTAGCCAGGCATCTAGAGACTACTCAATTCTCTGCCCCCCATTTATAACTCTAAGATGTTCAAGGAGTGTAGGGAAATGTGATTATATTGGTTTCTTCAAATGTTAATATAAAATATATTGGGTAGTTGTCTAGAGAAGAAATAAAATTATTCACTAAGTCACATCTATACTTTTCATATTTATATGTCTGTAAATAGAGTCCTATACTGTATTTATATCACAATATTAATTTTTCCTGTAGATGAGGAAATTCTCTTTAATTTTGTCCAGATGTATAATTTTAAAAGTCTTTTTATTTCCCATACTATGAGCTTTGTTAAAACTAAGGTATTTTCATTTGGGGGATCTTAAGAATTTGGCTGTTCATTAGAGATATAGCTTACATTTCCAACTTTTGAGAAAAACATTTAAGCAGGTACTGAGCAATAGAAATATAGAAAATGCAAATTTTCTACTTTTTGGGAAAAGAGGATGAAGATAAGGTCTGGGTTGTCCATAGGGTTGTTTTCCCTGACACTTGTCAAACATTTAGCAGTGAAGTAATAAAAAAAGTATGCTTTTGCAAAAAATTATATAATATTTATATTTCTTATAGAGAAATTTTGTGACTTGAAATGGTTAAATCATAACTGCAGTAGTTTGAATTCAGCATTAAAACAGCTTGGACTATATTTCAGTCATTAACCATTAGTACTTGAGAATCTACTCTGTATGAGTCACAGTGCTAGATACTCAATGGCATTAAGAATTCTTCATTAAGGGAGTACTACCATGGGATCATACCTTAAGAAGAGTAAAGAGAGATGATGGGTCAGATGGACTGGAGAGGAGATCTGGAACCCTCAAAGTTAGTGAGGGTGCAGTGGTCGTAATCCATGTCTGGGCTGGGACAATGTCAATGTAGAGAAGAGTATTCCAGGTAATAGTCCAGGTAACAGTCCAAGCCTGTGCCCTGGCCATGGCAGCATAGAGAAGAGATATCCATATCTGAATCCATGCTGTGCTGGAGCGGTACAAAAATAGAGTAGAAAGAAACTCTCTTAATACCTTTTAAAAGAACGCTAGGTAGTGTTATTTAAAATACTGATTAAGGTTAAACATAATGATAATCATCAGCCAAGGCAGCTGAAAGCTCTGACATAATACTAAATGAACTGCTTATACTTATATGTGAATTGGGAATATTAGAACTCCTAAGTAATTTCCAAGAGAGTTCTTGAACAAAAGCTTCTTGACCTGGACGGTTATATGTCACTCATAATGACTCCAACAGCATCAATCTGTAAGGAATGAATCAGGCCATGAGATAGCATCAGGCCAAGGGTCAATTCGTTCTTTGAAAGGATCTATCTGTTATCATGGGATAACAGACTAGACTCTGCAGCTCAGTCAAAGCTTGAATCCAACTGATACCACTCACTTGCTGCCCTGCACGGGTAATTAATATCAATCAGAGAGCATTCCTGGGGTTATTGCAAAATCTGAAATTGGGGCCTGGCATTTGAATTCTAAAGAAAATGTTTCCTATTTCCCTCCTAAGACATTTGTTATTTTAAGCAACTGTACTAAAAATATACCAACTGCTTCAGTCTTTCTCATGTGTCCTATCCAAAAGCTATATAGGTGATTAGGCTCTTAAGAAGAAAGGGTAGAGAAGGATTTTTTATTTTTAGTTATAGGGGTATAGTTTGTTTTTTGTTTGTTTTGTTTTCACATGTTTCTCTTGGTTTTCTTTTTTTTATCTTTGTGGAGAGATATTTATTTTATTGGTGGATCTGCAAGATTTATCTCAGTAAGACCAAAGCTGTATGCTAGAGAGAAGCTGCTGACCTCTAAGCATGCAAATAAACAAGGTGTCAAAGGGAAAAATCCCAGACATCAAATAGAGAATAAAGAAGTAAAACATGTAGCAGAAGCTATTTTTTTTAGTGATCATAATATTTGCATAAAATTATGTAGAAATTTCATCTCTGAATGCAATTATCAAAATTACTGGCTATGATATTTTATATAATAAAATATTTTTATCATATTGCTATCATATCTATCATGATACTATTACCTACAGATTAAGCCTACTAAGCTAACCTTGCAAGGGTCATGAGAGAAAACAAGTATTCTAATGCTTACCTCTACCCTTCCACAAAGCCTGTGTCTCTGTACCCCAGCCTCCCGACTATCCCTACCCCCATTTCCCCTCAAGAAAGAAAATGGTCACTGAACATCAGGATTGTTTCCAAACCAAGAATAAGTTGAGACAAAATATGTGGTTGCTTTGGTTTTCTATTTTATTATATCAATAAAGGGGGTGTTCTAGATAACTTTTCAGTCATCTGGCTTTTATTTAATAGTTAACTACTGCCTCACTTTCTAAACACTCATCTCCCTTGATATGTAGAAAAATACTTTGCTAATCATAACTTCTCATATTTCTTTTTAAGTTATTCTTCTATCTCCTCCTAAGTGCACTGTAATGCTTCTACTTGCTATGACCTTTAGCTCATGTTTCTTTTCTAGAAGATCTTAACTACTTTTATGCTTTTAACAATCATCTATAGGTGAAAAATGCCAAAACTATAGTAGCTGTGATCTCTCCTTGGGTTTCAAATTTGTGAATATAAATATCTGTTTAAGTCAATCTTCTTAGATGACTATAAGCATTTTAATCCTCAATATGTACACAATTTGACATATTTTCTTTCCTCCAGCGTAAGCTTCTTTACTACACATAATATTTTATTTCATGTTGTAGAACCCTCTCATTCAATGGAGCACTCTTTCTGGATATTCTTTCCTCTTTGTATCTATCAGTCAGGCTAGTCTCAGTTCTTTCTTAAATCTGCCCTTTCTTTATTTTACCATAGTCAATTGCCTAGTTGAATCCTTCATTTAAGCCGGAACCATGTTAAGTCCTCTTACCTTGACCATCACATCTATTTTAAACAAATATTTGATCAAATTACCCATAACTGACTGATTAATTAATTCAATAGTTATTTGTTAACTAATATCTTTCAGGCACTGTTGAGGGTGTAGAGATTGCAACAGTAAAAAAGGAGATACAATTCTCCTATCCTCACTTAATTTCTGTATGGGGTTGTGAGAAGAAGGAATATATTAAACTTAATTGAACAGGTAAAAAAAAGTCATAAAATTACCAATGTTGGCATGTGTGAAGGAAACAAAAAATTAGACTTAGACTGAAAATAATAGGAGCACATAGAAACCTAATTCAGATGTGGTCAGGGAATACATTTCAGAAGAAATGACAGATAAACCTATACAATAACCCCAGAAGGAGCTAGCCTTGATAAGTATGTGTGAGGGGCAAGGATGGTTGTGGTGCTGTAGTACATTTTGAGCAGATGAAACAGTACACACGAACACCCCTGGTGGAAAAGAGACAGTCATTGTCAAGAAACAAACAAGCAAACAAACAACAGCAACAACAAAAAACTAACATTGGGGCTGGGACACAATGAATGGGGTTAGAAGATGATAGTCAAGATTAGGAAAAGGAAGAAGGCTGATCATCCAAAACCATGTAAGCTATGCTGTGGAAAATGATTTCTCTATATTGCAATGAAGACATTAAATGTTTACAAGTCTGAGTAATGAAGTTTGTGGTCTGTAGAATAAAGTTTTCATTCTAGCTTTCTAGTGTGAAATATAGGTCCTTCACAGTTTAGCCTCTCTTTTCCTCTAACCTTTGTCACTGAATACCTGATGTCTTACAGTATAGGTTTTAGTAGTTCTTCCACCTCTAAAATTCCTGCTTTGTGCCTCTGAGGCTTTGTTATTTTCCTCTTTGCTTTCCTGGAGTACTCAGAGTCTTTGCTAAACTTCTATATAACTTAAAATGACATTTCCACTTAATATCACCTGCGGGAACTTCAGGCAAGCACAACAATATTTTTGTGTGTGTGCTTTCATATGTGTATGTGTGTTTATGATAACATGTGAGTATCTGGAGTTAATGATTATGTATAAATTTACATATGTGTACAAAACCCCCAGAATTTATTTATAAAAATTGTGTATTTGTTCTTACATGTTTAAACTCAGACACCTTCAAAGCCCTCTCCATTTGATGCAATACACCTACCAAGACATTTTTTTTTCCCACTGCTCAAAACAGTTTTTGAACTCATTCATCTTGATGCCTTTTAGTGCTTCTACCATTTTTTGTTTCACCTCTTCCACATTGGCAAAATGTTTCCCTTAAAGGACTTTTTCCATCCAGGGGAAAAAAAATATATATCACTCGAGGTGAAATCAGGTAAAAAGGAAGGTGGGGCATAGGGGTTATGCCATTTTTGGTCAAAAACTGATGAACATTCAGTGCAGGTGTGGGCAGGTATGCTCATAAGTCACCTATCAGGAAAGGAAGAGAAGTGCTAGAAGTCTTTAAAAAAATTTCATTGAAGCTGAATGCAACCTCTGACAACAACATCAGCTGGTACACTGATACACATTGGTTCCTAGAACACTCACCTAACAAGGGAAGCCTGCCCTCTGGAAGATAATTCTGGTATTTTGGGGGGAGGGGTCCCCTCTCCCCCCTCATATATATATATATATATATATATATATATATATACACACACACACACACATATATATCCATAAATTTATACAAGGTATTTTAATAAAATCTATATGACATGATGAATAGTTATTAGAAGTAAAAATATTTTGGTTCATCCAGTGACTAGAAAAGTTGATGGGTTTTATTTTCTGTATAGTTTTTTATGGCTACCTGACAAATTATCACAAACTTGGTGACTTAAAATGACATAAATATATTACCTTTCAGTTCTCTAGTTTAGAAGACTGACATGGTGTCACTGGAATAAAATCAAGGTGCCTATATTTTTGTTGAGGCTCTGGAGAAGAATGTTTTCTTTTCCTAGATTTTAGAGTCCACTCGCATTCCATGGCTCACAGTCCCTTCCACACCTTCAAAGCCAGCAATACTGTGGTTTTGTTCAGTAGTCACATCCCCCTCTAATGAACTTTCCTCTCTGTCTTTCTCTTCCACATTGAAGGACCCTTATCAATACCATGAACTCACCAGTACTATCCAGGTTAATATTCCCTTTTTTTTTTTTTAAGACAGAAGACTAGTAACCTTAATTACATTTATGAGCTTAGTTTGCACCAATGTCTGATAGTAAATGGTGGATATTGACAATTACAGCCTCTGAAAGGAGAGACAGGATGGTTGGGTAAGGGTTTTAGGAAGTGTTATCTGACATCAAGGTAACAGGATAGATGTGAGAAGTGACTGCCCTGATAAAAACTACTCTTTTTATTTTTTTACAAGGACAGTAAAATTTAAACTTTTGAAGTTTACAGGTTAGAGATCCCAATGTATCTATTTCCCCACCTTAGTGTTGGTAAATTGCTAAGACTTAATGAAGGAATTAATTGCTGAAATCCTACTGACTGGGTTTAAGCCTCTGCCTTCTTTTGTTGAGGACCATGTTCTTCCATGAGACAAATATTTCTCAATTATACAGAGATATAAGTCTAAATATTGTGTTCACTATTTATGTATGCCTTTCATGTCGACCCATCTTGGCTACAGAGGGCCATATTGATTAATTGGCAATGAAAAGAATCAAGGTTATTTATTCAGGATTATTGCAGATACCTCTCTACTGGATACATTCTAGTTTTAATTGCCATATTTAGGTTTGAGGACCAACTCCAGACAATCTCCACTCAACATAAAGCACAGTGGGTAGAGTTCTCCTATTATCTCATCCCTACCCTTCTATTAATGAGGCCTCAGTGAGTAAATACAGCATTTTTATGGACAGGTGATATAGTAAAAAAAAAAAAAAACAACTGAGGAATCATGTCATGTGAGAAGGTATAGAGCAAAATGAAGACAATATGTCTAAAAAGAAAAAGTAAAGATAATGTAATATAAGTACTTTCAAATATATGAAATGTTGTCATATGGAAGAGCTGGGCAGGTGTTAAAAGGAAGCAAGTTTAGGTACAATGTGAGGAAGAAAATTTTAACTGTGCTACCTAAGAATGAAATAGGCTGTTTTACTTTAAATCAATCTGATGGCTAACTACCTACTGAAAAGATGTCTTCATTTGTCCAGAGACTAGAGAATATGACCCCAAGAATGATTTATAGCTTTTATGTTTTATTAAATGTAAATTATTCTAGCTACCAAATCTATGAAGGAAGAAAAACTTTGGTTGTCTAATTGATAAGTTCTAAGCTTTCTCAGCAAATGGACATGAAGACTAAAATTATCTTGAAATTGTTAAATCAGAAGTAGTTGATTTTATATTGATGTTACATTATAGTCCAGGCTGAAAGCCAGTATATTGCTTAAGTCGGCAAGCTTTCCTAATGGGATCTTTAAGAAACAGAATCAGAGATTGTCCAACAAAAGCAAGATGACCACAAATACACACATTATAAAATATTATTTCCTAGAGAATAGAAATTGATTTTCCCTAGCTAAGGATAACATTTGATATCTCCTGCTGAAATACAAAACTGAGAACATGTTTTCCACCACAAAACTCAACCTTAAAAAGTACTAGATTGAATGAAACAAGTAAAAATATATTTGTATACTGTATTCATTATTCAAAGGTCACAGTCTATTTTTGTAAACACTAAAGAAAGTGATAGACTTCATTTCTGTGAAGCTATAAATATATCACTTTGACAGAAGATAATTTGATTCATTTTGACTGAATTTTAGTTTATATTCTAGTTTGCCTGAATGTTTCTTAATTTATAAAATAAAATGCCTTGGAAATAGAAACTTTTATACATTACTGACAGGACAGTAAATTGGTATGAACTTTCTAGATGGCATTTTGATGATAAGTTTCCAAAGCCTTAAGTGTTTGACAACCTATGGCCACCTTTTAAGATTAATCATGATAAATAATCGTGAATATGGGCTAGGATGTAAATACAAGACTAGTCATTGCAGCAGTGTGTAAAGATTAAAAACTAGAAACAATCTAAATACCTAATATTATAATATAATTTAAAGGTTTATCCTTCCATAAAATAGAATAGACTATAACCATTAAGTGTCTTGTATAGTAATGTTTAATGACACGGAAAACTGTTTACAGTCAGTGTTATAAATGAAGGTATGTAACAAAGCAGAATTTACACTTTTATATAATTCTGATTAATGAGTAGTGCAATGCAGGAGTAATATTAAAAGTGATTATCTCTGTATGCTAAAAGTACCTAAATTTTTCATATAGTCTTTGCTTATTTTGAAAAATTACCAGTGGTCAATATACTTAATTATTCAAAAATATTTTAAAATCCAACATAGCAAATGAATTTGTATCTGCTTGCTAAAAATTGCTATTATACTTGAAATTGAATGGACATATATACAAGTTCTGATGACTCATTATATGGTTGTTTTGGTCTGTAAAAATATAACTTTGGTGAGAGATGGATTAAAATGAAAGCAGAGTTAGATCTCTGATATTGAGGAAACCATCAGAAGGGATCAAAATTAAAATAGTAATATTAAACATTTTTACTTTAACTTCTAGTATGTTTGAATTTTTTTTATTATTAAATATGTATCCACATCTATATAATGAGTGATACATACATGCATACAGGATGTTGATTATTTTTGCATAAGAAAAAGATTAGGACTTCTGGCCAAGATGGAGGCCTAGACTGACATGCTCCATCTCCCTCCACAACTAAGAAGGAATCTAACTACTGCAAAACCAGAAATAACCAGAAGTTCCAGAAAATAAATGGAAGTCCAATGTATGAAGTTATAAAGAAGTGGTGCTCATCCAGATGGGTAGAAGGGATGAAGCCGGGGTGGAGAGGTCAAGCTGTGCTGGTGGCAGCAGCAGTGGTGACAGCGGCGGGACAGTGGTGAGCACAGCCACCCATATTTAAGGGGAGATGAGAAGCACCTGGGGAGCACCCCTGGCTTCAGACCAGACCCATCAGCTTGCAATTCCAGTGCTGGGGAAGGCAGACCCCCATTGCATTGGACTATGAGGCCCAGAGCAGGTGGGGATGGAGGAGGAGGCTCTCAGTGGAGAGTGAATGGCAGGAATCCATCTTGCACCCCCACCCCCACAGAAAATGCCACCGCATGGTGAGAAGGGTCGCTCCATTGTCATGAGTGCACAGGGCTCTGCCTTCTGTAGCATAGGAGGTGTGACAGCCCCACCCAGGAAGCAAAGGTAAACACAAAACTGTCGGGATGGCACAGATCATGATAGAGATCCCAGTGACGCAGCTGACCAGACAACAAATATCTAATCTAATGAAGCAGCAGATAGGAAATCTTTCTGAGGCACAGTTCAGAGCTTTGGTTGTACAAATGCTTACAGACTTAACAGTAGATATTAAACAAGACGGGGAAGGAATGAAGGCTAGTTCTGCTGAAATGAACAAAAACACATACAAAATTAGTGGGGAGGGAAAGAAAATCAGGGATCAAATCAACAAATCGGAATGTAAGGAAGGAACAAACAGTCAACCAGAGCAGGAAGAGGAAATGAAAAGTGAGGAAAATGTGGAGAGGGTCAGAAACCTATGGGACAGCTAAGCGGGCCAACATCCAAATCATCAGGTTGCCAGAAGTTGAAGAAGAAGAACTAGAAATTGAAAAATCATGTGAAAAAATAATGAAGCAGAACTTCCCTAACTGGGGGAAGGAAATAGACTTACACGTCCAGGAAGCACAGAGGGTTCCAAAAAAACTGGACCCAGGGAGGACCACACCAAGACACATTAGAATCAAAATGTCAAAAATTAAAGATAAAGAGAGAATCTTAAAAGCAGCAAGAGAGAAGAGAATTACATACAAAGGGGTCCCAATAAGACTATCAGATGATTTCTCAAAAGAAACTCTGCAGGCAAGAAAGGACTGGCAAGAAATATTCAAAGTAATGAAAATAAAAAACCTACAACCACAATTACTCTATCCAGCGAAGTTGTCATTCAGAATAGAAGGGCAGAGAAAGTGCCTCCAGAACAAAGTAAAACTGAAGGAGTTCATCAGATCCAAACCACTATTATATGAGATGTTAAAAGGACTTGTTTAGAGAAAGAGGATCAAAACTATGAACATTAAAATGAAACTGTATCAAGAGATCCAAGATGGCGGAGGAGTAAATGGAAGCTACACTAACCTCCTCCCAGGACCAGTCTGGGTTTACAACTTAATTTTGGAGAAATCATCTGGAACAACCAACGAACACTAGCTGGAAAGAAGTCTTATAACCACGGAGAGACAGAAAAGGCCGCTACATCACAACGTGACCGGTAGGGAGTGCGGAGACGCGGAAGGGCTGGCTGGGCTCACATGGGTGGCAGCTGAAGGGACTGAGAAACAGCTCAGCAGCCGGGGATTCCCCCTGAGAAGGGCAGGGTCTAAACCCCCAGCTGGGCTTCCCAGCCTACAGCAACAGAGTGGAAAGTAAAACAGTATCAGCTGTGAAAAGCGAAAAGCCACAGGGTTTCTTGCTAGCCGGAGAGAAACAGCAGGAGAAAAAGAGCTCTTAAGTGGATCACATACGAAAATATTTTGGCCACCACTTACCCTGGGCTCAAGCAGAGGGAGGGCGGAGAGGACTGGAGACACTTGGGGAGAGTTTGGCACGGTGGCTTTGAGGGGGGAACTGGAGGAGCAGCCGGCTGGGTCCCAGTGCTGGCTCGTCCCCAGTACTGCGGGTGGACCATTCCCCTCCAAGTGGCGTCAGCCTGAGGGGAAGCAAAAGCCCTGCCGACGGGAATTAAGCTGCCACACCCACAGTCCTTAAGCCTGACAGCTAATCACAGATTGAGCAGATTAACAATCAAAGAAGACAGACAACAGCAGTAGATCCCTGGAAGTCTCCAACAGGCTGCCTAGGGCCAGACTGGTACATGATCTGACGCCACCAGAGGCAGATCCAGGAAGTGCAGATCATTCTAGGAAGCACCAACAAACAATAGGAGTAAAAAAAATGGGGAGACAGAGAAACAACCTCCCATCAAAAGGAAAGGTAGAATCCCCAGAAAGAGTGCTAAATGAAATAGAGGGGAGCGAACTATCAGATATGGAATTCAAAACATGGATTATGGAGAAGCTGAATGAGCTCAGCGGAAACTTCAAAGAACTCCAGAAAAACTACAAGGAACTCACAGAAAATTACGTGAGCATGAAAAAGGACATAGAAGCTATCAATAAGAGCCAGGAGGAAATGAAGAATACGATCTCTGAATTGAAGAACACAGTAGAAGGAATTAAAAGCAGGCTAGAGGAAGCAGAAGATCGGATCAGCGAGCTGGAGGACAACCTACACAAAAACTCCCAGACAACGCAACAAAATGAAAAAAGACTGAACAAGACTGAAGAGGTTCTAAGACAGCTGCAGGACAACATGAAACGTAATAATATCCGTATCATAGGAATTCCAGAAGGAGAAGAAGAAGAGCAAGGGATAGAAAACCTCTTTGAAAAACTAATGACAGAAAACTTCCCTAACATGACGAGAGAAAGAGTCACGCAAGTCCAGGAAGCACAGAGGGTCCCAATGAAGATGAACCCCAACAGGCCCACCTCAAGACACATCATAATTAAAATGGCAACATTCAAAGACAAAGAGAGGATCCTAAAAGCAGCAAGAGAAAAACAACTAATAACATACAAGGGTACTCCAATAAGGCTATCATCAGATTTCTCAGCAGAAACACTACAAGCCAGAAGGGAATGGCAAAAAATATTCCAAGCAATGAAAAACAAAGGTCTACAACCTAGAATACTATACCCAGCAAAACTCTCATTCAAAATGGAGGGTGAAATAAGGAGCTTCCAAGACAAAAGAAGGCTAAAAGAATACATCTCCACCAAACCAGCAATGCAAGAGATGCTAAAGGGTCTGCTCTAAGAAGATAAAGAAACAGAGAGAGACAGAGAAGAACACAAGTACAAAGGGGAAAAATGACAGTGAATAAGTACTTATCGGTAATAACCTTAAATGTAAATGCATTAAATGCTCCAATTAAAAGACATAGGGTAGCTGAATGGATTAGAAAGAATGACCCACATATATGCTGTCTACAAGAGACCCACCTTAGAACAAAAGATCTACACAGACTGAAAGTAAAGGGATGGAAAAAAGTATTTCAAGCAAATGGGCATGGGAATGACTGGGAATGACTTTCAAAGGTAATAAAAGCCCGCGAAATAAAAGGCCTGCTGCCATGGTTGGTTGTGCGGTCCACAGCAATCTCTCCAGGGAAAGAATGAAGGTTGTTTTCCTGAAAGATGGCTAGAAGGGACCTTAAGGCACAATGGAAAACCAGAAAGACTTGGAAAGGACAGGTGTGTACAGGCAAGGATGAATGCCAGGTATGTGGCCCAGCTTCTGTGCCCTGAAGAGCAGACTGAGGGCCACCCTAAATGTTCCTTGGGTAAGTTCCAGCAAAACAGAACTAAAGATCATAAGTGATCATTTGCTGCTCTTGTTATGTTTATGCAAACGAACAGGATAAATTAAAAATGGACTTAATGTAGCCCCTTTAAAGACAAGGAGAGTAATCTTAGGGAGAAAAATCATTATTCAAGGAAAATCACAATGATCAGTGGCAGACTGTAAAGTAGGGCAGCTAACCGTCTTAAAAGTTTCTTCTCACTTAAAAAATGGTTTCACTTGAAAATTAAACCATATCTGTGATATCACCAAAGAGATTCAAGTTGCAGGCAAGTAGAATGTCAAGTGCCTTGCAACTGGATGTCTTCCCAATAAGACAGTCTTACAGATTTAGAGACTTGTTTGTTGGCTATGTTACATAAATTAACATGTGTTTTCTGTTTTCAAAGGGCATAAGCCTATGACCGCATTACCTCAGTGATTGTCTGTACGCAAAAGGCTCACTTAATCCTCTCTGCAGCGCTGCCTCCTGAGACTCAACGGTTTGGCTGAACTAAATGGCTGGGTTGATGAAGAATAGGGTGGTCTGTGGGCTTCACTTTAAAACTGAATTCTCTTTTCTATCCTAATGGCTTGGACAGAAAGGGCCCAGAGGTCTGAGAAGGGGGAAACATAAACTATTTCCCTCAGCCCAAACTAAATATAATGGGCAAAAGGGTTTTGGACAGGCGAGATGTGCCTAGCACACCTTCCTCCAAAGAAGCCCCCCCCCCCTTTTTTTTTTTTCTCCTAATGTGGAACATTGAAAAATTAATCCTTGCCTTTTGTCACCTAGTAGTTATGGATTGAATGATGCTTTTTAACCCTTTTTGCCAAATCTGTTCCCCCCAGAACACAACAAGGATGCCAACCTGCTAAACCAAGCACGCCGTTGTCCGGAGACAGCCAACTGACCTGGAGTCTGCACAATCCTTCCCCATGTGGGAAGGCCACCCTCCCCTCCACACCCCCACTATTATTAGGGATTTCTGGACCCAAGGGTAGGTAGGACGACGACCATGTCCAGCTTGAAGCAGCTAGAGGAGCTTGAGACCTTCGCCCATTGTCCTTTACAAGATTACAAAGGGTCTTAATATCTGAGAGGGAGGGATAGTTATTTTTTACGAACCATGGGTACGGACTTGGGGGGGGATGCTGGGGGAGGGAGATACTGGGTGGAGGGGAGTAAAGGGGAAAAAATTGGAACTACTGTAACAACATAATCAATAAAATATACTTTTAAAAAAAAAAATAAATAAATAAAATGAAACTGTATCACAACAACCAACAACAGAAGCTAGGGAACAAAAACAAAGGCAAACTATGCAGGCAACAAGAGTGGGAAAAGAATTATAGGTATAGGGAACATTATGTGGGGAGGGCAATAGGGACGGGGAAGGGGAAAAGGAAGGGAGATAGTATAGGAATTAAGAAGTATAGTAGGAGGGAGTAGAGTAGATAGGAAGATGTTGAGAAGAACTATATGCACAACCAATGGGCATGGACTAAAGAGGGGGAACAACTGAATGGAGGGCGTCACTGGGTGGGAGAGAACTAAGGGAAAGGAAATTGGGACAACTGTAACAGCATAATCAAAGAGCATATTAATTTTTTTAAAAAGAAAAAGATTACTATAAACAGCTATATTTAAAATCTTTATGAGAGAAAAGAAATTAGCCAGGTAGTTATAACAGTATTATTATTTTGGGGGTCTTGAAAAACTATTTACTAACTCATAAAGTAAGGACATACTCTTTTAAATGTAATAGTGTTGATTTATTCACATCATTATTCACCTTTACAAAATAGAATCCAAGTGAAATAACATTGAAAATAACTCATTTACATTTATTAAATATTATATGTGTAACTTTCTGATACAACTGCTTATTCAGGAGGGCAATAGTTTCCTGAACTTATCCATTAAAAAGTTAGGATATGTAGTGTGAGTTGTGGGCACTCATGTATAACACCATTTTTTGTAAAGATCATTAAGCCAGGTGGATTCTCCTATTTAAAAAATAGCTAGTTTGTATTTTTTAATAAGGGTTTTATTTTTAACTGTTGAGTCATGGCATTTCTATTACACTTAATGACATGTATTTAAATTTGTGGCCGAATCAAACTATCTCCTTTACTCCTGATTTTATAACTGTAGGGGCCTTTGTAATGAGCTGAAAACAATCCTGTGATTTCAGATTTGAAAATACAAAATTATCAAACTGACAGAAAGGCATTTAATTAGCATTTTCCCATGAGGATATAATTAGAAAGAAAATTACTTTAATAAAGAGAAAATACACTTGACAAAATCTGTCATGTAAAATAAGAAATTACATTAAAATGTGTCATTTTCATGCAAACACTTAATATCAAGTGCATTGTTGAAACTGAATCATTGAATGTGAAAATATTATGAAAAACACTCATTGCAAATAGGCAGAAGTCATTTTAAAATATTTATGAACTACTCTTCATTAAAGTTTGCTCAACATATCAAATAAGGAAACTTTATGCCAAGTACAGTTTATATTTTAGGAAATCTTCCTATTCTTAAGTCTAAAATATATACTTACCACTGAATTGTAGAACATATTCACCAACAATAAGTGTTGGCAAAGATGCGAAGAAAAGGGAACCAAGGTACACTGTTTGTTGGAATGCATATTAGTGCAGCCACTGTGTTACCTCAAAAAATTAAAACAGAACTGCCACATGACCCAGCAATTTCACTTCCAGAAATATACCCAAAGAAACCTAAAACATTGATTCAAAAGAATATACACAGCCCTATGTTCATTGCAGCATTATTTACAATAGCCAAGATTTGGAAACAGCTCCAGAGCCCATCAGTAGATGAGTGGATAAAAAAAGGTGGTACATTTACACAATGGGATACTACTCAGCTGTAAAAAAAGAATCAAATCTTACCTTTTGGAACAGCACTGATAGACCTGGAGAGTATTCGTCGTTGGCAGCCGTCCGTCTCGAGAGACGATGGTGTAGCTTCTTAAGAGTCCATCTGCACCGCCGAGAATGGCTGTGCAGTCCGACTCGGGAGTGACACGGTATCTGTCTCCTCCCGTGTTGAATCGACATCTTGCGATGACGCTGGAGTGTCCTCTCCAGTGAAGCTGAAGCTACAGAGCCTGGGCAGGGTGATATGGAGGGTCTGCTGTTGCCCATGCAGCAGATCCCCCCTCTCTTCGCAGCTGAAGGATCCAAGGGAAAGACGGAGTCAATACAGCTTGGCTTCAGGTGCGCCGCAGGAGTTGCCGGTGTTGACTACAACGTCAAACCGCCTTAGGGACTCCGGCTCCGGATTTTCTGTCGGGGTTTACTCCCCTAGCCTTTCCCCTGAAGAGGTATGCCGCAAGGCAGCGGAGGTTTTTTGGAGTCAGAGTTTTCCTTCTCTGATGTGCCCTGACTGGAAGATCGAACCAGCGACATTTAGCTCGCAGGCCGACGCTCAATCCACTGAGCCAAACCAGCCAGGGTTCCTGGAGAGTATTATGCTAAGTGAAATTAGCCAGTCAGTGAAAGACAAATACCACATGATTTCACTCATGTGGAATCTAATGAACAAAACAAACAAAATAGATGCATAGATACAAAGAAAAGACTGATAGCTCTTAGAAGGGAGGGGTTGTGGGGCTGAGTGAAAAAAGTGGAGGGATTAATCAAGAAAAAGACCATAAAATATATGCTTAGATTGTAATCAATAAGAAGTTATTTGCATACCCACTCTGCTATTAGGCTTTCAAAACATGTCTATTGCCATTCACAAAATAAAGTTTAGTATTGCACTTAATTCTGCTAATATATCATTTTAAATTGCCTGGTTGTAGTAGTAGAAGCAGAAGAGTAGTGGTAGAAGATGGCTTAAAAATAGTCCATTTTGTTTTCATAATATCTAAATTTGAGGTGAAGATTTTTGCCTCATATATGTAGATTCTAGTTAAATAGCATCTGACCAAAGAATGTTTAAAATGATTATTATATGGATAATTACCTCATTTTTTTCCAAATAAGATATGATGGACTCCCTATCCTTACCTCATAAATGTCTTCTTTAACATGCACTTTACTCATTTTTTCTAACATCTGTTTTGAAAGTCTTTTAGTTAACATACCTCCAACAGAACTCTTTACTTCCCTTCTTTCCCTCCCCTTACTGCACATGCCAGCAAATCCCACAGCCTATCCACCCTGGTGCTCAACCCAAACCAGGAAATGATTCTCGATTTCTCTTTTCTCCAATCCCTTTCTTTTTAGCAGCTGGCCTGCCTTTACTGTCTCCAAAAAATGTTTGTCATTTATTTAGTCCCCTCCCCCCTGTATCATTCTACCCTTGTTCATATGATTTGTATCTCTGACCCAGATTACTAATCTGCCCAAAAGACCTCTTAAAAGGCCTCCCCCTTCCCTCCACATCCCTTTTACAGTCCATTTACTAAAATAATCTTATTTAAAAACCAGTTAGATCATGTTATTGGCCTAAAACTCTCCACTGTGTGTGTGTGTGTGTTAGAATTAAAATCTAAAGCCCTTACCAGAGCCTTCTCAGGCCCTGTGAGATCTAATCTCTCCCTCTATCTTCAATGTCACCTTGGATGACTCACTTGCTCTCTATATTTTATCAACACTGATCATTTTGATCTTCCTCAAAATGTCAGTTTATTTTACTTCCAGGTCTTTGATCTTGCTTTTACCTTTGCCCCTCTCCCAGACATTTTTGTTGCTGATATGTTTCTGATCAGTCAGCTCTCACGTAAATATCATTTCCTCAAAGGCCTTCTCTGTCCCCCTTGTATTAAGTTTCTAAACACTAACTTAATATTGCATCCATTTTATTTCAAATATTGTATTTTTTTTAAATTTTATTTTATTGCTTACATTTTAGAGACTCTATTTTCTGTCCTATAATTTTAGCTTCATTTTATTTAGTGTTGTATCCTCTAGAACCATACTCAGACAAAGTAAGTGTTCAGTAAATATATAATTGAATAAGTCTCTGGATCTATAGAAGCAACCATTTTTTTTTAATGAGAGATATTTGATTTTTTTCTTTTAATGAAGTTTAACATCAAATTGAGGAATTAAGTTTATACATTAAAGTCACTTTATAATGTTTATTTTTATATATTTTAAAATCTTATCCTTTCAAAATTATGCTTATTTCTGACTTGAAGACTCCAGTAGATACAGTAACATATTTTCCTATGTGTCTTTCTTACTTTTCTTCATTAACACTTTCATAGCCCACCCTTTATTGCTTCATTAAACTATTCTTGTCACCTATCTACATGTGTTCCTGTGCAGGTACATTGCAGTGCATGCATATATTGGTATTTGCGGCTCAATAATTGTTTCTTCTCTAATGCCAGCATTATAAGCCAGAAACTTAATCTCTAATTTGTAAGAGAAAATGTTTTAAGGAAATGCATATTTTATTCTATGCCCTATAGCTGGTATAGAGTTAACCTGAGAACTGTGACAAGGAGAAACAATAATATTACAAAGCATATGTCAACAAATTTTATTTTCTGTACAAGATTATACTTGTGACACAAATTAAGCCCCGTATGAGGCTTCATCACCTTCCTAGAAGATGTTTTTGACATCAAGGCTACACACACTTTCTGATAGGCCAGTGTCTGACCTATCGTACATTTAATTTTATGTCTGAAAATTTTATGTGTGTGCCAGTATTCTAGGTATATAAATTATTACCCATTGTTATATGAAACAGATCAAATGAACTTCAAAGGCTGTAGAATGGTAACAAAACTTGGTGATCCAATGCTTATAACTATGAAGAGTTCAAGAGGGTAAAGTACTAGGTTAAATGATGTACAGTGAAATTCAGTTTTCCCAAATATGATATAGTAAAAATAATATATGTGTGTGTATATATATCTGCCTCCATAAATTTCTCCTGTTTTCGGACTTATGAAACCAGATGCTGTGCTTTTTTATTACTAAGACCTAACGACCAGGTGTGATCTCAGCAGTGTCCGGACAAGCTTAGGCACAGAGAGTTAAATCGTTAGTGTTTCAACCTTTCTTTCAAAGTCCAAACCATATTGCTTTTTATATAGAACACTTATGACAGTTTTATAATACAATTCATTCTCTCTCTCCCTAAAAAGAGTCTAACCATAAAAGTAAATTGGCTGTATAATCAAAAGCTCTCAAAGTAGTGGATAGACCTAGAGATGCATCATTCACTCATTCCTCATTTATTAAGTTATCACAGTTATTTCCAAGCGTAAGCTTTATTTTGAAATTCCTACAGTGTTCCAGAGTTATATTTAACCTGACCTCAGAAAGTAGTGGTCAATGGAAATGATACTCACTTAACCTAATGAGAGTTACGAGAGATAAAGGATAATAACATTAGGGTGTTTGTCCATTGCTGTTGCCTTGTACTAGTCGCACTACTGGCTGAGAAATTTTTAGACCATGGAATTCTGGTGGCAATCTGATTATATAATGAGGGTAAAAGCATCAAAATAGTTTTATTGTGATTTAGTCTAAACATTCCTTTCAAATATACATTTATACTTAATCTTTTATTTTATTTTATTTTTGGTTTTTCAATTACGGTTGTCCCATTTTTTTTATATTTACTGTTTATAACAACAAAATTATATCATTACTTTTTTCATGTTGCTGATGAAAAGGTTTAAACCAAAAGATGTTAATATATTTACCGTAAGTCAGCTTACTAGACAGAGCCAAGGACTCAAAGTCCTATTCTTATTTCCAATATTATACAGCTACAGGGTGTATTTTGGGGACACAAAGTACATTGAGTGCACTTTTTTTTTTTTTTGTCCATCAGTATTTTACCTCTCTGTGCATCTGTCACATTATCATCTATCCATTTATGTGTACACAATTTTCATGTGATTTTTCTTTGACTCTGTGGCTTTCCCTGAAAGTTACCACATTTTCTCTGTGCATAATAGGAAACAGGGGAAGTATGCATTTTTACTGAATTTTATATTATAAGAGAGTTTCATTGCATGTCTTATCTTAAATGATATCTAGATAAAATCAAAAATAATATATAAGTAAATGTTTAACTGTTTATGCTTTTTATATGACTTGTAAGCTAGAATTTATACATAATTTTTAGGATATGAAGACTTAGATACCTAGATATTTGTTCAGTTTTAGATATGGTCTAGATCATCTTTCAAAATATAGAAGTATTTAATTTTCCATAGATAAAAGCTAATAGACACAATTTTATTTTATTTTTTCATTTTCAAGCACTACAAAAACATAAAACCCAAAAAGTTTAACTTAGAGCACATCTTTATAATTACTCATTTAATATCTTAATAACTTAAAGTACAGGATATCTCTATTGTTCTATATAGCATTCCAATTAACTAGTACATTTCTTAGCACATAGTTGTAACTCAATAGATATTTGTAAACTTTCAATATTTCTATGAGTTGAGAATATGTAAAACTCATGTCCCATCGTAAAACCTTATTTCAAGAGTGACTGATTATGGCAAAGTTCAATAAAACAGAACGTTTAACCACATAGTATCCACTATTACAAACCTTGAACTAAACAACATTCCATTTTTACTCAAAAAGGAGATGGGATTCCAATCATATTTTAATTCCAACAATATCTAAAGTTTATTCCATGTAAATCTGTAAAACAAAATTCTATTCCTCAGTGCTTATGTCTCAGTATTGATTTTATATTGGATGCTAATAGAACATAGCGTCTAGAATAGAGAAAATTGTGTTTTTGTTCATTTATCTATTTTACTTGAAAATAGGCTAGAGAACTTTATATTGCTTTGCCTCTAGAGAGAGTTCACACTTCTCTCTGCTCTGGAGCCACCACAGTTACAATAATCACCCAAAGGAAAACTGAAATATTAAACAATATTGGTATAGCAGATTATGTTTTCCTTTAAAGGACAATATATAATTCTTATAGCTAAAGTATTATTTGTAATTCTTTTCCTTCAGGAAAGAGACTTCCCAACTCCTCTTCTATAGTGTAATTTTTGTTTGAATGTAACTGTAATTTAATTTTATTTTACTTTATTTTAATTGTTTTCCATTTTTAAAAATTTATTTATTGTTTTTCTATTACAGTTGTCCCACTTTTTCCCCCTTTGCTAACTGCCCAGCACATCTCTTCTCCTACAGTCAATCCCCACCCCATTGTCCATGTCCATGGGTCATTTATACTAGTTCCTTGACTAGACCCTTCCCCTACTTACCCCACTTCTCTCCCTCCCCCCCCACCGTAACTGTTAGTCTGCTTGTTTACATGCCTCTGGTTCAATTTTGCTCATTTGTTTGTGTTCTTCATTAGTTTCCTGTAATAGGTGACAGCATAAGTTATTTTTCTTTCGTTACCTGGCTTATTTCGCTAAGAATAATTCTCTCTAGTTCCATCCATGTTGTCACAAATGGTAGGAATTTCTTCTTTCTTTCTGCTGCATAGTATTCCATTGTGTAAAAGTACCACAGTTTTTTGATCCACTCATTTACTGATGGGCATTTAGGCTGTTTCCAATACTTGGCTATTATAAATAGTGCTGCTATGAACAAAGGGAGGCATAGGTTTTTTTGAATCGGTGTTTCAAGATTCTTTGGGTATAATCTTAGCAATGGAATTGCTGGATCAAAAGGCAGTTCCATTTTTAGTTTTTTGAGGAAATTCCATACTGTTTTCCATAATGACTGTACCAGTTTGCATTCCCACCAACAGTGCACTAGGGTTCCCTTTTCTCTGCATCCTCACCAGCACATATTGTTTGTTGATTTGTTAATGATGGCCATTCTGACTATTGTGAAGTGATACCACATTTTGGCTTTTATTTACATCCTTCTGATGGTTAGTGATGTTGAGCATTCTTTCATATGCCTATGGACCTTCTGTATGCCCTCTTTGGAGAAGTGTTTCTTCAGGTCCTTCGCCCATTTTTTAATTGAGTTGTCTGTTTTCCTGGTGTTGAGACATATAAGTTCTTTATATATTTTGGAGATCAATCCCTTGTCTGAAGTATCATTGGCAAATATATTTTCCCATATGGTTGGTTCCTTTTCATCTTGCTGATGTTTTCCTTTTGCTCAGCAGAAACTCTTTAGTTTGATGTAATCTCATTTGTTTATTCTTTCCTTTATTTCCCTTGCCTTAGGAGATATATGAGCGAAAATATTGCTACGTGGCATATCTGAAATTTTCCTGCCTATGTTTTTCTCTAGGACTTTTATGGTGTCATGGTGTACATTCAAGTCTTTTATCCATCTTGAATTTATTCTGGTGTATGGTGTAAGTTGCTGGTCTACTTGCAATTTTTTACACGTCCCTCTCCAGTTCTCCCAGCACCATTTTTTGAAGAGGCTCTTTTCACTCCATTCTATGTTCCTTCCACCTCTGTCAAATATTAGTTGATCATATAGACCTGGGTTTATTTCTGGGCTCTCTGTTCCATTGATCTATATGTCTGTTCTAATACCAGTACCGGATTACAGTGATTACAGTGGCTTTGTAGTATAGTTTGACATCAGATATTGTGATTCCTGCTACTGCATTCTTCTTCCTTAAGATTGCTGTGACTATTTGGGTTTTTTTTTCCTTTGGTTCCATATAAATATTTGAATTATTTGTTCTAGGTTTGTGAAATATGTCACTGGTATTTTAATAGGGATTGTGTTGAGTCTATAAATTGCTTTGGGTAGTATGGACATTTTAATGTTGTTGATTCTTCCCATCTATGAACATGGTATATGCTTCCATTTATTTGTATCTTCCTTAATTCCTTTTTTCAGTGTAATATAGTTTTACAAGTACAGGTCTGTTATCTCCTTGGTTAAGTTTATTTCTAGGTGCTTTATTTTTCTTGTTGCTATAGACAATGGGATTTTTTTTCTAGTTTCTATCTCTGACATTTTATTGTTGGTGTACAGAAATGCCTTCAATTTTTGAATATTGACTTTGTACTGTGCTATTTTGCAAAATTCAGTTATTAGGTAGAATAGTATTTTCATGGAGTCTATAGGGCTTTCTATGTACACTACCATGTCATCTGCAAATAATGACAGTTTTACTTCCTGTTTTCCAATTTGGATGCCTTTTATTTCTCTTTCTTGTCTTATTGCTGTGGCTAGAACTTCCAAGACTATGTTGAATAGGAGTGGAGAGTGGACATTCTTGTCTTGTTCGTGACCTCAGGGGGAATGCTCTAAGTGTTTGCCCATTGAGTATGATGTTGGCTTCAGGTTTCTCATATATGGCCTTAATTATGTTGAGGTATGCTTCCTCTGTTTCCATTTTGCTGAGTGTTTTCATCATAAATGGGTGTTGTACTTTATCAAATGCTTTTTCTGCATCTATCAATATGATCATATGATTTTTGTCTTTCATTTTGTTTATGTGATGTATGGTGTTTATTGATTTGTGAATATTAAACCATCTTTGCACCCCTGGGATGAATTCCACTTGATTGTGGTGTATGATCTTTTTAATGTGTTACTGTATTTGGTTTGCTAATATTTTATTGAGGATTTTTTGGAATAGTTTGAGAAGGACAGGCATTAGTTCTTCCCTAAATGTTTTGTAAAATTCACCTGTGAAGCCATCCGGTCCAGGGTTCTTGTGTGTCAGGAGTTTTTTGAATACTACTTCAATTTCATTAGTTGTTATCGGTCTATTCAGGCTTCTTGCTTCTTCTTGACTCAGATTTGGAAGATTATATGTTTCCAGAAATTTGTCCATTTCATCTAGGTTGTCAAATTTTTTACCGTACTGTTGTTTGTAGTAATTTCTTACAATCCTTTGTATTTCTGCGATATTGTTTGTGATTTCTCCACTTTTATTTCTGACTTTGTTTATTTGGGTACTCCGTAATTTTTTCTTGATGAGCCTGGCTAATGGCTTTTCAATTTTGTTTATCTTTTCAAAGAACCAGCTCCTACTTTTGTTGATCTTTTGAATTGTTTGTTTAGTCTCTATGTCATTTAATTTTGCTCTGATCTTGATGATTTCCTTCCTTCTACTGGCTCTGGGCTTTGTTTATTGTTCTTCCTCTAGTTCTTGTAGCTGTAGGGTTAGATATTTTATTTGAGATAATTCTGTCCTTTTTAAGTTTGCCTGTATTGCTATGAACTTTCCTCTCAGGACTGCTTTCGCTGTGTCCCATAGGTTTTGGGCTGTTGTGTATTCATTATCACTTGTTTTCAGAAACTTTTGATTTCTTCCTTGATGTCATTGTTAACCCATTCATTATTTAATAGCACGTTATTCATTCTCCATGAGTTTGAATGTCTTTGAGTTTTTTCCTTGAGGTTGGTTTCCAGTTTCAGGCCATTGTGGTCTGAGAAGGTGCTTGGTATAATTTCAATTTACATGAATTTGTTGAGGCTTGTTGTGTGTCTGAACATATGGTCTATCTTTGAAAATCTTCCATCTGCACTTGAAAAGAATGTATATTTTGTTTCTCTTGGGTGAATTGTATGGTTATATATACATATAAATTATGTCCATTTAATCTAGAGTGTTGTTCAATGCCTCAATATTCTTGGTGTTTCTTTGCTTTGAAGATCTGACCATTGTTGATAATGGGGTGTTAAAATCCCCTACTATGAGTGTGTTGCTACTGATATCCTTCTTGTAGTTTTCCAAGACTTTCTTTATATATTTGGGTGCTCCTATGTTGGGTGCATATATGTTTACCAGGGTTATATCTTCTTGATGGATTGTTCCCTTAAGTATTATGAAATGTCCTTCTTTGTCTCTTTTTGCTTGGCATACTTTTTTCCATCTCTTCACTTTTAGTCTGTGTAGATCTTTTGTTTTGAGGTGGGTCTCTTGTTGACAGCATATATGTGGGTCATGTTTTCATATCCATTCCACTACCCTTTGTCTTTTGATTGGAGCATTTAACACATTTACATTTAAGGTTATTATTGACAGGTATTTATTCATTTCCCTTTGTACCTGTGTTCCTCTCCCTCTCTTTTACTTCTTCTTAAAGCATTCTCTTTAGCATCTTTTTCAATGCTGGTTTGGTGGAGATGTATTCTTTTAGTCTTCCTTTGTCTGGGAAACTCCATATTTCCCCTTCCATTTTGAAAGAGAGCCTTGCTGGGTAGAGTAGTCTTGGTTGTAGGCCTTTGTTTTTCATTGCTTGAAATATTTTTTGCCATTCCCTTTTGGCTCATAGTGTTTCTGTTGAGAAAACAGCTGACAGCCTTATCGGAGCTCCCTTGTATGTTATTTGCTGTTTTTCTTTTGCTCCATTTATGATTCTCTCTTTGTCTTTGAATATTGCCATTTTAATTATGATGTGCCTTGGAATGGTCCTCCTTGGGTTCATCTTCATTGGAACCCTCTGTGTTTTCTGTACTTGTGAGATGTTTTCTCTGCTCATGTTCAGGAAGTTTTCTGTCATTACTTTTTCAAACAGGTTTTCTATCCCTTGCTCCTCTTCTTCTCCTTCTTGTGTCCCTATGATATGGATATTATTATATTTCACGTTGTCTTGTAGCTCTCTTAAACCTTCTTCAATCTTTTTCAGTCTTCTTTCATGTTGCACTGTCTAGGAATTTTTTTTTTTTTTACGTTATCCTCTAACTCACTGATCAAGTCCTCTGCTTCATTTAGCCTGCTTTTGATTGCTTCTACTGTGTTGTTTAGTTCAGAAATTGTATTCTTCATTTATTCCTGGCTCTTATTGACAGTTTATATATCATTTTTCATGCTGGTGTATTTCTCAGTATGTTCCTTGTAGCTTTCCTAGAGTTCTTTGTCATTTCCCTGGAGTTTTTTGTAGTTCCCCTGAAGTTTGTTATAGTTTTCTCTAAGTTTGTTGAGTTCATTGAGCTTCCTCATTACCATTGTTTTGAATTCCATGTCTGATAGTTTGCTTGCCTCTATTTCATCTATCCCTCTTTCTGGGAATTCCTCCTTTCCTTTTGATGGGGTTTGTTTCTCCTTCTTCTTGTTGTTTCTGGTCTTAGATTGATCTGCTTTTATTTTCTGCCTTTGTGGTGTGACCTTCTTGTATACAGTTGTTGAGCTGCTGCCTCTGGCTGATGCCACTTGGAGGGGAGTAGTCTACTTAAGAGATTTCTCTCATAGCACTGGAGATGATTCTGCCCTGGGATCTAGTCTGCTGCTCTCCAAGCTCTTTCTTCAGAGCCAGTGCCCAAAACTTACCCAGCACCTCTAGTTCACTTTATCCTCCTTTGGCCTCAGCCAGGGGTGAGTCCACTCCCTCATGGAGGCCAGGTCTGGCAGGCCGTGCACTGGCTGTTTGGACACTGGGATCAGTGGACCATTGGTGCTTCTACACACTGGCTGGGGGCAGGGTGGGGAATGGGTGAGTGTGCTCCTGCACGTGTGTTCCTCAAGAATCTCGCCCCGCCCCTAGCATTTCCTCCCAGGTCTGAAAAAAAAAAAAAATCAAAAGGAAAACAAACACACACAGACTCGCACACACACAAAATACGCTGCTCCTTGCCTCTTGAGTCAGACACCACCTGGCCCATTCCTGGCTCTTTCAGCAGGCAGAGCCTCACTCTCCACCCAACTCCTCTCAGGGGAAACGCAGGGGCACTAAGAAATCTTTGCGCACTGCCAGCTGCAGTTTGGGGAGCCAAGCCAGCCAGAACTCGCATCTCGCCCCTTTCTCCTCCGCAATACTTACCAGACAGGTCACTCCAAGACGACCTCCTCTGCTGCCAGCAGTGCCAGGGCTCAACTCCTGTCAGTATCCAGATTTTAACTGAAATGCTCTGTCCACAATTAGCCTAAACTACAGACAGGTCTTGGGAGCAAGCAAGTGCAGCCTCCCCTCCCTCCTCCACCATCTTTTGCTGTTCTATTATAATTTCTAATGTTATGAATCAAATCCTATCAAAACAATAAATAATATAGATTAATGAGTTACTTATTTTCCTAAATATGAAGTACAAAAAGAAAAAAAAAAGCCCCAACCTTCTTCTTTAATGACTAGGAATTGGAAAATTTCATGACCCATGGCAACTTCAGCTAATTTGAAGTTTGGAGATTTGAGATAAGATGACAGCTGTAGACAGTGTGGAGGGAAAACCACCTTGCAACACTTTTTGTCATGTTGCAGCCTCTGGCTTTGACCTAGGGCCAGTGTTCCTAGAGACATGATGAAGTGTGAAAAGCACTGGCAGGCATTTTAGACCAAAGAAAAAAAAAGTCAAGTAGTAAGGGAAAATGAGGACCAGGAGAGATTAATACTTCTAAGGTTTATAGCAGAAAAAGCAAAGCAATAGGAAGTAAAGAAACCCCTAAAGGGAATTTCTTACAACAGCAGCAGATTAGAAGCAGGATGGGCCTGAACAGGAAGCTGATTTTTCCAGCTGGAGCCTTCCCTACAGACCCCAGGTCAATTTAGGAATGACAGACAAATACCAAACAAATGCAAAATCAAGAAATAATAATGAAATTTACAGTCACTGGGACAGTCTGGGGCACGGGGTAGGGGGAGGAAGAAATAAAGAGAGAGAAGGTAAGAGGAGGGAGGGGACTTTTGAAAAAGAAAAGGGATAAAATACAGTGGAATGCGCTGGCATTCTGAACTTTGAACATTTCTGTAACAGAGCAGAATATCATTCTTGCTGGTGAGTACAGATTTTCAAGGTGGAAAAAAATGTTTGAATTGACCTAGTCTAGATATTTTCAAATTGTATAGCCACAGGAAGTAACCTTCAAACAAAAGCATATGCAGAATTCCCATAGAGACATAGAAATACTGATCATCTGACAGAAGAAGACAGGGCAGGCTTGGACCTGCATGCGCTCAACTCATGCCTGGAGATGGACTCCTGGGGAACTGAGAGAGTCTTGAAGGCTTTTCAAAAGATTTTAAAGCAAGCTGGTCTAACCTACCTGTTCATTTATTACTTAAGAAAGAGTCCAAGTTCTCAGAGCCTGCAGAGGTGCATTTTTAAGGCCTACATGCAGTAAGGCTCTGTCCCTGTTTCCTGAGGCCCTGAGTTCTGAACTTTCTGGAACTCTGCTGAAAATATAAGTCCTCCAATTTACCTCATCCCATTGTAGGTAATAGTTACTCTCACTCCTTCCTGATGGACATAAGACTGGTGATCTCCTACATTTACACTTATAAACAGAGAGAGTTATCCTTGTCTCCTCAAAGTGGACACTCCCACCAGGATAATGCATAAGGCAGAGATGGTAGAAGATTAGAGTTCCTTTGCCTGAAATTCCATCTGCTCTCTCACTGATGTTTTCTATTATAGATGGCATTTTTCATCAGTTTTTCTCAGCTTCTGCAGCCTGTGATGATGCCTTTTACCGTCATTTCCATCAACTGCCCTGTCCCTGTCAGCTTTCAGCAATGGCAGCTTCTAGTGTCATTAACTGTGCCTCAGATATTTATGTTAGCAGCTATTACTTCCTTCTCTGGTACGTTAATGGTGTCCCACCATCACTGAGCAGCTGCAGAAAAAAATTCTTCTATCCTGAGTACCACCTATTCAGTGTTGTTCTCAGAAACAATTCTATGAAGACTTTTAACCATAGCTACTTTACTGCACAAGTCTTTCAATGTATGCATTCAAATGTCCATCTAGTTCCACTGAAAAAACACATCTTGTGTGCACACATATTATTACATCAATGTCACTTTTTTCTTTTAACCTTACCTTGAAACTGAACTCTGAACTTGCTGGTGGAAGCATTGGGTGAGTGTTGTGTCTTCTACTTTTAAAAATGTGATCTCAAGAAAACAATAAAATGTCATGCCCCCCTTTTGTTCAAATGAAAATAAAACCTAATGACCTCCAAAGCCACTGGAAGCCTTAAAGAAAGTTAAATAATGTGAATATGTTTTGCAAACTGTAAATTATCATTTTAATATACAGCTCTGTAAAACCACAATCACAATAGCATGTCTGTTTCCCATGCCTTGACTTTCTTCCTCATAAGGATCCACTGTAACAAAAACTTATTTTTTTGAGGGATGAGATTTAGGCTGAGGACTCTAATTTAGCAATATCTATACTGAGACAGTAGGATACTTGGCAAAAATCTCTCAATTTCTCTTCATCAACCTTCCATGAATGTGGAGGCAATTCCTTTTAAATACTGAGTAATAAGAGTTCCCTAGATATTTCATAGTTTTCTATGTAAAAGATACTCATGTGCACAATTCTTGGGAACTAAAGAGAATCTAAAATCTTTTTGTTAGTGAATAAAATCATTGATTAATCTGAATTTAATGTTTTAAAAGTTCAGTTTATCATTTAGACTTTTCTATTAAGGAGCTTGTGTTATTATATATAATTTCACCAACAACCTTCTATTTAATTTTGTGCTACATGTAATTATGTTAAATTTGAATTTCAGATAAACAATGTTTTAATATGTTTGTCCCATACAATATTTGCAACCTGCTTGCCTCTTCTCCTCTGCTCCATCTCTCTACAGTGTCTGTCTTTCAGTGGCTAAATCCAGAATCTAATCCATCCTTCACATCTTGACTCCTTCCCCTTACATTTTATCAATCATAGAAGTCTGATTCAATCTCTAAATGTGTTTTACATTCATCTGTTTCTTTCCACTCCCATTGGCATTTCTCTATTAGAAGTCACCATTACCTCTGACATTGATGCCAACAACAGCCTCCAAATTAGTTTTCCTGCCTCCAGTTTTCCCCGTCCCCTGACAATGATCTAAATGCTATCTAAATGCAAATTTAGTCACGTAAACCAGAAAGTTAGCTCCATGAAATCAGGACCTGGGTCTTTTTTTCTTACCTCTACATCCCTAGTGACTTATACGTTGATTTATTCTCTCGACAAATATTTATTGAGTGTGTACTATACATCAAGCCATGTTCTAAGCCCTGGAAATTCAGCAAGATGAACAAGGACTCTGCCCCCAAGGACCTTATATTTAAGTGAAAGATAACAAGCCCAGACAAACAAAATAAATAAGACAGTATAGCTAGTGATACATGCTATGACACAAAACTTGTAGAATGACAAAAAGTGGTCAATCGGCTGCTTTAGATAAGGTGGTCAGGGAAGCTCCTCCAAGAGAGTGATATGATGAATGGCTGCCGCTCTCCTCTTTCTAACTGTTCTGTGGGTTGTCACTGTCCTCTTGTGATAGATAAGGTGATTTTTTTTTGGCTCTTCGCTCTCATTCTGCAAGGCTAAACTTTAGCAATTTTTGAGCATTCTATATAATTTTGCCAGTTGAATTTCAATTGCTCTTATGCAGTGGTTCTCACACTTTAGCTGGCATGAGAATCACATGGAAGGTTTGTTTTAAAACACAAATTGCTGTGCTTCACCCAGAGGGTTTCTGACTCATTAGACTGAGGCTGGGGAATTTGCACATTTAACTCATCGTTCCCAGGGGGTACCCTGGCTGCTGGTCCAGGGACCATCTCTGAGAACTCTCTCATGAGCATAACCACCTGAAATCTTCTTCCTTCATGTTTTACTCTATGGAGGTCCACTCTCCCACCTCCCACTTCATTTTGAGGGCTTTTTTGTTTGTTTGTTTGTTTTTCATCATTGGCTCTTATTAGTTTTTAGGTTTCAGTATACTTTTATCTCCTCTAAGAACATTTCCCAAACATAGGTTTTTTTCTTCTGTATCAAATGCTCCATAGAATTATATTGTACTCCAATCTTATCACATTATATATATATATATATATATATATATATATATATATATATATTATAGTTTCCTTTTTCCTATGTATATCTCATTCATATCTTCTTGACCGTTTTTTCACTGGTGTATCCTTATTGCCTAGCAAAGTGTCTGACATGGTTTTAATCTTTTTTATTCAAGAAACATCAGTGCTCTGATGACAGGTAGTCTGGTCAAATAATTACCTGCATAAGCTTTGTAAATATAGAAAATAATTAGATAGGATAAAAACAAAATTACACCTAATAGACTAGTTCTTAAAAGAATTAAGAAGCCCTGACCAGCGTGGTTCAGTTAAGCATCATCCCACAAACCAAAAGGTCACCAGTTCATTTCCAGGTCAGGGCACATGCCTGGGGTGCAGGCCAGTTGCTTCTGGGGTCTCATACTCACACACTGATGTCTCTCTCCCTGTCTTTCTCCCTCCTTTCCCCTCTCTCTAAAAACAAATAGGTAAAATCTTTTAAAAAGAAAGAAGAACATGAATGATTTCCATTAAGAGAGTAATTTTAGAATTTCTGAGTTAACTTTCAAAAAAATAGTCCTTCTGCCTCCTTTTCTACCTCACCTTGATAAAGGTGACAAAATACTTTCTTTTAATGATGTAAGCTACCAAGGGGGTAAAGATAGTGCTATCTCTACTCTAAGTTTGGATAGATTGAGAAAGGAGATTCAAAACATTTTTTTACCTAATGTTATAATGTTTTCTTTACCCTATTTAAACAAATATGTTCTTCCATGTATATTACATTCACAGAATCCTGAAACAACAGAGGCAGTTAACAAAAGGATATTACTATTGTGCAATGAAAAAATAAGGGCTCTTTAGCCTTTTGCAAGATGTTTCCTTAGAGGGGAAATCATATTATGAGGGAAAAAAGACTGTACATTAGTCATTCAAGACAATGTTAATAAAACTGGGGAAAATAATACCAACAATTCAGTCTTGCTTATTACTTAATCACAAGAAAATAACAAACAATATAGATAGTATGAAGTAGATTTGAGATTAAAAAAAAATCTTTCTGACCAGCTAATTACTCATCTTCTCTATTTTCTTTTCCATAAAGGACAGTGCATTCATTGTCAAGGTCTAAGTTAATAAGAAGCCAGGCACTAAAGTATATCTTTGGCTAAAACTGAGCTTGCCAGTTGGGGAGTCAAAGTGGAAGAGAAAGAGAAAAAGGTAGGTTTTAAACAGGAAAAGTGCTTCTCAGAGATTATATGTGTTTAGTAGAGCCTAAAATGAATGTGATCTGAGTTGGGAATTCACACTGTAGGATCTTTAAGGGATTGCTAAAATCCCAGTGCCTACATTTAAGAAATCTATTTTCCACCTTGGAGATTTAGAAAAAAAAATCCTCTGTCAGTAGAGGACTGGTGACAGGGCTTTTTGGCTTCTGGAAAGTCTTGAATGAGTCACTTAATGTCATATAAAGAATAGATATTAGTCCTACAAAATCCATCATACTATAAAAGCAAAGCACTGCAAAGGACCTTTAAAAGTCAACCTAACCATTGCCCTGTCTGCACTTGTGCCAATTTGAAAATTATTCCAGGCCAGTTTTATAAGGCCCTAATAAATATTTTTCCATTTCATTAGTAATCTGGTACAGTACTTAGTTTTCACTCTCAGAAAAGTCTTACCTATACATTATTTAAATCCCTTCTGTTTGAGTCTCAGTCTCTCTCTTTCCCCCCTCCCTTCCTCCCTCCTTCCCTCCTTTCCTCCATTCCTTCTTCTTTAAAATTCTGTTCTTCATGGAGATACAGAACAGCTAGTCGTTATAAATTATGTCTCCATCTTTTATATAATTAATAACTAATAATTTATCTGTTATTCAATCTCAGTGATTCAAAGCCTTAGTCTTTAAACTATTTGCAAAACCTAATTTTTCTTAACTAGATATCTCTTCTATGCTCCACTGTTCTTACATATATCAAAGCGTCTGTTTATTCCTTATGCTTTGAATTAATGAGATATGGTATTTCATACAGAATTTGATCAGTGACTACATTCATCCCAAATTCCTCTACTTAGTGGTTATAATTGTAAATGTTTTGCTTATATTTATAGACTGTTCCCTCTCTAAATTATGTAAGTTTTATATAGTATATTATGATTGTTTTCTCACGTCAGTGAAATTATATCTCAGAAGTAATATTGTTGCAGAATTATATCTCAAGTTTTTCTGAATACAGTAGAAGAGCAGACATACAAGCAAAAGGAATTAGATTATAATGTATGAAGTATTATAATAAAGATATGGTAAAATTCTAGTGTAACAAAGCATGTCTTAGTTTTCAGTGATAGTCCAGGAGAAACAAGGACAATTCCACAAAAGATAATGGTATTTTAATTACCAGAGGGTAAATAGAGGAGAGGCTTCTTTAACAAAAATTGTAAGACAAGAAATACAGAAAAATTATCACATGGACACTAAAGTATAAGAAAATTGTGTTTGGATATATAAGGAATGCAAAGGCTTATGAGTCAAGCTTTCAACAGGGAGAATTATTTATCCTTCCTCACTTTTTCTACTTTACATCATTATAAATACTGCCCAGATCTTCCATGGACAAGCTACACATAAGACCTCAGAAGATTACTTTAGTCTCTTCATCTCATGCATAAGGAATTGTAGGATTTTTTGTAAATGTGAAATAGATAATGGGGCTACCACAGAGAACACTCAGTGATAACGCTGACTTTTAAAAATGTTTAACCTCTTGTTTATGGACTAAGTTCAAAGATAGTAAAATAAAAACACGATTTCAATTCCAGGGGTCACTACTTATGATAAAAATATTGAAGTTCTCTGAGCCTCAAGGGCCTCATCCAATAAATGGGATTAATGTAAGACCTACTTATATAAAAGCTATGAAAATTAAGATGTATGTACATGGTGATATTTTAAGTTCAATTGGTTCTCTTAAATTTCATATATGTTAGGTATCAAATTGTCTCTTCTTTCTCTCATCCTCACACATTGTGTCCAGGTACTTTACATAATCACCCAGGAATTTACAAATGTCTATGGTATTTGTTAAAGCAATATTACAGACAGATATGTTATAAAGAGTTATAGTAAGTTTTGCTTTTCACAAAATGCCTGAACATCTCATTGATAAGTTATATAAGTATTTTTAAGTTAAACAATTTCATAAGAACTAATCCAACTGTAAACTCTTTTCTAGTGGCTTTATTGAGATATAATTAACACACAACATTGTATAAGTTTAAAATGTACATGATGATAATTTGATACATGTATATATTGTGATGTGATCACCACAATAAGATTAACTAAATGACCATGATGTCACATAGCTACCTTTTGTATACAAGTGTGGTGAGACATTTAAGATCTATTCTCTTAATAATTTTTAAGTATACAATATAGTAACAGTATTTTTAACTAGTTACCATGATATATATTAGATCCCCAAAACTCACTAACCTTACAGTGGAGAAATTATATCCTATTTTTCCCACCCACAGTCCTAGACACCCATCATTCTACTCTGCTTCCATCTGTGAATTCTTAAGACATGAGAAATCGATGTCAAACATCTTTAAGCAAGGCAGTTTTATCCCCTCTCTCTTTTTTTTTCACTTGGGTCTTCTTGAACTATAGGGCCCAAGTTTTCTCCTCTAATGTCCTAACATATTCTACTCTTCTCAAAGCCTGTTTGACTCAAAAAAGTTTGTCACTTACTTTCAGAAACCCCGCTGGAGCAAAACGTCGGAACCGAATCCAAGGTGTTGTTTATATGCACCTTTTGTGCTTTCTCAGAGGATGTTTTATTGCCACCTGCTTTTATACTGTCACATGAATCTAACAAAAAATAATAGGTTTATTGATGATATTAAATATGTAAGGTCTTCCTCTAGGAAGACCACAATAGAAATTGTGCTATCTTCTGAAAAGTTCAAAGCAGTAATGTGCAGGTAAATGGCAGAGGCCAGCGTTCAATGAGTGCCTACTCAGTGCCACATTGTTCTGGGTGATTTACTTGCATCCTATCATCTATTTTTCATAACCAATCTGAGGCAGATTTATTAATGTAAAAATCCATAAACATGGAATATTGAGAAAAAGGTGAAAGTCAAACAGCAAGACAAAGCAGGACTGATAGGGCACGATTTAGATTTGCAGGTCCTTTCTATAAAAAATTGCCTCCATAATAAAGGGAGAATTATATTACAATGTAAAGAGACACTGGAACATAAAGGAGGGGGAGTTACAAGACAAGTTTCCAAGTAACTCTCAGCAGCATTATAAATTTCTCTATTGATGCCCAGGCTAGAGGCATTCATATACCTGCCCTGCTTCTCTGGAGCTTTAACTCTCTTAGAAGACATAGTAATCATTTTAAATGTTTTCCATGTATATTTTTAGATATGTTATGTGACTGGCCATTAGGATCAGAGTCTGACAGAAAGCATATACCAGGATAAATGAAAATATGTCTACAGATAAACTACTGTTTGGATTATAGGGCTCTCTGCTGTCTGGCTCACTACTGTATTTAAAAAGTCACTTGCTAGCTTCTCATTGGAGCTGCTATTTTCATATTTCAGTTGGAAAAGTTAGTGTCAAGTTTCTATTATCATGCTCAGTACAAAGAAATGTGGATTTTATTTTATGATTTGAATGTCTGGTAAATATCCTTCTCACTGATACTGCAGAAGAGACAACCCATATCTCCTCTGTGTTCAAATGCATTTGTTTTAGTAAGTGAATAATTGAAAACAAATTACTCTTTTAACAGAAAATGTCTGAGAGTTGATTGAACTCATGATGTATAAAACCTTTCATTATATTTAAAGGTATATTGTGGGACCTAATAAAACAGTGGGCCCTATTTATGATTTAAAAAAGCAACTCATGTGAAGTGCACTCCACTACTTTTCAAAGGAACCTGTTTGCAAGTGAAAACTATATCACAGTGCCTATTACATTTTGAAATTTTTTTTATAATATAATCCTTACTTGCAGTTTGGTATTGGACTTAACAATAGGGCCTTGCCTATGCATATGGAAGACAAGTATGAGGACACTATTAAAACTGAGGCTGTAGGTCATCTGTTCTCTGTAGTAACTCAAAGTGCTCTACCTTCTGAAAACAAATACAACTGCATCCTAAATTACCTGCTCACTTGACTTTCTTGAAAGTACTAGTGCCACTATGTATATAATAATAATAATAATAGAAATAAAAGTTTTTTAAAATATTATTGAACTTGTTTAAACTAAATAGAATCACAAGGAAAAACTTCTCAGATTATTTCTAAATTTTTGACCTTCATCTTTCACATTACCCATTCCATATTCATTGCATTAGAGCTCCATGCATGTATATTCACATGTACATATACACAAGCACACATTTATATATTCCCTTCTACAAATCTTCTACTAGCTGAGTTTTCACAATTGTAAACTTTTAGAATTAAGAAAATTTTGTTTCCCTTTTTTGTTAGTGTTCCTTTGTTGGAGTTCCCTACAGCAGTTTCTAAAAGTGACAGCTGCTTCTTCTAGACATAATTGTTACAATGTGTAACATTTCCACATGGAAAACCCATGATGGATTTACTTATATAAAGCCATATGTCATTTAGTAGCAGCATTTGAACTCAAAATATCTTTCTGACCCACAATTTATAGTAACGTACTGTTTAATTTTGTGGTGTCACTTGTGTGGTTCATGTGATATCCCAAGTGGTTCACAAAAATCAGCTCTTGTATGACACAGAGATGCCCCCCCAACACACATACACACTTCAAGTAATATAAAGAAGTTCCTGCTCCTAGTCCATTGTTCCCCCAATCCATCATGATGAACTGATTTCCTAAATAAATAAATTTCTATTATTATGAGTGTATCTTGATAATATCTAAGAGCACATTTTTGTGTTTATTATGAGTGCATTACCCAGTGATCTTATTTCCATCCAGTGGATAGTGAATGTTCCCTTTGTCTTTTCTTTCCTGATATCCAACTAAATCTAGCCATTCTAGAAATGCATTATCTCCCTATAACTGTTCAGTGTTCAATCCTAGAAGTGATAAGACACAGTTTAAGTGTATATTTAGTCATGAAGTTTATTTTTGTTGTTCACACACTTTTGTTTCTTATTGCTAATCCACTACTGCATAAAATGCAAGAAATGAAAGATACATGTTTAAGAATCCCTGTGAATGCACTGCATAGAGCCTTACAATGATTTTCTGTGCTAGTGAGAAATGATATGTAGACATTCATGGCCTAAAGTGGAAAAATGGAAGGTCTTTCTGTGCTGAGAGGTATTAGAAAGACTCTTCCGTCTCTTTCCTCAGACATGTTTTCTCTTTTCTCTTTTTCTTGTCTCTCACATCAAACATCTCAGGCTCTACTATCAGGAATAAATATTGTGCTCCATAGTTAATTTTATTCTGCTTCGAGTCTGCAGGATTACCTCGAAGGCTTTACTAAGGTACCCGTTTTGTATCTCCTACTAACATGTAGTTATATATTACAGGCAAAGTCAGTTACCACAGTGCTTCTTAACTGGGGTGATACACTCCAAGAGCCCCGGAAAATGCCTGAAAGCATGGATAGTACCAAACACTACATATACTTTTTTTTCCCTGTAAACACATATCTGATAAAATTAACTGAGGCACAGTAAGAGATTAACAACAATAATAAGATAGAACAATTATTGCAATATGCTGTAATATTTATATAAATGTTGTCTCTCTCTCCAGTAATTTTTATATTTTCCAGTCTAAACCTATTCCTGAATCTGTGGAACCATCCCTTAGTTGCAGTAAATGTCTTGGTGTCATTTGTTACAGGGTATACCTTGCTGACATCTTCTTGTAGGCACAACACATTAACACCAAAAGGCACACCTTTTCGGTGTCTGTATTCCACCAAATTTAATGCCTTTTCCATCTTAACTAAGCACTCATGCACTGCGACATGACTTTTGAATTGTGAGTTGCAATAACAAAACTAGCCCAAATTTTTTTGTCTTCACAATATCACAGATAGAAAATTTATCATGGTACATCTTAGTAACCTCAGCATAAGCTTTTTTTCTTTATTAAATCTAGAACTTTCACTTTTTTTTTTTTTTTTTTTTTACTTAAATGAAGCAATTTTTTCTTTCTTTTGGAATATTGGGATTGCCTGCATCACCGCTCTTGTACTTTGGGAGCTATTATTACATAAAACAGGGTAACTTGAACACAAGCACTGTGAGACCGTGATAGCAGAGCTGATAACTGAGCTGGAAACTAAGGCAGCTGATGGGCAGGAGGATGCACAGCATGGAGACACTGGACTGCAGGATGATTCAGGTCCCAGGTAGGACACCATGTGATTTTATTATGCTACTCAGAAACATGCACAATTTAAAACTTATGAACTGTTTATTTCTGCAATTTTCCATTTAATATTTTTAGGCTGTGGTTGACCACAGGTAACTGAAACACAAGAAGGTGAAACCACAGATAAGGGGAGACTATTGTACAATGATTTCAATGAGAATCAACAAAAATGTTCCCTTTTATGTTACAGGGACATATGTAGCTTGAAAAATACAAACATTCAAAATGAGCATGCCACTTTAAAACTTTATCTTGGCTAGCCTTCAGTCTCCAGATCACTTTTTTTTCCACACTCCATGTAGTTAGGTCTCTATATTCCCTTCTTGCTTTCTTACTGACACAAGTTAAAGCAATTAACTCATGTCTTAGTTGATTTCTTACACCTGTTTGAAAACTGCTCTCTTGGAAAACTGCTTGACCCAATTAAATTAGTAGATCACTATTTGGTAAATATGCAGGCCTAAAAACCTAGTTTTGTCATCATACTGATAACAATCCCATCTGTCTCTAGCAGCCGCCCACTAACCAAGTTTATGTGTGATTGATATGAAACATCAGAATGCCAATCCATTAATTTACACTAGCTGTATAACCATAACGAAACCTAGAGTATTTATCTCTAAAATGAAGGCATTTAAAAGTCAAAAATTAGCTATAGAATAATTTGATGAACATGGAATGAGAACAAGAAGACTGGATGAAAGAAAGTTAAGTGGCACTGGACAATATTTAAATAGCAGAGTATAGTGCAGAGGCTCTTCAGATCAACTATCCTATCTTGGCTTGAGCCAGTACTAGCTATGAAGTCCTAAATAAATTATTTAACTCATCTAAGGCTTAATATGCTCATTAGTAAAATGAGAGAAATGATAGTAAGCTACCTCATATCAAGTGATGCAGCCCATGAGATACTTACAATGCCTAGCATATACTGTCTGATCCTATCATTCATGCAGTCTCACAATGAGGATGGATGAACCATCACAGTTAAAGACTTTTAACTAAGGTGGTTTCTCTCCTACACACTCATTGCACACAGGCACAGACCCTGCCAATATTTGCCACCATTCCTCCCCTTTTATTGTGTTTTCAGAGCCGACAAATAATCAAATAATCATTTTAAGTTACACATTTTCTTTCTTTAAATTTGTGTTAGATGTGTTAGTCACTCTTTGCAGGCTTATGAAATGTTATGCCTTTTGAGGGTCATCATGCAGATCTGCTGCAAGCTATTCAGTATTTGATTTTACAGTTTAGCTCTCAATACACAGCTATATTCCTCCATTTCTCTTGTTATATCTCTATGTATAAAACCAAGTGTTCTTACAAGAGACAGAACCATTTGGATAGTCATCTAATGTCAGTGCAGAGTTTAGAAAAGGAAATGAACTATGGAAATAACACTACCACAGAGTCTGGAGAAAATTCATTTTAGATTAGTGAATTGACTAGAGTCAGTGTCTCAGTGATCTGCAGGGACAAAACACAGAAATATTAAAGCAAGCAAGCACCTGAGCTCTCTTTATCTCTAGTCATTTCTAGCCAAATTATTGAGCATAGGTGTCTTTGCTATAAGGTTAGCCTATTTATTTTTAAGTACTGTATTGTATATAATTCCCACTTGCCCTTTTGGTTAGAGTAGTAAATATATAACTTGTCACAAGTAATAATGCACTATGTCAGATCTCTTTTGAAAAGTTTTTTAGGTTTGGGAATGTGAATGACAGATTTCTCATTATATTTAACTTATAGGATAAATTGGACTGGTATGGCTGAAGAGAATTCCACAAGTCATACCCCAGCACCTCTGAGACCAGGCTTCAGGGTCAAAACTCTTACTCTGAGACACAGTAGATTTCTACAACATCCCCTTTAGTGACTGCTTTGGCTTCCATGACACCAAGTCTTGACTAAATATGCCTGGAATTAGGGAATAAGACCCTGCAAATGTAGACATATTTACTAATCGAGCTCTCTGGGAAAATACTTGATAATTATTCTCTCCTCAAAAAACATAGATAGATGATGATGATAGGTAAATAGATAAGAGGTGGATAGGTAACAGATAGAATTTTAATTTTTAAATTTATAAATATACATGCAAAATTATTATTGCAATAGTTTAATTATATATAATGCTATAGAAGAGAAACTTCTCTCCCACTCTTTCCTCCACACCCACTACCATTATCACCTACTTCTTATTTGACATCGATGGAATCCTTGTCACATAAATAGGACTGTTGTTGTCATTTCCAGGCTTCAGATGGGTAGGATGACATTGAGAGAGTTTGAATATTTAGGCCCAAATCTCTCAGTGGATGGCAAACTCAAGCTTCAAACCCAGTTATTCTACCTTTGTGTTCAGTGTTCTTTTGATTCATTCAATTTTGAAGTAAAGACACTTGCATAAAAACATCTACTTTTACTTTAGACTGTGTATATAATGTAACAGTCATGGAAGAGGGGTAAAGGAATATATTGTGGTAGGAAGATTAGTCAGCAACATTACTTAACAATTTTGAAAGTCAGAGTTGAAGATGACCGAGAATATAAATCTTTCTAGATAAAGAGCTCATGGGCTTTGGAGGGAGCACTGGAGGAGAAAATTAGACAGGGAATAGAATTGTAGGAACTTTCATTAGAGCTTCTGAGAAATCAGAGTTTATGAATGCAATGCCTAAAGGAATAAGAATGGAAACAAAGCAGTAGACAAACTAAATGAGACAAGCTAAGGCTGTGAGTGGTTGCAGCAATGATACAATGCTCCATGCATGGGAAGGCCCTTTAATTTACCGGTAAATTAAAATCAAGGTATGACTATAGTTTGCATATTTTAATTGACACTTTGGGCTCCATCTCATCTTTGTTGGGATTATTTCTGAATACACACACAGATGCACATGCACACATGCACACATGTATACATATATATACATACATATGTACATATACACATGTAGATAGCAGTGATAAATCCAAGTTGCCTATCTGTCATTTTGGGGTACAAAAATTCATCGGAACTTATTTTAGGAAGGAAAATAAATCTCAAGTCACTTTATTTAAATCCAATGTTATGGAAACATTAAATCATTTTGAGTCACAGAGGCTAATATATGATAGAAATTAATGGGTGTCCCTCAGTTGTGTCATTTATATCAAAAGTAGTGCTGTGAAAGAAAGTTCAAAGGTTTCACATTGAAAATTACACTAGGGAAAAAATGACTTTCACAAAAATAAATGGTGAAAAATAAAAGTAAAAGTAATGTGATGTTTCCATTGTCTATATAGTCCTGTTGGGTCCCTTAAGTGTTTAGAAATCTAATCCTCAGTCTTCCCTAATGGTATTGAAATGAAGCTGTTGAAAGCTGTGATCAGCAAGCATCCTTTTGCTCTCACTATTATTTTTGTTTTGTTTTTTTCTCTGCAGACACACTCAGTTGCAGCCTTCCAGCCATACTCCCCAAATGGCCGTGCCCTAAAGAATATTTTTTTAAGATGCTGAAAGTGAATATATTCTCTTCATGGAGGTGGGAACAAATGAACATATTCAGAGAAAATTGTAACATTTTTATGATTGGAAGAGAAATGTTTCCTTCCTGTCTGTGGGTTCATCTGTGAGAAATAGAGGAAAAGTAATCATGGGAGTCCATTAATATTTTCAGTTATTACTCCCAAGTGTTTTATAACAAATGTGCAAGTGATGGAACTAAATGGCCCATTTTTGAAAACAATCTTGGACTGACACTTCTAGGAAATTAGTTTTACCTATGTGTAATGTGTAAAGACTCTAAAGTTAAAGAGGTCATCTCTCCTGCTTATTCCAATTTATTGACTGTTAATTTAAATGAACTTAAGGTGAAAAAGGGAAAAATATAATGATTTTACTCAATATTCACTGATTAACACAAAACCAGTTGCTACCACTTTTAATTGTGTGGCTTGTGTGTATGCTGAATATTTATGCTATTTTGATTTGAGCTTAATTATGTTGTAGGAGAGGCAATGTACAGGGTGGGAATAGCATGGGTTATTTCTGCCACATAACTTGATATGTGGAATTCAGAAAGCTGTTTAAAATCTTGAGTCTCAGTTTCCTCACAAAATTACTTTTTAACATTGCAGTTTTAATTACATAAGGTATGACATATGTATTCATTATCGATGTATTTGAATCCATATATTCCTCCTAGTTTATCTTATCTTCTCATATCTAGAATCTCCTGAAGAACAGAAAAATGTCTATAATTAAGTGCAAAATAGTTAGGGATGATTATGAAGAGATAGGGACAGATCTGGTTATCCATAGATCTTCAAATTAAATATCGCAATGTTTTAGGAGATCCCAGGTTTCCAGAGGTGCAAAAGACTAGTAGGAACAAAGAGTGGAAAAATGTCATGAAAGCAATAGGTCAGATACTATTAAAGAACGTTAAAATACAGGGCACTCAGAAGCTGAAGGGAAAATCAAAGTATCAGTCTTCAAGAAGGAATAAATTCAACAGGTGAAAAATAGTCACTCTTGCTTTTATTAATGTACTCAACAAATACTTTTTGAGAATCTACTATTGGCCAGGCATATTTCCAGGGGATGCAAGAGGAAATGAATGGAGCAAAAACCCAACTTAGTAAAGCTTTAATTCTAGTTAGGGAGAGAATAAAGAACTGATAGAATTATTTTTAAAAAAGGAAAATGAGATAAAAGTATGAGGGGTATAAGAAAGCGACATATAAATAAATTTCTGAAGAAAATGAGTGAACTGTGTAAAAAGAGCATTTCAGGCAAATGAGCTGAAAGGCCCTGGGGCAGAGGTGCCTTGGAGGTGGAAGGAAGAGTGAGTAGGTCAATGTGGCTACAGTGGAGTGATCCAGCAAGGCAAGTAGGAGATGAGACCTGAGAGGTAACCTGGCCAAATAGTCATACAGGGCCCTATTGGTCATTTCTAGGGCATTATCTTTTACCTTGAGTGAGGTGAAAATTCATTGGAGGATTTGAGGAGAGGAGTAACATAAAATACAATGTCAAGAAAGTAGAGTAATGCAATTGATCAAAACCAGTAGCAATCCCCAAATAGAAAAAAGGGGAGGGGTTGCAACATAAGACAGGGAAAAGGAGAGTGTATAGGGGAGAAATGCTAATAGCAAGCCATGGTTTTACATATACAGAGCACCTGATCTCCATTATTTGTTTATTGATTTCATTTACTTTGTGGAAAGACAGTTCTGAGTGTGCATGGTCTGCAACTGAGTTGTGGAGTTGAGCAAGAAAGGAAATCAGAGTATTTAGCAATAAGTAAATGTTTCATGCTTTTTAATCTTTTAAAAACAATAGGTACCATTTTAAAATATCTAATCCTTTTATCTGCCTCTACTGCAGAAATGTCTAGAGAAAACTGTACGTGGGTTAGAGGAGGAGATATGGAGAGCATTAATTTTTTAAGAACACATTACAGCTGACCCAAACTGCATTCATCTCGAAGACCCAATTGAGTTCACTCTACTTTTATAAATAAAATAAAATAAAATAAAAGAAGGCCATGAGATGTTTGTTGTGTTTTGCTAACTTCTAAAACATAAAATTTAATCTAAACATTTTCTGAATTTCAGGCAATAATATCTAACAATTAGTGAGAACAAAGGGCCAGACATTATTTTATCTTACCTTAAAATTCTTATTTTATTGTAGTAAGAGAAAACATGAGATATGCTCTTAATGAATTCTAATGTAATGAATTTTAGTATTGTTGTTGACTATAGGTGCAACGTTCTAGAGTAATGTAGTCTCACTTGTGTTTGTTTTGCTTTGGTTGCCTGTGCTCTTGATGTCACGTACAAAACACCATTGTGAGACCAGTGCTTTCTTTTGGGTTCAATTCTCACATTGAAATCTTTAATTCACTTCAAGTTAATTTTTGTGAGTGCTGTAAGATAAGGGCTTTTGTTTTTTGCATGCAGATATGCAGATTTCCCAGCACCGTTTATTACAGAGATGATCCTTTTCCCTTGTGTTTTTGGTTTCCTTTTCAGAAATTAGTTGACTGTATATGCATGGTTTTATTAATGGGTTCTTTATTCTGTACCATTAGTCTCTATGTATATCTTTATGCAGTACTACATGGTTTTAGTTACAATGATTTTGTAATATATTTTGAAACCAGTACATGTGATGCCTCCAGCTTTGTTCTATTTTCTCAGGACAGATTTTGCTCTTTGTGGTTCTGTATGAACTGCAGAATTGTGGGGTGTTTTTTCTCCCTATTTCTGTAAAAATGATATAGGGATTTGGTAGGGAATACATTGACCCTGTAGACCATTTTGGATAGTATGGACATTTAACATTAAATATTTTATCCATGAACCTAATATGACTTTGCATTAGTTAGTATTTCTTTAATTTTTCTTTTCAATGTTTTTAGTAAACATTATCTTTCACTTCCTTAGATAAACTTATTTTTATGTATATTACTGTTCTTGGTGCAATATATTACAAGTGGGATTGTTTTTCTAATCTTTTTTTTATTATAGTGCATTACTATTTGTATTTGGTTTTGTATCCTGCACCTTTACAGAATTCACTTATTACTTTGAATAGTTTTTTAATGGAGTATTACAGATTTCTGTATATAAGATTATGTCTGCAAACAGGAACATTTTACTTACTTTATGAGTTAGATGACTTTTACGCCCCCCCCCCTTTTTCTTGTGCCCAATTTTTCTGACTAGGACTTCCAATACTCTGTTGAATAGAAGGAGCAAGAGTAGGCACCCTTGTTCCTGATATTAAAGGAAAAGTGTTTATTTATTTATTTATTTATTTTACCATTAAGTATGATCATTGCTGAAGGCTTTCCATATAGCATTATTGTATTGAGGTACATTCTTTCAAGTCTTAGTTTGCTAAGAGTTTTATCATGAAGAGATATTGAAAATTAGCAAATGCTTTTTCTTCATCTATTGAGATGTGCTCTTTATTCAAAACTCCTAACCAAGAAAACTATAGTTGGAAAAAGTGTCCTTCATAAATGAAGGAGTGATAAGGAATATCCCAGACAAACAAACGTTTAGGTAGTTAATTACCAATAGACTGGCTTTGCAACAAATCACCAGGTGATGATAATGTTCACAGTAGAATGTCTATGAATTTAAAAAAATTTTTTTAAATTATAAAATTTTAAAATGCAAAAGTTCTGAAGTCTAGTTCATATAAGAATTTTGGAGGTGGACTTTAAGACATAAAACTAAAAACAAAAATGGTATGATCTCTAAGTCTGGAACAGTTTCCTCACCATCTGCAACCAATCTGCATTGCCCATAAATTCAATCAGATATCTTGACCATCTGTAAATTTCAGTATTTTCATACTGATTTCCTCCTAAATAATGGAATTTGATTTCATGCTTTATTTATTTTTTAGACCTTGTTTCATCACAATAATTGGGGGAAAAGACTAATTCCTGCTTCTTCTTCTTTTTTTAAGTATATTTTATTGATTATATTGTTACAGTCATTCCAATTTTTCCCCCCTTTGCTCCCTTCTGCCCAGTACCCCCTTCCCTCCAGCAATCCCACCCCTCTTAGTTCATGTCCATGGGTTGTGCATATGTCTTTGGCTTCACCCTTTCCTATATTATTCTTAACATCCCCCTGTCTATTTTGTACCAACTGATTATGCTTCTTAGTCCCTGCACTATTTCCCCATTTCTCCCCCTCCCCCATCTCAGCTGATAACCCTCCAAATGATCCCCATACCTATGATTCTGTTCCTATTCTGGTTTGCTTAGTTGGATTTTGTTTTTATTTTTTAGATTCAATTGCTGATAATTGTGAGTTTGTTGTCATTTTAGTGTTCATAGTTTTGATCTTCTTTTTCTTAAATAAGTCCCTTTGATATTTCATATAATAATGGCTTGGTGATGATGAGCTCCTTTAGCTTCACCTTGTCGAAGCACTTCATCTGCCCTTCCATTCCAAATGATAGCCTTGCTGGATAGAGTAATCCTGGTTGCTGGTTACCTTTCATCACATTGAATACTGCTTGCCAGTCCCTTCCTGCCTGCCAAGTGTCCTCTGAGAAGTTAGCTGATAGTCCTATAGGCACCCCCCTGTAGGCAACTCTCTGCCTCTCTCTTGCTGCCCCCAGGACTCTCTCTTTATCTCTCACCCTTGGCATCTCAGTCATGATGCGTCCTGGTGTGGTCCTCTCTGGGTCCAGCTCACCCGGGACTCTCTGTGTCTCCTGGACCTGTATGTTCCTCTCCTTCGCAAAACTTGGGAAGTTTTCCTCATTTTTTTAAATCTTGCTTCCTCACTCTGTACTGGTTGACTGTTTTTTTTCTTCCTTATGTTCCAAATCATTGATTTGAACTCCAGTTTCCTTCCTTTCACCATTAGTTTTGTGTGGATTTTCCTTTGTTTCACTTAGCATAGCCTTCACTTCTTCTCTTATGCATTTGCTATACTCAAGCCTATCTATCAAGCCTATGAGCATCTTTATCACCAGTGTTTTGAATTCTGCATCTGTTAGGTTGGCTATCTCCTCATCGCATAGTTCTCCAACAGGAACATTGATCCATTTCCCCTTTTGGGCCATACTTCTCTGTCTCCTCATTCTGACAGGCTCCTATGTTTGTTTGCCTCCACGTCCCAGGTAGAGCTGTCACTCCTGTTATGTTGTAAGGGGTAGAACCTTTAGAAATTCTTCAGTACAGGGTCACCTGTTTCACCACGTTGTGGCGCTGTTTGTGGGGGAGGGGTCTGAGAGGGAACAATGCCACCTGTCCAGCACTTGCCCCTTTTCCAGGCACCTCTCCCACTTCCGTACCGGACTGGCACTCCTCTAGCTGCTGCCCTGGCTGTCGTTCCTGGAATGGGTGGGTCTGTGGACATTCTAGGATCATGACCACTCTTTAAACAAGTGGACTCTGCTGAGACCAGCAGTTTCTGCCTCCACACCAGTCCTCACAGGTCTGCAGAGTCAGAAACAGAGAGGCTTGATTTTCCCTGGTGCTGGGACCATGGACTGCAAGGTCTGGTGAGGAGTTGGGAAGGCTCCCTAGGTGTCCCTCCTGACTTTTTAAAATGTGTGACCGTACTTTCTGCCGGCCTGCCACTGCCACCGCTGCTGCCGCTGCTGCTGCCACCCAAGATCCACCCCTCCTACCTGTCTGGTTGAGTATTTCTTCTTTGTATCTTTGTTTGTTGGACTTCCATGTAGTTTGATTTTTATGCCTGCATCTTGGCTGGAAGTCAAAAGACTAATTCCTTATAGGTGAAATTTATGGCTTTAATACTAGGGTTCTTAAGTAACTGAAAATGCAAAATAAGTTAATACTTAGTATTTGAATTCAACTGTTTAAATTCTGATCAAGTCTATTAGGTCAAGTATAGACTAATTATGGAATAGATATATAATTAAAGTGTGGTTTATAAATGTCTTTAATTTTTTTCTAAGAAAAACATGGGAAAATATATATTTGCTTGTTGCATAGATTTTTCCACTCAAAAACATTTAATAACCCTATGGGTATAAAAAGTCAAGTAATCTCACTTCAGTGTAGGTTACTGAAATGTTCATGGGGAAGGGAGGTTCCTTTGCCATTAATGTGCCTTCCTCTGCCAGTAGGACTTCATGTGTATAAGATTAAAGGCATCACTTGCTATCACAGACTGGGTGAAATGGCTCTTTTATGTAAGCAAAGCAGAGCCAAGAATTGGTACTTCAGCTCCTTCATATACACCCTTTTCAAGAAATTGACAATTTGGAGGGAAGAAAAATTTCTTGTGTCTTGTCTGTGATACAAGGCCAACATTTATCTCATTAAAATATGCATTTAATAATGCAAGATGTGATTAAATGTCATTCATTTCAATCCCATTGATCACATAGTGTCTGTTGGTTCCAGCTTAATTTGTCAAAGTTAGACATTCTAGTTTAAAGATGGAGGCAAATAAGCTTAGTCATCTCAAAATTCCCAAGGACAGAAGCTGCGTTTTACATTTTCTACACATTACTACTACTCCTTGTAAATGCTGAACTGAGTCTTCAGTTAGCAATCTGTTGGGTTTGTTGTTATATCTGAAGGTTCCACGTGACAGAGTTGTGAAAGAATCCCGAATTGACCCACCATATTAAAAAAATTATATTTCTTAGCTTTATTTAAATACAGATTTATAGGGTATTTTTAAACATGTAAATCCATGTAATCTGTAACCATGAATTTGATATTTTGCTCTTATTTATTCTTGCTTTAGGAATAAATATTATAACTTGCTTCTCTATTTACTCCTCAGCAGCAGTCCTCATTGCTGGTTACTGACACCACACAATAAATGAAATACTTCTCTAGAAAACTTGTGTTTATAAAAATAGAGGATAGAGGGATGAATAAGAGACACCAAACATGATAGCCAAGATCACAAAAGGATAAAAGCTTGACTCACAATTACAGGGGATTCTATTCAGTACAAAAACATTGGCTTTCTTTTTAAGGTTTCTGATAACTCTGAGTATCAGGAGAATTTTCCCTCAATTTGCTGGCAGAGACAGAGGGGAAAGGATTCTGCCAGAAAGAGTGGCTCTTTTAGACACTAAATCTGTAAGTCTTAGGAATCTCCCTTAGATGTAAGCTTCAGGAACACAATGCAGGTCTCTAGTGGGTTTGGAATGAGAATCCTTCAATTGATAGTGAGGTCTTCAGGTGTTGAGCTTGAAAGCAGAGCCAGTGGCACGTTGATCTTAAAAGGGTTCAAAGGGGAGAGTCATGATGCTTTCAAATACAGTAACTGATTCCAATTAAATCTTTGGTCTGCCGTGGGAGCTTTGTACACAGCTCTGAATAAGCACTGATGGTCAAATGCATTTAATTTGAGGGAATTGGAAGACTAAGTAGGCTACAGATGTCAAGTTTTTACCAGTTTTGAAGGAGTCCAAGTAAAGATATACTTGACACCTTGATGAGTATTTTAATTAGTGTGAAAGGGAGCTTAAGTCAGAAGAAAGAACGACAAACAAACAAACAGAAAACCCAGAATTTTCTCATACACATTTTATTTTGCTAGTAAATCTATTTTAAACTGTTCTATAAAATGTTTTTTTTTAATGTATCTATGTTAAATATTAGTTTACATGTATTTTTGTGACTTATTTCATTATTTTCTTAGGAAAACTCACTAGGAGTCAAATTGCTGGATGAACGTGGTCATTCGATTTCAGACTTTTGAAACAGTGTAATTGACCTCTTGAAGCAACATACCATTCCCAGCAGATTAGCTTTTAAGTTTAAAGATGAGCCTACATTTAACATATTTCATTTTTTAATTTCTCTTTCCTAAACCCCTTGAATTCCCAATTCCTCATTCATTCATGCATTTATCCCCTTATTCACTCAATGATAGCTTCTAACATTTGACCCAAAATTACTACAGCCTAGGGGCTAGGCGAGATAAAGAAGGCAGGGTTATCTGCGTTTATGAAAATGGGGTCGTTTGTAACAAGCATGGGGTGTAAACTCAGAAGACTTTGATTTCAAAATATATACTTTGTGTGTCACTTGACATTTTTAAAGTTCTAACTAACCATATTAAAAATTTTAAAAAAAGAAAAAACAGTTCACTGTCTACAAAAGATAAGCCTGTATATACATATTTTCTAAACCACAAAGCTGTTTACAAATCATGGTTGAAATTGACTCTACAAATGCAAGTGCTTTAAACACTCCAGTCATCTGAATTGATAGTTCAAAGTCATATTATAATAATGTGAATAAATATTCAGCTTCAGCAGTCTCTGTAATATAGGATTGAATCTATAAACACATGGTTCTTTCCTCCCTTCCTCCTTCCCTCTGTTGGAGAAAGTCATCAGAGGACATGATCACAGGTAGACCCTGGAGTTGGGCCTGGGCAGTCAGAGGCTCTTCAACCCCCTTCCTATCCTTGTAATGTACAGTGAGTTAGCTCACCTTTGCGTTACTGAGAGCCACCTCAAGGATGCACCCTTGATAGAGTAATGTTATTGAGAACACCTGGACTATACACGTGACTGCACCCAGTTAAGGCCTCTACGTAGACACACGATTCTGACTGGCGATGTAGAGACTCCACTGCTCTGAGGACAAGACTCCTATGTAAATTCCCTGCTTATTAAACCTGCCACCTACCAATCTGGAGTGGTTTATCTCTTTCTTAGGCTTCTCCTTGCCCTCAGTCTATACAGAAGTCAGTTTTAAGTTTCATGTAGGTAAGTCAGAGGTTGTAAACCAACACCCTCCCTTCCTCCTCTCTTTCTCCCTTGAATCTCTCTTTCCTCTCCTCTCCCTTCTTTCTTTCCTTCCTTTCCTCCTCTCTTCTTCTCTTCTTTAGATTTTTACTTATACATTTAACAAACAAAATGCTTACTTAATAGATAAAACGTTTGTTTAAAACAATTTAGAAAACATGAGAGAACTTAGTGTAAAATTCTTTCTCCCACTGCAGCATCCAGCCACCCAGTTTTGATCTCTGAAGGCATTCAATTTTCTTGTTTTTAATGTATTTTTACTAAAATAGCTTCTCACATATTCTCTCTCTCACAATAAACACACACACACACACACACACACACACACACACATATATATATATATATATATATATATATATATATATATATATATATATACTACATTCACACAAATATATCTTACTTTTTACCCTAAAAACAATTGGGTATTATACTCACCATTCTGCACTTTTGTTTATACACTGAAAATTGCTTTAAAAATATATTTTGAAGGTTGCCCTGCTGGAGCTTATACATTTGTTTTTACAGCTGTACAATAATATTTTATGACTATGCCATAAATTATTAAGCAGCTTGTTGTTAAAGGACATCTTGTTTCCCAGTTTTTTAAAAATTTTACAACAATGTTCTATTGCCATTCCACACATGTGATTACCACTAAAGGACACATATCTATAATTGAAATTGGCAATACAAAGAGTTAATGCATTTGTAATGTATGAATGCTGTCAAATTTCTCTTTACAGATGTTTTACAAGTTTCTATTCCCATAAGTGCATGAGAGTACCTTTTTCCTAACATGATCACCTTTACAATGTTTTAACAACTGTTTGATCATTACCAATCAAATTTTTTTTTAGAAAAAAACAGTACATTAGAGTGTTTGAAATTTAAGTTTCTTTTATTATGAGAAAGGTTGATCCTTTTTCCAATTCTTCATGGGCCCTTTAAAAGTTCTCTTTATTATTATCTTCACATTTATGTTTTTTCTGTTATTTTATTTTTGTATGGTTATTTAATGAATAGTTCCTCACATACCTCTTCTTTTCCAAGTAAAAATAATTATAAATGTTTATGTTTTGATTTTTAAATTGCCTTTTATCATGTATTTTATCATTATTATAAACTCAAGTTACAAATCTCCTTATGTATTATTTTGAGGTTTCATGTCTCATTAATTAGACCATCTTCAACTTGATTATTCACTTACTCTATATTATTTTTCTGATACTATAATAGATTTCCTACTAAGTTTCAATGTATATTCAATTATGAATTTATTTTTATGTATCTTTAAAATTTATTACTCCATCTTTACTTATTTTTGGAAAGTTTCCAGGTACTAGATTTACCAAATTATCTGGTATTATCTTTGTCACATGAAAACTTTGTAATATAGTTTAGCCTGTCCCTGGACTTTCCATATGGTAACATTGCTCTATCTATCTATATACTAACATCACCATTCTAACTTTTAATATTATAATAATATTTAAATAAACAATATAAATAATTTTATAATATTGAAAATCAACATTTTTATTTTATAATTATTTATTTTATAATAATACATACACCGTTTCCCCTCATTATTGTTCTCTTATAGAATTATTTTGACTTTTATTGTAATGTATGAGAGTTCCCATTACTTTAAATCCACACCAATAATTGGAACTGATATGATTCTTAATTTTTTCTAATACATTAGTTTTTGAATAATATTTCATTATTTTTTCAATTGGTCTTTCCTTGATTACTATGAAAGTTGAGTTCACATTAATATTTTTGGCTCTATGGACTTAATTCTGGTGAAATATCTGTTTAAAGGTTTCTCGCATTTTTCTAATATGTTCCCTGTCTCTGTGTTATTGATGTGAGGAGTTCTTAATTTAGGCTAGAAACTAGATTTTTGTCAATTATATGTATTTCAAATCATTCCTCATTATATATATACTTTTTCTCACTGTCTTTATAATGATTTTTTAATGAGGAAAAGTTCTTAATTTAAGTGTAGGTGAATGTACTGCTTAAAATGTTTAGTACTTTCTGTATTGTTTAAGAACATGTTTTGTACCTGTGAAGATAAAAATATTTTACCAAGTTACCCTTAAAAATTTTGTAAGTTTGCCCTTAGAGTTTAAACTTTATTCTCCAGGAATTATTTTTTTCTTTCATTTTGCTTTGTTTCATTTTGTTTTTTGTATACTGTGTGAGGTTGAGGTTAAATTTCATTTTTATTTTGAATTGATACTATACTCCTCAGCATAATTTATTGAAAATCCTGTTATCTTCCATTGACTTAAAAAAACACATGTATCCAAAATATCCACATATGTGTGAATTAATTTCTTGGTAATATTCTTATACCAGAGCTCTTGGTTGAGATACCTAAAGAGAAGAGTTTTTCCCAAGAATCTGGGTGATCTGGAAACAAACAAACAAAAAAAGATTACCAAACTATACCTTAGCCTGAATTTATCTCAGTTGCCTACTACATTAAGGTTTGTACATGTTATTAGTTTTCTCAAAGAATCAGCTTTTAGTTTCATTGGTTTTCTCTATTGATTTTCTGATTTCAATTTCATTGATTTCTGCTTAATTTTCATTCTTTCTTCCTTTGCTTAATTTGTATTTTATATTTATATTTTTAAATATATTCATTCAATCCTATACATTTCTCTCTAAGCACTGTTTTTACTGTATCTACACCTATTGATAAACTGTGTTTTCACTTAGTTCAGAATTTAAAAAATTTTCCAATCCTTAATTTCTCCATTCTGGTATAAAACATAGCTTGTTCTTTGACGTAGTTTTGACAATCCCTGTGTTTTAATTTGGTACATTTAGACTATTTACATTGATAGTAAATATTAATAGCTCTCTGGCTGCCCTGCCTCAGGCCACCCCCTGGGGCTCCCGCTCTTGCTGCCCCTGCCCTTGCCTCCCTTGCTCGTGCTTTTCTCCCCCGCATCAGCCAGGCGCGTTCTCTTCCATGAGAACATAGCATCAATAAACCCTGAAAAAAAAGTAAATATTAATATAAAAAGTTAATATCTACCATATTTGTTACTTTTAACATTTGCTGCCCTTATCTCTTTCCATTTTTTCTTCTATTCTTTATATGCCTTTTGTGGTTTTAATTGAAATTTATATAATTCTATTTCCTCTCCTTTTTAGCATATTAGTTATACTTATTTTTATTCATTTATCTTATTTACTATTTTTAATGGTCGCCCTAGAATTTGCCATGTACATTTATAACTATTATACATACACTTACAAATAGCACTGTATTGCTTTATGGTGTGAGTACCTGATGATGCCAAAATAATTCTATTTCCTCTCTTTTATCTCTTGTATCATTGCTATCCTTCATTTCACTTGTACATAAACATACATAACCATGTATGTGCATAATTGAAATAATCCAATCTGTTGGAGCAATTATAAATAAGAACTAAAACTAAAAGTTTTAGATTTACTTTACTTATCCCTTCTCCAACTTTTTTCCTTCCTTCCTTCCTTCCTTCCTTTCTTTATTTCTTTTCTTTTTCTTTCTTCTTTTTTCTTCCTTCCTTCTTGCCTGCCTCCCTTTCTTTCTTCCTCTCCCTCTTTCCTTCTTTCTTTCTTTTTTCTTTTCTTTTCCTTTGATTATATTATGTTTCTTTTTGTAGATTCCTTGAACTGTGGATTTTACCAATGCCTCTTAGTTACACCAAGTCCTTAGTTGGGAAAGGGCAACTAAAGTGGGCTGGAGGTGGATATTTCCTTTCCCCTGGCAGTAGGCTCTGATAAAACCCCAGCAGGTTAGGCTCTGGTTAAGCATTTTCTCCTGATGGAGGATCCTTTAAAAACAGAAGGCTCTGACATATTTTTAGGTGATTCCTTCTCCCCTCCCCCTGAAGAAAGCATGAGGGGATTTTTCTCAGATATTCACTTTGAGAACCTGTGAATAGAGATAAAACTCACAAAACTGTGGAGGCAACATGAGGACAGGGTCCTCCTGGAGCTTCTCTGTCTCTCAGTTTTCCATACTAAAACTTCAGTAATGTATCAATTACGGTTCAAGTTCTGCTACTGTAACACTGGTTTCTGCAGTTTTTTCTCAGGTAAGTTGTGAATCTTCCTATTTCCTTGCCAGTCTCTCTAAATTGGAGTCCTCTAGTTTGCTCACGGGCCATGCATCTCTTAAACTGTAATATGAGCTGTTGACATTTTCAGTTTGTTCAACTTTTTACTTGTTGTTAAGATGAAGTGACAACTTTTAAGCAGGACTGTCAAGTGGATCTCCTTTGTTTTTTTTATTTTTTTATATTCAACTCTAAAAAAATTTCCCATTTATGTTCTAATATTTGCTAACTTATGCTTTTTTTTTCCTGTCTTGAAAAAATTCATTTCAGCAATTGTATCAACACAGTTAAAGACAAACATAAGACTTCCAAATTAGCATGTCACACAAACAGCAAAGGCTACAATGGCATGGCATGGTACAAATTAAAAAGCATATCAGAAAATAATAAGGCATAATTTAGAGAAAAATAAAACATATCAAAAAATATTTTTTTGTGACTTGCTCTGGATGGTGTGGCTAAGTTGGTTGGAACATCATCCCAGGAAGGACACATACCTAGGTTGCAGGTTCATTCCCAGTAAGAGTGCATGTGATCCCCAATCTGGGCACATACAGGAAGCGGTCAATTGACATTTCTCTCTCACATCGATGTTTCTCTTTTCTCTCTCCCTTTCTTTCTCTCTAAAAGCAGTGAAAAAATGTCCTTGGGTGAGGATAAAAAATTATACACACACACACACACACACACACACACACATAACTAGCCCCCCAACATATTAAAACCAAAATACACTTATATTGAATACCCTCAAAAAAAGCAAGTACATCAACAATAAGAGCAAGACAACGTAACTCGTTATAGGTTATACACATATACTTAAAATGAATTTACTGAGAAAATATACAACATGCATTTTAAAAATGTAGTGGCATTATATTACTATAAGGCAAGGTTTTGTTTGCTCAAAATAACATTAAAAAGTCAAAGAAGCTCATTGAACATGGGGAAGCTGTTCTGTTCCATGTCTTTGCGAGTAGCACACTCACTCAACCACTTCTAAGGGACCTGCAGTTGGCATTGATCTTGGCACCGCCTGCTCTTGTGTAGGTATCTTTCAGCACAGAAAAGTAGAAAGAATTGCCAACAATCAGGGAAACCGAACCACCCCAAGTTATGTCACCTTTATTGGTACCAAATGATTGATTGGCAATGCTGTAAAGAATCAGGTTGCAACGAATTCTACCAATGGTTTTTGACGCCAAATGCTTAATTGGATGTAGATTCGATGATGCTGTTGTTCAATCTGATATGAAGCATTGATCTTTCATGGTGGTGAATAATGCTGGCAGACCCAAAGTCCAAGTAGGATACAAGGGAGAGACAAAAATTTTCTATCCAGAAGAGGTGTCATCTACGGTTTTGACAAAGATGAAGGAAATTGTGGAAGCCTACCTTGGAAAGACCGTAACCAATGCTGTCGTCACAGTACTTGCTTACTTCAATGATTCTCAGCATCAAGCTACCAAAGATGCTGGAACTATTGTTGGTCTCAGTGTACTTAGAATCATCAACGAGCCAACTGCTGCTGCTGCGGCTTACGGCTTAGACAGAAAGGTTGCAGCTGAAAGAAACGTGCTGATCTTTGACCTGGGAGGTGGCACTTTCAGTGTGTCAATTCTTACAATTGAAGATGGAATCTTTGAGGTCAAATCTACAGCTGGTGACACCCACTAAGGTGGAGAAGACTTTGACAACTGAATGGTCAACCATTTTATTGCAGAGTTCAAGCGCAAGCAAAAGAAGGACATCAGTGAGAATAGGAGGGCTGTTTGTTGCCTTCGTACTGCTTGTGAACGTACTAAACATACACTCTCCTCCAGCACCCAGGCCAGTATTGAGATTGATTCACTCTATGAAGGTATAGACTTCTATACCCCTATCACCCACACCCAATTTGAAGAATTGACTGCTGACCTCTTCCGTGGCACCCTGGACCTTGTAGAGAAAGCCCTTTGGGATGCCAAGCTTGACAGTCCCAAATCCATGATACTGTCCTGCTGTGGAGTTCTAACCATATCCCTAAGATTCAGAAACTCTTGCAGGACTTTTCCAATGGAAAATAGCTGAATAAGAGCATCAACCCTGATGAGGCTGTTGTTTATGGTGCAGCAGTCCTCTCTGGAGACAAATCTGAAAATGTTCAAGACTTGCTGCTGCTGGATGTCACTCCTCATTCCCTCAACATTGAGACAGCTGGTGGACTCATGATTGTCCTCATCATGCGCAATATTACCATTCCTACCAAGCAGGAACAGACCTTCACCACCTACTCTGACAAATCAACCTGGCAGGCTCATCCAGGTTTATGAAGGCGAGCGTGCCATGATCAAGGATAACAATGTGCTTGGCAACCTTGAACTTACAGGCATACCTCCTGCACCTCGTGGTGTTCCTCAGATTGAAGTCACTTTTGATATCAATGCCAATGGCATCCTTAATGTCTCTGCTGTGAATAAGTGTACAAGAAAAGAGAACAAGATTACCATCACTAATGACAAGGGTCACCTGAACAAGGAAGACATTGAGCGCATGGTCCAGGAAGCTGAGAAGTACAAAGCTGAGGATGAGAAGCAGTGGGACAAGGTGTCTTCCAAGAACTCACCTGAATCCTGTGCATTCAACATGAAAGCAGTGGTTGAAGATGAAAAACTGCAAGCAAAATCAATGGTGACTACAAATAGAAGATTATTGACAAGTGCAATGAAATTATCAACTGGCTTGATAAGAATCAGACTGCAGAAAAGGAAGGATTTGAACATCAGCAGAAAGAGCTGAAAAAAGTCTGCAACCCAATCACCACTAAGCTGTACCAGAGTGTGGGAGGCATGCCAGGAGGAATGCCCGGGGACTTCCCCGGTGGTGGAGTCCCTCCACCTGGGGGTGCCTCCTCTGCACCCACCATTGTAAAGGGGTATTAAGCCAACCTCTTGCATAGATAGATTTAGCATTGTTCCATACAAAATATTGAAGGACCCAAATTTGTAGCAAATTCCATGGCAGTTTTAAAAGTTGAGCTGCTGTATAATAAAACTGAGCATTCTCAATACTTGAATATGGACTATGTGCACAGGGGAAGGAAATAATGCACTTTATAAGTACTGTATTTTAAAGTGGAAAATGCAATGTCTTAAATAAAACTGTTTAAAATTTTCACCATAAAAAAAATCAAAGAAATGCCCTTAATACTGACCACATATAAATAATATATCTTGTTCTGGTAATATTCCTATACCTCTTGTTTGCCCAGCTTCTAAGGAAAATCTCTTAAGGGCTCTCAACCAGGCCCCTCTGTGTCAGGTATTAAATGGTAATGCTTTTCTCTTCAGCAGAGTGGACCTCTCAATATTTCTTCTTTTTTGGGAGCCTTATTCTTAAATTTTTAGCCCCCTTCTCTGTGTAGCACGAGCATTCGACAGTTGTCAAAAGAGAAAAATGAGAATTATGTTAGGAACGGTTCTACCTTTCCTTTCAAAAGCAGTTTTACCCTTCAAATTTCCAATTTCCTCTCTTCAGTTCTATTATTCCATCAAAATATCTTTTGATTTCAGTACCCACAGTGGTGGCACATGTGTGTGTATTTAATATATACATTATATGTGTATATATATATATGTATATTTATATACACATGAAATATAATATATAAATGATTTGGATTTTCTAGTTTTTTTCTCTAAGGATATGAATCTACTGCTACCACAGGCAGGTATAATATTGCTTGAATGCAAAATTATGTGTGTATGAGTGTGTCTCTGTATATGCATACAAATTTCATACACCTTTACCCCCTTTTTGTGATATATTTCACATTAAATAAATCGCAACTTTTTGAAAAATATTGACTTCTATGCCAATTATAAGAGTATGATGTTTGTCTCCCCAATTTTAATTCTTTCGACTAATAAGCCAATCTCTCCAATTTTCTAAGTTCTCGACATTAAAAAATTTAATGTCCTATGACCTAACCTTCTACACATACATTCAGTCTGTTACTAAGTCCAGTCCTTTTTATCTCTGTTGAATTTCTTGGCCGTTTCAAACCTATTACTATTGTTGCTTACCTAATTTTCTCTTATTCCATTATTTTATTTTTATTGTATTCTTTCCATTACCATTTATCCCTCATGTGCCCTCTTCTATTTCCATGCACACCCCTCACCCCAGCAATCACCACAGTGTTGCCCTGTCCATGAGTCCTTTTTCTTTTTTGCCCAATACCTCCACTCCTCAACCCCTGCCTTCAGAGCTGTCAGCCTGCCCCCTAGTTGCTTTCTAATGGGACTCTCCTGAATAAATTGTCTTCCCCAAATCTCTACTACAACATAGTGTATGCCTTATTGCCAGGAAAAGCTTTCTGAGACATGACTTATATGATTTAATCTCCATACTATAAATAAAAGGAAAAATCTGTGCAATCCCATTTTTTTTTATAAATCACATTTTATAATCCTTATCCTATTGTTGAAGTTACAGATAATTTTACTTCAATATACATTTGTCGATTGAACACATCACAAATGTTTTATAAAACTGCACAATGTAATGGCTTACTTCTTTACCCTTTTTATATCTCTGACTATTTTGTTCCTGGCTTCTTACAGAAAAAAAATTTCCCTATTTTTACATGTGCAAATCCTACTCACCATGCAAAATTTAGTTTATATGCCATCTTTCTCATAGAATTCTCTCAAACCATACATAGAGGAAAGAGAATCTAACGTATTTTTAATCTGCATGAACTAGATATTATTCCATGCACCATCCTGTAAATGACCACATTTCAGAACAGCGATTCAAGTGAAATATCATCTTTCATCCTTTTTTTGTAAGCCAAATGATCCTCAGAGAAACTAATCTTACTTAAGTTTTAAAAAAGCAAAATAAATGGCTAAGGCTGCTTTTGAACACACGGATCTCTAATTAAACAGTCCATGTTCTCCATTTCTTTGCATGCTGTCTGTTTTCTGAAATTAAATATCTATTCTGTCTTCAGACTTTATCTGTATTATTTAATGAAGTTATTGTACTTTATATGCCTCACAAATATGTGTATGTATATCTAAAATTTGGTCCTTAAGGGGAAAATCTGATTTTCTGGATAGCTCTCCATATTCTCTCAACAGGTATGGCATAAGGCATCATGCATCATTTCACCCTCATCATCACCACTACCACCATCATTCAGCTTGATTAATTACATCTTTGACACATTCAAAGTCATATTATCACAGTGCTTAAAATTGACATGGCTCTGTTTGCAGTTAAAATATTTTTACAGGAAAACTGGAATTCAAAAAAAAAATAGAAAACTTTTTTAAATTGGTATTTAAAATGTGATGGTTTTCTGCTTGTGGAAGAGAGAGAGCATGTATATTTGAGATTTTCTTCTTTTTAAATAAGAAAAAGAAATATAAGGTCTTTGTATGTTTTGAAAAAAAGAGCCTTTTCAGATGGAAAAATAAAAAACAGTTATACCCCAGGCTCCTACTCTAGCACTTAGAGTTTAAATCAGAGGCAGCCTGAAATGAACATCTTAGACAGCTTTGTGACTTGTCTTGCAGCATCAGCCTGACTGCAATGTAGATTGTTCTTTATGTGGTGGGAACAAATGAGAAAACTTTGGGGAAAGTTAAGAAAATACAACTTTTACCTAGAAGAAGATTGCCCAGGGGATCCATTTAAACCTTTTGAAAGCTATACCTATCTACAGTTTATGAAACATGGAAAGAGGCATCATTTAGATGTTCTTGTTTCTGTCCTTAATAGACATTTCTCTGCCAGGGGAAGGACATATATGTATATGCTGGTTTTAAGTAAGGCGAGGTCAAATTTGAGTTCACTGTAATAACACCGTTACATGAATATGGCAGAAAAAGAATAAAATGTCTACATCAAAACAATTCTGGGGTGTTTCTCACCTATTTACTGCAGAACCCAGTCATTCATGAGACTGGCAAATATTTGGGTCTTCCTGACAAAGAGAATGTATTTCAGGATATAAGTCTGGTTGGATAATTACAAGATATTAATCATAGCACATTTAAAATAAACATCCAGTTAGAGACAGAGCAGTGAAAAATACTTTTCAAATATTCACAAGGACTTATGCAAATATTCAAGAAGGTAAATTAACATTATTATATGGCAAAAATATTACAGACACCTTATTTGTCATATATTTTAGTTACTATTCCCACCACAATGAGACATGATTTGACCTTACTTTACTAATATCATCATTGAGGGTCACAGAAATTTTTTAACTTACCAATAATAATGGTATATAAAAGACAATTAAATTTCAAACTGCTGGCTCTTTCCAGAGTTAAAAAAATGTAGTAATCTAAAAAAGAGCATGAAACTCTAAAAGGGATTATGTATGAAATTAAGAATAAGGGTCCTAAACCTGGTTTGGGCTTAACAAGTGATCTTGGACATTAAACTCACCTCAAAGATATTGGTTTATTATATCTATAATTAAGGAGAGGGTGCTTCATATATTTAATATTGCTATATACACATTTCATATTTTTATGAGAAAAGTATGACTGTTCTCATTTTATAATTTTGAGAAATAAGGTTTAGAAAGTTCATGTGACTGGTAAAGTATAGCCAGTGAGCACTAGAGGCAATTTTCCAACTTAGGTATGTTAAAGAATAAAAGCCATGTTATCTAAGGTTATATTTTAGTTACTTAACAATGAAATCAAGATTATTTCTGATTGCTTAGTCACACAGGGTATACATAATGTCAGCATTGTTTTGGTAGCCAAGCAGCAAACACACAAATGTTTGGCTGCAATCTAATATTATTAATAAGAAAACAGCATTTTTTGGAGGAATTCCGGGAACCCAAAGTAATGGCAGTCACCTAAATCCTAATGTCCCCAAATACCTGCTAAAATCTCTATAGATCAACAAGACGAACAAGTAAAATTACAAAAACCTCATACTTTCCCTGGAGAAATGCAAAAACAGAAAAACATATGGAATATTTTCTCAAAACATTGAGCATCAATAAAAGCAGGCATGTTCAAAGGGAAGTTGAATTAGAAGAGGCATGAGGTAAGTGATGTTTTCTCTTTTTCTGACTTTTATTCTAAGGGCAAACCATGGTCATAACTGTGCAGAGCTTTACATTTCTGATGGAAAAAACACAGTATTTTAGGCCTGAGCACCCCCAAAACAGAACTGGGGACATCCACAGTTACTAGGAAGTGAGAGTCCCAGAAAGAAGAATGTACAGATTGTACACATTTTATGTTTGCATGGGACAGATAAATAACAGCCTAGATGAGAATAAAAATGATGAACTGAGATTTGAGCAGACATCCAAGTGAAAGTTTGTAATTTGAGTTGAAAAAAATTGATTGCCTGCCAAACAAACAACAAAAAATTAAACTCTTGTAGACTATTAACAACTCAGAATCTCCACAATGTAAATGATAAAATCCAAATTATTCAATAATTGATGAACAGTCAAACTATGACTCTTTGACTTAGATGTTAGAGTTAGCAACGAGTATTTTAAAGTAGCTGAGATAACCATGTTGAATTTAATAAAGGATAAAAGTATAGAAATAGGAAACCAACAAATAGAATTTATAAAAAATAACAAAATATAAATGCTGCAACTGAAGAAAACTCAGTATCTACAATAAAATATTTAATGTTTGAGAATAACAACATAAATATCATAGAAGATAGAATCAATGAGCTTGAAGACAGGTCAATGGAAATCATTCAATTCCAACCAGAAAGAGAAAAAAGTAATAAAAAAATATTAAAAAGAAAAAGAAAACTAGACTCTGAACCCATGTGGCAATATCTAATCAAAGGTCTAATATGTATGTAATTGGCACTCAGTATAGAAGATGAAACAGGATGGGGCTTATAAAAATAATCAAAGAAGCAATGGTAGCATATTATCCAAATTTCAATAAAAGACATAAACTATTGATTCAAGGAGCTCAGCAAACTGAGGCAGCATGCCTATTTTATTTTATCTGGTTGAGGTATTTTTTTGTATGTATCATATCATGTAAGCTCCTTACTGACTTCCCCGACTCTCTCCCTGTTTTTGTCTTGCTACAACCTCATTTCACTTGTATTTCTAAATAACAGATTTGACAATGTAACCAACCCATTTATTCAATAAGGGCCCATGGCTCTCCCTTGTCCATGAAATAAAATATCAAAATATTTAATGACAAGAAAGCCTTTCTTTCAACTGCTCACATGATACTTTGTTTTTGTCATTTTCTGGCAAAGGCCTTTTTTTTTTTTTTTTTGTATGCTTACCAAGAAAAAGTTTTATTTTTTTCCATATCTCTGCATCAGCTTTAATATAATTAAACAATTTAATGTAATAAATTAGGATGAAATATGAGTGTGAGAGAATTGTTGTGTATGGGAAAATTAAGTTAAATACTTTGTAAAGACTTGACTCAGGCACACTATATTGAGTTAAACAACTATGCTTTTAGTTGAACCAGTTTTCTCTTAGTTGTTAAAGTCAGACACAATTCTCAAAATTTCAGTAGCTCTAAAACATTCAGGATTTTTATGGCTATTTAATACTGATAGAAAATAATTTACATAATACCCGAGACTCCTCTGTAGTCAGTGAGGATAATTCCCTAGAGGGAATTAAAGCTTTATGATGATACTATAGGAAATAGCAATTATGAATGGAGCAGTAAATCAGAAAATGAGAAGAGCTAAAACATAATAGAAAATGAAAGTACTTGGTAAAGGAGTTCTTCACAAATCCTAAAACACTTTAAGGAAAAAAAGATTATGCAAATATAATGATGGAGGAATTATATATTTATAAATATTTATTGTAAATATTTTCCTGAAAATTAAACAGTTTTAGAGTTCACTTTTCTTAAAATTTATTTCCCTCCTCTGCAGATTTGTTAGACTTTTGACTTATGTACATAGAGTCTTCCATTTTAGCAAGAGAAAATAGATCTCTATTTTGTATTCAAGCAATGAGGTGGTTATTGAGCACAGCCCTGGCTACGACCAGTTAGTAAATAGGAAAGAGGTACTTTAAACACACTGCATTGCTATGAAATGGATCATTTTGGGAAACTCCAAGTCCCCTAGAAATGTGATTCTGGATCATTTGAGAGTGCAGAGACTATACTCCTGCTTTCTGCCAAAAATAAAAGTCACTGCAGGAAAATTCCAAATGGCAGAATATTAGAAAAATGAACAATAGTAACCAAAGCAGTAAAGTAATCACCAGATTTTGCCTCCAAAAAGGGTGAGCATTGCCCAGTATTGTCACAAAGGGATTGGAATTCTTACCCCATTGCTTCATAAAAGCACGGACTATGAGAGCTAAAGAAAGACTTGAATATTTGATATATGAGAGGTTGGGTGCTTCATTTCATTCCCTTCCCAATAAAGTGTTCCTACCCTTTTAAAAAAATTATCTCACATCAAGATACAACAGAATGGTATACTAGATAAGCATGAGTTTTTAGTCAGAAAACATGGACATGAATTCACCATATAGTAATCTTGTGAATTTTGACAAATTTGTCTGACATTCTGAACCCATTTCCTTATCTATCAAATGGAAAAAATAGTAATCCCATTCAATTTGTTAGGCTAAGCAGTAATGATATACATAACTGTTCACTGTGTGTGCCTATATAAACATAGTTTTTTCCTTTCTTTTTATTTTCCTTCTCCTCCTCCTCCTCCTCCTTCTTTTTGTAAGATTAAACCAGGTAACGTATCCAGGCTTATTTTTCCAGATCCAGGATTCCTACCCTCTTTCGAATTCTGAAATGCTAAGAAAGAAAGGATCTCCTTTCTTTCTTGGAATAAAAACATCTAAATATCCATAAATCACTTTGGTCATAAATGCTAAAAGAAAGAGAAAAACATCCTTTAACTTTCTCCTGAGAAATTATGAAATATTTGTCATACAGCCAAGTGATCAAGTAATATGTAATAAAAATATAGGAAAAATATAAGAGGTAGATTAAATAGTGATTACTGAAAAAAGTCATTATTATTATGGACTTTGTGACTGTTGTGGTATTTGTGTCTCTTAACTATTAAAATTGTTTTGACTTCTTTTTTCATTGATGAATATTTATATTTCATACCTAATATTGTATTTATAATTTGTATTAGATTCAGGTGATGCAAATTCTGCATCAGTCTCCTTATGACAGTACAAGTCTCCTTGTGGGAGAGTTGGAAGTTAATTTCATTAACTTCTCTGATATTCTATGACCTCATTGGTAAAATTGCAAATTAGTGCCTATTGCTTTACAGGTTTGATGTCTGAATACCTGAAAAAAAAAATGAATGGAAACTTTAAATTATTGAGTACATGTTAATTATAATTTGTGATGACACTTCAAATCTCTGGTTTAATTTCTGCAGGACATTGGCAGATTGGCGTGGGAAAAAGGGAATGCATTGTTTCATTTTTAAATAATAAAAGTTTTTGTTTTATTTTCTTTTCTTTTAAGATGACTCAATGAATCACTTCTTGGGAGACAAGAATCATGAGCTGATTTTATCGTGCTGGATCTCTGATAATTCTACACAGTCTTGAAATCATTGACATGAACTTGAGACAGATAAGGCAGACATTATATAGTGCAAGGTCATTAAATAAAGCAGTGTGAGGAAGGTATGGATTCAGTGTCTTCTAATTTAGATCATCAATCTTGACCATTGACAAAGAGACTTTGTATATTAAAATGTGATGTGACATCAGAAAGAAGCTTGCAGATGTACTCTTTGTGTAGGGTTTATGGCAAAAAAGTAGCTCCTTAAGATTCAATAGCAGAAATAGCAGCAACAGCAGGTACCTGATAGACAACTCAAGAGAAGGAAATGAGTGACAAATATACTCCATATTCAATAAATTATTGACAAAGACTGTGTTGTCTGGTATGTGAAAAATATTTAGATGACTATTCATGTTTAAATTTTCTAAACTTCCTGTTCTTTCAGACATGCAGTGTGACTGCATTTGTGATGGAAAACCATTCTACATTCTCTTTACAGAATCTTAGATGTGGAAAATGGTATGTTTACCATACCTCAGAATTATAGTCTGTTCTCTATATCTGTGCTCCATTGAACTCTGTTGGCTGACTAGTTATTGATGCATCCCTACTTCATAAAGCAAGCCATCATGGTGTTGAATTATCAGAATTCAATTATACACATAAGTTTCTATTTCCTAATATTGACACAAAATCCTCTACTTCCAACTAATGATCGCTGCTTTGTCATTTGAAGTAATTTACATTCATTCTTTTTCTTTGTCTGAAAATATTCTTATTAATGCTATAGTGGACATTGTGGTTTTCTCTTCAACATACATTCTCCCACATTTCATTATGTAGCAACCATAGTCATTGGGTGAGGTTAATCATCACTCTTTTCTCTCTCTAATACCCCACTACAGTTCAGGTCACTATCATTACACTCCTAGTCTCTACAGTCTGCTTCCTCCTGTGTTCCCTATTTCCTTGGTCCTTACTAGAATCCATTCTCCAGTACCCCAGATAATCTCCGAAAACACCAATCATACTCTGTTATTTCTGTTTCTTTTATGCACAAAATTACACAACTGCATTTCATTGCTCTTTGAGTAAAATCTAATTATTTCACTGCTTACAAAGCCTCAATATGATCCAATTTTTCTCTATTTTTCCAGACTTATAACATTCCACAAGTGGAGTACTACTCTCTGGCCATTCAGCTTTTCTTTCCTTTCCCTCAGACAGCTAGCCTTTTTCTACATCCAGGACTTGGTAGATGTCCTTCTTTTATCTAGAAGTCTCCTCCCACAGCACTTCAAAAAGTTAATCCATTCTCATTTTTAGATATTAACCAAATAAATTTTTTTAAAGGTGCTGACACACACTAATATCACTAAAGTACCCACTCCAAGGTATTCTATTTCTTATTAAGTATTTTATTTTCTTCATGGAACATAGCATAAGAAGTAATTATCTCATGTTCCTTTACGTTTTTGTTAAATATCTAATCCAGTGGAATGTGAACTGCATGAAGATAGAGGCTATTTCTATTTTCTTCACATCTTTGAAATAAATACTTGAACAGTGGCAATGTATATTGGAATTTCCCAACAAATAATTGTTAAGTTATGTATAAATGAATTGGGCTTGCATACATTATATTATTCAGTTATTAGTATAGAAAAAAGTATCAGTTTATTTATGCTATAGAGAACAATGGTGTAATAATTTCTACCTATAAGCATTTCTAGCCTTTAGTGAGTTTATAGCTCAATTAACATTGGTACAGATTGTCTTGTGAAATCAAGTATAGTACTTTAAATTGGTCGCTCATTTATAATTTTTTGATGTTTATAAGAAAAGGTAATTTATGAATATCTTGCCTCTCAAAAACTATCATACTTTCCAGTGGGTACTGAAGTATAGACAATGTTAATCACTGGAATTTAGTAAATACTAATTGAATCAATGTGTATTTATGTATTTCTTTGACAACAATGGTATTTATAATTTTCTTGTTGACTTGGCCTCACCTCATTCTGTCAAAAGTCTTCTTAAAGAAAAAGGATTTTATTTATTTTATTTTATTTTATTTTTTTATTTTTGATTTTTCAATTACGGTTGTCCCCTTTTCCCCCAATTTCTCTCCCCCACCCAACCCACCCCCTCTCCTGCAATCATATCCCTCCCCGTTGTCCATGTCCATGAGTCATTTATACAGGTTCTTTGACTAAACCCTTCCCTTACTTATCCCCCTTCTCTCCATCTCCCCTCCCCCCTATTGACTGCTATTCTGCTCTTTGTTCTATTTAGTTCCTTTGTTTGTGCTGTTCTTTAGTTTCCTGTATTAGGTGATATCATATGGTATTTTTCTTTCTTTGCCTGGCTTATTTCACTAAGCATAATTCTCTCTAGTTCCATCCATGTTGTTGCAAATGGCAGGAGTTCCTGCTAAGAAAAAGGATTTTAATTTCTAAGTATGTCTCAGGATACTCATTTTCTTCTTTTCTGATGTAGAAATCAAAAAATAAGGAGGAGAAGATAACTTAGAGTTTGTCATTTGAAAAACATCTTTGACTCACACTAGACATTTTGCTAGACTTTGAAGATCCAGTAGGAAACAAACAGATTAGTTTCCTATCGGGATATCCATCATACCCAGAAGATATAAAAAAAAAAAAAAAAAAAAAAAGTAAACACTTAGATGAGGTAACAGATTTTTTTAAATGTGTTTTGACAGAAAAATTGAAATGGTTTCTATTTTTTAACTGACTGATCAGAAGAAGCAAAAACCCAGGCTTTAGTAAAAATAAAAATAAAAAAATCCCACAAATAAGCCAAGTTGATTTGTATATAAAGATCGACCTAAAAGGAAAAAGTCTATGTGAATTGAGTTTTGTGAACAAGTTTAAGGGATTTGGGATTTACGGTTAGAGTTTTTGATTAGCTGCTGTGTTAGCAAGCTATTAATATATTGAGATCAAGAGGGGAAATATGTATACCTGAGTCTTGCAGTTTAATATTAATAATATTTTATTTGTTTTATTTCTCCAGAAACTTCCATAAAGATTTAAAGTTCTTCTCAATTGTCTTTGGCTGCAGCAGTGATGTTCTATTTATTGCCTGTGTGGGTTGCACAGAGTTAGTTGGTGTTTGGCATAGTGGCTGACAGGAAGTATTCAATAATTGTTCTTCTCTTGTTTTATTACCTGGCTTTGACTATGACTTAATAACCAGTACTTAATTTGAAACCATTATTTAAGTTGAAAGCTTGCAAAACCATATGATAGAACCTTCCTCCATTCTTCCTGCCTTCTGGCCTTTTATTTTTCCCTCATTGACATCCTTCCAACATACTATTCTCATTCTCTCCCTTCTTTCTTTCAATGTTCCTTAAGCTCTTACAATGGATTAAGCAACATAAATTCCCAGGAATGTTAAAATAATAACTAGAGTTTTTTTTTGTTTTTTTTTTAATAGATCTTACTTTTAAATCTTCTAAAGTCTTCAGTATTTCATTTAAACCAACTAAGTCCTCCTGGCTGGGTAGCTCGGTTGATTAAAGCATCATCCCGATACACCAAGGTTGTGGGTTCAATCCCCAGTCAGGGCACATGCCAGAATCAACCAATGAATGCATAAATAAATGGAACAATAAACTGATTCTCTCTCTGCCACTCAAATTAATAAGTTTTAACTACCCAAGCATCCTAGTATTCTCTCAGAGATCCTATTACATTTCCTATAAATTATATAGTTTTCTATGGTTTCTCACAACAAAGCTTAAGTTGGTAAGTCTGTAATTTTCAAAGTGATCATTTTTTCCTTCTTTTATAAAAACAAATGAAATATTGACCTTTTTTTCTCCTTGGTTTAATATTTTTGTAGATGTGTCAATACATAATGTCTACGAAGGTATCAGGAGACTTTCCCATTGTCACAATTGAGTATTTAGGAGTGAGAGCTAAACACTGTGCTTTCTGTGTATATTTAAAATGTAAATATACAAATACATAATTAAGTTCTGATAATAGAACACCAGATTGAAAACTTTCCTATATATTTTTAAGTTTGAAAATCAGTTAAGGATAAAATTAGTTCTGAAGTGGAAAGTCAATTCATTCCCCAATCTCTGCTTTCATTTTAAAGAATTGTGTTGCTCCGTTATTTGTATTTAAATAAATAAAACCCAACTTTATAGTTTGTTGTAGTCCTCCTTCATAAATAGGTATTAAGAACCTATTTCATACCCTGCATTGTGTTCAATTCTAAGGGCAAATGAAAAGGTAATCTGATACGTCTTTGCCTTCTTCAGGGATGCCTGTCACATTCTTCTGCCTTTCAAGTGGATCCTGTTAAAAATGTTTCAGTTTGTGTGTGTTTGTGTATGTGTCTTTCATTGTAATTACCTCAAGAAATGTGGACTCCATAAGTTTTCCAACGCTGCCCTTAAGTGTTTAACAATATGTCAATAAATGCACAGAGCAGTAGCCAAAGCACTATATGAAGAATTGGCATAATGGCATTTAAGCAATAGATTTATACCTGTGTGTGTGTGACATTGAGTAAGTCGTTTAAACTTTTCAGACTTGTTTTCCTTATCTCTAAACTAAAAATGTTTTGCCTGGAAATAATTTAAGGTTCCTTTAAGCTTCTATTAATTTTTTTACCATGTCTGATTTCAATCCTACAAGCTTCAATTTAGGTCAAGGTTTCCTATTAGTTTCTCAGTGGTAAGATCGAACAGATTATTTTTTCTTTTCAAATTACAGCCTTAGGATAAAATAATACAGTTGACCCTTGAACAACATGGGTTTGAACTGTGTAGTTCCACTTATACATGTTTTTCTTTTTCAATAAATATAGTAATTGTATTTTTTCTTCCTTATAAATTTTCTTAATATTTTCTTTTTCTATAGCTTATTTTATTGTAAGAATGCAGTGTATACTATATATGACATACAAAATATGTGTTCATTGACTGTTTATGTTATTGGTAAGGCTTCCAGTCTACAGTGGGCTATTAGTACAGTTGGCCCTCTCTCTCCATGAATTCCCAGTCTGAGGTTGAAAGTACCACTTTTGATCCACAGTTGATTGAAACTGTGGATATGAAAACTGTGGATATTAAGATTTGAGTGTAATTAAGGTTTTTGGGTTCTAAGTTATAAGAAGATTTTCTACTGTGCAGGGGGTCAGTTCTTCTAACCCCCGCTTTGTTCAAGGATCAACACTACATGTAATTTTGAGGCTAGGATTCTGGATTTGGGAAAAAATACATTCATGAACATAAGCTTTAATCAGTTTGGTCAATAAAAATACCCTTTTTGTGAGTGGAAGACAGTTATGTTAGTGATACACAGTGATTTAAAGTTTTTAAGAAGGCAATGGTAATCTTTTCACTGAATTGCTACAAAATCCTTTCCCTAAAGCTTGAAATTACAGCAATATAAAAGGTACTGCTTTGCATTTTCTAGATGTAAAATTAGTCTTTTTATATCTCTAATGATTTGTAAAAGTATGTAGCATAGAGTAAATGTAAATAAAACCTGAAATTCCTTGGATAAATATTTTTCCTTGAAATGAGAAATATCTCAGTCATAGTACGAAGTGTGTATATATGTGTATGTGTGTGTGTATATTCAGCTTGGAAATTCTGTTAAGGTGTTTGCTATAACTATTACCTATTTTTTCTTTTTTTCCCCCTGAAATCTGGCACCATAAACTAACTGTAGATTACTTTGAAGTATTTGACTTTCTAGAATAGCAACTTAAAAGTTAGATAAAACTAGCATTTGAACTAAAATTAATTAATATGGATAAGTATCATCTTATTTTATTTTTTAAAAGATTTTCTGTATTTATTTTTAGAGAGAGGGGAAGGGAAGGAGAAAGGGAGAGAAACATCAATATGTGGTGGCCTCTTATGCGCCCCCAGCTGGAGACCTGGCCTGCAACCCAGGCATGTGCCCTGACTGGGAATTGAACTGGCAATCCTTTGGTTTGCTGGTCATTGCTCAATCCACTGAGCGCCACACCAGCTAATGCTAAGTATCATTTTAACAGGCATCTGGACACAAAACTAAAAAGAAAAAGAAAGAAAAGTCTTGTAATAGAAACAGAAACAAATGTAACTATTTTACATGAATGATTTACCTGCACTGAAGGAAAGGAAAAAAACTATGTAACATCTTAATACAGTACTTTAGTTGTTAGTTGTAACAACTAATAAATATAGAAAAAATTATAAAATCATACAATGATAAAATTACAATTTATCAACCTATATAGTAATAATACATTCAGGCAAGATCATCAATGCAAGTTAAAATTAGGGCATAAAAGTTTGATGAGAAATAGGATAGTTACATGATCTCAAAGTAATGACTCTTAATGGCGAAATCTGAAACAAGCTAACTGAAGCAAGATATCAGAGTTAACATGACCAATAATGGAACCAATCACATTATGTGCCTTTTGACATGATGTGTTAAGAAAAACAACATCATTTGCCAAAAATGCAAAATCTGAATATAATCATAATTACCAGAAATCCTAGTACAGGCCATTGTCCAAAGAAATGGCCAACCCTTTCAAAAATGTCAAGGTTAACCATTCTCCAATAACAAAACAAAACAAAACAAAATAACACCAATGCTCCTTGGAGAAATGGTTGATTTCAATTTTCTGGTTTCAAATGTTGGGCCAGGGAATATTCTAGATAAAGCTGGAACTTTATTTTTAAGTTCTTTATTTTAAGGAAGTGATAAACAAACAACTGCAATGATAGAGAAATATCTAAGGGACACAAGAGCCTACTGAAAGAGCTCCCAGTAGCCAAAGATGGAAATATTGAGCAACAACACCAAAAAAAAAAAAAAAAAATGTAGCACTGAAATGGCGTAGGTCAAAGCAAAGATCGCTGGAAAGCAAGAGACCCCCCCAATTCAGGCATGGGAACCCCAAATATGGCATGAGACTGCTCCCTTTCTTGCCAGGTAAGGCAGAGGGTGGTGAAAACAGCCTCTGAGGCTGCAGATTAAAAGCACCCTGCCTTCTCCAACGCAGGGAGGAGCCCATGGAGCAGAAGGCACGGTGCTTAAGGCATATTGCATAACAAAGGCAGCTATCAACTATTAAGGAGCCAGCAGGCTTAACCCTGACAAGCAGGCAGCCAGTGCCTTCCCAGTAGGGAGGGCCTGTGGGAGGGGACTCATTGCTAGCAGCCTCCTAGGAGGAGGGGCAAAGAAAAATATGGCCTACACTGGCCCTCTTTAGTTGGCAAGCTGGACACTCCCACTGGCTTCCAGAGCGCATGGGTTTCCAGGAGAGAGACCTTTACTAGTGGGAGGAGGAGAGATGCTCTTACCTCTGTTTTTTTGGCGCTTGGACGCTCTAGGTCTCTGGCTTTTGCTCCTCCCTGCAGAAAAGAGTACTCGTGGATGGGCAGATGCCAGGCCCAGCAGGGGTGTAGACCCCACATGTTTGGAATCCCACTCCTGGACGCAGGGTCCCACGCTGGGACAAGTGCCTCACTGGGCTCCAGCTATTGTGACAGTATGATCCGGTGCAGCAGGACACATAGGTCTTGGACTGCTATGTGGAGACTGAGGACAGAGCACCCCAAATCCTGCAAGAAGATGGCTACTCTAAAGCCCACAAGTGCGCATTCCCGAGAGGATGAAGATCTGATTGTATGGGCCAGCTTAAGCTCCGAAAGGACAGATAAAGAAATGGAGAACTTATTGGTGTGGTTTTGGCTTGTAATCTTTTGGGGAGCAAGAGAAGTTCTGGGCCTGTGGGAGAGAAGGGCTCAGAGCAGGAGCACTCTCAGCACCTTCCTAATTGGAATCCTGTTAAAAAAAAAACTCTTCTTCAACACAAATCTTCAGCTCATACATCAAGGCAACAAGCAGCCGATCCTTTGCTGCATCGTAACAGCATTAGATAATAACCCAAAGTAAAAATAAATATTCATGAGTCTATACTGATATAAATAAATGAATGAATAAATACATGAAATAGACCAAGTTCCTTATAGGAGAACTCTGAATAATATATGTAAGTCGTCGTCGGCAGCCGTCCGTCTCGAGAGACGATGGTGTAGCTTCTTAAGAGTCTATCTGCACCGCCGAGAATGGCTGTGCAGACCGACTCGGGAGTGACATCGTATCTGTCTCCTCCCGTGTTGAATCGACATCTTGCGATGACGCTGAAGCTACAGAGCCTGGGCAGGGTGATATGGAGGGTCTGCTGTTGCCCATGCAGCAGACCCCCCCTCTCTTCGCAGCTGAAGGGTCCAAGGGAAAGACGGAGTCAATACAGCTTGGCTTCAGGTGCGCCGCAGGAGTTGCCGGTGTTGACTACAACGTCAAACTGCCTTAGGGACTCCGGCTCCGGATTTTCTGTCAGGGTTTACTCCCTTAGCCTTTCCCCTGAAGAGGTATGCCGCAAGGCAGCGGAGGTTTTTTGGAGTCAGAGTTTTCCTTCTCTGATGTACCCTGACTGGAAGATCGAACCAGCGACACTTAGCTCGCAGGCCGACGCTCAATCCACTGAGCTAAACCAGCCAGGGCCAATATATGTAAGTACTCTGCTCTCAAGGAGGTGGAATATAACTCTCCACTCCTTAAGAATAAGTTGTGCATAGGAACTTCTTTCCAAAGAGTACAATATGGAAAGTGTGTGTGTATGTATGGGATTAGTTTATAATTTTACACTTCATGTGGAGAGACCTGGCAAAAACTATTTGAGCCGGTTGATGAAACTTAGTATCGACAGTGATAATTAATGTTGGTAATATGTACCCTTGATAGTAGGTAATAATGGTACTTCTGTGTTCTTCCTCTTTAAAAAAATCCTAAAACCCCAGTGTAATGAGACAAAAATACCAGATAAACTCAAATTGAAGGAATCAGCAAAATACCTGATGACTTTCCTTAAAACTGTCAAGATCATCAAAAAAAGGGTAAGTTTGAGAAACTCAGTTCAAAAAGTCTAAGAAGACATCATGAGTAAATAATATTTTATCCTGGGAGGAAATGGGATGGTAGGTAAAAACTAAAGAAATCTTAGTAAAGTATGAAGTTATAGTTAACAGTAATGTATCAATATTGATTCGTTAGCTATGACAAATGTATCGTGCTTATATAAGAGTTTAACAAGGAAAGCAGGGTAAAGGCTATATGAGAAAATTCTATATTTGTAATTTATGCAAATCTAAAACTATACAAAATGATTCTTTTGAAAATATATGGTAAAGTCAGAAAAGACAAGGAAAGGCTGAGGAACATTTTAGATTAAAAATGAATAAAGAGATGTGCAATGCATGATTCTGGATTCAACTCTCCAGCAAATTTTTTTTTCAATAAATAGCATTATTACAACAATTTTAATTTGCATAATTTACATAAAGGAATTGATTTTTCTGGACTACCTTAAGATTCGAAGCTCTACATATATTAGGCAAATCCAGGAACAGTTTCCAGGTGATAATTCCTCACTTCCACTGCAATTCATATAAACAAAATAGGAGTAGCCCTAATTTGCTTTGTAAATGACTGTTTCTAGATATATTCTTTATCACCTTGCCTGCTAAACACTTGTAAGTTTACCAGTGTAGCTCAGATTCCAGAGAACAAAAGTATTTTAACTTCATTGTATTGCTGGAGAACTTCCCAAACTGAGAGTACACTTCTCCTTATGAAGCTATCTTGTTTCCACAGAATTTTTCCAAGTCACAGTCGTGAAGTTAGAAGAGCCTGTGCATAAAGCAACAGACAGCACCCCTCCTCTCACACACACACCAGGTTTAGCACTGAAGCTGTAGAAATGGTTGAGAAATAGGATTTAACATAGGCAGTGGGACTGAAGAAAAATAAAATTGTCGTTTCCAAAGAATCATGATATATAGACATTAGAAAACAGCATCAAACAACTGGCAAGGAAAAAGGAGAGAAAAGGGTAAAGATTACATACCACATGCCCCACACACACTAGGAAACTGAGAAATAGGCCCATTTAAAAATATACAGTAGAAAATTAGACTGCATTTGAAAGTAGTTCACTGAATATAATTCCTGCTGCTGTAGCGTTCTCAGTGTACTTCCTAGAATTAAATTTAAAAGGGCAGACGTCCTATAGAAAACTAAATTGAAAAGAATAGGTATTCTAAGGGGAACTGAATTGAAAATATTAGTTTCTTATATCATGGGTATTCATAAATGTTTAAAATGTTGGGCAATACTATTCACTAAATATATTTCTCAAATCTAAGAGTTCTTTTATTCCCTTTTTAATCTTTATAATCGCTTCTCGAAGGGTAGCCCTAAGCAATATTGCTCTGATGGGATGAATGTATGTAATTATTCCAGAGCCTTACCCAGAGAGGTGTATAATTATTTGAACATAGAGCACTTGAAGTTATCCATCTCTGAGGGGAACAAAAGGAAAGCCATTCCCCCAGTAAACCCTAGACTGGAGTCACTACTGAATCTGAGGCGTTTCATTCTTCCATTGAGCAATGTACATTTCATCAGGTTCTCTCAGAATTCCATCATTGAGATATTGGTCTTCTTAATCTAGTAATATTTTTGCATCAGAGTATTTTCTTTTCAAAGGACTCAATGATGTATATGGCTTATATTTTAATTGGAAATATTTTTTAAATGTATGTATTTTATATTTATAGACTAAAACTGCAAAGTATGAAAGTTGTGGTAAATTGGATCAAAATTAAATAAAGTAATCCCTCACTTTGGGTGACCTTGGGGGGGGTTTTAAAGGCAAACCTTACTAGGGACCCAATATTGGTTTCCCCCATCCCCAATCACCAAAAACAGGACATATAATCTTATTGTATCAGCTAGTGAAAAGAAAGCATATGTGTTCAGGATCATAGTACATGAGCAAACAATAGACAGTATCATGCAGAATAGAGTGAAGGTAATTAAAGCCCGAGGCAGGAATCTGTTAATAAACTTCAAAGTAATCTTTGGGAAGGACAAAAAAAAAACCCAAAAACCTAAAGACATATGAAAAATACAAAGTGGTTAGTAATGACAGTTCTGACCAAGAAGCAGTCATCTGATTATAGCCTCTATTCAAATTGTAGTTAATAAAATGAATATGAGAATATAGAAGGAAATTTACACTAAGCCAAAACTCTTATTCATTAGCAACGCTGATTTCAACATACATTAGAACCCCTTTTGCAGCCTTGTTTGTTTTATACACTGCTGCACAACTTACCTGATTCCACAGACTAAATGTGGTAGATTGGCCCTTGTCACCTGCATTCCAGTTCCTTTGTAACTGCCAAAATTAAAAAAATTTAAAAAGCATTGTCTCCCAGTTATTGTGACTTTGTATTTTCTTAGGATGCAAAACAGTGATAAGAACTGAAAAAAGAGTCAGAGCACGCTTCCTTGGACAATGTCAGACACATGGTCACAACTTGACCTTAGTGGGCTGCAGTTGGAATTAAGCATGTGAAATTTTATTTAAGTTTCAATGATATACACTTCCCTTCTTATTTAAGTTTCCATGATATACACTCATATATACTCAATATATGAGTTTGCATATCTGTCATAGTATTTGTAGAATGTGGGGAAGGTGACATCTTTCCTCCACAACAACATGTATAGGTCTTCCAGAATTAGCTACTGTCTTCCTGATCCATTTAATTGAACTGATCCACATGCTACTGTCAGATCCCATTCTACTATCTTACAGGTCACATAGTTGTGTCAAGACATGTGTGATATGCTTATCTTTGTACTTCTGAATGTAAAGAGGTAATTTTTTGTTTTTCTCTGATGCTTCTAAAGATTTTCTCTCATCTTTATGTTTCTGCAATTTGATTATGATATACTTATTGTGGTTTTCATTTTCTTTACCCTGGCTGGAATTTGAGAAGTTTTCTGAACCTCTGTGTGCGTGTGTATTTTTTAATTTGAAAAAATAATAGCAATTATTTTTTCAGCTTCCTTTGTTCTTTCTGAAAATTTAACTACACATGGATTATATACCACTTGATACTGAACTACTTATAAATGAGGCTCTGTTCATTTGTTCTGCTTTCTCCTCCCCCTCCTCCTTTTATTTAGGGTTTGGTGGTGGTTATTTGTTTATATATGTTGTGCTGTCACTTTCTCTTCTGCAGTGTCTAGTCTTCTCTCCAACCCTGCCAGTGCATTTTTCCACTGGATATTTAATTTTTACCTCTAGAGTTTCCTTCATTTCCTTTTTTATCTTCAATTTCCTTATTTGTTTCTATGTTACTTTAAATCTATTGTCACATTTAACATTTTTTAAAAATTAGATCTCTAATTTTAGTAGCTCTGAAATTTTGGATCTCTTTTCATGTATAGCTCACATGTTCTTGCTTTTTTCTTCTGTATCATAAAATTTTATCAAATTTTTAACAATGTTAAGATTATATTTTTGAGAGATTGAATTCTGCTGCCTTCATTAAGGAGTATTAGAGTTTGGGAATTTTGTTATTTGCATATATAGCTTAAATGCTTTTGTGTCTCTTTTATGTTGGTTAGATCAGGTCTACAATAGCCATTATTCTAGGTCGAATTTAGCTCTACAACTAGTTCTTACTACTATAAGATTTCTATTAGATTTTTTTGGATGTGCAGTAAGTTCTCTCTATTTTGACTGGTTAGACTTGAATAGTTTCCAATCCTTTATTATCTGAATTGCTCAGCAACATCCCATCAGTAGTCTTTTCTTGGTCTCATGGTGTTATACGCTACACAAGCTCTATTTAGTATTTGATAGACTGAGGTTATATTATTACCTGTGCTCTTTCTTTGTATAGTCCCTCCAATCCAGAACTTTGCCCTCTAAATTCCAGCAGTGCCAACCCCCCAAACAGTAATTTATGACTGCCAGTCAGCAAAATGATTGTTCTCTTCTTGTGTTTCTCCTCCCTGGAACACACTCAGGAAAGTGAATCATGACATGAAACCAGAGCATCTGTAGTACCCATTTCACTTTTTTTCTTCTCTCAGGAATCAGATTCTTGTGATGATTGTTGTTCAGTGCCTATAAACAATTTTTCATATATTTTTCTAGTTTTCTATTCTCATACAGCAGGATGGCAAACCAATATCAATTAATATCCTATCCTTTGATAAAGCATCTTGACTCCCCAACATACGTTATGCTAAATATACTGTATTGTTCTAAATATATTTTTAAATAGTCTCTCTTACTGTAGCATTTCATTCAGAAGGCAGGTAGACTTTATTATTGATTGAGCAGCTGGTTTCACTTCTATCAAAAGCCATTTGTCCATTCAGGAAGCAAGCAGCTTAGTCATCAGGGGTTTACATTTCAAGCAGACATAATTGTTAGGTTGGAATGTTAACTATAATTTTTCTCTGAAACGTTCAAAAGTAGCTGACTAAGACATATTCTAAATCTCCCAGGCTTCACCAGACTGTAGGACAAATCTAAACTTGATAAATCTTAACAGCTTCATGCCCCCATCATTCATTTAAGAAACCCTTGAAGATTTACCTTCTACCAAGTACTTCTAAGAATCTTCAAGAGGTGTTTTAATGGTATTCAATTTTTTTCTGGTTATTGTTCTTCTATAGCCTTATGCAATTCAATTTCCACGTCTGTAGAGATCTCTGCTGATTTACTTCTCATAATAAAGTTACACCTACTGTTTTATTTCCAGGAGGAATTGGGGCTGAGTAGCCATGAACTCAAAATGCTGGTTGCTTGGAGCACAAAAGTGAGAGCTCTTTCCTCTGAGATGAGTTACGTTGCTTAGACTTTCCGCCTCTGCTTTGGCCAGTCATAATTTGTAACAGGAATATTCTTTTGTCTCTCATATGACACATGGGTAGCAGAGTCCTACAGCATAATTGTTCAGTCCTATCCTGATACAAAATTTAATAAGGTGTCTCTTTCAATTTTCATCAGCTGCCTTTTCTTTCCCTATGAAATATACAGGCTACTTGTATATACTATATCATAAGGTAGGTTTGGCTGGATTCTGAGGTCATCCACTCTGCTCTTTCCAAAACAAATATGCTCTTTCTCAGTCCCTTTCTTTTATTATTCTAGTTATTGTCATTCATCCATTAAATATGACATTTTTGGGGCTTCTACTATCCAATATGTTGATATATGTGTGAACTTCAGGTGTTGAGAGTTGAAACTTGCCTCCCTAATCAACATCAAGGCATTCTTTAGTTTCCCACCTCCATCCCCATATATTAAATTTTAAAAATCTCTGCACAGAGGTTTTTATCAGTTTTCATTCTGGCTTAATAAAATACTGTATTATATAGGTATAATAACAATCAAATTCTAAATGTTGGAAGATCTTTCAAAGCTGGTTAAAAATCAGACTTAAGTTGTCTCTAGGTATCACATGGCTTTGCCCTTTGACAGGATACAATGTATGTATATGCAGCCTTAATTTACTGCTACACAATTCTTTGAATTCTAATGAATATCAAGGGTAGTCCCAAATATTAGTGCTCACTTAGTGACAAGTTATTAAAAAGCTGATGGAAATTTGATTCATGCAGTCTTAACAATGGATACCAATTATTATACCTGGCTTTCCCTCACTAATAATCAGTAACAGACTGTCCAAGATGTGCAGCTGCTGTGGGCTGCTGGGCTGGATTCCGCCCAAGCACCACAGCTCTTGTAATCATGCTTTCCAACTCAGTGGCCCTTTTCCCAAGCAATTACATCAGTACTCTTCAATTCTTCTTGGCAAATCTTATATTTTTCTTTTATTGCAAGAATGATTTTTTTCCTCTTGAGATTGATGGAAATATGTTAACTGTTTGTATTTAAGATATGAAACTTTTTATAACCAACTTTTTAAAATCTTGATCCACTTCCTTTCCAATTCTATTTTGAAACACGACAAGTAAAACATTTCTAAGCACAGATGGGGTAACCACCTGTCAACATATATTGCAAAATATGTTAAATGCACTTACATAAACATCTCAAATCTTAGATTGCAGGATTCCATGAAAATAATAATTGCCTTTTTCCTGAGTAAAAGTGAAAGTATGTTTTCCCTTTTAAAATTCTTTAAAAATTGATTTCACATTGTCAAGAATAAAAACATATAATGTTAGCACATTAAATATGAACTAGTTCAATTGTTTTAAATTGAATTATGGTATAAAATTTAAAATTCTTTCTAAAGGCTCTCAGAAATTTGCCTTTTATGCTATATGTTCTTCAATCTTCTTCTATTAATGGTTCCTGAAATCCATGTGGCCATGTAGTACGTGGCATTTCAGGAATATACATACATTATTTAATCATAAAGCAAATCTGTGTGATAGCAGACATAGGATTAGTCTAAATGGTAATACACTTTTATCAAGAAATATATTAATGATTGAAAGAATCTGAAGGGATTAGTCAGAGAACATATATTAAGGACCCATAGACATGGACAATGGTGTGGGGATTGGCCATGAAAGTGGGGCAGGGGATGGACTGGGTGGAGAGAGACAAAGGGGTGAAAATGAGACAATTGTAATAGCATAAACAATAACATTTTTTATAAGAAAATAAATGATTTTAAAATGGAAAAATAACATTATTGGGTGTTATGTCTAGTGTATTCTTTAGATTATTTCCACTTTTTTAATGTTTGTGTCATGTGACAGATCTGTTAGTTGTAGTAAACTGGTAGTACTCTAAATGATTTTGTTCATAGAAATGCAAACTGCCTTTGAAAAGCAGTTGATTATTATACCCTATGGATATTAACCAACTTTGCATCTGTTAAGTAAATTATTTTCAGTATTCCTGATTGCCTACATGTGTGTTTATCCTTTGGAGTATCCTTTGATCCAGTTGTAACATATTACTTGTTTCCGCATTAATTAGTGAAATTAAATATAATTTTTGACATGTATGTATTTTTATTTGTATGGAAATGGTGATTTTATTTTTCTAAATTATCATTTGACAAGTGTTTATTTTACTAAAGTTTGATAATCTGCTTTTTGATTGAATGATTTCAGAATTTTTGTGCCAAATTACCTATCATTTGTGCCACCATCAATTTATCTGGCTTGTTATAATTTTCCTGGTAATGCAAGATTGGAAGCTAGAATAGCCAGTGGGATATTTTCTTGGCTTTTTTGCTCAATTTATAAGTAATACATGTTAATAAACTATAAATGTAATAGTATACTGACTTTAGTATATAATTTTACCTTGTCTTCAATGTTTAAAAAATTAAATTAACAATCACATGGCTAGTCTTAATACTGTAAATGTATGTTAAAAGGTGGACTTGGAATTAACTTATTTGTGCTGACTTAGCTTTAGCAACTATTATTTAAAGATAAGTATTCATATTTAGTTTAAACTAAAATATAAAAACATTTAATTGAGTGCCTATCATTAATAAAAAACCACTAAGTGCAAAGGATACTAATTTCAATAAGTTATAGTGCCTACTTTCTGAAAGCATAAAATCTAGAACAAAAAGTTGATGATAAAATATTTTTCTTGAGTTTAGTATACTATACATACTAAATGGCTGACCCAATGCTGTTATCTAATGAACAGTGAACATTTGGTAAATAATTATAACTGTCATATCTCTTGTATATATAGTTATCCAGCCAATAATACATACTAGTGACTAGTGACTCCAGATGTAGTCATACTTGAAATATACTTAAAAATATATTTTCTTTAAGTGGTAAGAACACATGATTTGTTTAGTTTAACTCATGTAGTAATAATTAATTCAGCACCTACTATGTTCCATGCACAGTGTTAAATAGTAGTTTTTAAAAATTAAAACAGTATATGTTCTCTCCCCTTAGTAAAGCAAATACAAATGTTTTTGGGGAAGGAGTAAGAAGAAGCACAAATAAGTATATGAAAATGCCACAGGAATTAAAACAAAATTATGAAAAAGAATTAAGGTAGCAAAGACTGAGCAACTATGTCTAAATGGTGTATAAGGTACCCCTATAGGGCAATGTTTGAACTGTCAGAAAAAAAGAAAGACTCAGAAAAGAACAGTGTATGCTTGTCTCATGGATGCATGAACCAGCACGTAATCCCCACGCATGGAGTGATACATCGCAAAGGAGGTATTGACCAATTTGGGTGATCAAAGGATGAAAAAATAAGTTGAAGGGGCTGAAAGTATGAAACACATCTGGGAAATTATATTGATAACTAATTATAAAGAATTGTATACTCTGTTACAGAATTTGCTATAGCTCTTCTGTAAGAAATTATGTATGAGGTAACATAATTTAATCTAAAGTGGGGATGGGTAGGATCTCATGGAGGGGGAGAGTAAAGGCAAGAAGTCCAGTTAAGAAGACTGTTGATTTTTAATGTGTACATCTATTTTGTCATTTACTGAGGTGTCAATTCATAACTATGTTTTTAAGAGGACATTCTAGGCACAATATTAAAATAAGTAGTGTGTCTTTAGAAACTTTTGACACTCAGTAACTGAGGTTTATACCTTCATCATGACCAGATTTCTTAACAGCTCCTTATCAACCTGTATTTTATAGTTATTCTACCTCAAGGCATATTTTCAGGGGAAAATATAAGTAATTTACCTAAGTGTGAATTTAAACTAATTCTGTGTCTTTCATAGTATTTTGTATTTAATATCTATTCACTGAGCTGAAAGTTAATGTTTCATTCAAAATATCCATAATCAAGTTGGCTTTTTCCTACGGCATTTGCTATTGAATGACTGTTGCTAATTAATTACTATCACAATGGGAAGTGATTGCATTGGAAGTGAAGGTTGAGATCAAAGAGATGAGTGTTCATTTTTTAAGTATTATTTTGACATTACAGATTTCCTGAATTCAATATTTTATAGTAGTATCCAACTTTTCCTAACCACACTTCGTTCCATGCATTGGTGCAAAGCAGTGAGGCACGTGAGGACAAGCCCTGACAGGCTGAAGACCTGACGTGCTCTTTGCTATTGGAGGTGGGAGTCCCCATGAATACAACCAAGTGCCCCAGTAAAAGTGAAATGATGGGTTATCACCTTCATTTTCCTAAAGCTATAATTGAGTACATTCTATCAGATTTTGATCTTGTGATTTTTAATTTGATTTATACTTTTACAGAATTGTAAGCCCTATTTAGAAAGAGGTAGTTTCAAAAATAACAGTTTCAACTTCTCAGCATCAGACTTATCTACTACACAACAAATGACTTGGCCAGCATTTTAAAACAGGCGAATCAGCATGTTCTGTGGGGCTCGGTATAGCCAATAATCCCTATTTTACAATATTTACTCAGCATTTACCTTTTCTAAAAAATGTGATTGCTATAGTTTAAATACCATACATTTCACCCTTTTTTTAATGTAAAGTTCTTCATACCCTAACAAATACACACAGTCATGTGAATACTTGCAAAGTTAAGACAAGGACTATTTCTTTTCGTTGTTGTTTTTTTGTCTTTTTTTACTGTTGTTCTTTTACAGTTGTCCCAATATTTCCCCCGTTGCTCACCACTGCCTTGCTGCCCCTGCCATAGTCAATCTCCACCCCGTTGTCCATGTCCATGGGTGCTTTATACTTGTTCCTTGACTAGACCCTTCCCCTTCTTTCCCCCTTTCTCCTCCTCCCACTTCCCTTCTGGTTGCTGTCAGTCTGTCCCTTGTTTACATGCCTCTGGTTCTGTTTCACTCATTTGTTTGTTTTGTTTATTAGGTTCCTCTTATAGGTGAGATATGCAGACTGGTGCAGCCACTGTGGAAAACAGCATGGGATTTCCTCAAAAAACTAAAAATGGAACTGCCTTTTGATCCAGTGATTCCATTGCTAGGATTATACCCTAAGAGCCCTGAAAGACCAATTCAGAAGAACCTATGCACCCCTATGTTCATAGCAGTGCTATTTACAATAGTCAAGTGCTGGAAACAGCCTAAGTGCCCATCTGTAAATGAGTGGATCAAAAAACTGGTACATTTACACAATGGAATACTATGCAGCAGAAAGAAAGAAGGAACTCCTACCTTTTTTAACAGCATGGTTGGAACTGGAGAGTATTTTGCTAAAGCAAATAAGCCAGTTAGCAAAATACAAAGTCAAAAACTATTTCTATCACCCCTATGCTTCCTTGAGTCTCTTTATAATCATTTCTGCTCCTCAGCGATAGCCACTGGCACCTACTGATCTTTTTTTTTTTTTTTGTACATATAATTTGTCTTTTTCTGAGTATCATAAAAATAGAAGAGTCAAGCATATGGTTTCTTTCCTTTAGCATGTTTGAGATTCATCTATATTCTTATATTATTGAGTAGAATTTCATTATATAGGTGCACCATAGTCTATCCACTCATCAGTTGTAGACATTTTGATTGTTCTGAGTTTTTGCAGTTTATGAATAGAGCTACTATAAACATTTGTAAATAGGATTATATTTTTCTTTATCCTGAATAAAAATCTAGGAGTGATATTTCTGGGTCATATGGTAACTTTATAAGAAGCTGCCAACATATTTTCCAAAGTGGCTGTACCATTTTGCATTCTCAATAACAATGTAGAGAGCTCCAATTACTCTACATTCTCACCAGCTCTTGATATTGGCAAGTATGCAGTTATATATCACATTATAGTTGTGTAGTATTATATCATTGTGATTTTAGTTTGCATTTACTTAATTACCAATGATGTCAAGTATCATTTTGTATGTTTGTAATTTATAAATATCTGGAAAAATGTCTCATGAAATCTTTTGTCCATTTTCTTAGAATAGTATATTTTTTTATTGAGTTTAGAGAGGTCTTTACATTTTCTGAATAAGTTTCTTAGATATATACTTTGTAAATATCTTCTTCCAGTATATAGCTGTTTTTTAAATTTTCTTAGTATATTTGCAAAAGAAAAACGTTATTTTGTGAAGTCCAATATTTTTCCTTTTATAATTTACACTTTTTTATTATCCCAATGAAGAAATATTCGCCTAATAGCTCCTATATTTTCTTCTAGGTATTTGCATTTATATCTTTAATTCATTTTGAGTTATTTTTTGTGTATATGGCACAAGGTATGCATTAATTTTTTTGCATATGGATATTCAATTTTTTCAGTATCATATATTGAAAATACTACATAAGACTACATTATTCAATGGATTATCTTGGCAATTTATGTTGAAAATTATTTGACCGTATTTGTTGCTTTTTATTGATCTTTGGGCCCATCTTTTCACCAATACCACAGTTTCTTGATTTCTATAGCGTTATAAGAAGTCTTCAAATTAGGCAATATAAATCTTACAACTTTGTTCTTATTCAAAAATGCTTTGGCTATTCTTATTCCTTTGTATTTTCATATACATTATAAATTAGCTTTACATTTCTACAAAAAAAAAAAAAAACCTGTTGGAATTTTGGTTGGGGATGTGCTGCATATGTAGATCAAATCATCTGAGTCTCCATTTGTAGGATTTATTTTGGGGTTTTTTTCTCAATAGTGTATTATACTTTATAGTATACAAACTTACATATATTTTTGAAGATGCATATGTAAGCATTTTATGATTTTGGTGGTATTTTAGATTTTGCTTGAAAAATTATTTCCAATTTTCCATTACCTGCATATAGAAATATTATTGATTTTTGTATATTGATCTTATATCCTGTATTCTTGCTAAATTCACTTTTTATTTTCATCAGCTTTCATTTTAATAGACATTTCAGGAAAATCTATGCAGACAATCAAGTCATATAATTTCTTCCATTCCTATCTATACTATATTTATTCATTTTTATTGTACTTTTGTACTGGCTAAGACATCGATATGATGTTTAATAGAACTGTTACAGGCACTCTTGTGTTTCCAATCTTCAGGAGAAAGTAAGAAATTTTAAACCATTAACTTTAATGTTAGCAATATCTTTACAGATGTTTTCTGTCGGGACTAGGAAGTTCCCTTCTATGCCTAGTGTGTTCTGAATTTTTATAAAGAATGGATGACGAATCTGTCATTTCATTCAAAAGCTTTTGTAATATTTAGAGAATTTAATAATGTAAACATGAACATTAGTATCAATAAATTCTTCTTTCCTCCCTTCTTTCTTCCTCTCCTCTCTTTCAGTTTTAGTTTCATTCAAATTGTATTAATTTTGAGGTGTTCTGGATGTTCTTTTGTGCTAACAATTTTTGCATAAACACTAATATTGCAATGCCAAGTATAATGTTGGAAAGGATTATGTACTTTGTTAAACACTTCCTGTATTTTAGATGTCTGAAGCACTATTCTTCAGCATTGACCTTAAATGCATTACTTGGTGTTTTCTCTATGATAGATGATTAAGAAAAATATAACCATTATCTCTCTAAAAAGACTATCTGTATGATGGTTATGTTAACTAATATGACCATTTATCAAAAATTTTTGTGGATCCTTGCTGGTCAATGATCACTTTTAGTAAAAATGAAATCATATCAGAAATCCTTGCTTTTAGCACATAGAGCTCTCTGGGGTACCAGATTATACACACACACACACACATACACACACACACACACACACACATATTTGAAACATGGTCACAAATATTCATTTTTAATTTTAACATCAAATTCCAAAGCAATAGGTAAATGGAAATGAGAAAATAAAGACTCCCACTAAGATTATTCTTTTCATTCACTTTTCAGACTCCTTACCACTTCTTCCTTGGTTCTTCCAGTTAATCTGACTTATTCTCAATTCTTAGAAGGCACCATGCTAATTAATATTTTCATGTGCTTTATTCATAATTCTCTCATTGTTTTGAATTCTCTCCACAAATCACTACCAGCCCTATCCTGACCTACAGAGCTCTTCTCTTCTTAAAAATTTAAATTAGTTGTTACCACACTATGTCCCCTTTCCTGACACTCTTCTTGCTCTAAACAAGATCGAAAATGTCCCCATTTGTGGTTCACACATCTCATAAAGTGTTCTATCAGATCACCTAAAAGTAATTGTTCCATGCTTTTTTATAGGTATGAATCTCTCCACAAAACATAAGATTTTTAGAGAGGAACACTATAACTTATTTGTCCTTGTATCAACTAAACTGACAAGTTGATTTATATACAGCAGACCACTTATTTATTCATTGAATGTATGAGTGAATGAATGAATGAATATTTAAATTTATCTTGAACCCATTTTGTACCTAGTTATGTTTCTTATATAATTGGATACAAATATTACTCATTCCGTGTTTTGGTATGGAATTTTTCATCTGTTATTCATATCCCAACATCAAAGTTACATTCCATTTTCATAATCTATCATCGTATCTATTTTACCTTGGCTTCAAAATTACTAATGGAATAAGATCTCTGCCTTAAATGGAGTCATACTTTCCCTTATTTTGTGCAATTATATTTAACACAGTAAATAAACTATTTTGATATTTTTCTCACTTTGCTACTTTATACTTTTCAAAGAAAGACACTACTTATTTTATTTACCTTGTAATAAATATAGACTTGTATCTACTTTTTTAGAATTAAATGACTACTTAGCCCTGTCTACCCCTCTGTTCCCCTACTACATACGTAATGCCAAAATCAGAGTATGTATTTGTAAGCAACATAATAAATATTTACATAAATGTTTGTGACTGATTTGATATGTGAGTAGAATTGAGTGTTTCAGAAAAGAAGCTCCTTTTACTGACCTCTTATCTTTCCAATTAAAGAAATAATAGATTGTATCTTTTAAATATTAGGTTTTAGAAAAAAGCTGACTGCAGAGCAACTATATCCTTCATTGCTCCACTTCCTTTTTTGTTATTCCCCCGCCCCCCCTCAGAATGCCTCCAATAAAACTAGTGAGACATACCTGGCCATTGACTATCGAATTGTTTTTATTCTTTGTGTGTGCGGTTGCAGCCATTATTTTTGATTACCTTTCCTGGCATGATCACAATTTCCTGTAATATTTCTTTTTTCTCTCAAGGGAAATTAATGTCTGTTCCCAGCATTTGTCCCTTATTTTCTTTGTGAAAACTGAGACAAGGAAGTAAAAAATTAATTTAATATTTTAGCAATGTCTGTTTCGTTGGTCGATAATTTATTCTTACAATTTTTACTCTGCAGGCATCTTCAGAGTGACCTCTGGTCCTTCATATGCTGGAAACACATTTCCTATAATATTTTGACCTCCTGTGATATTTTTCATTCATTCCTCACTTTGGCTTTCCCTTTTGTTCTGCTCTCACAACTGTGCCCTTTGTCTCTTTCCTGAAACTCGGCACAACCAATATTTCATACTTCATATCTGAGCTTCTCATATACTTGATTATTTTTTACAAATCATTTTTTATCCATATTGTATTTTTTAAATTTCTATGGTATTTACTTTTAGCTTACACATAAACACAATCCTGTGGGAACACAGAACATTAATTTACTTTGGAACATGCTCCAATTTTTCTTCCCTTTTTTTTTTGTTTTATTCTATGAAATAAAAAAAATCTCATCACTTTTTTTTTACACTAAACACAATGCTGTAGGTTACCGATACCTTATTTTCTCATTTATTGGTTTCTTTATTTCCTCACTAGTTTCAAGACACTCCTTAGCATTTCCTTATTTCTTATTATACTTGTGTACTGTATAGGAATCTTGGGACTTGGCTCTATGTTATTTGCTAATAAAAGTTAACACAGTAATGTGACCCTACACATGGACTCTTTCTTCTTTTAGCTATAAGCAGTTATTCATGTTCATATCATACAAAGGACATATGTATATGGATCTCAATCATTTGTCTCCAATTTAGTTTTCGTGTTTCAGATATTTTATACTTTCTTACCATTTTTTATATTTCTGAAACATAATTTTTGAACATAGTTATTTTGTATCTCTCTATAAATATATCCTATACTTTTTAACCCTTTGTAACCCATTCTCTTTTTTCAATTAAACTCTTTAGTTTGAGATTGTTGTAACTGTTGTTTTTTGTTTGTTTGTTTTGTAGGTTTCATGTATAAATAGATTTTCTTATAATTTCCATTTTGTTATATTTCCTGCTTGGAAGTAGCTTATTTATTCTTTCAGTGTACAAGTACCACGTAAATGTCAGATGCAGTAAGCTGGGGGAGACAATAGACAAATGACCATTATCTCCACCCTTATGAATAGCATACTTTAACAAATATTTCTAAAATAAATATTTAAAATGTATTAAAATTGCCATTAAAGTTTTAGATAAATGTGATGGCTGTAAAAAAAAAAAAAAACGGGAAAGACCCTTGTGAAAAATTAGGTTTGAAATTTTAGGATGAGGTCAGAAAAATTTCTCTTGGGACATTATCTTTAAGCTAAGATTTAAAGCAACAGTAATTATTTAATTGTGTTAACCGGGGTGCCTCTCAAAATCAGAGACTATGGGAGATTATCCCAAGGCTCAGGAGTTTTGAAAGACCAGGGAGAATTATAAAAGAAGGAGGAGTTAATCTGTGCCATGAGCTACTGGGGCTCAACCTTGCCGGAACTTCTAGAATTTTTCTCTACTGATAGTATAAGAAGAACCACTGATCCATTACTCCCTTTCCCCATTGGTCAAGGGTTTACTCAGATATTTTTAACTATCAGTACTTCCTGATTGCACCTGTGTGCATGCCCGCCAGCTCTACCTGCCTTTCCCATTCCACTGTGTGGGTAAAACCTCCAGGCAGAAAGTGAATGATGCAATTTGCAACCTGGATTTGAAACATGGTCATCTTGAAAAGGTTTTACATCTTCACACTGCCATTTCCTGAATCTAGGGCTGAAGTGAGAGATGGGGCCCAGAGTACATGAAGTGAACCTCAAGATATCTTGGTCCACCAGGGAAACTGTTAAAGAATCAAAATTTGCAAAATTCCAAAGACAGCAAATAATTGGACATATTAAAAAAAAAATTAAAGAAGTCCCGTGACCTAGAGAGGAATGGAGGGAAATAAAGGAGGAGTCTTCATTGAGACTAAAGTGTAGCTGTTATGTTAAATGATACTCTATTCAGTTATTGAAGAATTAATTAGGATTTGAAATGTGCTACACGAGAAAATTATTCCTTATTTCTGAATTGTGACCTTGTATTTCCAGTACTCTTCTGTATTTTTCCCATGTCATAGTATTTAAACTAAGAATTGGATTGACAATATATTTTTTTCCGTATAAAAACTATCATTTTAGATTGTAGGCCACGAAAAGAAGAGCTGCTCGTGGATCAGGAAGCCACTTCTGGTTCCCAACCAGCTGTGTCTGAGGAAGTCCAAGGTGTGGCAGGTGTGCATGATTAACATCTCTGATGTAGATGGTGTAGGTGAGTTCAGCATTTTACCCATGTATTTCAAACCATTCTTCTCCAATCTGCTCTAGATGGATAAGTGGCACCTGCAACCATCAATATGTGCCACCTACATGCTTTGTCCCTGGCTGGTTTGGCTCAGTGGATTGAGCGTCGGCCTGCGAGCTAAGTGTCGCTGGTTCGATCTTCCAGTCAGGGCACATCAGAGAAGGAAAGCTCTGACTCCAAAAAACCTCCGCTGCCTTGCGGCATACCTCTTCAGGGGAAAGGCTAAGGGAGTAAACCCCGACAGAAAATCCGGAGCCGGAGTCCCTAAGGCGGTTTGACGTTGTAGTCAACACCGGCAACTCCTGCGGCGCACCTGAAGCCAAGCTGTATTGACTCCGTCTTTCCCTTGGATCCTACAGCTGCAAAGAGAGGGGGGGTCTGCTGCATGGGCAACAGCTGGCCCTCCATATCACCCTGCCCAGGCTCTGTAGCTTCAGCTTCACTGGAGAGGACACTCCAGTGTCATCGCAAGATGTCGATTCAACACGGGAGGAGACAGATACCGTGTCACTCCCGAGTTGGACTGCACAGCCATTCTCGGCGGTGCAGATAGACTCTTAAGAAGCTACACCATCGTCTCTCGAGACGGACAGCTGCCGACGACGACGACATGCTTTGTAGAGAAAGGAGGATCTTGAATGATCTACCCTTGAAAGTTAGGAGAAGAAAAACAAACCAAGGCTATTGGATTTAGAAAATATGTCATAAACTTTAATGGTTGCTAATAACCTTTAGTTCAGAAAACTGGTTGACTCCAGATCACTTTAGATTTATATATAACTGTAAGATGCCTAATTTCTGGGAAGCTAATGTACAGCACAGTGACTATAGATAATAAACTATATTGTATATTTAAAATTTGCTCAGAGTAATTTTTATGTTATCACCTCACACACATTGTGAAATGATTACCACAAAGCTAAGTAACATCTATCACCTCATATCATTTCACAATGCATAGGTATATTAAATCATCATGTTGTACAATTTAAATTTATACAATTTCTATTTGGTAATTGTAGCTCAGTAAAGCTGGAAAAAAAAAGAAAAACTACAGAAGGAGCCCATGTGTTCTTTAGCCAGTTTTCCTCCAGTGGTAACATCCTGCAAAACTGTAATACAACAGCGCAACCAGGATATTGACAGTGACACAGTAAAACACAGAACACTGGAATCCTCACAAGGATCCCTAATGTTGCCATTTTAAAGCCACACTCACTTGTCATTTCAAGAAATTTTATATATAGCATGGTAATGGATTTATGGTGGGCCCGTCTCTGTGGGCCTCCCATAGTGTACCCACGCCAGAGCACATTGCAGCCTCGAACTGTTGCCCAGCCTCCGTATCTGTGGGCTGTGAGCACCGAGGGAGGTTGTACAGTGTGAAAAAAAAATTTTATATAAGTGGAATAATATATATGTAAACTTTTTGGATAGCCTTTTTGTCACAATGCACAATTCTCTAGAAATTCATCTATATTATACAGGTCTCAATAGTTTTTCCTTTTTTTTTAAAGTAGTATTCCTTGATATGTGTATACTACAATATATTTAACCATTCACCTGTTTTAATATATCATGGTGGCTTCCAGGTTTTTGGCATTAGAATAAAGTTGTCATAAATATTTATTTTTTGTGTGTGAAGCTCTTTTTATTTCTTTGTGACAAATGTCAAGGACCACAATTGCTGGATCATTTTGTAATTGCACATTGAGTTTTTAAAGAAACTGCTAAAATGTTTTCAGAGTGGCTGTACCATTTCCCCACTAGCAATGTATGAATGATCCAATCTCTCTGCATCCTTGCCACGATGTGGCATTGTCACCATTTTTAAAATGTATCTGTTCTCATAGATGTTCATATACAGGCATACCTTGGACGTACTGCAAGTTCAGTTCCAGGCCAGCGCAATAAAGCTAATGTAACAATAAAGCAAATCATAATCTTTTTTGCTGGTGGAGGGTCTTGCCTTCAATTTGTAAAATACACATCTGTGAAGCACAATAAAAAACAAGGCATGCCTATATTTTCTGGAAAAGACTGAGAAGAATTGGTATCATATCTTACTTAAACATGGGTAGAATTCACCAGTGAAACCCTCTGGGGCTAGTAGTTTCTTTATGCAAGGTTACTAATTATTCAACATCTTTATTAAATTTAGGCCTATTAAGAGTATCTATTTCTCTTTTTAGGATTTGGTAGATTTTGACCTTCTAGGAACTAGTCCATTTTATCTAAATTATCAAATCTGTGGGCATAGAATTGTTGATTGTATTCCTTTATTTCAGTAGCTGTGCTTGTCAAGGGTCAGAGTGGTCATTTAAGACAACAAACCACAATAAAAGTAAAACATATGTCACGCCTTTAATTGCTGTAATAGTTTAAAACAAAAGGTAAAACCTGAGAAAGCACCAGCGCCTCCTCATCCCCTCTTCCAGTTTTCCCGTTGGAATGGTGCTAGTTACGGACCAGGTGGATTAGTACACACGTGGAAACTATCTGAATACCAAGGAGCTCTGAACAGAAGACTCCTGTGGTTTTGTGGACCAGCAGAACTTGGTGTGTGGGAGCTCAGAGTGAACAGGCACTGAATAAAGGATTGGAGTGAAGAAGAATATCTTCAAGTTCTGTCCCCGTAAAAGGGTCTCGGTAGAGGTACCTGAGACAGGCCTCGGCTGAGAGAGTGGCGTCTGAATCAAAGCACCGGAGCTTGGGGGTATATATTACATAACAGCAGAGCGGACTAGCACCAGTACCTGACTGTGGCTCCCCCTGAGGCTATTGCTGTGAAGAGGGCGGCTTCTCAGCGGTGAGGCCTGCCTGCTAGGTAAGCTTTTGTAATGGTCTACATTTGGTCCTCGGAGATTACACATAGGGTTTTGGTCAGGATTTGCGGCCTCAATGACCCCCTCTTTTATTTCTGATATTGGTAATTTTTTTCTTGGTTAGACTCACTAGAGGTTTGTTTATTTATTACTGTTTTTAAAGAACCAGTTTTTGTTGTCATTGAATTTTTTCCAGAGAATCGTGTTTTCAATTCCATTGACTTCTCTAATATTTCTTTCTTTCCATTGCTTACTTTGGATTTAATTTGCTCTTTCTCTAGTTCTGTAAGATGGAAGCATAGGTTATTCATTTGTACATCTTTCCTTTTTTCTAATACATGTATTAAATGACAAATATGTTTCTTTAAGTACTGCTTTTACTGTATTTCACAAATTTTGATAAGTTGTATTTCTATTTTCATTTAATTTCAAAACTAGTATTTTCTTGAAATGTCTATTTTGACTAATGTGTTATTTATAGGTGTGTTGTTTAATCTCCAATATTTTGGGTGAATATGCTTTTCAGATCAAAGAAACTGAGGTAGTAATAAGGCTTCATTTTAAAAGTTTATGTAAACTTGGTTAGGAGTTGGGTTATAGTAAATGTTTGCTATAAGTAGTTTTCCAGAGGCTTAAAATTCCTCTAGTGTCCTGTTTGTTTGTTTGTTTTGTTTTCATCTCTTTTTGCCTTTGGGCTTCCCAAAGAAGTCCTCATCATACAGTCTGTCTTTCATATCTTCCGTTGTATTAATGTACTGGAACCCTGTCGGCATGTTGGTAAATTGTAAGGCAGAGAATGCTTTCTGTAATTTTGTGACTTAAAATCTTAGTCATTTAGTGGACCCATATCCTGAGCTGTAAACTTAACAAGTTGTTAAGTCTTTTTTGTTTTTGTTTTTTAAGTTTCTCCTTCTTCCTTTCAGCTGGAACCAAAAATTATAGAAGAGAATCAAGTCAAGATATGCCTTTCCCCAGGTGGGATAAGGCTCTCATAGAGGACTTTGTAATGCAAAGCACTCTGGGCATATTTTGAAATAGTTACCTTTTCCCTCCCCCTGCCAGAACCAGAAGAACCTAATGGGTGCTTTTGAATTAAAACCCATGAAACTATGGAGCCCCCTAAGACTGTGACCCCAGGAGTTTTTCAAACTCAAGTTATTCCACAATAAGCCTGCAGTAACTCATCAAAATTACCTCTGAAGTGTTACTACCTGTGCCTGGTTTGCACAGCTTCTCTTCCAAACAAGCCTATCTCAGTTGTGACTGCATTAGCTGGGTCTCCAGAGTTTGGAGTGGTGCTTTACACTTTCACTTAAGTTATCTGAAGCTCCAAGAACACCTGTTGACTTTCAGTTCATCCAGATTGTTTTTGTTGTTGTTTTACGTATATGAAAGAGATAGGATTATTTTTTGCTCCCTGATGTGAAGCAATTGGCATATACCGAATCATTGATTATAAATGAGCCACATATGCAGAAAGTGTTTGCCCTACCCTTGTTCCATGTTTTGTACTCCATATCTTCTTTACCATATTGTAGATTCTATATGTGTTATAGTCTCATCACTTCTTAAAAAGCTTCCTGCCTCAGTGTTAATTTATTTAATTATTTGAAATTCATTAAGACAGTATAGGTACTCATGTGTTAAGATTATAAACTTAACTTTCTGGGAACTAAACAATTTGGCACCAAATAAACATGTAATTCTTTACAGCTATTCATCCACCAAAATAGTGCATTTTGCACTTTGTACAAAATCATCTGTTTTTTTCAAATGTTAGCTGCTAAACTCACAGCCTAGCAAATCATAATCCTACCTTTTCTAAATCCTATCTTGGAAAGGAAATCTTGTCTAGAGAAACAGAGGAAATTTAATACAGCTTCAGGTGAATGAGTAAGCCTTAACTTTGTCTCCACAAAATCTGCACCAGCTGTCACATAGTGACACCCAGGGTTTTAATGCAAAACACATGTGTGCTTTATCATGCCATATCCAACATCCTGAGAAAACTGGTCATTTTGATAGGTTTTTTGTTAGTTACTTTAGATAGTAATTTTTCTTAAGATTCTTAAAGAAAAAGAGTTGAAATAGCAATTAAGTAAGGATTGATAAAACACTTTCTGTAAAAATGTTACCAAAGTTTCTTAGAATTATTCATATTCACATGTTCATTCTATAGGAGGTTTCACTCAGTGGGAAATGACCTTATCATCCCAGTAGGAAGTAAACTCCTCATCTCAAATTGAAAACTTAATTAGCAGTCTTACCCTTTGGGAGTATAAAGATTTTATATTCATTTTCTAGTGTATTTTAGAGAATCAAGGGTTCCTGAGTTGTCTGATTTACACTAAAGGTCAGGAGCGCTCCATGATTTTCCTCATGGGGACTCCTGACTTTATCTTACATAGTCAGTCAAACTGAGGGTTAAATTTTTAAGATTACAGGGCTTTCATGAAGTCCTTCAGAATTTTTTATTATACTAATCTTGTACTTCTCCAAGTATTAAAATCGAAAGCAAAAGAACCTAGACTAAACTAAATTTGGTTTCCAAATGAATGTCTTACTGTTTTTCTCAGAAGTTAATTCTCTTAAGATGCTATGCAGTAGCTCAGTGGAAAACATATCAGGTAAAAGATCTATTTTTAGTACTTGAGATATGAAGCAAAACTCAGTTACTATGGTTAAGCTTTCTGTTTTTTTGCTTGTTTATTTGTAAGCTTTAGTTTCTAATTGTTGGGAAATTCCAATATGATTTATGGTGTATTTATATCTTCTTACCTCTTTTGCTTTCTTGTACACATTGTTTTTTACTATCAAAGTGTTTTTGGACATTTGTGAAGTAATTACATCAAGGTAGAAGGCACTAATGGACTGGCGAATAATTCCAGTCCATTCCCCCCAACATCTCAGCATTTCAGTACTTGTTTAAAAGCAACAAATGTCAAAGATTAGTAAGAAATTTTCTTAATGGTGCTAGAAAGTACTAAAAAGTATGCTAGACTGTCTCAATTAATGTCTTGATTTGATCTCTATCAATCCCAACTGGTCTACCTGATCATGGAGCATGGTCCATCGAGAAAGCTCCAGCATGAGACCTCACAAACCACTTTGACACGTTTGATCTGTCACAGCACCTTCTCCATACACTGCAGAAATCTTTTTTCGGTTTCAGTTGCATTTTCACCTTTTTTGAAATAATAAAGCATAATATGATGAAAATGTTGCGTATTTTCTTCCATCTTCAATATTGAAATGACTACGCAAAAATTCACCAATTTTGATGTTTTTTTTAAATGCATGCTGACATGACAGCTGTCACAATACAATCTAAAAAAAACAGTTTTGAATGAAGTTAAAGACAACTAAGTGCTATTAGAGCCATCTTTTGTAAAAAACAAAACAAATATTTTGGCCAACCTTATGTATATTCTTTAGTTAACATGGGTAAGGAGTTAATTTTAGATGACCAAATCATTAAAATGCAATAATATAGTACTCATAAAAAGATATTGAAAGGAATCTATTTTATTTTGTGTCTGTTATGGCAGAAAGGTATTTTATTGTTCCTAAGCACCCATATTCTCAATATAAGTTAAAATTTAATTAATATAGAATTTAAATGAAAAGTTGGAAGAGGAGATTTGGTTGTGACTTCAAACCAACATAAAAGTATATTAACACATTGTTATTAATAGTTGCCACTACTAAACATAACACTTTAGTTGCATGTATTTAACTCATTTGTAAAAGAATTTATAGATGAGGAAATTGAGCTGAAAAGAAGCTAAGAAGCTAAGGTTTATCTGAACCAGATCTGTATTCTGCCAAGGTCAGGATTCCAAACTACATCTTAACTTTGTCTTACAGGACTTCAATATGTAATTAAACTGGAAGTGATCAATATTCAAATCTCATTTTTTAATTTAAGGGCCAGAAAATTTGGCCTTGTTTTTATAAGTTTAATTCCACTGTTTAACAAAAAATAGTAGTCATGAAAAATATGGGAACCCCTTTTAATCTCAGAATAGAAAATATTGGGTTTGAAGCTCTTTATGAAGAAATAGTTTATTTAGTATTATTACAGCCATTCATTAGAAAGATCATAACTCAAAAACTTCCTGGTTTTTTGATTTTCAAATATTGAAATAAAATATTTAAATGTTTATACAAAATTTTCCATAGAAAATTGGAGCAAACTATTTACCTGTGTTTCTGGGGGTCAAAGGATATGTATTTTTGTTTTACTTTCAGCAATAGTAAGTTTTGCTTGTTTTTAAGTTGAGACAGTTTTCCAAAGCTCTAGCTTACTATTCACTCACAGGATTATAACCTCATTAAGCTTCTAAAGGATCCTAGCCTTAATATCCATGTTCAGCCCATCTGGTCCTTGGAGTTTCCCTCTTCATTACTCTTCTTTGTCTTCTCTTTCTCCTCACTTATATCTTTCTTCTTCCTCACACTTCCCCATAAACTGTTTCCTATTATGAAAAATGATGAAAAACAACTCTCGCATTATTTTAATGTGGCTTTATCACTAAGTCCAGGGCATTCTTACCATGTGACTTAACTAGAGACAAACAGCTGTTCTGAATTAGATAGAACATTATTTTTTTCCAGTACAGTTGAGTTGGGTCAAAGTTGTAAAAAATCAATCACAGATGTTTCAAATCCTGGCCATCGTAACTCTTTAGCACTTATTGTTTATACCATTCATTTGGAGCAGAGCATATGCTACCTTATATTTTAAGTTATTTTTTGAAGTCCCTTTTCCCTGTATTTCATTATAAGCTTCAAAGCTGACATAGCCCAACTTTCTTGCAGACGTTGTATCTAACCTTGCACACCACATATGTTACATACATACTTTCTAATAACATAATTCAAATCAGTTATCATGTATTGAGTGCCTACTGTTGACTCAAGAAAAAATAATAGGATATTACATCAGAGAATCTTCAAACCAATGCTCAGGGGGATTACAGATGCTTTGGAAGGAAAACACGTACTAAACTAATTCAGAGTTTCTTGAGAACAGTGCTACATAAGAAGGTGCAAGGTAGGGCATAGGGAAAACTATTTACTTCATCCAGATTTATAAAAACATTAATAAAGCATTACCATTTGTGACTTTTCTCAGAGGGAAAACATTTCAGTTGACTGACATTGAAGGTAGTACATAATCAACATTTATTGATCACATACTAATAGGGATGTTTCTTGAATTGGCAAATAAAATGAAAGACTTAAGGTTAGGAATGACCTAAGCAAATTTATCTGATTCAATTAGAACACAGTGAGTCTGAAGGTAAGAGGTAAGAAAGGAGCCTATAATTTTAACTATCATGTGATTATGGGAAATGTGGTAGGCAGAAAAATGGCTCCTTACAATGTCCACACCTTAATTTCTGAGAGCCTGTAAACATCAGAAAATAACTTTGGGGATGTGATTGAAAGTATGAACCTTGAGAGAGGCAGGTTAACCTGGAATATCTGGGTGGGTATAATCAAATACCATGAGTTCAAATAATGTGGTCAGAGAAAGATGAGCTGCACCTGGCTTTGAATATGAAGTAAGAGAGCCTTGAGCCCTGCAATGCAGGCTGCCTGTTAAGTGCTTTGGAAAGGGCAACAGTGCAGAGCTTCTCTTAGAGCTTCTAGAAACAAACACGGACCTTCTGATGCCTTAAATTTAACCTAGTGAGACCCATGTTGGAGTTCTGACCCACAAAACTTGAAATTGATAAACTTATGATGATTTAGTGTTCTAACTTTATGGTAATTTCTTAGAGTAATGAGAAAAAACTAATACAGTGTCAAATAATACTATATAGTTAAAATTAATTTGCAGTATTAGGCTATAAAGAAATAAAAGCTTTTGAACAAGGCGGTGATGCTGATTAATTTTATACATATTAGGAAAATAATGTCACTTCTTGTTTTTAACATGTAAGGCAAGGAAAATTAGATGTAGAAAAATAGTTTACAGAGAAAATGAAAAAATATATAAAACTACCTTGCTTTAAATAGAAATTGGAAATTCCAGTGTAATCTTTGTGAGACATACAATATATTTAATAGAATTTATAACTGTTGGAGGGAAAGTTTTAAATATAAGAAAAGTACCTTTATTCTGTATTATAGTATTTCCAAATATATTATAGAATTGAATGAAGTTTAGAGTGACCACTTACATAATCACAACCAAGATTTTATCATTGGTATTATTATACATGCTTCATCATACATACCTTCATGTGTCCATCCTTCTATCTAGCATCAATTCATGCCATTTAATACACTTCAAAGCAACTTTCAAATTCAATAGGATTCACCCAAATGTTTTAATTATCAATATCTGCAGTTTCATATTTGCTTATTTTTTCCTTAAATGTAAACTTACATAAAGTGAAATGTATCAATTGTAATTGCTTACTAAAGTGTTTACAAATGCCTACAACCATGCAACTCAAAACTCTACCCAGATATAGAATATTATCTAGAAGTTCACCTCATCTTTGATTGTGTACTAGAAAGAGCTTAAACTCACAAGAACCAATTTTCTATACTTTTTCTCAGTTCTGTTTGGTGACATAATGTTGGTAGTTGAAATTGGTCATGGGCATAGTATTTACAACATAGAAATAGACAAATACTTCAAATTACCTAAGAACTCCCCCACTCCCCTGAAAAGCTCAAGATACTCATGTTTCTGGTGTTTTCACACAAAAAGATTTAGCTTTACCTGTGCTAAAATTTCATAAAAATGGAATTGTATAGCATGAATGTCTTTGGTAAGGTAACAAACTCAGCTGAATAATTGATATTCATCTTATTTGCTTCATGTATAAGTAGTCTGTCCCTTTTCATGCTGATTAGATTTTAAGTGTATAAACAGACCACCATTTAAGTCACTTCCTTGTGGATACTTGGATTGGGTCTAGTTTTTAGCTGTTATGACTAAAAGCTTTTGTGAGTGTTCTTGTACAAATATTTTTGTAAACATATTTTTTAATGCTCTTGGGTAGTCAAGCTTGCTTTGGTTCATTTTGTAGAGGTATGTTTAACTTTATTTAAAAAGAAAAAAAAAAGACATTGGGTCTAAGTGGTTGCATTATGTTATATTCTCATGGCAGAACAGTGTAACTACAATGCAGGACAGTTACAGTCACCCACATCATCTCCGAAACTGGGTACTTTCAGTCTTTTTATTTTAGATGTTTTAGTGAATGTGTAGTGATATCATTTTGTAATGTCAAATTTTATTTTCCTGATGTCCGATGCTGTTAAATAGTTTTGTTTTTTTCTGGCTACTTGTATATCTTCTTTTGTTAAATTTCTATCCAATTTTACAATTCTTCACTGATTACTTGTCTTTATCATTGAGTTGTAGAAGTTTTTATATTTGGTAACAGTCCTTTGTCAGGTATCTATTTTAAGAATCTCTGTGTATAGCTTGCCTGTTCAATTTTTTTAATGTTGTAAAAGTTTATTTTTTAAAATATAAACACTAAGGTATTCCAGGACTATTTGTTGAAAAGCCTTCTCTTTCCCAATTATTCTTTGATGCCTCATTTATTAAATATTAAATTATTATTGAAATGTATGTCTATGCCTGTCTACCTTATTTTTATTCTGCTAGTTACTTTTGAGAATATAATATTAACTATAATTTACATTAAATGTCCAGAACTTATCTGTCTTATAACTTGAAGTTAGCATCCTTTGACAAATACCGTCCCTTTCCCTCCACCTCCAAACCCCAGTCCCTGGCAATTACCATTCTACTCTCCAATTCTATGAGTCTGGCTTTTTTATTTTTATTTTTTTTTTTAATTTAAATCTTTATTAATTATTTTATTCAAATCCTTCATTATGTTTAATTTTTTTTAATGTTTTTTATTGATTATATTGTTACAACAGTTCCAATTTTCTCCCCCTTGCTCCCCTCCCCCCAGCACCCCCCTCCCCCAGCAATCCCCCCCAAGTCCATACCCCTGGTTCGTAAAAATTAACTATCCCCCCCCTCTCAAATATTAGGACCCTTTGTAATCTTGTAAAGGACAATGGGCGAAGGTCTCAAGCTCCTCTAGCTGCTTCAAGCTGGACATGGTCGTCGTCCTACCTACCCTTGGGTCCAGAAAACCCTAATAAGAGTGGGGGTGTGGAGGGGAGGGTGGCCTTCCCACATGGGGAAGGATCGTGCAGACTCCAGGTCAGTTGGCTGCCTCCGGTCAACGGCGTGCTTGGTTCAACAGGCTGGTGTCCTTGTTGTGTTCTGAGGGCAACAGATTTGGCGAAAAGGGTTAAAAGACATCATTCAATCCATAACTACTAGATGACAAAAGGCAGGTATTAATTTTTCAATGTTCCATATTAGGGAAAAAAAAAAGTTTCTTTGTAAGAAGGTGTGCTAGGCACATCTCGCCTGTCCAAAACCCTTTTGCCCATTATACTTAGTTTGGGCTGAGGTAAATAGTTTAGGTTTTTCCCCCTCTCAGACCTCTGGGCCTTTTCTGTCCAAGCCATTAGGATAGAAAAGAGAAACCCGTTTTAAAGTGAAGCCCACAGACCACCCCATTCTTCCCCAACCCAGCCATTTAGTTCAGCCAAACCGTTGAGTCTCAGGAGGCAGCGCTGCAGAGAGGATTAAGTGAGGCTTATGCGTACAGATAATCACTCAGATAATGCGATCATAGGCTTATGTCCTTTGAAAACAAAAAACACGTGTTAATTTATGTAACATAACCCGCAAACAAGTCTCTAAATCTGGAGAAGAAACTTTTAAGACAGTTAGTTGCCCTGTTTTATACTCTACTACTGATCATTGTGATTTTCCTTGAATAATAATTTTTCTCCCTAAGGTTACCCTCCTTGTCTTTAAAGGGACTACATTAAGTCCATTTTTAATTTATCCTGTTCGTTTGCATAAACATAACAAGAGCAGCAAATGATCACTTATGATCTTTAGTTCTGCTTTGCTGGAACTTACCCAAGGAATATTTGGGGTGACCTTCAGTCTGTTCTTCAGGGCACAGAAGCTGTGCCACATATCTGGCATTCATCCTTGCCTGTACACACCTGTTTTTTCCAAGTCTTTCTGGTCTTTCCTTGTGCCTTAAGGTCCCTTCTAGCCATCTTTCAGGAAAACAACCTTCGTTCCTTCCCTGGAAAGATTGCTGTGGACCGCACAACCAACCATGGTACCAGGCCTTTTATCTCACGGGCTTTTATTACCTTTGAAAGTCATTCCCAGTTCCTCAGGGCTTTCTGGTAACAATCTGAGCCCAAGTATGTTTCCTTTAGGCTTGACATTCCAGTCAAAGACTTGGTCAAAAAAAAAAAAAGAACTTCTGTTGACAACTGGTCTTATTAGTTCTATGCAAAGGAACTTATGTCATTACTTACTTGTTTAGATGCCAAACTCTGGAGGGATCAAATAGGGAGAAAAATATACAACGTGAAGGAAAATCTTTGTCCTAATATTCACTGAACTGGCATTTCCATTCTTCATATTTTCATTTTTCCCCACTAAAAAATTTTTGTTTTTCCATTACAGTTGTCTCACTTTTTTAGCCCTCTTGTTTCCCTGCACCCTGTCCCTCCCCTCCCCCACATTTAGTCCCCACTCAGTTGCACCTGTCTGTGGGTCATTCATATATATATATATTTTTTAACTTGACCCATCACCTTACACCTTTCTTTTCCTCCCCCCCCGCCCCCCTTGTTACTGTTAGTCTACTTCTTGTTTACATACCTCTGGTTCAATTTTGCTCATTTGTTTGTGTTGTTCATTAGTTTCCTGTAATAGGTGACAGCATAAGGTATTTTTCTTTTGTTGCCTGGCTTATTTCACTAAGCATAATTTTCTCTAGTTCCATCCATGTTGTTGCAAATGGTAGAAGTCCCTTCTTTCTTTCTGCTACATAGAATTCCATTGTGTAAATGTACCACAGTTTTTTGATCCACTCATCTACAGATGGGCACTTAGGTTGTTTCCAGCACTTGGCTATTGTAAATAGTGCTGCTATGAACATTGGAGTGCAAAGGTTCTTTTGAATTGGTGTTTCGGGATTTTTTGGATATAATCCTAGCAATGGAATTGCTGGTTCAAAAGGCAGTTCCATTTTTAGTTTTTTAAGGAAATTCCAAACTGTTTTCCACAGTGGCTGCACCAATCTGCATTCCCACCAGCAATGCACCAGGGTTCCCGTTTCTCCGCATCCTCTCCAGCACAAGTTGTTTGTTGATTTGTTGATGATTGCCATTTTGACTGGTGTGAGGTGGTATCTCATTGTGGTTTTTATTTGCATCTCTCTGATGGCTAGTGATGTTGAGCATACTTTCATATGTCTATGGGCCCTCTGTATGTCTTCTTTGGAGAAGTGTTTGTTCAGGTCCTTTGCCCATTTTTTAATTGGGTTGTCTGTCTTCTTGGTGTTGAGTCGTATGAGTTCTTTATATATTTTGGAGATCAATCCTTTGTCTGAGATGTCATTGGCGAATATATTTTCCCATATGGTTGGTTTCCTTTGCATCTTGCTGATGTTTTCTTTAGCTGAGCAGAAACTTTTTCGTTTGATGTAGTCCCATTTGTTTATTCTTTCCTTTATTTCCCTTGCCTTAGGAGATATATCAGTGAAAATGTTGCTACGTGGGATATCTGAAATTTTCCTGCCTATTTTTTCCTCTAGGACTTTTATGGTGTCACGGCTTACATTTAAGTCTTTGATCCATTTTGAGTTTATTCTGGTGTATGGTGTGAGCTGGTGGTCTAGTTTCATTTTTTTGCATGTCCCTGTCCAGTTCTCCCAACACCATTTGTTGAAGAGGCTCTTTTCATTCCATTTGATGTTCTTTCCCCCTTTGTCAAATATTAGTTGACCATATGAACCTGGGCTTATTTCTGGGCTCTCTATTCTGTTCCATTGATCTATATGTCTGTTTTTATGCCAGTACCAGACTGTTTTGATTACCGTGGCCTTGTAGTATAGTTTGATATCGGGTATTGTGATTCCTCCTACTGTGTTCTGCCTCAAAATTGTTGTGGCTATTCGGGCTCTTTTTTGGTTCCATATAAATTTTTGAAGTATTTGTTCTAGGTCTGCGAGATATGTTGCTGGTATTTTAATAGGGATTGCATTGAATCTATAAATTGCTTTGGGTAGTATGGACATTTTAATGATGTTGATTCTTCCCATCCATGAGCATGGTATACGCTTCCATTTATTTGTATCTTCTTTAATTTCTTTCTTCAGTGTTATGTAGTTTTCTGTGTACAGGTCTTTTACCTCTTTGGTTAAGTTTATTCCTAGGTATTTTATTTTTCTTGTTGCTATGGTAAATTGAATTTTTCTTTCAGTTTCTATCTCTGAGTTTTTATTGTTGGTGTATAAAAATGCCTTCGATTTCTTAATATTGACTTTGTATCCTGCTATTTTGCCGAATTCACTTATTAGATTGAGTAGTTTTTTTGTGGAGTCTAAAGGATTTTCTATGTACACTATCATGTCATCTGCAAATAATGACAGTTTTACTTCCTCTTTTCCAATTTGGATGCCTTTTATTTCTCTTTCTTGTCTGATTGCTGTGGCTAGAACTTCCAAGACTATGTTGAATAGGAGTGGAGAGAGCGGACATCCTTGTCTTGTTCCTGATTTCAGGGGGAATGCTCTCAGTTTTTGCCCATTGAGTATGATGTTGGCTTCAGGTTTCTCATATATGGCCTTTATTATGTTGAGGTATGCTCCCTCTATTCCCATTTTGCTGAGAGTTTTTATCATAAATGGGTGTTGTACTTTATCAAATGCTTTTTCCGCATCTATTGATATGATCATGTGGTTTTTGTCTTTCATTTTGTTTATGTGGTGTATCACGTTTATTGATTTGCGAATATTAAACCATCCTTGCATCCCTGGGATGAATCCTACTTGATCGTGGTGTATGATCTTTCTAATGTGTTGCTGGATCCGGTTTGCCAATATTTTGTTGAGGATTTTAGCATCTATGTTCATCAGCGATATTGGTCTGTAGTTTTCTTTCTTTGTTGTGTCTTGACCTGGTTTTGGAATTAGGGTTATACTGGCTTCATAGAACGAGTTTGGGAGTCTTCCCTCTTCTTGTATCTTTTGGAATAGTCTGAGGAGGATAGGAGTTAGTTCTTTCCTAAATGTTTTGTAGAATTCACTTGTGAAGCCATCTGGTCCTGGGCTTTTGTGTGCTGGGAGTTTTTTGATTACTGCTTCAATTTCGCTAGCTGTTATTGGTCTATTCAGACTTTCTGCTTCTTCTTGATTCAGTTTGGGCAGACTATAGTTTTCCAGGAATCTGTCCATTTCCTCCAGGTTGTCAAATTTCTTGCCATACAGTTGTTCGTAATAACTTCTTATAATTCTTTGTATTTCTGTGGTATCAGTTGTGATTTCTCCTCTTTCATTTCTGATTTTATTTATTTCGGTTCTCTCTCTTTTTTTCTTGATGAGCCTGGCTAAAGGCTTGTCAATTTTGTTTATCTTTTCAAAGAACCAGCTCCTACTCTTGTTGATCTTTTGAATTGTTACTTTAGACTCTATGTCATTTAATTCTGCTCTGATCTTGATGATTTCCTTCCTTCTACTTGATCTGGGTTTTGCTTGTTGTTCTTCCTCTAGTTCTTGTAGCTGTAGGGTTAAATTTTTTATTAGAGATTCTTCTAGCTTTTTTAGGTAGGCTTGTATTGCTATGAACTTTCCTCTTAAGACTGCTTTCGCTGTATCCCATAGGTTTTGGGTTGTTGTGTGTTCATTATCATTGGTTTCCAGGAACTTTTTGATTTCTTCCTTGATGTCATTGTTAACCCATTCATTATTTAATAGCATGTTATTCATTCTCCATGAGTTTGAATGTTTTTGAGTTTTTTCCTTGAGGTTGATTTCCAATTTTAAGGCATTGTGATCTGAGAAGATGCTTGATATAATTTCAATTTTCTTGAATTTATTGAGGCTTGTTTTGTGTCCTACCATGTGGTCTATCTTTGAAAATGTTCCATGTGCACTTGAGAAATATGTATATTTTGCTTCTTTGGGGTGTAAACTTCTATATATATCGACTAAGTCCATTTGATCTAAAGTGTTGTTCAGTGCCTCAATATCTTTGGTGTTTCTTTGCTTTGAAGATCTGTCCATTGTTGACAATGGGGTGTTAAAGTCCCCTACGATGAGTGTGTTGCTGCCTATATCTTTCTTGGAGTCTTTCAAAATTTTCCTTACATATTTGGGTGCTCCTAAGTTGGGTGCATATATATTTATAAGGGTTATATCTTCTTGATGGATTTTTCCCTTAAGTATTATGAAATGCCCTTCTTTGTCTCTTTTTATGGACTTTGCTGTGAAATCTGTTTTGTCTGATATAAGTATTGCTACCCCGGCTTTTTTTTCATGTCCATTTGCTTGGAATACATTTTTCCATCCCTTTACTTTCAGTCTGTGTAGATCTTTTGTTCTAAGGTGGGTCTCTTGTAGACAGCATATGTGTGGGTCATTCTTTCTAATCCATTCAGCTACCCTATGTCTTTTAATTGGAGCGTTTAATCCATTTACGTTTAAGGTTATTACTGATAAGTACTTATTCATTGTCATTTTCCCCCTTTGTACTCGTGTTCTTCTCTGTTTCTCTCTGTTTCTTTATCTTTTTAGAGCAGACCCTTTATCATCTCTTGCATTGCTGGTTTGGTGGAGATGTATTCTTTTAGTCTTCCTTTGTCTGAGAAACTCCTTATTTCGCCTTCCATTTTGAATGAGAGCCTTGCTGGGTAGAGTATTCTTGGTTGTAGGCCTTTGTTTTTCATTGCTTGGAATATTTTTTGCCATTCCCTTCTGGCTTGTAGTGTTTCTGCTGAGAAATCTGAGGATAGCCTTATTGGAGCTCCCTTGTATGTTATTAGTTGTTTCTCTCTTGCTGCTTTTAGGATTCTCTCTTTGTCTTTGGATGTTGCCATTTTAATTATGATGTGTCTTGAGGTGGGCCTGTTGGGGTTCATCTTCATTGGGACCCTCTGTGCCTCCTGGATTTGCGTGACTCTTTCTCTCCTCATGTGAGGGAAGTTTTCTGTCATTAGTTTTTCAAAGAGGTTTTCTATCCCTTGCTCTTCTTCTTCTCCTTCTGGAATTCCAATGATACGGATATTGTTACGTTTCATGTTGTCCTGCAGCTGTCTTAGAACCTCTTCAGTCTTGTTCAGTCTTTTTTCATTTTGTTGCATTGTCTGGGAGTTTTTGTGTACGTTGTCCTCCAGCTCGCTGATCCGATCTTCTGCTTCCTCTAGCCTGCTTTTAATTCCTTCTACTGTGTTCTTCAATTCAGAGATCGTATTCTTCATTTCCTCCTGGCTCTTATTGATAGCTTCCATGTCCTTTTTGATGCTGGTATAATTCTCAGTAAGTTTCTTATAGTTCTTCTGGAGTTCACTGTAGTTTTTCTGGAGTTCTTTGTAGTTTCCGCTGAGCTCATTTAGCTTCTCCATAATCCATGTTTTAAATTCTGTATCTGATATGTTGCTCCCCTCTATTTCATTTAGCACTCTTTCTGGGGATTCTACCTTTCCTTTTGATGGGGGGTTGTTTCTCTGTCTCCCCATTTTTGTGATTCCTTTTGTTTGTTGGTGCTTCTTAGAATGATCAGTTCTTCCTGGATCTGCCTCTGGTAGCGTCAGATCATGTACCAGACTGGCCCTAGGCAGCCTGTTGGAGACTTCCAGGGATCTACTGCCTTTGTCTCTCTTCTTTAGTTGTTACTATACTCAATCTGTGATCAGCCGTCAGGCTTAAGGACCATGGGTGTGGCAACTTAATTCATGTAGGCAGGGCTTTTATTTCCCCTTAGTGTGACACCACTTGGAGGGGGATGGTCTGCTGCTGTACTGGGGCTGAGTCAGCACTGGCTGGTCCCTGGAGGAGGTTAGTGTAGCTTCCACTTACTCCTCCACCCTCCTGGATCTCCGTCTGTGTTGTCCTTGATGATATTTCTTTAATCTGTCTGGTTGTATTTCAGCTACTTTTTGGTGGATCTTTTTCTCTGGTTAGTTGATTGAGAGTCACTCTGCCCACCTTGTCTTGAGATCTTTTGTGAAGGTGCTGCTAAAACATAATTACACAACCCAGGCAAGAAACCCACACCCTCCAATGTCTCCCCCAAATACAATCCCACTATAGGCTGCAAATGAGCCCGTGTTAATATACTTGTGGAGATACTGGGACTCTTATTTCGTAGGAGAAACAGAAAGGAGTTGTTTTAAATGAAGGAAGGGTAATTTTTGAGCTGGAAGTTGATAGAGTATTAATATTAGCAATTGGGATCAAGGTTATGTAAGAGAGCAATTAACACTTACACTGTCTGTTTGAAAAGGAGGGAAGGGTTACAGTGTGGAGAGAGAAAGTGGAAGTGTATAGTATTAGGATTATATAATCGGTATGTACTATATGATTAGCGTGGGAGGTAGGGTAGACACAACAGACATCCAGGTAGACAGACAGCCAGAAATTGAAAGAGAGGGCTGGGGAGGTTAGAAGGTAGGAAATAGATTGAGAGAGAATTTTTTAAGGATAAAAATACAGAGTAGAAAATAGCAAGACAGGAAGGGAGAGAGGAAAGAGAGAGAGAAAGTAGAGAAGAGAAGGGTAGGAGAGAGAACAGAAGAAGAAGGGGAGGTAGAAGAGAGGGGACTGGATTAAAATTCTTTTTTAAATTATATGTTATAAAAAGATTAGGAGATTAAAACATGATATAAAGTTGCAAGATAGAGAGAAAAGGTGAATATAGAGAGAGGAATAGGAGATAGGAAAGCAAGAGGATTTGGGAGGAAAAGAGCTCAGAGGAGGGAAGGAAATCAGGAGGAAGAGGAGATATTAGGGAGGGGAGGATTGAAATTGAAGAGTTGGCAAAAGATAGGATGAAGGAGAGAAATACAAGAGGTAGGGAAAGAAGTGGGGGGTGGGGTAGAAAAAGAGAAGGGGTAAGAATAGGAGAGTAAAGGGAGAGGGGGATAGATTAGAATTATAATTTGAATATTAAGAGATTAGAATATAAAGTGTAATAGGGAGAGAGAGAGATTATGTATAGGGAGAGAAGGAAAATAAGGACAAGAGATGAAAGAAAAATGAATGTAGACTGAAGGGGGACAAAATAAAGAAAGAAATTTAATAAAGTTGAAGGTGAGTAGCGCAGAGAAAGGAGAGGGTGAGAAAGGGAGAGAACTTAAAATTATAAAATTAACTGAGAATAGGATGCAGGGGAGAATGCTAAGGGGAGAGAAGGGGGGAAGGGGAGGGGAGAAAAGGAGCGAGAATAAGAAGGGACTGATGGTAGGGGTAGTTAGAGAGAGAGTGAGAGATGAAAGAATGAGGATTTTAACTCAATTCAACTTTTATGCACAGTCTCTGGGTGTTTTTGGTTTGTTTGTTTTTTGGTTTTTCCTTGCTTCCTTCCTGAGACTGCTCCTATTCAAAATTCCATGAGTTTCAAATCTTTTCTGGTTGGTTGGCTGGCTGTGGGAGGGTTCTGCTTGATTCTGGGGTTGCTAGTCTTTTTTTCGTAGGCCTACCACCGCTCTGCTGTGAGCTGCCTTTAGTTGTCCCCTCCTGAGGCAGCCTCAGCCCTCCTCAGGCTTGTCCAGCTACTCCTTCCCTCTGTTGGTCCAGCCTGTGCCTGCCAGCAGTCCCCGCCCTGCCTCCAGTCCTGTCTCTATCCCAGGCTACAGCTTCTGCTCTCTTTCCTGTCTATATGCCTGCGCACCCCACCTCTCTCCCTGTCTCAAGATCGTCCTTTTGTTCTGCAGGACTCTGGCACAGTCGGTCAAAGTGCCGGGCCCAGTGGCCCTTTCCTGCCCAGGGCCTCTCCCCTAGTCTGGAGCTTTGCAGTGGCTTTCCTGCCTGTGCTCTTCTCCTTGCCCCAAAACTGTCTCTATTCCGAGCTACCGCTTCCTCTGGCTTCCCTGTCTATCGGCCTGCGCGCTCTATCTTTCTTCCCGCCACAGCACCGTCCCTTTGTTCTGTGGGACTCTAGTGTGGTCGGTCGGCGCAGCACTCTCCTACCCCGGAGCTCTCTGCCGGTCTGGAGCTCCGCAGCAGCCCTTCCCTGCGGGCCCTTCTCCTTGCCCTAAAACCGTCTCCCCTCCAGGACCTCTGCCTCCGCCCTCTTCCCTACCTACACACCCTGCGCGTCCCACCTCTCTCTTAGCCCCAAACCTGCCCTTTGTTCTGTGGGATTCTAGTGCGACTAAAGAGCAAACACTGATTTCAAGACCACAGTTCTCCCCCGGTCCGGAGTTCCGAAACAGCTTTTCTGTGCAGCCCGTCCCCTAGTCCCAAAACTGCTCCTTTGTTCTGTAGGGCCCTAGCGCAAGTGCTGGGCGCGCCCGGGATGCCGAGCTTTCCGTCGGAGGTTGCAGCTGAGGATGTTTCTCTCTAGACTCAGGTCACACAGTTTCTCCCAGTCCTGGTTGTTCACTGTTCTCTCACTCCTCTGGCTTTTTCGGCCAAATCCTCTCCCTAACTCCCTACAAGAACCCACTCCCGGCTAGTGAGCTCTCCGGCTTGATACTGCAAATGCACGGAGTCTCAGAATGACTCAGCCTGCAGTTTGTGACAAACCCCTCCACCCCCCTCCACGCTGCTCCCACGATCTCCTCCCCGTTCACGTTATCAGATATTCCCACTCACTCAGTCATTCCTCCCCTAGTTTGTTCCTCCTGGATTGTCTCCTTAACAGGAGCGAGCTGAGAACACTGTTCCTACTCCACGGCCATCTTGGTCCCCCCCCGAGTCTGGCTTTTTTAGATTGTACATATAAGTGATAGAAAGTATTTCTTTCTCTGGCTTGTTTCACTTAGCATTTTCTTCAAGGTCCAACTATATTGTCACATGTGGCAGAATTTCCTACTTTCTCACAGGAATAATATTCCTCTTTGCATATACTCATTCACTACATTTTCTTTATTTGTTCATCTGTCAGTGGGCAGTTGGGTTATTTCCAAATCTTGGTTATTGTGAACATGGGAGTGCATATGTGTTCATAGAATTATGTTTTTATTTCCTTTGGGTATATAACCAAGAGTGGGATCATGGATTATAGGGTAGTTCTAGTTTTAAATTCCTGAGACAGCTCCATACTGTTTTCGTTAGTGGTTAAACCAATCTACCTTTCCATCAATGGTAAAAAAGGGATACCTTTTTTGCACGTCCTCACCAACACTTATCTCTTGTGTTTTTGATGATACCTGTTCTAACAGATGTGAAGTGATATCTAATTGTGATTTGTTTTGAATTTCCTTGATGTTTAGTGATGGTGAGCACATTTTCATGTAGTTTTTGACCATTTGCATGTTTTCTTTGGAAAAATGTTTATTTAGGTATTCTGCCCCTTTAATTGGATTTTTTTTTTTTTTTGCTGTTGAATTGCATGAGTTTTTTATATACTGACCCCTATGAGATACACAATTTGCTAATATCTTCTCCCATTTCGTAGTTTGTCATTTCATTTTGTTGAGTCTTTTGCTGTGCTAGTTCATGTAAGTTTAATGAAGTGCTACTTATTCTTTTATTGTTTTTGCTTTTGGTATCATCGTAACAATTTGTTAGCAATACCAATGCCAAGGAGCACTTTCCTTGTTTGTTTTTGGAGTTTTAAGATTTCAGGTCATATGTTTGTCTCTAAACCATTTCTAGTTAATTTTTTAAGTGATGTGAAATGGGGTTTTAAAGTCTTTCTCTTGCATGTGGTTTTCCAGTATTCCTTGCACCATTTATTGAAGAGACTATTCTTTTTCTATTGAGTATTCATGACTCCCTTGTCAAATATTAGTTGACTATATATTAAAGTGTTTACTTCTAGATCTTGAGTCTGTTCCATTGGTCTATGTGGCTATGGTTATGCCATACCATACTGTTTTGATTATTATAGTTCTATAATATAATAGTTTGATATACCAAAGTATGATTTCTCCAGTTTTGTTCCTCTTTCTTAGGATTACTTTGAGTATTTGGAGTATTTTTCAATTCAATACAAATTTTTGGAATCTTTTCTATTTCTGTGAAAAAAAAAAATGCCTTTGGGATTTTTTAAGGGATTGCATTGAATCTATAGGCAGCTTTAGGTGTATGGATATTGTCAAAATTGTAATTTTTCTAACCCTTTAACATGGGATATCTTCCTATTTGCTCATGTCTTATTCACTTTCCCTTATCAAAGTTTTATAGTCTTTATTATAGATTTTTCACTTCCTTGGTTAAACTTATTCATAAATATTTTATTGTTTTTGATGCCATTGTGAATGTGATTGTTTTCTTGAATAGGATTGTTTTAGTGTTTCAATATATTTTCATAATATATACAAATGCCACTGAGATTTGCATGTTGATTTTTTTTTATTCTGTAACGATATTGAATTCAATGTTTATTTCAAACAGTTTTTTGTTGGAGTTTTTGGGATTTTGCTATATATAATATTATATCATCTGCAGTTAAGACAATTTCACACTTTCCTTTCCAATTGTGTATCTTTATTTTTATTACCTGATAGTACTGATGTCCTAGCCAGAGCAATGTTGGCCAGCAGTGTGAGGATAGGGACTCTCTTTTTCTTATTCCTGGTCTTCAAGGAAAAGCTTTTACTCTTGCACCACTGAGTATTTTATCTGAGAAATTATTATACATGACCTTTAATATGTTGAAGTATCTTCCTTCTAAGTCCAGTTTGTTGAGAACTTTTATCATGAGAGAATATTAAATTTTGTCAAATACTTTATTCTATAACTACTGAGATGATATATGGTTTTTATTCTTTATTTTGTTAATGCATGATATATCATATTGATTTTTGTGTATGATGAACCATACTTACATCCTGTTTGATTATAATTGCATGATAATTTTTATGTGCTATTGAATTTGGTTCACTAATATCTCATTGGAGAATTTTTGCATCTATGTTCATCAGCAATATCAATCTGTAATAATCTTGTAGTGCCTTTATCTGGCTATGGTAGCAAACTAATGCTGTTTGAAAGTATTCATTCTTCAATTTTATGGAATAATTTGAGAAGAATTGAAAGTAAGTCTTCTTATAAATGTTTGGTTGAATTCACCCATAAAACCATCTGGTATTGGGCTTTTCTTTGTTGGAAGTTTTAAAATTACTGACTCAACCTCCTTACTCATGATCGGTTTATTTAGATTTTCTTTTTTTTGTTCATTATTCCATCTAGTTAAATTCTATATTTGTAGGAATGTATCCATTTCTTCTAGGTTATCCAGTTTGTCGGTGTAGCTACTCCTACTCTTTAGTTTACACTTGATGCAATATTGTCTTCCCTTCACTTTGGGCCAATGTGTGTCCTTAGCTGAAATGGGAGCAAGTCTCTTGTGGATAGCATGGAGTTGGGCCTTCTTTTGTTTTTTGGTTTTTTTTTTTTTTTTTTTTGGTTCATTTAGCCATTCTTTGCCTTTTGGCTGGAGAACTTAATTCATTTACATTTAGTGTAATAGTTTTTTATTTTTTCATCTTTTTTACTTTTTTTCTAAGTAGATACCTTCAAAGGACCTGGTTTCAGTCTTCCTCTCTCCCTTTATAAATTGACAGCTTTCCATAGTGATATGCTTTCTCTTCTCTTTATCTTTTATGAATCTACTATAGGTCATGCTTTGTGGTTACTGTGAGAATTATATAAAACATGTAATCAGTACAACAGTATATTTTTATGCTGGTGAATTATTGCATTGCAAACAAATGCTCTACCCTCTTACCCCTCCTCTTATATTTTTGATGTCATACTTTATTTCTTTATTAAATACCTGTAGTTATTTTAATGCTCTTCTATTCTTGTACACTTTTACTGGAGTTAAGTAGTTAACACTCTACCATATTACATTATTAGAGTATTTTGAATTTAATCATATGTTGATTATTTTATTATGTTTAGTAATTAATTAATATCCTTTTATTTCAGCTTTAGGAATTCTTTTCAGCATTTCTTGTAAGGCAGATATGGTAGTGATGAATTCCCTCAGCATTTTTTGTCTGGGAAAGTATGTCTCCCTTACTTCTGAAGGACAGCATTGCAAGGTTGTTAGATTGCTCCTTGGTTTTGAATTTTTCCTTTAAGCATTTACTATATTGTTCCACTCTTTCCTGGATTGTAAGGTTTCTGTTGGGAATTTCACTGGTAGTCTTATGGGCATTCCTTTGCAGGTTGCAAGCCTTTCCTTGCCCCCTGATTGCTCTTAAAATTTTCCTTGTCTTTACATTTTGACAGTTTTATTAGGTATCTTGGAGTGAATCTTTTTAAAGTGTTTTTTTTTTCCTTTGGGTGACCTAAGGGCTTCATAAAAGTGGATATCTAAATCTTTCCCTGGATTTAAGAAGTTCTTAGTCGTTATTTCTTTAAATAAATTTTCTGCCCTCTTCTTTCTTCTGTAATACCAATAATTCACAAATTGGGCTTTCTTGGCTTTTTATTTATTTGTTCTTAACTCTTCTCTGAGTAAATACTTTTAAGGTTCCTGTTTTCAATCTCACAGATTCTGTCTTCTGCTTGATCAGGTCTTTTGTTAATGCTCTTGCAGTTTTCATTTTGTTTCCTCACTTCTAGGATATCCATTTGGGTCTTTTTATGATTTCTATATTTTTGTTAAACCTCATTTTGATAATGTATTATCTTCCTGAAAATATCAAATTATATTTGTGTCTTCTTGTAGCTTATTGAGTTTCCTTAAAATAGCTATAGTGAATTCTTTGTCAGGTAAATCATAGATCTCTAAGTCTTTGGGACTCGTTACCAGTAGATTGTAATCATTTGGTGTCATATTTCTTTTTTTTTTAATAACTTTAAGATGTTTTTAAGTCTTGCATTGCTGTATTTATATATGAACTATCAGTCATCTCCTATATCAGGATTTCAGTCTTTACTGACTGACTTCAGGAGAGAAATACCTTCCATAGCCCTGATAGGAATTATGAGGCCTTCTCAGACCTTCTGTGGGGTTAGCTGCCCTCAGTCATGAAGCTCATGATTCAGTACTCCAGATGGAGTGAGAGAAATGAGCTCCTTTGGCAGTATCTTACACAGATGGAGAAGCCAGTTACTTATACATTCTTCCTTTTCTGTGCAGGAGAAATCACAGGCTGAGGATGCTCTCCCTTTGCCCTAAGCTGTCTCCTATTAGAGGAGGCATGAGGCATGTAAAGGCAAACTATTCCTCCTATCTCTTGTGCATCCAAATTCTATCTGTATTATTATAATTATTTTTATATTTTGCTTGAATTGTGTGATGGAACTTTTCCTCTGAAAACGTGGACTTCTACATGGGCTTTTTCATCTGTGAGTGACTAAGTCAGTGTTTTACAGGGGCTCCTGTACAATGGTCAAGAGAGGCTGGAGCTGCTTCCTGGTCAGGACCAAGGCCTGTCTGCCAATACTTCAATACATAGGTAGCTAAGATTTTTCCCCAGATCCCTTGGTGTATGGTGCTGAATCCCATAGGTCCCTCACGGGCACTTTGGTCTATGGTTGAATGCCAAGTATTTATTGTTGTGAGGGGATGCACTAAAGATATCTTATGCTACCATGATGCTGACATAAGCTATGCATTTTATGTTGATTTTCAGATTGATTGGCATAAAATTAACCACAGCATTATTGTTGTATTACCCTCTTAAAATCTGCCAGTTCTGCAGTGATAATTCTTTCATCCCTAACTTTTCATAACCTCTTTGTAGTTAGTATTGTATTAATTAAACATGTAAAAGGATTATATTACTTAAATATGTAAAAACTTTGTAAACATAAACCTCCCTCTACTATCCTCATTCCTTATACTTGCATTTTCTTATACTAACATACATTATAAATGAGAAAATCTAAGATCCTTTTCTGCATTAAACAATTCAATGTATTTTAAAAACTAAGAAATAAAATGTTTACCAAAGTATTAGCCTTTTTGGTGCTCCTTATTTCCAGCCCTTCTGAAGGGAGGTCCTATAGTGTCTACCCAATGGAAATTAACTCTCTATTGCCTTTTATTTGAAAATCTATTCAATTTTTTGTGTCAGTGAATATATTTGCTCATAAGAGATTATAATTTAAAATTAATTCCTCCTATCTTTTTAATAATTTCCTAATGCTTTCTGAACTTTGTGTTTTTTAAAAGTCAGCATTCATTCAAAAAGAGCCCTATGTGATCATCTGGAGGGTTATCAACTGGGAGGGGGAAAGGGGAGAAAAGGAGAAATGGATCAAGAAGTGTAAGTAGCAGATACAAAACAGACAGGGGGATGTTAAGAATAGTATAGAAGTGGCTCAGTGGATTGAGCACTGGCCTGAAAACTAAAGGGTCGCAGGTTCGATTCCCAGTCATGGCACATGCCTGTGTTGTAGGCCAGGTCTCCAGTTGGGGGCACTCAAGAAGCAACCACACATTGATGTTTCTCTCCCTCTCTTTCTCCCTCCCTTCCATTCTCTCTAAAAATAAATAAATAAAATATTTTTTAAAAATGAGTAGTATAAGAAAGGGTGAAGCCAAAGAACTTATATGCATGACCCATGGACATGAACTAAGGGGTGGGAGTTGCTGGAAAGAAGGAGATACCAGACAGAGGGAGACAAAGGGAAAAAGTTGGGGCAACTGTAATAGCATAATGAATAAAATCTACTTAAAAAAAGGGGGCCCTGTGTGGAACTATGTCATTCTTACGCAGGCTCTTTTGAGGTTTTCCCCTCACCTTTGTTTTTCAGCAGCTTGATTATGACATGTCCAGGAGTAGCCTTATTTGCACTTACCTTTTTGAATAATTTTATCTTTAGCTGGAGACTGCTCATATGAATGGTATAAGGGTCAGTTGGAGAATCAGAAAATTCATACAAAAAAATTAGTGATATCCTCTCTGGATATTTTCTTTCTGGGATTCTCCTCTTTTTCAGAAGCATTGGTTGCCCTGAACTTTTGCTGTTGGAGTTTCATTGCCAGAGCAGCATCTATTGCAGGCTGCTCTCTGGATAAAAAAATATCAGGAATCAATACCACACCTTTCCTGTTCCCCTTTTCTGTGTATCATTGCCTTATTGACCTGCTTCCTTTTGTTCACACTTCACAACATTTAGGTTGCTGTCCATCCCCTCCCAGACTTTATAGTTGTCACGTGGTAGAGGGACAGGTCTGGGAGGAACTACTCAGTCATACTGGAGGCAAGACTCCAGGGGTATGAACTTCTAATAAATAAATCATTAACATCTTTAAGTTTGGTGAATAAAATTCACACCAACTATCCTTCATTTTGTACTAATGCTGACTTCACTGAGCTGGAAGTACAACCAATTTCATACTCAATATAAAAGAAATTATAATATAAAGGATCTATCTAGTGATTTCCTCTGAGGGGCTTTACCTTTCATAAAGGCAATTTAGGGGCCATCCTAGATAACAATATCATTTTAACAGCAGAATTTTACCACTCTTTCCTTTTACACTTGCCAAAGACTTAAGGTGTATCTCGTTTTATGAAGAAAAATCTAAGATCAAGAGAAGAAAATTTAACCATAATAATGTGATAATTATGGAGTAACTTACAAAACATTTGAGATTGTCTAGGTCAAATCAATTCCAGAAATATTTACTGAGTACCGCTAAAAGCGGTACATATACAAGAGTTAAAATTTTTATGGTCTTTTTCTTAAGAGATTAATATGTTAGTTGCAGAAGGGTGACAGAGATATAGTAATATATTTTTAATTTATCAAGTGACTGCTATGAGAATGAAAAACACAGAATGCTATGGAAACACACAGATGAGACACCAAACCCAAAATTCTTGTGAGGGGAATAAAATGTCAGTTATTTAGGTCTTACTCCAGCAGAAGATAATAGAGCTGAGTCTTAAAGGATTATTTTGAGTTAGAAGTGGGGCTCTCACTTCGTCCAGGTCATTGTTCCAATGTATCTTGACTACAATACAATTGTACTTCCCTTTCTGGTACTCCTTATCTATCTCCTTTTTATTTTTTCCAGATTACAATCTTCTTTATATATATATACATATATATATATATATATATATATATGTATATATATCCCTCCTCACCCCCTCTCTCAATTAGTATGAAAATTGCATGAGTATAGAGCTTCTTTTTGGCCTGTTTTATATACTGCTCCATCATCAGTGTTAGAACAGTCAGTTCCTGGAACATAGTTTCTCAATAAATATTTGCTATATAAACACACTTGATAAATGTTTTAAGTGATAAATAGAAAATAAATCTTGAAATTTTTTTCTAAGGCTATATAATGTAGCACCATAATGTTGTACTAAGATGTATGGAATTTGCTCTATGTGTGATAGAAAATTATCAGAAAGAGAAAAATAACTTTTACATGAATTACTATAATAAATATGCAGATAATAGATCTAAGGAGCAAAAATTGAGTTTCAGTTTTCTGACAGTTCTTACCTTTCAATATTGTGTTGGCTGTTCTGTGTCTATTGCCTTGATTTGTGGATATCTATAATATAACTCTTCCATCTATTATTCAGATTTATTATACAGGCACCTGTTGGTGTGTCAGTAAGGTGTGTGTGAGCGGGAGCTTGCTATAATCTTACAATTAAGCCTCTCTTTTAGTGGACCTGTGCCTTAGGCTGTGATCTTCACAAGTGTTTCCACTGTGGTATAGCATCTCTCCTGACGCCTAACTACCTTTATGGCTGCAGCATTTCCAAGTTATTTCCTCAAAGACCCGACCCTTAGTAACTATGATTTTTCACCCTTCCATTGAGACAAAAGCCTAGAGGGGATTGGAATGAGAAGAATGTGCTTGTTCCAGTGGGAGAAGACAGTGTTAGTCTTTTCCCCCCATAAAGATGACCTTTGCTACGGAGAAAGCCTGGGGCATATTTCACAGTGATTACTCTTTCACTCCACTTTCTAGCTTCATCCAGAAATCTCTTCGGCTTCTTTAATGTTTAAACCTGTTGGGGATTCTGGAGCTAATTCCCAGAGATATTGGAAGTACCCCTAAGACCGCAGTCCCCAGGCATTTCTCATGCTGGTCCACACTTAGTGCAGGAACTTGCGAACATTACCATTTAATTGTTGATACCTGTTTGTTGCCTTTTATCATTGTTTTCTTGTTATTCTATTACCATTTTCTCAGTTTTTCTCCCTTTACCCTCCTCCACTCATCCCACCCCCAACTCCCACAGTCCATTCCCACACTGTGTCCATGTCTATGGATCATTCATACATGTTCTTTGTCTAGTCCCTTCCCCTTCTTTCTACCATCATCCCTCCCCCATTTCCTCTTGTCACTTTGTTGCTTTGAAGGCTTCTGCTCCGGGTAAAGAGATCTTGGCTGTGGCCCGGTGTATGCCTGACTAGATTTCAAGGTAGCAATTTGCCCTGATTCTCTGATAGGGCCACAGAAAGTTTTTCATGCTTCTAGTTTTTCCTTGTTAAACATGAGAGTGAAGACTTCTAAGCAATTTACATGTTGAAGTGGAAGTCCCCTTTCATTACTTTTTACTCAAATGTCTTTTATCTTTTAAACAATGATTAAAATAAGGCCTCTCATAAATAGCTTTGCATCTCTTTGCATAACAATGTGCATGGGACATGGTAGCCCTCACCTAAAGATAATTTTTTTATGGATTTTGAGAGAGAAGAAGAGAGAGAGAGACATTGATGTGAGAGAGAAATATTGATCAGTTGCCTCCCGTATGCACCCCAACCAAGGATCAAACACACAACCTAGGTATGTGCCCTGACCTGTGATGAAACCCACAACATTTTGGTGTATGAGACAATTCAACCAACAGAGCCAAGTGATAAATGTTTGTCTTTCACATCAGTATCTCTCTCTCTCCCTCCAAATTTAATAAACATATCTTCAGGTGATGATTAAAAGAAAAAATAATAAAAATAAAAATATAACCATCTATCCTTATTCTATTGACCATTTAATCATTCTCCTAATTAGCAAAGATTTGCCCCCAAATCTAAAACTTAACATTAACTTATCACAGAGAGGGAATTCTTGCGCTCTGATGTCTGTCAAAAATTTTTTCATTTATTTCTCCATCTTTAGATTGGAACACTATATTCACTGACTCCTAAAATAGTTATGTAAAAGATATTTACCTTCTCGATCAAAGGCATCATAATATTATAATAATGCCTATTGCAGTCTCTTTAAACTCATCCCACAAAAGAAATTTGCTTAAATGATCTCCAATCTAGATAGACCTCTTCAATTTCTCATCATTTTGATTCTGCCAATTTTGGCTTCTCTCATTTGCCTTTTCATAGTCAGTATTTATGCTCATTTGCATCATGCCAATGAAATATCTATCACTCACTTTTGGAGAAACTGTTGGGCTTTTTTTTAATGTTTTGACAATGTTATATTATTATCCTTACCTGAAATCCTCTTGAAAACAGAGTATTTTTATCCTTAATAATTCCTGTCATATTGTGAATGTCTTTCTGTTTCAATGGGAATTTATTATATTTGTAATCTATCAGTTTCTACAGATTTTCAAATATTGATGGTTGCTATTATCATTGCATAAACAAGAATAGAGATAATCTGCACATCGTATTTCATTTTTGCTTTCACTTGATGCAATAAATCCTATCTTCTCCCAAGTGCTCACATTTGACCTGTTCAGCTCCCCTATGAGAAATTTTCTTATTCATTTAACTTAAAAGTTTCTTGCTTAATTGACTTTCATTTACTCTTTTTTGAATCCTTGGAGACATAAGCAGTAATCCACTAATAACTAATCTCATCATTCTTTATAAGTGGTTTTTGAAATATCGCTTTCTGTTCAATGCTGCTATTGCATGGAACAATGGTCTTGCAAATGCTGGGTAAGAAAAAAGACAGAAAGGTTTTGTGGTCAAATGAATTCAGTCACTGCCATAAACATGCTCCTTTGTTGTATGCACATTAACTAACCTATTAGTGCCTCTGTGAAGATTTACAGCAAAGAAGCATATTTTACTTTATTTTAGTCAGCATTTCTCTGTCTTATTTCAACATGAGCTTCATTTTTCCTCTAACATCTATGAACACTCCATGAGAAATGCTTTGGAAAATACTAGATCAGTGCTCCTATGTTTTTATCATATAGTATATTTTCCAGATTTTTTACATTTTATTTTAATATGTGAATATTCTCTGTAACCTGTGCTGTGTACAGACATTCCCATGGGCTCCAGCTGCGTGTGCCTCCTGGAACTGAAGAGTGAGATGTGCCTTCTCTTTACTTGCCATTCCCTTCCTTATCTTACACCAAATCTTACACTAAATTTTCCCCTGTCTTTTAGAGTTGTGGTATTCTCATTCTATTGTCATTTCTCAGATGCTCTTCCTTTTGCCTGAGATGACATTTCTGTTCCTTTTAGTCAATAAACTCAAAGGTATCCTTCACAACCCAGTTAAAACATCACCCATAATCTGAAGACTTCTGTGGCTCCAAATTTGTAGCTGCTTATTATGAAATCCAGTACTTGAACTTATTGAACTAGATAGTGTTTTTACAAATCTTCTTTTCTCATGAGTTTACTTAGTTGCCTGTAACCACTACTAATGTATTAGTTCTTAATTCTTGCTGTAACAAACTATCACAAATGTGGTAGCTTAAAAGCACACACATTTATTATAGCTCTAGAGGTTAGAAAGAGGTGCTACTGGCTACAGTCAAGCTGTCAATAGGGCTGTATTCCTTTTGGAGGCTTCTGGAGAGAGTTCATTTCCTTGCCTCTTATAGTTTGTAGAGGCTGCTTGCATTCCTTGGCTCGCGCCCCTTCTTCCATCTTCAAAGCCAGCAGCATAGAATCTTCCGATTGCTTCCTGAATCTGACCACCTTCTTTTACTTTTAGGATTCGTATAAGATTATAATCCAAGTGTAATCTGCCTGACTCAATATCTTTAAATCCATCAAAGTTTCTCTTGCCACATGAGGTAATATAGCCAGTCACAGGTTGTGTGAATTAAGACATAGACATCTTTGAAGGAGTACTGTCCTGCTTACCACACATAACCATCATTGCATGTAGAATATCTTGTGTGGTCCCTGATGTATGTTCATTACTCAATACTTATTAACATAAAGAACCAATGAGAATGGTAGTTACTAGTTTTCAAGTCAGTCTTTTACTAGATTATGACATTCCTGAGACAAGGGAGAATGTTTTAATTACTTCTTTATCCCTATGTTTCATGTGATGCCTTAGGATACAGAAAATTACAAATAACATATTATTGAATTAACTTTCATAAGAGATGCAAATAAATTCAACCTTCAATGAAAATATATAATGGAATATCTACTAATGCATATAAACTCCTCTTTCTAGGACGTATGATTGTTGGTCTGTTAAATCACATTTCAGATTAATTTGTATTTAATTTATCTGGGTGACATATGTTAATAAAATCATACAGGTTTCAAGTGTACAACTCAATAAAACATCATCCTCATACTTTATCGGGTGCTCACCACCCAAAGTCAAGTCTTTTTCAATCCACATTTATCCCCCTCTTTGCCCACTTCTACCCTACTGTTGTCTGTGTCTCTATGTGTCGTACATATCTGTGTGTGTTTGTGTTAATTCATTCACCTTTTAATGTTATAAGCCAGTGAGAGAAATACAACTACTTTATGAACTCAGTTATATATGTAATCTAATAAACAATTTAACAAAACAGAAGTAGAAGCACAGATACATAGAACAGACTGACAGCTGTCAGGGGCGGGGGATTGGGAGCTGGGTGAAAAACGGTGAAGGGATTCATCAGAATAATTTTGTATCAGGTGGGCCAGAAGGGAAAGTAGAAATCGTCACAAAGAGCTGGTAGCCTTTCCTTTGGAATGACTAAATCTAACCCAACTCCTAACCCTTCCTGCTTTTATTGTGTCATTTCTCACCTACTGTCTCACATCTATTACCAATATTGCTGTTTATGATTTCAGTTCATTTTATGTAATTGAGACCTGTCTAGACTTGGTGAAAAATAATCATGTGAAGCTAAACAATAAAAAATCAGAAAATCTGAGTAATGTAGATGTATAATGCATTTCCTGAAAATATCAGTGACATTTTGAATTTGAGTGGTTGCTCTATTTTACATTTCAATTTTCCTGTGCAGATTCAGTTTATGGGTCATAATCATTAAACTCTGATTCAAGAGTTTCACCTATTAGGTGTGTTAGAAGAACCTGATTATATTACAGGAAACCTTTATATCTTCACACCCACACCCCACAATTAGGACAATTATTATCTAAAAATATTTATTATTCTACTTTCAAATTAATGAGCACATAAATACTGCAATATAACAATCTTTTTTCCTCTGCTAACAACACTGTGCAGTGCTGGGCACAGATTAGTCATTCAATAAATGTCTATCGAGTTAAATTGAAGCCATTAATATTAGTCCCTTATATCTTTATGTTGCTAACCTTTTATTACTCCTCTCTTTTATACCACATGGGTAAATTTCTCTGTTCCAGCTAAGCAAATACTATGTGTGGTTTCTTTAATATTTACCAAGTCTTACAGTCACTCAAAAACTGTCATTCTTTTAAAAAATGTTTAGTTTTCTCTTAAAACCACATACATTTGATTGACTTCATATTACTTATGTTCCTACATTATCAAGCTTGAGTCAATCTCATGACTCCAGCTTTTCTTCAGAAGGTCTGGATTGTGTACTTCAAAGATGTCAGTAACATTTTATTTACTTATATTTATTAGTTGTGATTATATATATACACATGTATATTCACACTTTAAAATTTTTGAAAAGACAATATCATCTCTTACTGGTCTCTGAATATGCCATAGTCATTCCATTTTATGCTTCTGAAGATGTGTCTTCCACTTTATAGTCTGAGAGTAAATTGTTTCTAATATAGAGCTGAAATTCATTTTTATATAGTTGCTACTTATTTCCTCACTTTGACCTTTGGGGACACAGAAACTAACTTATATCTTCTAAATCAGCCATTCATTATGAGAAAATGGATATTGCACCCACTTGACTCAGTTAATTTTTTTTAATTCAAATTTTCAGTTCTAATGGCATTCTTTAAAAGCCAAGAGGTACATACCTATCTAAATTACCAAACCTTTGACCTGCATGTCCAGTATGGTAGCCACTACCCACATGTAATCATTAAGGAAATAAAATGTTACTAGTGTGATGAAAGAATGAGTTTATAATTTTATGTAAATTTACATTTATATAGCCACATATAACTAAGTATAAATCAAAGTATAAATTCAGAATACAGAGAGACTCCTCTAGGAAATTTTTTTGCTTAACTTTATGAGGAGTAAAAATGAAGCTTCAAAAATATATATATCGTCATCGTCGTCGGCAGCCGTCCGTCTAGAGAGACGATGGTGTAGCTTCTTAAGAGTCTATCTGCACCACCGAGAATGGTTGTGCAGTCCAACTCGGGAGTGACACGGTATCTGTCTCCTCCCGTGTTGAATCGACATCTTGCGATGACGCTGGAGTGTCCTCTCCAGTGAAGCTGAAGCTACAGAGCCTGGGCAGGGTGATATGGAGGGTCTGCTGTTGCCCATGCAGCAGACCCCCCCTCTCTTCGCAGCTGAAGGGTCCAAGGGAAAGACGGAGTCAATACAGCTTGGCTTCAGGTGCGCCGCAGGAGTTGCCGGTGTTGACTACAACGTCAAACTGCCTTAGGGACTCCGGCTCCGGATTTTCTGTCGGGGTTTACTCCCTTAGCCTTTCCCCTGAAGAGGTATGCCGCAAGGCAGCGGAGGTTTTTTGGAGTCAGAGTTTTCCTTCTCTGATGTGCCCTGACTGGAAGATCGAACCAGCGACACTTAGCTCGCAGGCCGACGTTCAATCCACTGGCATAAAAACAGACATATAGATCAATGGAAGATAATAGAGAGCCCAGAAATAAACCCAGGTTCATATGGTCAACTAATATTTGACAAAGGGGGAAAGAACATCAAATGGAGTGAAAAGAGCCTCTTCAACAAATGGTGTTGGAAGAACTGGACAGGGACATGCAAAAAAAATGAAACTAGACCACCAACTTACACCATACACCAGAATAAACTCAAAATGGATCAAAGACTTAAATGTAAGCCGTGATACCATAAAAGTCCTAGAGGAAAAAATAGGCAGGAAAATTTCAGATATCCCACATAGCAACATTTTCACTGATATATCTCCTAAAGCAAGGGAAATAAAGGAAAGAATAAACAAATGGGACTACATCAAACGAAAAAGTTTCTGCTCAGCTAAAGAAAACATCAGCAAGATGAAAAGGAAACCAACCATATGGGAAAATATATTCGCCAATGACATCTCAGACAAGGGATTGATCTCCAAAATATATAAAGAACTCATACGACTCAACACCAAGAAGACAGACAACCCAATTAAAAAATGGGCAAAGGACCTGAACAAACACTTCTCCAAAGAAGACATACAGAGGGCCCATAGACATATGAAAATATGCTCAATATCACTAGCCATCAGAGAGATGCAAATAAAAACCACAATGAGATACCACCTCACACCAGTCAGAATGGCCATAATCAACAAATCAACAAACAACTTGTGCTGGAGAGGATGCGGAGAAACAGGAACCCTGCTGCATTGCTGGTGGGAATGCAGACTGGTGCAGCCACTATGGAAAACAGTTTGGAATTTCCTCAAAAAACTAAAAATGGAACTGCCTTTTGAACCAGCAATTCCATTACTGGGATTATATCCAAAAAACCCTGAAATACCAATTCAAAAGAACCTATGCACTCCAATGTTCATAGCAGCACTATTTACAATAGCCAAGTGCTGGAAACAACCTAAATGCCCATCTGTAGATGAGTGGATCAAAAAACTGTGGTACATTTACACAATGGAGTTCTATGTAGCAGAAAGAAAGAAGGAACTTCTACCATTTGCAACAACATGGATGGAACTAGAGAGAATTATGCTTAGCGAAATAAGCCAGGCAACGAAAGAAAAATATGCTGTCACCTATTACAGGAAACTAATGAACAACACAAACAAATGAGCAAAATTGAACCAGAGGGCATAAGCCTATGACCGCATGACCTGAGTGATTGTCTGTACGCATAAGCCTCACTTAATACTCTCTGCAGCGCTGCCTCCTGAGACTCAACAGTTTGGCTGAACTAAATGGCTGGGTTGGTGAAGAATGGGGTGGTCTGTGGGCTTCACTTTAAAACTGAATTCTCTTTTCTATCCTAATGGCTTGGACAGAAAGGGCCCAGAGGTCTGAGAGGGGGGAAACATAAACTATTTCCCTCAGCCCAAACTAAATGTAATGGGCAAAAGGGTTTTGGACAGGCGAGATGTGCCTAGCACACCTTCCTCCAAAGAAGCCCTTTATTTTTTTTTTTTTATCTCCTAATGTGGAACATTGAAAAATTAATCCCTGCCTTTTGTCACCTAGTAGTTATGGATTGAATGATGCTTTTTAACCCTTTTTGCCAAATCTGTTGCCCCCAGAACACAAGGATGCCAGCCTGCTAAACCAAGCACGCCGTTGTCCGGAGACAGCCAACTGACCTGGAGTCTGCACAATCCTTCCCCATGTGGGAAGGCCACCCTCCCCTCCACACCCCCACTATTATTAGGGATTTCTGGACCCAAGGGTAGGTAGGACGACGACCATGTCCAGCTTGAAGCAGCTAGAGGAGCTTGAGACCTTCGCCCATTGTCCTTTACAAGATTACAAAGGGTCTTAATATCTGAGAGGGAGGGATAGTTATTTTTTATGAACCATGGGTATGGACTTGGGGTGGGGGGATGCTGGGGGAGGGAGATACTGGGTGGAGGGGAGTAAAGGGGAAAAAATTGGAACTACTGTAACAACATAATCAATAAAATATACTTAAAAAAAAAAAAAAAAAGAATCCTCCAACCCCTATGCCTCAACTGTGCATCACACAGCCAGGCTTGGAGAGAGTCCTGCTCATAGCTGAGCCATGCCACTGTTGTGCACCAAATAGCCAGGCCAGGGAAGAGTCTCACCCACCATCACACCATGCCACAGCTACACTCATGCACCACAAAACCAAGCCAGACAGGAGCCCACACAATGTGGCTATGGCTCACCACATCAGGTGGGCAACTACAGCCCACACAGGGGACACCTCTGGTGGACAGGGGCGATTGTGCTTTGGTGTCTTGCATGAATTATCTCCTACATGAGGTTTCTCCTTCAAGACTATGGAATCAAACACAGAGAAATATGTTTCAATACAATAATAACAACAAGAGCAGCAACAACAAAAAAACACTAGAGGGGTGTGACAACTGACTGGATGAAACAGAAGAGTGGATTACTGAGCTTGAAGTCAAAACAATGGAACTCACAAACTCAAGAAACAAAAATTTCAAATAAACAACCTAACCTTATACCTAAAGGGACTAAAAAAAAAGACAAAGCACAAAGTTAGTAGAGGAATGGAAATAATAAAGATCAGAGTGGAAATAAATGTAATAAAGACTAAAAAATATAGTAAAGATCAATAAACATAATAGCTGTTTCTTTTAAAATATAGGAAAAATTGGCAAACCTTTAGTGAGACTAACCAAGAAAAAAGTGAGAGGGTTTTATTTAATAAGCAAACTTAGAAATGAAGTAAGAAAAGTTATACCTGATCCTTCAGAAATACCAGGGATTATAAGAGATTGAAATGAACTATTATTCCCCAACAAATGGGACAACCAGGAAGAAATGGATAAATTCCTAGAAACATTTAATCTTCCAGACAGAAACACAAAGATAAAAAATTGAATAAATTGATTCGTCGGCAGCCGTCCGTCTCGAGAGACGATGGTGTAGCTTCTTAAGAGTCTATCTGCACCGCCAAGAATGGTTGTGCAGTCTGACTCGGGAGTGACACGGTATCTGTCTCCTCCCATGTTGAATCGACATCTTGCGATGACGCTGGAGTGTCCTCTCCAGTGAAGCTGAAGCTACAGAGCCTGGGCAGGGTGATATGGAGGGTCTGCTGTTGCCCAAGCAGCAGACCCCCCCTCTCTTCGCAGCTGAAGGGTCCAAGGGAAAGACAGAGTCAATACAGCTTGGTTTCAGGTGCGCCGCAGGAGTTGCCAGTGTTGACTACAACGTCAAACTGCCTTAGGGACTCCGGCTCCGGATTTTCTGTTGGGGTTTACTCCCTTAGCCTTTCCCCTGAAGAGGTATGCCGCAAGGCAGTGGAGGTTTTTTGGAGTCAGAGTTTTCCTTCTCTGATGTGCCCTGACTGGAAGATCGAACCAGCGACACTTAGCTCGCAGGCCGACGCTCAATCCACTGAGCCAAACCAGCCAGGGGTATTTTATATATATATATATTTAATATTTATATATATACATAAAAGAGATTTCTTACAGCAGCTATGTGGAGGATACATTTTCTAAGCTTGGGAGAATTTTATCAAGAGAGTGCCTACAAATGCCATATATTATTGCTTCGGACTTGCAAAAAATGTTCTTCTCCGGAACTAAACTGTATATCTTGTTTTAGTACTTAAAAAGACACTGCTACAGGCCTGATTGGTGTGACTCAGTGGATTGGGCTTCGTTCTGCAAACCAGAGGGTTGCGAGTTCAACTACCAGTCAGGGAAAATGCCTGAGTTATCAAAGGGACTCTGGTTGGGATCATGCAGGACCAATCAATGTTTCTTTCCTCTCTTTCTTCCTCCCTCCCACTCTCTAAAAATAAATAAATAAATATATATTTTTTAAGTCTACTATAGCACTACAATGGACAACTTATTTTAGTACTTAAAAGGGTCTAATACAAGGAGCCAAACCTCATTGACCAAGGAGGAGTGTAAAACCCTTTACAACTGCCTATTTCAACGGCAAATAACATTCTAGTGATCGCTTCCATTCTGAAGCATTTCTTTAAGGAAGGCTCTTAGAATGTTAGAAAATCTGGTGAGATTGTTGGCCTTGCTTGAAACATTTTCAGTAGAATTATAGCACCATTTATACTTCATACTACCAAGCTGCTGAATTTCAAAGGAAATACATTTCAGCTTCCACCTCTGTGTTCACACTCCATGTCTCAAGCCACTTTGCTTTTCTCTTACTTAAGTGGTCCATTAACAGATTCAGAATACACTGAGTGCAGGATGCCAGTGGCCAGCTGCTTCATAAATTTCTTATTTTAATAGACTTCTCTTCTTGGGGCAGTTTTAGGTTCACAGCATGATTGAGTGGAAACTACAGAGATTTCTCATATACTTCCTGTCCCCCTTCCTCAGATACACAGCCTCCCTCATTATAACACCCCCCCCAAGTGGTACATTTGTTACAATTGATGAAGTTACTTCGACATCATAACCCAGAGTTCATAGCTTGCACAAGGTTTCACTCTTAATGTTTTACATTCTATGGGTTTGAACAAATGTATAACGACATGTATTCACCATTGTAGTTTCACACAGAGAATTTTCACTGCCATAAAAATCCTCTTTGCTCTGCCTACTGATTACTCCCCACCAAAACCCCTGACAACCACTGATCTTTTTATTGTTTCCATAGTCTTACCTTTCTAGAATGTCTGTAGTTGGAATCATACAGTATGTAGCCTTTTCAGACTGATTTCTTTCACTTAGTAATATGCATTTAAGTTTCCTCCATGTTTTTTCCTTTTGGAGTTGAGTACGGTATGGTTTTCCCACTGTAGAAGTTGCACTTTGACTCAATATTTCTTGGTATATCAAAACAGTACTCATCTGGAACACACTAAGGATTCTAAAGATTGCACTGTACTCCAATTTTCCCTAGGGTGTTTTGGCAGGGACAAAAGAGACCCACCTGAATGGATGCTAATATTTGTCACCACCTGGAATGTAGTTCTTGATTGACAAACTGAACATACTCTGAATTCCCCAGAAGCCTCTTTTGTAGGCTAGTTTATGCTTGAAAAACAGATAATGTTTTTAGATGGCTCATTGCTAGGTGTGGGATATGCATGTTCCCTGAGACACAGTATGAAGAAAGCACACCAAGAGAGTGGGACAAGTGGGTGAGAAAAAGGATTCGCCTGTGTTGAATCAGGAACCTATTAGAATTCTGATGGCAGAAGGTCTGCAGGTAGCCATTTGAGAAAAAGGATTTCTGGATGAAGTCAGTGTCAGAACATGGAGGCAGCTGGACTGCCCACCTGGACTTTTGACATAGGCAAATGAACCGTATGCCAGTTAACCTGGACCTAGCCCCTCCCTGCTGGTGTATTTTCTGTAAATACAAGCAAATATAGATATATACTTTACTTTTCCCACCTGTCCCACACAAATGGTATGTGTTAATCTAGATCCTCTGAAAAGATATTTCCAAGAAATAATTAAATGTAAAAATAATTCCCAGAATAGTTAATAATTGTTCGGGTGAAGGGAAAATGTATTTGCAATTTAAAATAAATATTTCTAAAATTTTACTCCATAAAGATTGTACCATTTTACACTACCACTGGCAAAATAAGAGATTGTCAGCTTCATTACACGTAGTGAAATTGAAGCAGTAATAAAAAACTCCCAACAAACAAAAGCCCTGGATCAGATGGCTTCATGGGGGAATTTTACCAAACAATCCGAGATGAATACCTCTGCTTCTCAAACTATTTCACAAAATTCAAGAGGAGGATGGCTCCCAAACTCATTTTCTGAGGCCAGCATTGTCCTAATTTGAAAACCAGATAAAGACACTACAAAGAGGAAAAGTATAGGCCAATATCTCTGATGAACACAGACACTAAAAACCTCAACAAAATATTAGCAAACCAAATATAGTAGTGCATCAAAAAGATCATACACCATGATCAAGTGAGATTTTTTTCCAGAAATGCAAGGTTAGTACAACACTTGCAAATCAATAAATGTGATTCACCACATAAACAAAATGAATGATAAAAACCACATGATCATATCAAGAGATGCAGAAAAAGCATTTGATAAAATCCAGCACCCATTTATGATTTAAAAACAAACAAACACAGAAGTCTCAGCAAAGTGGGAATAGAGGGAATATACCTAAAGGTAAAAAAGGTCATATATGGCAAAATCCACTGGTAGCATCATACTCAATGGACAAAAACTACAAGCATTACCCTTAAGATCCAGAAAAAGATAGGGGTGTCCACTTTAATCTCTCTTATTCAACATAGCACTGGAAGTCCTAGTCACGGCAGTCGGACAAGAAGAAGATGAAGAAATAAAAGGCACCCAAATTGGAAAGAAAATAGTAAAACTATCTTTATTTGCAAGTGACATGATACTGTACATAGAGAACACCAAAAACTCCACCAAGAAACTACTAGAACTGATCAATGAATTCAGCAAAGTAGAAGGATACAAAGTTAATATCCAGAAATCAGTTGCATTTTTATATGCCAATAATGAACTAACAAAAAGGGAAATTAAGAAAACAATCCCATTCACAATTGCTTCAAAAAGAATAAAATACCTAGGAATAAACATAATCAAGGATGTAAAAGACGTGTACTTCAAAAATTATAAGGCACTAAAGGAAGAAATTGAAGAAGATACAAATAAGTGGAACCGCATACCATGTTTATGGATAGGAAAAATTAACAATATTAAAATGTCTGTACTACCAAAAGCAATCTATGGATTCAATACAACTTCTATTAAAATGCCAATGACATATATCACATATACAGAACAAATATTTCAAAAATTTATTTGGAACCAAAAGTGACCCCGAATAGCCTCAGCAATCCTGAGAAAGAAGAACAAAGTAGGAGGGATCACAATACCTCACATCAAACTATATTATGAGTCCACTATAATTAAAACGTCTGGTATGGCATAAGAACAGACACATAGATCAATGGAACAGAATAGAGAGCCCAGAAATAAACCCAGGTCTCCATCATCAATTAATATTTGACAAAGGGGGCAGGAGCATAAAATGGAGTAAAAATAGCCTCTTCAACAAATGGTGTTGGGAGATCTGGACAAGTACATGCAAAAAAATGAAACTAGACCACCAACTTACACCATACACCAGAATAAACTCAAGATAGATAAAAGGCTTAAATGTAAGCCATGACACCATAAAAGTCCTAGAGGAAAACATAGGCAGGAAAATTTTGGATATCCCACATAGCAATAGTTTTGCTGATATATCTCCTAGGGCAAAGGAAATAAAGGAAAGAATAAACAAATGGGACTACATCAAACTAAAAAGCTTCTGCTCAGCTAAAGAAAATATCAACAAAGTGAAAAGGGAACCAACCATATGGGAAAACATATTTGCCAATGATACCTCAGTCAAGGGTTTGATCTCCAAAATATATAAAGAACTCATATGACTCAACACCAGGAAGACAAACAATCCAATTAAAAAATGTCCAAGGAGGACATACGGAGGGCCACAGGCATAGGAAAGAATGCTCAACATCACTAGCCATCAGAGAGATGCAAATTAAAACCACAATGAGATACCACCTCACACTGGTCAGAAAGGCCGCCATCAACAAATCAACAAACAACAAGTGTCGACAAGGATGTGGACAAAAGGGAACCCTAGTGCACTGCTGGTGGGAATGCAGACTGGTGCAGCCACTGTGGAAAACGGTATGAAATTTCCTCAAAAAACTAAAAATGGAACTGCCTTTTGATCTAGCAATATACCATAAGGAATATGCCCTAAGAATCCTGAAACACCAATTCAAAAGAACCTAGGCACCCCTATGTTCATAGCAGCATTACATATAATAGCCAAGTGCTAGAAACAACCTTAGTGCCCATCAGTGAATGAGTGGATCAAAAAACCATGGTACATTTACACCATGGAATACTACGCAGCAGAAAGAAAGAAGGAACTCCTATCTTTAGCAAAAACATGGATGGAACTGGAGAGTATTATGCTAAGTGAAATAAGCCAGGTGGCGAAAGACAAATACCATATGATCTCATCTATAACAGGAACCTAATGAACAAAACAAATGAGCAAAATAGAACCAGAGGCATGGAAACAAGGAACAGATTGACAGTGACCAGAGGGGAGGAGGGAGGAAGGAGAAGGAGGCAAAGCATGGGAAGGGTCTAGTCAAGGAACATGTATAAAGGATCCATGGACATGGACAACTTAATGGGGATGGACTGTGGGAGAAGGGGGAGGTGGGTGGAGCAGGGGAGAGCAAAGGGGGTAAAAATGGAATAGCTGTAATAGAAAAACTAAAAAATAAATTAAAATAAAAAATAAATAAAATAAATATAAATAAATATTTTTAAAATTAATTAATCAATTAATTAATAGTCAAGGTATAGAAGTGATAGGTCCTCGAGCTGGTTGGGGGAAAAAATAAAGACTCTCTAAAAGTTACCAAAATCAGGTTAAAAAAACAAAAAAACTCCTCACGTAAACAGCACACATGCAGAGAAGATATGTAGGTCCACAAGCAGCAGTTAGGTTGTGACCCTTATTTGGAACTGGTTACTTATCTCTATAGAAAACCATTTCCTCCCAGGCAGAATGCTGTCACATGAGTAGAGGCACATCGAGGATGATAATGATAACAACACCACCACCAACAACAGCTACAACGACTAGATAGTGCTCCAGAAGGGAGGCAGATTCACTTGCCTCATTAAAAGCAGTGTGTAGCCCTGGCTGCTGGGGATCAGTGGATTGAGCGTCAGCCTGTGAACCAAGTGTCGCTGGTTTGATTCCCAGTCAGGGCACATGACTAGGTTGCACATTAGGTCCCCAGTTGGGGGCGTGAGTGAGAGGCAACCACACAGTAATGTTTCTCTCCCTCTCTTTCTCCTTTCCCCTCTCTCTAAAAATAAATAAACAAGCAAACAAAACAAATAAATAAATATTTTTTTTTAAAGCAGTGTTTAAATTTTCTTCCCACCACAATGAAGGCTTCCCTTCCCCCACATACATAAATTTAGAGATACTACCACTGTGGCCTTTTCCTGCCACATCAGCTATGGTTCCCTTTATACACCTCTGATTTCCAATCACCATTGCCTATAACATCAAATCTCTCCAAGGCCAAGCAATAACCAGACCCCGCCCTCCCTAAGCTTCTCTGTGCTTCTCAGCTACATTTCTAGTACAAGCAGGGGAGTTGGTGGAGTTTCCTCTGTACCTCCAATCCTCTTTGCTCTGCCTACTGATTGCTACCAAAAAAACAAAAACAACAACAACAAAAAAAAAAACCCTGATAATCACTGATCTGTTTATTGTTTCCATGCTTTTATCTTTTCTAGAATGTAGCTGGAATCACACAGCATGTAGTCTTTTCAGACTGACTTCTTTCACTTAGTGATATGGATTTAAGTTTCCTCCATGTTTTTTCCTTTTGGAATTCAGTAAGGTATGGTTATCTTAACGGAACTTCTGACTCAGATGATCTTACCTGAAGAGCAGTGTCTAAGGCCTCATCATCTTATGTGCCTGTAGTGTACTCATTTCTCATATTCCCACCTGAACTCAAAGTTGTCCCCCTTTCTTTCTGTTCCCTGGAGTGGGCATAGGAACCATTCTTGTCCTTCAGTCTCTGACAGTCCTGGCCTATGACATGGATCCCCGAACTCAGGTGGACTGCTAGGCTTTGTACAGCTGGTAAAGAGCTGAGATTCAGCCCCGCTCACATGGTGCAAGAAGCGGTGTCTCCAGAGGGTTTATTCCTGTGCTCATCTTGTGTTCGTTGCCCTTCCTGTGTGGGCTGCAGTGAGCAGGTCCACAAGTGAATCAGGTGTGGTCTCTATCCTGTAGGACTCAGAGTTTAACAGAAGAAGTAATTTAGTGGAGAAACCACTGTCCTCTACTGCAGGTGGTCAATTGCCTGAAATTCCCTCCATAGAATTCTGTAGTGTCCTGTGCAGAGATCAAGGGAAGGGCCTCAGAAGGACAGGGCCATTCACCATGATGGTACTCAAAGGGCCAGAGGTCAACTTACGTTTCCAAGCGAGCACAGTACATTCCCAGCACCTGCCACACAGTCTGCAGTAGAAAATTCATGAGTTTGTGCTCTCCATGAAGCTTTTAATTCATATTTCACCCCTCTTGAGCCTAGGGGTTGTGCCAGGGTTATGGGATGGGATGAGCAAGGCTTCATGACTCAACAACATTCTACTTGAAATCATAGGCTTTGACCCTATCTTTTCTCAGCTTTTCACTTTGCTGAGAATTGAGAATCCTGAAAGTCTCAGTTTCAGCTCATCTCTTTGTCCCCAACGCTTTGCTCCTGGACTTTGTCAGCACTATGAACCCATGCTGCTCTGGGCAGGTAGGAGCCTGTGGGGGACCATGGGAAAGGGCCTACTTCCCATAAGCTAGGATGTGTGTACATTAACCTTGTGTTTCCACCTGCTGCTGCTGTGACCTTTTGGGGTCATTTCCTTCATTTTGGGCCTCTCTATAATCTCCCTTGTTCTGTAGCTCTCTGTCCAGCCTCCACCAGGCAGAGAGGATATGCCTGTCACAGGACCTCCAATGATCTTTGGGGATGATTTCGGAAATCACATGGAGGGTGTTGGCTCAGCAGGCCTAGGCCCTGTGCCTCCTTATCCTGGAGGCCACACTAGGGGTTAGACCCCCATCTCTTAGGCATAGCATAACCATTCAGAGGGGGACACGTTCTTGTTTCTTTGGCTTTTCTACATCCTGCTAGCAGTGAACACACTGTGCTAAGTGATGGGGTCTATCAGTAGGAAGGGAGCTCTGGATTTTCCTAGGACTCAGTAAGGAGGGGCAACCCACAGTTTCCCCTACCACATTATAAGGAAGTGATAGCACTTCCTATGCTTCCTCCCATTCTTGGCTCCTCTGTGGTGGGTCAGAAGGTGGGAATGCAGAGGTGTCCGAAACAGACGTCCATCTCATACTCTCAGGGTAGCTTCTTTGTCTGTTTCCCAGTTCTCCCCTCCCATTCCCATGTACCCCTGGTTCCTGGCTAAATGCTAGGATGCCACACCTGTTCTCTTTCTCCTTTTCAAACCCCATCTTCTTCCTCATGCTCTATGCATCTAGACTCAGCTTTCTCTGCCATTTCTCCCACTGTGTTTCAAGAGCACCTACTTTACACATATGATCACCAAATTCAACCACTTCCTCACACCCGCAGGCTCACACACTGCTACCAAATTCGTATGCCCTAAAAACAAAACAGGAGACTTCTGGTCAAGATGGCAGCATAGATAAACACAGCTTGCCTCCTCGTACAGTCACATCAAAATTACAACTAAATTATAAAACAACCATCACCCAGAACCAGCAGAAATCGAGCTGATTAGAAGTCTGACAACTACAGAATTACAGAAACCACAGACATTGAGACTGATAGGAGGGACAGAGGTGCAGAATGGGCTAGTCCCACATCCATGTGTGGTGATAAAAATTCAGGAGGGATATCTCAGGTTAGAGGAATCTCAGGATTTACTGATGGATTGAATGTGGATTGTTATGAAAAAACATCAGGGATGACACTAATATTTTCCTAAAGACATGGAAAGATGGTAGAGGTCAGACTGAATTCTATCTTGGCTTCCCATGATATCATCGGGCCCTGAGGTGCAATGTGGACATGAGGATAGTACTGACAAGAAGGAGTGGCCGGGAATCAACAGGGAAAATTCACAGTTGCCTTTAATTGGAATGGTGGATACTATGATTGGAGCATGTTTCATATGTGTGATTGGGTGATGGTGGTGGGTGGGGAATCAGGAGTTCAGTTTATTATTTTGAGATGAATATTGGACATCCAAGTATCTATGCTGATTAGACAATTTGGGCGTGAGACACTGGCTATCCCATGAGTTCACGAGCTATGTTGTGCAAGTCCTGTGTCATGTTCATTGTTGTGTTTGCTAGAGTACTTTGCACAGAGTAAATACTCAAATATTTAAATTGTTGAACATAAGATGCTTATCAAGGTCATTTTTATTTTGATCCTTCTGGAATCCTTATCGGCAGAGGATGCCCCATTTCATAGTGCTTATTGTGTTAACATAGTGATTCTTGCTTCCCCAGTCCAGACTTTGGATTCAAATACTATTAAGGCCTTACTATATGCTAGCCATTATCCTAAGCCCTGGGTATGTGAGACTCTCTGCTATTTATTCAGGCAAGAACGAAGGAGAAACTGAACACAAGGAGAGGTAGTAAAAATAGAGGAAAAGGTTGGGCTGTGAGGAGTTGGTGTGGAATGCTGACTAGACAGGAAGGACATTTCAGCCTCCCTGATGCCTTCCCTTAACACACCACAGAGGAGAGAAGGAGCAGACAGACAAGTCTTTGATTAGAGATATAGACTGTATTTTGGGTGGCACCCTACCCCACTTGCACATAATTAAAGTGACAGTAGCAGTCCTCTTCAAGGGATGCAGACTCTGGAGAGCCGACAACATCTTTTAATTGTGCTGGGTGTTCTTGAGCAGGGCAGCATTTCCCTCTGAGGGCAGAACTGAGAGTTGGATGGGTTCCCTGATTGGATGGCACAAGCCACTCGAGAACAGTGCTGAGGGCGGTGGCAAGGGTGGCCCAAGCCTGAAGCAGAGTGGAGGTGATTGGAGCAGGAGAGGTGCTGGAGCTTACTGTCTGGGGAATGGGAGACATCCAAGAACGGGCCCACCTGCTTCTCAGTAGGGGGAGGTTGGGCCATGGGGTCCCCTCTTGTCTCCTTCTCTGTCTTAGTTCTCTCCATGGGACTTTTGGCTGGAGCCAGCCCCTTTCCTACATTTTCTTTTTTGGTATTGGCCATTTTCACAGCTCTCAAAAACATGGGTTCCCTCTGCCCATTGCCTTTTGCCTTGAGGTTTATACGCTGCAGAAAGGATTTCTTCTTATTTGTCCAGCCCGATTCTGGAAGGTGGGGCCTGTTGTGACAATGGGCTGGCATCACCTGCCTCTGTGAAACCCAGCCTTGCAAAGTTTGGTGCTGCAATGGCTTATGCTGAATGAGATGGCCCAGGAAAGGAGACACCTGGAACCCCACACACTGGACACTCTCAGGAATCCTTGCTGGTTTGAGGCTGACATTGAGCCTGGTGGGACTGTCTTGCAGGTCATTCTTCTTAGATTTCCCCCCCATAGGGACTCCTGGAGGAGGCTCTGGGGGTTCAAGCTGAGCATGATGCTGGGACCTGTGTGGACAGGGAGCATCAAGGTGAAAGCCAAGTTTCTGTGGCCAGAGGCTTTGGGGAGTCCTGTTCAGAAGCATCCCTTCTGGCCTCTGGGCTTGAGCAGGGTGGCTTTTTTCTCTTGCTGAGGTGGTCACAAATCCTGCATCTTCTTCTCCTTGGTCTCCTGCCAATTGTGGTTTCCCTGAATGCTTTTCCTTTTTAGCCAGTATGTGAACTAGAGCTGAATATTTGCTTTTGCCAGGGCTTTGGGACTCAGGGCTCCAAGGCTCCTCCAGGCTGGGCTTGTTCACACTGGCCTCCAACTGAGCACAAAGCACCTGGCCCTCTGTCATTGCCCCAGAGGGTTGTGACATCTTGGAGGACCCATGGACAGAGCCATGGGGTGTTGCTTGGCGACTAGGTTGCTTCTGGTTCTGCCGCACTGCCTTTAACTCAAGGGCCAGCTGTTCTTTAAGGTAGAGCCATTTTGGATCTGGGGCATGGGGAGTGTTTGGTGGGATGGACAGTTTCTGGAGCAATGTTTTTACTTTGTTGTTTAAACTCCCAAGAGACGCCTGTGGGGGTGTGGTTGCTGAGCATCCAGTTTGTTCCCTGGACTCCCTTGCCTTTGTGTGAATTCCCCATTGTATCTCTAGGGTTTTCTTTCTCAGATGGAAATTTGGTTTGGCCAAGAGGGATTCCTTGAGTAGATAGGGCCTAGCAGACTCTGTCTGTCTTTCTCGAGGCTCCATCTCAATCATTCCTTCCACTGGCACTTTAGGCTGAAAATTGTCTGCAGTGTCCGCACAGGTCTCATTGACACCTTGAAAGCATGGTCCAGGCCTTATACACTGCTCTTCAGGTAAGATCACCTGAGTTGGAGGTTCTGTTGGAGGTTCATCTTCTGGGAAGGTCTGTTGCTGCTGATCAAGGGACGCTGGCATCCGAGGTATAGTCTTCTGCTGTAGGTCAGGGTCGATTGCTGCCTGTAGCTCCAGTGGTTTGCTTTCTGGGATGCAGGTGAAGGCATCCACTTCAAGGCCTCCAGGAGTAGTGCACTCATAAGACCTATAGACTTGGGCAGGGATCTTTCCCTCATGAATCTGCCCACATTTGGAGTCAATGTGGCTCTGCATTATTGCCTTGACTCGGTCAAATAAGTGTGGTATGTGGACTGGGTCCTCAAACGATGAGCAAGGGTCACCAGCATCAATGGCTTTCAGGGCCAAGGGTTGGGGAACACTCACACTGGCTAGGGCTGTGCAGCTCTGAGATGGAGTCTGCTGGTGAGTGGGGGACAGGAGCAATTGGTAGGACTGCTGGACCCTTGGGGGCAAGCCCCAGCGATGGTGACTCAGCTGCCTCTGGAGGTGAAATTTTAGCAGCTCTCGGGAGTCCACAGTTGTGCAGAGGGAGTTGGGCTTTCCCGGAGTTTCAGGAGATTGGGCTGTGTCACAAGACTTATATGGCACAGGGGTCTGGGTGTGCTGAGCTCTCTGGAAAACAGCTGGCAAACTGCACTGGTGCTGGAGCTTCCTCTGCAGCATGTGCCCCTCTAAGGCTTCACACTGGGCCAGAGTCAGAAATGGGACCTGGACCTGGACTGGTGGATCGTCACATGGCATGACAGAATTTGGTGACGATGTGGGACAGGGTGGGCCTGACTTGGGTGCAGTCTTTGGCAAGAGATGTAAGAAGGAGCGTTCCTTGAGGAAAAGGGAATCCTTCGAGGGGAGCTTGGACAGACTCTCGCTTGTGGAGTGACCTTGAGAGCCCAAGAATATGTCATCCAAGGACTCACTGTGCAGAGAAGGGAGGCCACAGAATAGCTGGCTGTATTTCTGCTGCAGATGGCGCACTGAGTCTTTCACCTTTTTCTCAGTAAGTGGATAGAGGCCACTTACATCTTTAAGGGCTGGAGAGGGCAAGGCCAGAGCCACGTGGTTTGGGTTTTGGTGGTAGTGGTGTCTTTGTATTGGGTCCATAAGGGACCATTCCGAACCCCAGAATGCCTGGGTTGCCTGGCCAGCCATACATGAACCCCACGTCTGGTAGGAAATGGTGGCAAATTTCTCCGCAGAGAATTCGGAAGTGTCGTTTTGGATGAAAGAAGCTGGTCGGTTATTCACAGGTTGGTAAAACAGTGGCAGGTTTGGCATAAGCTGTCTCAGGGACTTCTCTACACGTCTGGGCAGCCCCCACCTCTGGAAATGCACCCATTTTTTAACATGTGCCTCAAGGAGCCTCAGGACTTCAGGACTTGGGAATGGCAGGTGGACAGGCAGGACAGTGACCATAGGCAAGTCTATAGGATGTGTCATAGTAGAAATATCTTGGTTTGGGGTCAGCAGAGAGACCTGGGAATGCAAAGGCTGCTGACCTTGGTTCTCGTACACAGGGGTGAGGTTTTCCTGTATTATCTCCTGTTGGTTTACTGGAATCCTAAGCCCCTCAAAGCATGAAGAAGACATAGTGTCTTGGAGCTGGGGCATACCTGGCACTTGAAATTGTTGTCTTAGCTGGTCATTTTCAGCCCAGTAATGTTGCTTACTAGCTGTACCAGGTGATTGGGCAGCTGACCAAGTGACTGAATGGGTTAAATATTCCTGGTCCATTAATTGTGATGCTGAAGGTGTTTCAGGTGAAAGTGAAAGTTCTTGAGAGCATGTGGCAGGATGCTCCAGACTATTCTCAAAAGACACGTTAGACTTGCGCAAAATCTCTAGGGAAGAGGAGCCCTGTGATGGTGCTGGAGAAGTGGGGGGGATCAGAGTGTTCTCACCCACCAGCAACTGCTTAATCTCCAGCGCCATAGCATTGCAGATTTGGCAGGAGGTATCTGCACACAGTAGTCGCCGTGCACTTCCCTCCTGAGGAAGCCAGCTCTGGCTAGAAGAGAAAACATGGCTACTGTTACTGATGGTCTCAGGCAACCCATAGGCGTACAGGGCCATGAGTGACTGGGAGGTGGGTGAGTTGTCTGCTGACCTACATTGTGAAGTTTAACCAAAGATGGGAACAAATGATGAGGGAGCCAATGGTTAGCTGATAGGGAATCACCAAGTTCATGACCAGGTAGAACTTGGACTCCGTCTCATTTGGGACGGTGAAGGCCACTGCGAGGTATTTAGTATTCCCAAGCTGTGTAGAATGAAGTCCTTGTTGGAACTGTGCTTCCTGGGGACTGTGAGGTGTATACAACATCTCTTAGGAGCCAATCTCATTCTCTAGTGTTTTTAAGAAAAGGATGAGATGACAAGAAACTGGGCTTCCTCAAGACAGAAGGGGAAGTAATGTCAGCAGTTTTTAGGGGTCTCCCCTAGAAAGGGTGGAGATGTAAGGAGAATATGACAATGATGACTTATTTATGCACTTATATACCCATTCTCTTAGCCGGCTAACTTGTCTTGTGGCTGAGTACAAACCCATGTAGGGTCTTTTATGAATTAAGCACTAGTCAAATTCTGAGTTCTAGGACCATTGTGAGCCTAGCCCAGAGCAGAACTGGAGACTCCTCCCTCCTGAGACGTCTGATCCCCCTTTGCCCTGGGAACCCTCTCAACCAGGGCTGCAGCCTCCACTGTGTGTCACCCACTTTTCATCCATTCTCCCTCTTCTCCTCATTCCTGTCCCAGGCCAAGCAGAGAAATCATCACAGTCCAGGCTGGATCCGGGACACCACAAAGAGCGAGTGATCACCTTTTCATGAAAGACAGCAGCTCCCATGGCTCCTCAGCTTCTTTCCAGGAAGCTCTCCTAGCTGAGAAACCAGGAGATCGCATTATATGAAATGAGAGGGCATTCAGGGACATCCTATAGGCAGCGAAAGGCCTTTGAACGAGAAGAGACTGAAAACCCCAACAGTCCATGCTCTAAGGCCTGTCTGAGTACAGCTTAACCAGTCACGATGTGCTGTCCTGGACCTAACCTCATTAGGTCTTCACAGCTGTGCTGTGAGTGAGGCAGGGTCTTCAGAGGCCCATTTCATGGATAAAAGACTGAGATCTGAAGTGATTTTCACAGGGTTATCTAAATCCTAACTAGCATTGCTAAGGACATCTGTCCTACTTCCTTATTCTTCACTCCCTGGGCAGAGGTGTTGAATTTTGGAACAATCCCTGGCTCTGACTTCCCACCCAAGAAATTCTGCTGGGAGAATTTGTCAACTTGAGGGACCCAGTCTATGGAACCTTGCTCATAGTGGAGGGGAGTGAGAGAAGACACTGGGACTTTACCTCTTAATGCTGCATCTCTAGCCTTTCGCGGGATTTTTCGGTGATGCTTAGAGACAAAAAAGTTAGAGTGTGAAGCTGGGACACCATGTTCTTTTTCATGTTCATAATAAGACAAAACTAATATAAATTTCCAAGTTCCTTTCTGTGTATGTCTCTGTTTAACACACTTACATACATTTCTTTCCTCTACTCCATGCTTTTCACCCCAACATTTCATTTTCTAGTTATTTCTCATTTACTTCAAGGCTCTCCTTATTCCTTACTTCCTGTCCCCTTTCCCAGGACTAGTTCTCAAGGGGGCTAACCATGACACAGGAGGGATGGTGGAATAGATTAAATGGTGACTGACGGTAATTAGTTCTTACAGCCCTAGGACTTTTGCTTACTAAGTCTACCAACCAGAAGAAGCCCCCATATTAGGATGTCTTTTGAGATCCAGTGAGGTAGATTCCATTTCATCCAGTTCTCTACCGAAGGTAGAGACCTGAGAAAGGTAGGCTCTGAGGAAAGTACGATATTAGAATAACTGGATATATGGTATAAAAGTTAGCGAGGAAGGTAAAAAGAGACTGAGATATCAAAAAACTTCCTATCTGAGACTTAATTAGTTCAATTGTGGTGTTAATGTTTCCTTACCAGGCAGCAGCTTGTTTTAGGTTCCAACCTTAATCCATGGTAACTCCTTTTCACTTGCCAGATAATTAGGAAAATAATGAAGAATGTGCCGTATAAATATAAGAAATAATCAAGATTCCGAAGAACAAAATTAAAGCTTAACATGATTTAAAGCGTATTAGCACGAGGATGCTAGCCATCCCTATATATCAGTGGTCAGGATCCTAGTGCTTAATGACCTCATAGAGGATGGAACCAGGTCAGCAGACTGCATCACCAAGCAGTTTTGTTTCACAAGGCAGGTGTAGTGTCAAAGACTTTTATCTGTTTTAGGGAAGTTTGTGTGGTGACTCAGTTTGTAGATTACAGTGTCTGGTTGTCTGTAAAGGTTGTGGAGCCAGAGACTAAAAGTGCCCACTCACAGGCAGTGTCTATGCTCCCCTTTGCCTTCACTCTCCACACCCCGCAACAGTCTGAGGGCTTGGCTCTCTCCTTCATGACAAGTGTCTGGTCACCCATCCCCAGAAAACTGAGTGTTTAGGGACACAGGGTACCTTGAATCATAAATTGATTACTAGTAATGAAATTCAGTCAGTAGTCAAAAACCTTACAATAAACAAAAGTCTAAGGCTATATGGCTTGAGTGGCTAATTCTCCCCAACAGTCAAAGAAGATTAAATACCTATTTCTTCAAATTGTTCCAAAAATTGAAGGAGCAATATTTCCAAACTCATTTTATACAATTAACATTGCCTTGCTACCAAAAGTAAACAAGGATACCATAAAAAAATTATGGGCCAATATCCTTAAGAAACATAGATGAAAAAATCTTCAACAAAATATTAGCAAACAGAACTCAACAGTAATTAAAAAGGTCATATCCCCATGATCAATTGGGATTGGGTCAACATTCACAAATCAAAAAATGTGATAAACCACAATGAGAAAATGAAAGATAAAATCCACATGCTCACTTTAACAGATGCAGAAAAAGCCTTTAACAAAATCCAACATCTATTTATAATAAAAATTCTCAACAAGTGTGTATTGGGGAAATGTACATCAACATAATGGCCACATATGACAAAACCACAGCTCATATCAATGGTGAAAATCTGAGAGCTTTTTCTGTAAGAACAGGAACAAGATAAGAATGCCCACTCTTGCCACTTTTATTCAACATAGTATTGGAAGTCCTAGACATAGCAATCAGATAAGAAAGAAGAAATAAAAGGCAATCAAACTGGAAAGGAAGAACTAAAACTTTCAATACTTGCAGACAAAATAATACTAAAGGTAGAAAACCCTAAAGACTCAACAACAACAACAAAAACAACTATTAGAAGTAATACATAAAATTAGTAAACTTGCGGGATACAAAATCATTCAACAGAAATCTGTGGAATTTCTATACACTAGTAATGCACTATTAGAAGGAGAAATTAAGGAAGCAATCCCACTTATAATTGCATCAGAAGGAAGAAGATATGTACAAATAAATTTAACCAAGGAAGTAAAAGACCTGCACATTGAAAACTGTAAGACACAGATGAAGTGACTCAAGATGATACAGACAAATGGGAAGACATTCCATGTTCCTGCACAGGAAGTGTTAATATTGTAAAAATGTTTATAATACCCAAGGCAATTTACAAATTCAATGCAATCTCTATCAAAAGATCAGTGACATTTTTTTCAAGGAATTATAACAATTAATTGTGAAATATGTATGGAATGACATATTGCCAAAGAAATCTTGAGAAAAAAATCAAAGCTAGAGGTATCATTCTCCCTGATTTCAAAGTATACCACAAAACTATTACAATCAAAACAGTATGATATTAGCATAAAAAGAGATACAGAGGTCAACGGGACAGAATTGAAAGCTCAGAAATAAACTCATGCATATATGAACAATTAATATATGACAAAGAATCCAAGAATATGCAATGGAAAAAAGACAGTCTCTTCAATAATATGGTGTTGTAAAAACTGGACAGCCACACGCAAAAGAATAAAACTAGATCACCACATGGCACACTACACAAATATAATTGAATATAAATCCTGAAACCACAAAATTCTTAGATGAAAACAGACAGTAAGATCCTCAATATTGGTGTTAGTGATTTTTTGTGTGGATCTGACTCCAAAAGCAAAGGAAACAAAAGCAAAAATGAATAAATGAGAACATACCAAACTAAAATGTTTCTGCCAGTGAAGGAAACCATCATCAAAATGAAAAGGTAACCCACTGAATGAGAGCAGATATTTGCTAATTATATATTTGATAAGTGATTAGTATCCAAAATATTATAAAACTCATACAAATCAATAGCAACACAAAACAAGTGACAAGATTAACAAATGTGCAGAGGAGCAGAACAGATTTTTTCTAAAGAAGACATACAGTTGGTCAACAGGTATATACAAAGATATTCATCATAACTAATTATTCAAGAAATGAAAATCAAAAACACAATGAGATATCAGTTTATGCCTATTAGAATGGCAATTATCAAAAATACAAGAAATAGTCGTCGTCGTCGTCGGCAGCCGTCCGTCTCGAGAGACGATGGTGTAGCTTCTTAAGAGTCTATCTGCACCGCCGAGAATGGCTGTGCAGTCCGACTCGGGAGTAACACGGTATCTGTCTCCTCCCGTGTTGAATCGACATCTTGCGATGACGCTGGAGTGTCCTCTCCAGTGGAGCTGAAGCTACAGAGCCTGGGCAGGGTGATATGGAGGGTCTGCTGTTGCCCATGCAGCAGACCCCCCCTCTCTTCGCAGCTGAAGGGTCCAAGGGAAAGACGGAGTCAATACAGCTTGGCTTCAGGTGCGCCGCAGGAGTTGCCGGTGTTGACTACAACGTCAAACCGCCTTAGGGACTCCGGCTCCGGATTTTCTGTTGGGGTTTACTCCCTTAGCCTTTCCCCTGAAGAGGTATGCCGCAAGGCAGCGGAGGTTTTTTGGAGTCAAGAGTTTTCCTTCTCTGATGTGCCCTGACTGGAAGATCGAACCAGTGACACTTAGCTCGCAGGCCAACGCTCAATCCACTGAGCCAAACCAGCCAGGGGTTAAAAAAAATATATATATATATGTATAATTTAATTACATGTGATGAATAAAACATATGGTTATAATGGGGAGAAAGATATTTACATTTGTCAAAGGTCAAAGGTGTGCTGACTTTTACTTAGATAATATGTGTGATTTTTCTAGAAAATCTTTTGGGACAACCTAATATATAGTGATAATGTTTGGTTGATTTTGGATGGATGTTTATGCCTTTATTTTAGAGGTAACAGAGGATTAGTGAGAATTTTTAATCAAAAATATATGTCCAGGGGAATATGTTGGTGAGGCATGAAGTATATATTTTATTTCTAATAATTATTCATTTTTTCTAAAAAGAATACTACTAAGATACTAGAATTTGAAGAATTAATGAATCTTGTTCACTATAGAAACATAGTTTAAAAAAGGCATAGACTCTAAAATATGGAAACAATTTTGAGACTAAAGGGAAAGACTTCAAATAGTTCAATAAGTTTCAAGACTAGATATAATACCCAATACATAAATGACATCCTTAGGAGAATTTTAGCTGGAAATTAGAAATTAATTATAGCCTATGATAAGATACTAAATAAACATGTTGATGCTTCATGCACAGGCTTTCATTCTATTCATTTATAGTCTGCTTATTCAACTGACACTTAAAAATCCTGAAGGAAAAGATATTTTTTGTTTTACTTGGGCATCATTTGTGGTTCTAAGGAAAAAAAAGTAGGTATTTAATAATTAAATGCAGAAGTTAGGAATAAAACAATAGGAGAAATATTGTGAATGATTATTCAACACTTAATTACATGTGAATATGAAGCCAGAGTTGGTTGTTGTAATATTGATGAACATCTGCAATTTTCAGATCAGAAGTTAACAACTGAGAAACAGAAAACTTAAAAAGATAGTAGTAAATAAACCTTTTAAATGAAAATATTTGGATTGAGCATAAGTTATGATTCCTGATTTTATAACTCTAGCTTCTATTCCTCCCTGCAGTTCTTAGGTTGTATGTTGAACTGTCTACTCAACATTTCCACTTTCATGGCTAAGTATGCTCTGGCTTCATAAATTTCTGCTTCTTTATAATAATTGCTATTTCACATAACACTATTCACATTAGATTTAGATAGTTTTGTCAGAAATTCGAAACAAAAGAAAACCATGGAGAGAGACTGGTAAAAATATTGATTCAACATGTAAGAGTAGGTTTTAGGACTAAACAATGGCTAACTTTAAGCTGGTCAGTTTATGTGCCATTTTCCAGATATGAAGATTTGTTTCCCTTGAATAACAGCTATTTTAGACATGGACATGTAGTGTTTAAAATTTATGATATTTGTGCCTGTTTTATTTTCATTGTACATTGAGAAGGCTTAATTTTAGGAAAATTGAGTAACCCACTCCATATTACATCACCATTGTAAAGGGGATTTGATCCAGAATCTGGATGACTATAAAATCAATTCTGTATTCACTAGAATCACTTCACTCTGTTTTCTGTAGTTTGAGACTTTTCTTTCACAACACAGTTTAACTTTGTATAAACATACCCGCATTGGTCAAATTTGCTAAGTAATTTACCAAATTGTACTTTTTTGTATTAATATGGCTATAAAAATTGATGTTCTAAGTTGCCAAAATTTAATGAATGAAACAATCCAAAGAACCATGTAGATTATTTGTTTCAGATACACTCAGCAAGGCAAAATTACCTACCACAAAGGAAATTTGCCAGTTGTACTTTTGTTCTCTATCTTTTCAATCCATTGATTAAGTCATTAATCTAATTTTAATCTATCCTTGTAAGCTTCCAGTTATTTCAATTATATCCATGAAGTAGAACATTTTTTAAAAAGCTTTTCATAAAAGCTTAGTCAAGTGAGACAATGCAGAGAAATAAATGTTTATATTTTCTTTAAACTTCTTTTTCTTACTGGACCATAGGGAGAGTTAGTTGGGATGATATATATTAGAATTTTCTGCCTCTTTGGTTTAAACCTAACAGTGAAGGATGGATCATAAATATGTAATAATTAATATGGTATACCTAGCAAATTGTGTCAAAAACTTTATCCTGAATTATGTTATGATATTATAGACTTAAAATATATCTTATCCCTATTTTCTTCTCTTCCTCCTCCCCATCCTTCTTTCTACCCCCTCCTACTTTTTCTATCATAGCAAAATGTTTCTAGGAGATTCTCAGAGTATATATAATTCAGAGAAGATATGGAATAAAGGCAGAAAAAATCTGAAATAATGGTTGGAAGAGGCTAACGCTTTTCTTGAGAGAACTGGGTTAGATATTCTGTCCAATGGACCATGCCTATAGTACATCATAGCATCTTTGTGTGAATCCATCTCTCCCCCAACCCCCACCTCCACCACACCCTTTCTCTCTTTCTCTCTGAATTTGGCACACTCTGATCTCTCCTTACCAACTTTCCTCTTTTCACTCTCTGGGATCCAGGTTACTTATGATTATAGGGGGCCTGTATAAGAAACACACAGATACTAAATGATTTGCCTATGACTCAGCACAAAAAACTTATAATTCTGCGAACTGCCTAAAGTCAGCCTAGAGTACTGGTTAAGAGTATAGACTTTGAAGCTGAAAAGAACTTATTTGAATCTTCTTTTGGGTATTAATTAGCTACATCAACTTGTTTTTAAATCTTTGGGCCTCAAAATGAGATCATATAATACCTCAGAGTTTATATCATAACTAGAATTTTTTTTTAACTGCTTTATTTCAATTTATTTATTTTTTTTCCCATGCCATATTTTTTATTTACATTTTTAAGTATATTTTATTGATTATATTGTTACAATAGTTCCAATTTTTTCCCCTTTGCCCCCCTCCGCCCAGCAACCCCCTTCCCCGACAATCCCCTCCCAAGTCCATGCCCATGGCTCACCCTTTCATATATTCTTCTTCTTTTTTTAAAAATAATTAATTAATTAGTTAAATATTTTAACAATAAAAAATAACAATCCCTCCCTCTCAGACTTAAGACCCTTTACAATCTTATAAAGGACAATGGACGAAGGTCTCGAGCTCCTCTAGCTGCTTCAAGCTGGACATGGTCGTCGTCCTACCTACCCTTGGGTCAAGAAATCCCTAATAAGAGTGGGGGTGTGGAGGGGAGGGTGGCCTTCCCACAAGGGGAAGGATCGTGCAGACTCCAGGTTGGTTGGCTGTCTCTGGACAATGGCATGCTTGGTTTAACAGGCTGGCATCCTTGTTGTATTCTGGGGGCAACAGGGTTAAAGGACATCATTCAATCCATAACCACTAGATGACAAAAGACAGGTATTAATTTTTCAATGTCCCACATTAGGGAAAAGAAGGGCTTCTTTAGAGGAAGATATGCCAGGTACATCTAACCTGTCCAAAACCCTTTTGCCCATTATACTTAGTTTGGACTGAGGGGGATATTTTAGGTTTCCCCCCTCTCAGGCCTCTGGGCTCTTTCTGTCCAAGCCATTAGGATAGAAAAGAGAAACCAGTTTTAAAGTGAAGCCCACAGACCACCCCGTTCTTCACCAACCCGGCCACTTAGTTCAGCCAAACCATTGAGTCTCAGGAGGCAGCAATGCAGACAGGATTAAGTGAGGCCTATACATACAGACAGTCACTCAGGTAATGAGATCGTAGGCTTATGCCCTTTGAAAACAGAAAACACATGTTAATTTATGTAACATAAACCACACACAAGTTTATAGATCTGTAGGACTGTCTTATCAGAAAGACATCCAGTTGCAAGGCATTTGACATTCTTCTTGCCTGTAAATTAAACATCTTTGATAATGCCACAGACATAGTTTAACTTTCAAATGAAAACAAATTTTAAATGAAAAGAAACTTTAAAGACGGTTAGCTGCACTACTTTATAGTCTACCACTGGGCATTGTGATCTTCCTTGAATCTTGATTTTTCTCCCTAAGATTACCCTCCTTGTCATTAAAGGGACTGCATTAAGTTCATTTTTAATTTATCCTGTTCATTTGCATAAACACAACAAGAGCAGCAAATGATCACTTATGATCTTTAGTTCTGCTTTGCTGGAACTTACGCAAGGAACATTTAGGGTGATCTTCAGTCTGCCTTCAGGGCACAGAAGCTGAGCCACATACCTGGCATTCAGCCTTGCCTGTAAACACCTGTCTTTTCCAGGTCCTCCTGGTTTTCCATTGTGCCTTAAGGTCCCTTCTAGCCATCTTTCAGGAAAACAACCTTCGTTCCTTCCCTGGAAAGATTGCTATGGACCGCTTATCCATCCAAGGTACCAGGCCTTTTATCTCGTGGACTTTTATTACCTTTGAAAGTCAGTCCCAGTTGCTCAGGGCTTTTTGGTAACAACCAAAGCCCAAGCATGTCTCCTTTAGGCATGACATTCCAGTCAAAGTCTTAGTCAAAAAATCGTTATTAACAACTGGTCTTATTAGTTTTATGCAAAGAAACTTAGGTCATTACTTCTTTAGAATGCCAAATTCTGGAGGGATCAGATAGAGAGAAAATATATACAGTGTGAAGGAAAATCCTTGTCCTTCTAATATTCACTGAACTTGCATTTCTATTCTTTATATTTTTATTTTTCCCCCCACTAAAAATTTTTCTGTTTGTTTATTTTTCCATTACAGTTGTCTCACTTTTTTCCCCCTCTTGCTTCTCTGCACCCTGTCCCTCCCTTTTCCCACATTCAGTCCCCACCCAGCTGTCCATGTCCATGGATCATTTATACATGTTCTTTGATTAGACCCTTCCCCTTCTTACCACTTCTCTCCCTCCCATCTCCCCCTTTGTTACTATTAGTTTATTCCTCGTTTACATACCTCTGGTTCAATTTTGCTCATTTGTTTGTGTTGTTCATTAGTTTCCTTTAACAGGTGATAGCATAAGGTAATTTTCTTTTGTTGCCTGGCTTATTTTGCTAAGCATAATTCTCTCTAGTTCCAATCATGTTGTTGCAAATGGTAGAAGTTCCTTCTTTCTTTCAGTACTTATTCATTGTCATTTTCCCCCTTTGTACTCATGTTCCTCTCTGTCTCTCTCTGTTTCTTCATCTTCTTAAAGCAGACCCTTTAGCTTCTCTTGCAATACTGGTTTGGTGGGGATGTATTCTTTTAACCTTCTTTTGTCTTGGAAACTCCTTATTTCACCTTCCATTTTGAATGAGAGCCTTGCTGGGTAGAGTATTCTTGGTTGTAGGCCTTTGTTTTTCATTACTTGGAATATATTTTGCCATTCCCTTCTGGCTTGTAGTGTTTCTGCTGAGAAATCTGATGATAGCCTTATTGGAGCTCCCTTGTATGTTATTAGTTATTTCTCTCTTGCTGCTTTTAGGATTCTCTCTTTGTCTTTGTATGTTGGCATTTGAATTATGATGTGTCTTGAAGTGGGCCTGTTGGGGTTCATCTTCATTGGGACCCTCTGTGCTTCCTGGACTTGCATGACTCTTTCTCTCTTCATGTTAGGGAAGTTTTCTGTTATTAGTTTTTCAAAGAGGTTTTCTATTCCTTGCTCTTCTTCTTCTCCTTCTGGAATTCCTATGATACGGATATTATTACGTTTCATGTTGTCCTGCAGCTGTCTTAGAGCCTCTTCAGTCTTGTTCAGCCTTTTTTCATTTTGTTGCACTCTCTGTGAGTTTTTGTCTACATTGTCCTCCAGCTCGTTGATCCGATTTTCTGCTTCCTCTAGCCTGTTTTTAATTCCTTCTACTGTGTTCTTCAATTCAGAAATCATATTCTTCATTTCCTCCTGGCTCTTATTGATAGCTTCCATGTCCTTTTTGATGCTGGTATAATTCTCAGTAAGTTCCTTATAGTTCTTCTGGAGTTCACTGTTGTTTTTCTGGAGTTCTTTATAGTTTCCGCTGAGCTCATTGAGCTTCTCCATAATACATGCTTTCAATTCCATATCTGATATGTTGCTCCCCTCTATTTCATTTAGCACTCTTTCTGGGGACTCTGCCTTTCCTTTCGAGGGGGGGTTGTTTCTCTCTCTCCCCATTTTTGTGACTCCTTTTGTTTGTTGGTGCTTCTTAGGATGATCTGCACTTCCTGGATCTGCCCCTGGTGGCATCAGATCCTGTACAAGTCTGGGCCTAGTCAGCCTGTTGGACACTTTCAGGGATCTACTGCCTTTGTCTGGCTTCTTGTTAATCTATTCAATCTGTGATTAGCCGTCAGGCTTAAGGACCGTGGGTGTGGCAGTTTAATTCCTGTAGGCAGGGCCTTTGCTTCCCCTCAGGCTGATGCCACTTGGCCGGGAATGGTCTGCCTGCAGTGTGGGGATGAGTCAGCCCTGGGACCCGGCCGGCTGCTTCCCCAGCTCTCCCCTCAAAGCCACCACACCAAACTCTCCCCAAGCATCTCCAGTCCTCTCTGCCTTTCCTCCGCTTGAGCTCAGGGTAAGTGGGGGCCAAAATATTTTCATATGTGATCCGCTTAAGAGCTCTTTTTCTCCAGCTGTTTCTCTCTGGCTAGCAAGAAACCCTGTGGCTTTTCGCTTTTTTCAGCTGGATACTATTTTACTTTCCACTCTGTTGCTGTAGGCTGGGAAGTTCAGCTGGGGGTTTAGACCCTGCCCTTCTGAGGGGGAATCCCCGGCTGCTGAGCTGTTTCTCAGTCCCTTCAGCTGCCACCCGTGTGAGCCCAGCCAGCCCTTCCACGTCTCCTCACTCCCTACTGGTCACGTTGTCATGTAGCGGCCTTTTCTGTCTCTCCGCGGTTATAAGACTTCTCTCCAGCTGGTGTTCTGTTGGGTATTCCAGATGATTTCTCCAAAATTGCGTTGTAAATCCAGACTAGTTCTGGGAGGAAGTTAGTGTAGCTTCCACTTACTCCTCCGTCATCTTGTTTCTCATAACTAGAATTTAAATGAGACTATATATTGGATTGGCAGAAAGTCCATTACATTTTTTTTTTTGTACAATGGCTTGAGTAGTGCTTAGTAGTCTTTAACTTTATTTTAAACACTTTTGTTAGACTCTATTGTGAAAACTGTCATATCAGCATGAATTTTTTAAAAACATCAAAATTGGTGAATTTTTGTGCAGCCATTTTTATATTGAAGATGAAAGAATATACACATTTTTGGCATATTATGCTTTATTATTTCAAGAAAGGTAAAAATGCAATTGAAATGCATAAAAAGGTTTTTGTAGTGTATGGAAAAGGTGCTGTGACTGACTGAACATGTCAAAAGTGGTTTGTGAAGTTTCTTGGTACTGTTGACATTTTGGCCAAATATTTGCTGGGGGGTTGTCTTATGCGTTGGAAGATGTTTAGCAACACTCTGGCTTCTATACACTAGAAACCAATAATAGAATAACAGGAGATAGCATATTCAAAATACCCAAATCAATAAAGTTATTGGTGGAAATGAGAACTGTATCTTTTATTTTATGGAAAAAAACTAAACGGAATTTTTGGCCAACACAATACATGAAGTGCTTAGTATTCTGACTTTTCCATGGTAAGTGCTCCATTTAATGATAGCTACGTTAGGATAAGTGCAGTTTTTCTAGAGATGACTTGTCTGCTAATTGACAGGGCAAACTACTATGGTCAGTGAAAACCTGGGCCCGCCTTTCCTTTTAGCACTCCCTGGGAAAGCAGGGCTATTGCAAAACCTGCTATCTCCAGTCTAGATCCCTGTCTTTTTTTTTTTTTTAATTTCTTCAATTAAAGTTTATAGTCAATATTATTTTGTATTAGTTTTAGGTATACACCATAGTGGTTAGACGATCATATATTTTACATAGTGTTCACCCTGATATTTCTAGTATTCAACTGGACCATACATAGTTATGACAATATTATTGAATATATTAGAAAATCTGTATCCCACTGAATGTCACTGATCACAAAATTTGTAGTTCAGAGACATAAGGATCTTCAGGAGATTGCAGAAAATGACTTTTTTAAACCAGTTTTCTATCTTGTGTCTTACAAGCCAAAGTACAAAATAAATTGCCTCACTTTACTCCCATGATCAATATATGAGAGAGAAAACAGTTTTGCACAGATTTCTTATTTGCTTTTACCTTCTGTTAGCCTTTGGATGGTCCTCCCTGATGAGAAAAACAATAAAAATAAATAAATAAAACAACACAATGATTTCCTTTGCCTTCCCACCAGCTATGGTAGGTGCTTTTATTGAGGCTTTCTCCTAACGTGTCCACCAATGTTCCCACGTGCAACACCCCCTGACGTCACCTCCTGTCAATATCAGTGAAGTATATTGCCACCTTCTTCATAGGTCATAGCCCCAAGCTCTGAGCATAGTGAATTCTTTTTGCCTCTTTTTTTCTACCTAAGTTACTGGCTTTGTAGTCAGTGGTCTTTTTGTTTCTCTGACTGGGTTTTCTGTGACTGTATTTCTAGATATTCTCCCCACCCCACCACCAAGATCTACTCTTTAGTTCTCTTCTTTCACTCAGTTGGCAGGAGTAAGCTCCATGCTTGAACTTCTTGCCTTTTTCCTTCTACTTGGCCGGTTTTATGGCATCATCCAATTGATGGTATAAACTCAATGTGTAGGGGTCTCGCTTCTTCTTCCTGTAGGTTATCTGCTTTCAGTTGTACAAGAAAATGTCTGCTTTGCCACTTCAGCTATATCTGACTTGTTTGCATTAAAAACCTAATGAGAACTTTTTTCTGAGTATATTCTTACTTATAGAGAAGATGCTACTTTGTCTTTGGTGTGCATGGGCACCACTGATAGTTTATAAATTCCTTTGAGGAGTCAGATGATATCTTATACATGTTATTATATCCTATAATATTGAGTACATTTCTTGCACAGCACAGGAAAAAATATTTTCTTTTGCTTTATGGAATGACTGCTGTCTGTAAGGAATACCAGTTTCTACACTAAAAATTAAGTGGATGCCTTCACCACTAACGTTTGGTTTCCAGTAAAAATTAAATAAATGATCTTCATTTATATATTTAAATTTCATTCAATTTTTATTGCCAAAATGAGTAATATTTTGCTCATTGAATTGTTTTTAGATTAGATATACAGTATTCCCTCACTTATCATGAGTATTACATTCTAGACCCCCACCCCATGATAGGTGAAAATCCGTGGAGTAGGAACCTTACATTTATTTTAGTATTTATATATATTTTAAGGCTTTATAAACCCTTCCCACACACTTATAAACCATTCCCAGTCCCTTATTAATCTTTCCCACTCCCTTATGAACCTTTTCCACACTTTTATAAATACTGCTTATGCTCCTAAACATATTCTACACTCTTAAACCTACGTAAACCTACTCTTAAACCTACTTTAAAATCCCACGATATAGCGGAAAATCCAAGATAAATAATTAAATATAATATTTTTTAAAATCCTGAGATACACTGAGGCCTCAATTTTTTAAAATCCTGCGATATAGAGAGGGACTACTGTATTTAACTTCTGTGTTGTAGAGAGTCCTTTGTTATTTTGTCTTACAGTCCTATAACTATCTAAAGGGTGATAGGATTTGGAAAACTGGAATTACAAAACAATAAATAGTTATCTTTCCTCTCTTTATTGGAAAGTGGAGCCACTCTCAAATTTGGTTCTGTCAAGAGTTTTGGTCATTGAAAGTATTTCCTGTCTTTATAATAGGCTACAAACTTGGAATGATTTCAAGTCCCGAAATGGGACCCAATGTGAACACAGTGCTGAATGACAGTGAATGACTTTCAGCCTTTCTACGTGTGTTTAGACATATGTAAACTGGTGGGTGACAATAATATCTACTCATCAGGATTATCATGAAGATAAAATGCAGTATTTCCTCACTTATCGCTGGTATTATGTTCCAGACCCCCTGGCGAAGTAGGAACCTTACATTTATTCTACATTTTTAAACCTACGTAACTTTAACAACACATATACAGTACTGCAAAATCCCATGATATAGCAAAAACATCCATGATAAATAATTAAATATAATATTTTTTAAAATCCTGCGATACAGTGAGGGCGTGATAAGTGAACCATGATATAGCAAGGGACTACTGTCATGTGTATGAATGTACTTCCTAAACTAAAAACACCTTTTAAATGGGACATATTATAATTTTGTATTATATTTAAAATAAAAAATCTAAACTTTTGAAACTAAATTTAAATACATTGAATAAGCTGTAATTACCTGCATAGTTATTTAGTCTGTTTAAAGTGATATAAGACAAGAAGTTTTATATCCTTTGAGAAAAATTAATAATGCAATCTCTATTCTAATAGGACCTTGTTCAAGAATTTTTAGCTCATAGTATGAATTTTTCCTAACCTTTGACCTATTTTAGAATATGTTACCACCAGATTTTGAAAAAGTTAAATTAGCATTTCAAGGTAAGCAATGGAACTAAATTGGATCTCAAGAATTGTGATGGTCTAAACAAATCAATGCTTTTTAAATGCTCAGAAAATTGAAGATAAAATTTAGATTTTTTTTTCTGTGATCCTTGGTTTTTCATTAATCAATCTGGTAAATTTAGAGTAGAATTATATGCCTAGCAAGAATTTTACTCATTTATAACAAGGAATAAGATGAAAAACCATTTCACATCATTGAAAGAGGAGAGGATTTTTCATTAGAGAGCTCAAATTTGAATCCTAGCTCAACCACACTTTAGTTATGGAATTCACATCTAGGCAAATTAATCTAACCCTGTGAATTTCATCTTCCTCAATTATTGCATTATTTATGAGAACCAAGTGAAACAATGTTCATTCACTTAGTTCATATTTATGTATATATGTAATTTAGCTTGCAAGGACATAAAAATGGCAATGTTTCTCACTGAAGAACACAGAATTTATGGAACATACATGTATATAAGAATAATATCTTATATCCAAAAAATCACAAGTAGATTCATGTTTAAAGAATGTTACAGTTGAAATGGTATGACTGGAGAAGAAGCAGGAGAGGATGACAAAAACCTGATCATGAAGGGCTTTGTGAACAATGAAGCTGAACTTATTCTTTGTGATGAGAAGGATATGAGAGGTTTTACACAGAAAATTTGAATGTTGATATTTACATTTTAGTTAGATCTGATATATTCATGGTAGTCTTTTCACAAAGTGAATCACACTCATGTCACATTTATGCTTTAAAACATCAATGTCTTTTCAACTTAGAATAAAATTGAATCACATATCATGATCTACAGGGATATATTGCTGATCATGGTCTCTTATCTACCATTTCCATCAAAGCTGTCCCACTCTCCCTCCTTTCTCAACATGGTCACTTCCATGGTCTCCACACATGGCCTAGCCCTTTCCTGGCTGCTAGCATATGTCATTGCTGTTCCCTCTACCAGGAATCCTTTCCCTGTGATCAGATCAGCAAAAATGCCACTTCCTCAAAGACACCTTCTCTGACACCCCTTCTAATTTGTGCCCCCCCCACCCCCGCCAACTTACTCTTTCTTAGCACATTATCACATTAAAGTTAAATTTGTGGAGGACAAGACTAAAAGCATGGAGGAAAGTTAGGAAGATGACTTTACAGCCCGTGTAAGAAATAATGAGTCCTGAATTAGAAGTAAGCTAGTTAACCTCTTCCTTTTCAGTTTCTCTAGTGTCTGAGAGATTTTCTACCAGTGTCCTACTTCAAAATGAGTCCAGTTCAACTCAATTTGTATTTATTAAGTAGGTAGTATATATTTTGCACAATGATAAATGTTCTCTATCTGTAACAAAGACTTAACAATCAGTCCTCCCATCTGGTCCTGAGCATAACATGACATGGCTGTTACTACGTACTGGCAACCAGATTCTCAGAACCATTTTCCTTAATTGGACTTGCATCACAAAAAGAGAATGTACAATGTGCTATGTGTCTTAAATAATATTGGCTAAATATAATATAAATTAATGTTAAGCAACAGCCTATTGAAACTGTTACTAGGGATAGACCTTTGATTGAGAATTTTAGGGCCTGGTGTAATAATATACTGGAGGCAATATAATCTGTGTTCAAGTATTCAAAAGTTACAAATCAGACTAACAACTTATTAAATAATGTGTTGTATTCTCTATCTTGAAATATATCTTAATGAAAAAATTTTTAAATGCTATGATTTTTATATATTACGTGTTGTCATATGGCAAACATGATTGAAATTAATAGTTTTAACATATGTCTGTCGTCCTGGTGATGTTTTGATGTGTAATAAAAATATACATAATTCAAAAGTATTATATTTTGCATTCAAAAATTTTCTTACCCTCACTACAATTTCACATAAATATCACACAACTATCTTATAAATATGCTAGAATCTATTGCATTGTTGCTCTTTGAAAAATTTATCAAATTATTTAATTTTTCTTTCCTCTTATCTAAGGGCTTCCATTGCTTAAATGCTCCCTTCACTCAAAAGCAGACTCTCTTTGTATCAACAGCAGCATTATTCACAAGCCTTCAGATTATTTGGACATAGTTGAAGGGTTGGGGAGAAATATTTTCCTGAGGTCTAGATACTAATAAATATGTGAGTAGACATTTTTGCTTAAGGGATGTGTTATGCCAGAACTGAGCACCAGATCCTGGATTTCTGAGACACCCATGTCTTTCTTAATGGTGTTATTTTTGTGCTTTTGTGAAATGTGGGGCTATCTAAATGTGGAGCCCAAAGCCAAGGGTGCTCTTACTGGGCTCTAAGGTTGTACTGGACAAAGGAGATATTTAATGGTATTGCACAGTGAATGTGACACAGGAAAATCATAGAAGTATATACTAGGGAATTATAAGCTGGCACCCAAGGTAAAAGTGATGCTTCCCACTAAAAGAAAATAACCACACCAAAATAGTACAGATAAGGGAATTCATCTGGGTGAATACAGCCAGTAAAGAGGTTCCAGGCCTAATAGTACATCACAGTCGCATATGGCTGTTCTTAAAAATATAAATCTGAGGGACCTATTCCTGAAAGTTTTCATTCAAATAATTTAGGTTAGGGCTCAGGAAGATATATGTCGAACAGCTTCTCATATGACACTGATACAGTCTGTTTGGGAACCATATTATGGATTATGATTAGAAAGGAAACTGAAGAGTTAAGCAAACTGAAAAAATCCATCAGGGCATTAAATGATAAATCAGAAAGCCAAAAGTTTACAGACTATTACTAAAAATAATATTTATAAAATAAATAGCAAGCAATTATAGTTCACATTAATTATTCCTAAAAAGGAGAAAAACAAAATTTTTGAAAAATCTGCCAAACCTCCAGAGAGGGTAAAGAGTTTAAAACAAAATCAAACAGAGCATAGAGTTGGGTCTCCATTAAATATATGAAGAAGTGGATTCCAGACCAGAGAATAGTAATAGAAGATCAGAAAAAAAGTGCACAATTAATTCTCTTTAAATTATAGGAGAAAAACTCAAGGAGAGCTTCACAGAGGAATTAGTGTCTAAGATGGACTTTGTAGAAAATCACTCTTAAGAAAATAGTTTTTAAAAGTTAGCTAAATATTCCAATTAAATAAAAATAATGCTAGTAATTTTCATGTAATTTAATCTTCCCTTAATAGTTGAGAAGATAATGCAGAATCTTAGAGTCTCTTAAGTCATTGCTTTGAACACATTTTTATGAAACCTACTACATTACTGGTTTTGTTTTCCATTTAAAGAGCTACAGGATGTTAAATGCTTAAGGAGAAGAAACAGGTACAAAATGAAAGTATATATTAAAAGATGATTTTTAAAAGATACCGATGTGGATTTTAAAAGGTATTGCTTCAAAAATGGAGGCCTAGATAGACAAGCAGTATCTCCCTCTATGACTAAGAAGGACTACAACTACTTCAAAACTAGAGGCAACCAGAAGTTCCAGAAAATCAAACTGCCTGGAAGTCCAACAAACAAAGATATAAAGAAGAAATACTCAGCCAGACAGGTAAGAAGGGTGGAGCCACGGCAGAGAGGAAGCAGTGTGGCAGCAGCAGCGGCAGGGGCAGGATGGCAGAAAGCACAGTCACATGTTTTAATAAGTAGAAAGGGACACCTGGGAAGCACTCCCAGCACCAGACCAGATCATACAGCTCATGGTCCAGTGCTGGGAAAAATAAAGCCTCATTGCTTCTGACTGTGAAAACCATGGGGGTTGGGGCAGAGGAAGAAACTGCTGGTCATTCAGCAGAGTCCACTTGTTTAAAAGGCCCCCATGGCCCTAGAATGTCCACAGACCTACCCACTCTGGGAATGACCAGGGCAACAGATAAAGAGGCACCATTCCCATATGGGAAGTGGGAGAAGTGCCTGGAAAAGGGGCAAGTGCTGAGCAAATGCCATTGTTCCCCCTCAGACTCCTCTCCCACAAACAGCACCACAACGTGGTGAAGTGGGTCGCCCTATATAATGAATACCTAAGGCTCCATCCCTTACAGCATAACATAGGTGACAGCCCTACCTAAGACACCGAGGCAAACAAACACTGGAGCCTGTCAAGATGAGGAGGCAGAGAATTATGGCCCAAAAGAGGGAATGAGTCAAGGTTTTAGTGACAGAACTAAGTGACAAGGAAATAGCCAACCTAACAGAAATAGAGTTCAAAACACTGGCGTTAAAGATGCTCCCAGATTTGACAGATATGCTTCAGTATGGCAAATGCATAAGGGAAGAAGTGAAAGCTATGCTAAATGAAAAGGGAAAATCCACACAAAACCAGTGGTTAAGGGAAGGAAACTGGGGTTCATGTCAATTATTTGGAACATAAGAAAGAATAAAAATAAAACAGTCAATCAGTACAAAATGAGGGAACAAAAATTGAAAAGAATGAGGAGAGGCTTAGGAACCTCCGGGACAATTTGAAATGTGCAAACATCTGAATCATAGGGGTGCCAGAAGGAGAAGAGGAGGAGCAAGAAATTAAAAGCTTATGTGAAAAAATAATGAAGGAAAACTTCCCAAATTTGGTGAAGGAAATAGACATACAAGTCCAGAAAGCACAGAGAGTCCCAAACAAGCTACACCCAAAAAGGACCATGGTAAGACACATCATAATTAAAATGCTAAAGGTTAAAGATAAAGAGAGAATCTTAAAAGCAGAAAGAGAGAAGCAGAGAGTTACTTACAAAGGGGTTCCTATAAGGCTATCAGCTGATTTCTCAGAAGATACTTTGCAGGCAAGAAGAGACTGGCAAGAAGTATTCAAAGTGATGAAAAGCAAGGACCTACCACCAAGATTACTCTATCCAGCAAAGCTATCATTTAGAATGGAAGGGCAAATAAAGTGCTTTCCAGAGATGGTAAAGCTAAAGGAGTTCATCATTATCAAGCCATTATTATATGAAATGTCAAAGGGACTTACTTAAGAAAAAGAAGATCAAAACTATGAACACTAAAATGACAACACACTCACACCTATCAACGACTGAATCTAAAAAATAAGAACAAAATCTAACTAAGAAAACCAGAAAAGGAACAGAATCATAGATATCGGGATTATTTGGAGGGTTATCAGCTGGGTGGGGGGAGGGGGAGAAATGGGTAAATGGTGCAGGGACTAAGAAGCATAATTGGTTGGTACAAACTAGACAGGGAGAAATTAAGAATAATATAGAAAAGAGCGAAGCCAAAGAACTTATATGTACAACCCATGAACATGAACTAAGGGTGGTGGGATTGCTGGAGGGAAAGGAGGTACTGAGCAGAGGGGAGCAAAGGGAAAAGTAATTGGGAGTACTGTAACAACATAATCAATAAAATATACTTAAAAAAAAACATACTGATGTAGCCATGTTCCTGAGAAATTGAAATAGCAGCATTAAGTAGGAAGTGTGTGAAGATGTGACAACACCTGTAGAAAAGTGTGTGTTGGAGTGTAGTCAATCAAGTAATAAGTAGTAAGATCATATTTTAACCAGTGTTACCCCTTCTATGACTTGTATTTTTCAATAATCTCCAGAAAATATCAAAATAAAATTTTTCTAAATTAAGAAAAAGCAAGAACTTATGCGACTCAAGAACTATAACTAGAAACAAAGGAATAAAAACAATAAAATGGCCAGTATTTTGCCATCAGAAGTTATAGAGGTTTTAGGAATGGGACTTTGTAATCACTGTTCTTATATATAACTGTCCCTTGAATTAGGAGAGGCTTATCAAGAACAACGTTTCTTTTGCTTCTTTGTTATATTCCATTCAGGTGTTTGATATTGTCCTCAGTATATAAAGTCAGTCCAGAGATCCTTCTTTCCTTTTAAGAACACCCTCTTTTCTTAGTTTATTTTCTTATCCTTTCATAACTGATCTCCATGTCTGTTTAACTCCTCATCAAAGGAAACACTTTCAGTCTATTCAGGTTTTGGGTCCTTAGCTTATTACTATTTTCTTTCCCCTACTCATTAAGAACTTTAGTGTTCCTGTGGTTTATTGTCCCTAATTGCTTCATAACATGTGACACCATGCATATATTATAATACATTTCATTCATGCACACTCTAGTGATGAACAATATATGGCCCCCTGTTTCATCTCACCACAAACACTGTCCTTGTATATGGTCCCTTCTAGGACCTATGCAGTTGACATCCTTATGTATTTTTTTCTCTTAGATACACATAACACATACAATAATAGCAATTCTATGTCATGAAATAGTTATATATTTAATTGTATGAATCACTGCCAGATTTCCTTCATAACTGTTATATCAGTTTAAATGGCTTTTAATAGTGTTTACCAATATGTGGCATTGTCTTTCTATTTTTGTCTTTCTGGTTGGTATAAAGCATTATTTCAGCAAAATTCTAACATAAATTTTCTCAGTGTAAATGAGGTTGAGAATTTCTCCTTGCAGTTATTTGTCATTTAGGTTTCTCCTTCTCTGAACAAATTATTCATATGCATCATTTTTTTTCTATTTTGTATGTTCTAAATATTAATCAAAGTGTTTGGTTTTAGACTTTGTATTTATTAAAGATATTTATTTAATATTTATCCGTGTCATGATACTATAAGTTCCTGGAAGGAAAGATTTTGTCTTGTTCACTACTCTATCACAAGTACTATATGGCATCTTGATATGTGCACAAAAAAACCTCAATGTATTTGTTGAATGAAAGATTGTATCTTTCATTATAACACTCATATAAAACCCCAAGTAGCAAGTGTGTATACTTGCTATTCTAATGGCTTACATACATTTGATTCCCTTATTATTTCATAGGACTATTAAGTCATTAGGGGGTCATCAGTTAAATCAGGACTGGATTTCAGTGAGAGCTTGAAAAAGTTGGTACATATTTGGTTATCAATTTCTGTAGAATAAAAAGCTATATAATGTTGAATATCTCTACATAATTCCCCTCAAAACAGAGACAAATATACATGCCAATAAGTAAAGCAAATTATACCAACATTATCTCATGTCTACACTATTCCTAGGATACATAAAATCCACAAATTACATGTAAATAGGGAAATAAGTATACAAATACATTTGAGTCAGATACAGAACATGCAACTCAGTTTAAGAGTTTAGCAGACTCAGTATGGAAGAAAGAAGAGGACATGGAGCCCATGGGTAATGCAACATAAATTCGCTGCAAGGCGAATGCAGAAAACATGTCTGAGATCTACCACATTTGAGCATTGGCTACTGGGAAATCAAAAGGAATATTTGAAAATGCACAGAACAGGAGTGGCATTTTTTCTTAAGGAATGTTTTGGGGATAGAAAAGGAGGTAACTTAGAAATGAGAAGAAACCCTTGGAGGCATGCTGGGAAAGGAGTAGAGAGATTCCTTCAGATATTATGATTAAGGAAATAGCAGCAACACCCACACAACTACCCCTCTCTCCTCCAAAAATTAGAGCATTGGTTAAAGAACCTACCTGTCGTATATCAACAGAAGAGGGCACCTTGAACCTCTTGAAGTCTAGTAAGTTACCCAAAACACTTATACCAGTTTACAAGCAAGTATAACTCTGGTCAGAAAAATAAGGGTTTAAGAGCCATAAAAGAAACAAAGATAAAAATGACAGCCATGAAAATTTAATATAAGAAAACAGGAAATGAGAATGAAATCGTTTAAGTTGATCAAGATTCTTCCTGTTGCCTCCCTAAAAACTAAAACACAGTGCACACCACATTTTGAATTCTGAATCAAATATGCTAAAGGAACATTTCAGGTAAAAAACAATAAATAGGCAAACAAAACCAGCAATTTTAAAATCTTATAATAAAATTTGGCCCCCAAAATGAGGTAGGTGAAAAGAAAGCTGTAAAATTTCAATAATGAAAATTTAAAAAAAAATTTTTTTCTAGGATATTTTAAAAAGTCAAATTACAAAGTGTTTGGGACAATAAATGATTAAAAATATAACATCAACAAAATATATAAATATTAGCCTCAGAATAGAAGTTAAGTAAAATAGAAAAGACAAGGAAATGTAGACATAGAATATAGGTCATGAAGTTCCAACATTTGTTTTAAGTGGAGTCCCTAAAATTAAAACAGAACTATTGGTTATAATTACAATCAAAGAAAGTTCCCTAGAATAAAGTTTTCCAAAACTATATTTTGAGAGTATCTAACATAATACCAGGAAAATAAATGCTAGACATAGACTTCAAAACATTTACTACCATAACAGATGTTAAGATAAAATTTCATGATTTCCAGGAACTTGATTATGTCAAGAAAAAAAAAAAAATTGGTGTTAGACTTTTCAGCAGCAAGATACAGAGCAAGGAATTTTACAATGTTTTATTAAACTAAAGAACATGGAAAAAAAAAAAAAGAACATGGGAGACAAGCCGTTTTACACTAGCCAATATATTAAGGATCAGTATATTTGCCTATATGTAAACATAGAATTTTATGCATGTAATATTACACTTAATGAAACAAGACTGAATGTTTGGTAAGCAGTGAAAAGGATAAAGAAAGCATGAGATCTCTCTGAGTATGTCTTTTTATATAAGTTTGGCGTTTTGAACTAGGTTAACATTTTACCTATTCAAAAATATTTACACATTTATTTGTGCAAAAAAAGGCAACCCCCCCTAAATTTGTACACAAATATAAATAAATAATACTAAGTGTAAATTAAAAATACAAAGGAAAAAATAATTTTAATAAAGTTATTTGTATGTGCTCAAGGAGATTTAATCTTTAAACAAGTAGGGCTATTAGGAGATGTTTACTTAGATTATTAAGTTTTGATTCTGCCATTAGTGTAGTAACCTAAAAAATTTGGGGGGGATTGAGAAAGTATGTAAATATATTGATGAGGACCTGGTATCCCCCCTGTAGGAGGAAGGATATTAAAAAATAGTAAATAAGCAAGGAGAAAGGAGAAACTCTTCATAGAAAATGATCAAGTCGTAGATGTACAAGTAAAGGTAAACATAGAAAAATCCACCTTTTTACAACATCCATTGTAATAATTTATTTTGGCAAAGATTATCAGGCTATACTAATCTAAAAGTATCAACTCAAATATTATTTATTAAAAATGGAAGTAAAGCTACCATTTTGTCTTCATAATGGATAACCTGGCAAACATCATCATAACAAAATTACTAAATTTAACATGACTAATAATGGCTCAGATTGCCCATGATATGTGTCCCAGTGTGATGCACTGAGGACAAAATATCACCAATCTAGTATTTTTGCTAAAAATATATTTCACATCAGAGAAGGAAAACTCTGACTCCAAAAAACCTCCACTGCCTTGCGGCATACCTCTTCAGGGGAAAGGCTAAGGGAGTAAACCCCGACAGAAAATCCGGAGCTGGAGTCCCTAAGGCGGTTTGACGTTGTAGTCAACACCGGCAACTCCTGCGGCGCACCTGAAGCCAAGCTGTATTGACTCCGTCTTTCCCTTGGACCCTTCAGCTGCGAAGAGAGGGGGGGTCTGCTGCATGGGCAACAGCAGACCCTCCATATCACCCTGCCCAGGCTCTGTAGCTTCAGCTTCACTGGAGAGGACACTCCAGCGTCATCTCAACACGGGAGGAGACACATACCGTGTCACTCCCGAGTTGGACTGCACAACCATTCTCGGCGGTGCAGATAGACTCTTAGGAAGCTACACCATCGTCTCTCGAGACGGACGGCTGCCGAAACGAAAACGAAACGAAATATTTCACATGATCTAATCAGACACGTAAAAGGGGAGAAAATTTGATCAATGAACTGCTGTAGATGCCTCAAAAAAGTTAGTGTTAGAAAAGACTTAAATGATGATGACAACAGATGTCACTAGGTAAGAAAGACTGAAAAAAAAAGAGACAAGTAAATAAAATATGTTGATCAGACACAATGGGAAGTGGGTATAAATGTAATTTGGGGACAGTGTGGAAATATGGATATGAATTTGAATATGTCCTTTATATAAAAAATAGATTTGTAGCAAAGTTAATTTTTTGAGTGCATGAAGTCTATTGTGGTTTTTAGGATAACTTCTTAGGAATTGTATGCAAAAGTATTTGTAGTTGAATGTTGACAATTTTTCTCAAATGGTTCACCACTTCTCCCCAAAATATATTTTTGTGTGTGTGTGTGTGTGTGTGTGTGTGTGTGTGTGTGTCTGTCTGTGGTTATAGGGGTGTGTTTTTGTCTGTGGTGCATATAAATAGTTAAATATTGCTGTCTACCCAGTAGACATCTTGGCCCATGATTTATCTGCAAAAAGGAAGACTTATCATATTTAATTTTATTTAGTTAATATATTCTAACCTGGTAGAGGACCTGATTTTGGTTAGATATCCCTAGAAGTGATTTTAAGGAATTGTTGATGTCAGTAGTTGAGGAAAAGCCTTAGAAAGCTTGCTCTTTGAAACATCTGCAAATTTATCACCAAACTCTCAAAATAAAAATGATGGTCCTGGCAGAATTTCCATGCATGTGCAAACTGAGGATTAGATAACCTGGTAACAATGATACATGGTACTCCACTAGTTGGCTGAAAATGGTTAAATGCATCTCAATGGAGCCCACGTTATCTTTTGAGCTGAGGTATATAAGGTCCACTTCTGTCTGTGAACCAAAACAAATTTAGCAAATCTAACTTTCGGAGTATCCACAGGAGAATCTCTCACCCTTGCTGGAACAACTGTGAAGTGGATGCTCTCTAATTTTGGAGATAAAAGAAAGAACAACGAAGATTCAGTCTCTGGGCTTTGCTCTTGTGTAAATGGTGTTTCTTTCATTGTTTTTAACCTCTTCTCTTTTCCTATCAAAAGTTCACTTTCAGATAGCATTGAGCAAATTTGCCCTTCTCCATCTAAAGCAGTGATCACTTATTACTTTAAATAAGATTTTCTCAGTGTTTTCCTATACTCAGATGAACCATTATTTTTTGTTATGTCATCTGATTTAAAATATTCCCTTCTGACATTTTTATTTTCAGGCTGTTAAGATTTTAATATGTTGCAATTCCATTAGTCAAAATTATTCATGTTGCTAACAGATTAGAAGTTTATTTTTTCTGTTTGTGTCAGTTATTCTATAAATAATGTAATACTTACCTAAGACTGTTAGCTGAAAAAAATAACGTTAACTAGGTGTTTCATCACCAAAAAAGGATCTGTTCAGGGAAAAAGCAAGGACTGTAACCTGGTGCATGCAGACATGACATGCTACATACACATACTGCCCTGTGTGCCAAGACGGGGAGAGATTTATAGAAGGGTAAAATGTTAAGGGGAGGGTAGTTACTACCATAGAGCTTTATTTTAAACAATTCTTTCTATAGGAGTCTCATGATGACATAGAGGATTTCATTAAGTGGGAGAACTCACCCTATAAGCCCTAGATCTTCCCATAAACCCTTCTGACTGATTATGTCTTTATGGCAAATAAATTACAATTTCATTATATAATGGTTTTAGTTCTATTAAATGTTGAGATTATTGAGGGCATTATTCTTAATCCTCAAAAAAACACATGATAGAATATAACTGATTAAGTGCCTTAGATTATCATTCTTTGTAAGACAATTACTGTAGTAATCCAATGAGCAAATTTTACAGTCATCTCTAGAGTTGGTCACTTCATGGGGTCATTATAGACCTAGATCAGGGAGAAAAACTGTAATTTCTACATAATGACTTTCTACAAAATTAGAATAATAAATAAAGATAAACAAAATACACTAAATAATATAAAGTTCAAATTCTAAAAATTGCATGTTAGGATTTTTTTACTGTGCTGGAAAGACAAAAAGAAAACTTTATTGCTTTAAGCATATTCAAAGGCATTACTAAGAAAATGCCTATAGTTGTCCTCTGTCTCCAAAAGGAGAGTGGGCTAAGCAATAAATGGAATTCATATTCACCTATTGGAAGGTAGGGAACCAGATTCAAGACCTATATTGACTACAGGCTCTAAGATTATACAAAATAAAATGTCTTTTATTTTATTTTATTTTTTGGTTTTTCAATTATAGTTGTCCCATTTTTTCCCCATCTCTCCCCCCAACTCAGCCCACCCCTTCTCCCATAATCATATCCCTCCTAGTTATCCATGTCCATGAGTCATTTATACACGTTCCTTGACTAAACCCTTCCCTTACTGATCTCTCTTCTCTCCCTCCCCCTTCCCCCCTGTTGACTGCTATTCTGCTTCTTGTCCTATTTAGTTTGTTTGTTTATGTTGTTCTTTAGTTTCCTGTATTAGGTGATATCATATGGTATTTTTCTTTCTTTGCCTGGCTTATTTGACTAAGCATAATTCTCTCTAGTTCTATCCATATTGTCGCAAATGGCAGGAGTTCATTCTTTCTCTCTGCTGCATAGTATTCCATTGTGTAAATTTACCACTGTTTTTTGATCCACTCATCTACAGATGGGCACTTAGGCTATTTCCAGCACTTAGCTATTATAAACAGTGCTGCTATGAACATAGGGGTGCATAAGTTCTTTTGAATTAGGGTTTTAGAATTTTTCAGGTATAATCCTAGCAGTGGAATTGCTGATTCAAAAGCCAGTTCCATTTTTAGTTTTTTGAGGTAATTCCATACTGTTTTCCACAGTGGCTGCACCAGTCCGCATTCCCACCAACAGTGCAGTAGGGTTCCCATTTCTCCACATCCTCGCCAGCACTTGTTGTTTGTTGATTTGTTGATGATGGCCATTCTGACTGGTGTAAAGTGGTATCTCATTGTGGTTTTTATTGCATCTCTCTGATGGCTAGTGATGTTGAGCATTTTTTCATGTGTCTATGGACCTTCTGTATGTCCTCTTTGGAGAAGTGAGTGTTCAGTTCCTTTGCCCATTTTTTAATTGGGGTGTCTGTTTTCTTGATGTTGAGTCATATAAGCTCTTTATATATTTTGCAGATCAGTCCCCTGTCTGTGATTTCATTGGCAAATATGTTTTCCCATATGGTTGGTTTCCTTTTCATTTTGCTGATGTTTTCTTTTGCTGAGCAGAAACACTTTAGTTTGATGTAGTTTCATTTGTTTATTTTTTCCTTTATTTCTCTTGCCTTAGGAGATGTATCTGTGAAGATATTGTTACTTGGGATATCTGAAATTTTCCTGCCTATGTTTTCCTCTAGGACTTTTATGGTGTCATGGCTTATATTTAAGTCTTTGATCCATCTTGAGTTTATTCTTGTGTGTAGTGTAAGTTGATGGTCTAGTTTCATTTTTTTGCATGTTCCTGTCCAGTTCTCCCAGCACCATTTGTTAAAGAGGGTCTTCTCACTCCATTTTATGTTCCTTCCTCCTTTATCAATTATTAGTTGACTGTATGTTCCTGGATTTATTTCTGGGCTCTCTATTCTGTTCCACTGATCTATATGTCTGTTCTTATGCCAGTATCAGACTGTTTTGATCACAGTGGCTTTGTAGTATTGTTTGATGTCTGATATTGTGATTCCTCCTGCTGTGTTCTTTTCTCTCAAGATTGCTTTTGCTATTCGTGGTCTTTTTTGGTTCCATATGAATTTTTGGAATATTTGTTCTAGGTCTGTGAAATACGTCATTGGTATTTTAATAGGGATTGCATTGAATCTGTAAATTGCATTGGGTTGTATGGCCATTTTGATGATGTTGATTCTTCCCATCCAAGAACATGGTATTTGCTTCCATTTATTTGTATTTTCCTTAATTTCTTTCTTCAATGTTACATAATTTTTAGAGTACAGGTCTTTTATCTCTTTGGTTAAGTTTACTCCTAGGTACTTTATTTTTCTTGTTCCTATAGTAAATGGTATTATCTTTTTTTGTCTCTGTCTCTGATATTTTATTGTTGGTGTACAGAAATGCCTTAGATTTCTGTATGTTTATTTTGTACCCTGCTATTTTGCCAAATTTACTTATTATATCGAGTAGTCTTTTAGTGAAGTTTATAGGGTTTTCTAGTTATACTATCATGTCATCTGCATATAATGATAGTTTTACTTCTTCTTTCCCAATTTGGATGCCTTTTATTTCCTTTTCTTGTCTGATTGCTGTGGCTAGGACTTCCAACACTGTGTTGAATAGGAGTGGAGATAGTGGACATCCTCGTCTTGTTCCCAATCTCAGGAGGAATGCTTTCAGTTTTTGTCCATTGAGTATGATGTTGGCTTCAGGTTTCTCATATACAGCCTTAATTATGTTAAGGCATGCTCTCTCTATCCCCATTTTGCTGAGTATTTTCATCATAAATGGGTGTTGTACTTTATCAAATGCTTTTTCTGCATGTATTGATATAATCATGTGATTTTTGTCTTTCATTCTGTTTAGGTGATGTATTATATTTATTGATTTGTGAATATTAAACCATCCTTACATTCCTAGGATGAATCGCACTTGATCATGGTGTATGATCTTTTTCATGTATTGCTGGATCCCGTTTGCCAATATTTTGTTGAGGATTTTAGCATCTATGTTCATCATTGATATTGGCCTATAGTTTTCTTTCTTTGTTGAGTCTTGACCTGGTTTTGGAATTAGAGTAATACTGGCTTCATAGAAAGAGTTTGGGATTTTTTTTCCTTTTCTTGGATTTTTGGAATAGTTTGAGGAGGGTAGGAGTTAGTTCTTCCCTAAATGTTTTTGTAAAATTCACCTTTGAAGCCATCCTGTCCAGGATTTTTGTGTACCGGGAGATTTTTGATTATTGTTTCAACTTCCTTCATGTTTTTGGTCTGTTGAGACTTTCTACTTCTTCTTGATTCAGTTTTGGAAGTTCATATGTTTCTAGAAATTTGTCCATTTCTTCTAGGTTGTCAAATGTCTTGCCATACAGTTGTCTGTAGTAATTTCTTACAATCCTTTTTATTTCTGTGGTATCAGTCATGATTTCTGCTCTTTCATTTCTGACTTTGTTTATTTGGGTCTTCTCTGTTTTTTTCTTGGTGGACCTAGCTAGAGACTTGTCGATTTTGTTTATTTTTTCAAAGAATCAGCTCCTAGTTTCATTGATCATTTGAATTGTTTGTTGGGTCTCTATGTCATTTAATTCTTCTCTGATCTTGATGATTTTCTTCCTTCTTTTAGCACCAGGCTTTATTTGTTGTTGTTGTTCTAGTTCTTCTAGCTTTAGGGTTATATTTTTTATTTGAGATTTTCTATTCTTTTCAGATATGCCTGTATTGCTATAAACTTCCTTCTTAGGACTGCTTTTGCTGTGTCCCATAGGTTTTGGGCTGTTGTGTGTTCATTGTCATTAGTTTCTAGAAATTTCTTGATTTCTTCTTTGATGTCATTGTTAACCCATTCATTATTTAATAGCATGTCATTCAATCTCCATGAGTTTGGATGTCTTTGATTTTTATCCCTGAGGTTGATTTTTAGTTTCAAGGCATTGTGGTCTGAAAAGATGCTTGATATGATTTCAATTTTCTTGAATTTGTTGAAGCTTGTTTTGTGTCTTATCGTGTGGTCTATCTTTGAAAATATCCCAAGTGCATTAGAAAAAAATATATATTTTGCTTCTTTGGGGTGAAAAGTTCTATATATATATCAGTTAAGTCCATGTCGTTTAGTGTGTTTTCAATGCCTGTATATCCTTGGTGTTTCTTTGCTTCGATGATCTGTTTATTGTTGATAATGGAGTGTTGAAGTCCCCTACTATGAGTATGTTGTTGTTAATGTCCTTCTTGTGGTCTTCTAGTATTTTCTTTATGTCTTTGTGTGCTCTTGTGTCGGGTGCATATATGTTTATCAGTGTTATATCTTCTTGATGGATTGTTTCTTTAAGAATTATAAAATGTCTTTCTTTGTCTCTTCTTATTGCCCTTGCTTTGAAATCCATTTTGTCTGATATGAGGACTGCTACCCCAGCTTTTTTTTCACGTCCATTTGCTTGGAATATTTTTTTATATCCCTTAACTTTCAGTCTATGTAAATCTTTTGTTTTGAGGTGTGTTTCTTGTAGACAGCAAATATGTGGGTCCTGTTTTCTTATCCATTCCGTTACCCTATGTCTTTTAATTGGAGCATTTAGTCCATTTACATTTAAGGTTATTATTGACATGTATTTTTTCATATCCCTTTGTACCTCTGTTCCTTTCCTCTTTTTTTTTTTTCTTTTCTTCTTCTTTTTTTTCTTAGAACATTCCCTTTAGCATCTCTTGCAATGTTGGGTTGGTGGAGATGTATTCTTTTAGTCTTCCTTTGTCTGAGAAACTCCTTGTTGCACCTTCTATTTTGAAGGAGCTTTGCTGGGTAGAGTATTCTTGGTTGTAGGCCTTTGTTTTTCATTGCTTCAAATATTTTTAACCATTCCCTTCTGGCTTGTAGTGTTTCTGTTGAGAAATCGGTCGATAGACTTATCAGAGCTCCCTTGTATGTTATTTGCTGTTTTTCTCTTGCTGCTTTTAGGATTCTCTCTTTGTCTATTAATATTGCCATTTAATTATGATGTGCCTTGGAGTGCGTTTTTTGGGGTTCCTCTTCATTGGGACTCTCTGTGCTTCTTGAACTTGCATAACTTTTTCTCTCATCAGATTGGAAAAATTTTCTCTCAATACTTCTCCTATCAGCTTTTCTATTCCTCGCTCTTCTTCTTCCACTCTTATTCTGATGATCCTGATATTATTTCTTATCATGCTATCCTGTAATTCCCTTACATCTTTTTCATATTTTTTCAATCTTTTTCCATTTTGTTTTATTGTCTGGGAATTTTTTTCTACATTGTTCTCTAACTCACTGATCCGATCCTCTGCTTCATTTAGTCTGCTTTTGATTGATTCTACTGTGTTTTTCAGTTCAGAGATTGTATTCTTCATTTCTTCCTGGTTCTTGTTAATAGTTTCTATGTCCCTTTTTATGCTGATGTAGTTCTCCATAAGTTCCCTGTAATTTTTTTGGAGCTGTTGGTAACTTCCTTGGAGGTTGTTGTAGTTGTTTTTAAGGTTGTTGAGTATATTGAGCTTCTTCACCACCATTGTTTTGAATTCCATGTCTGACATTTGGGCTATGTCTATTTCATCTACCTCTCTTTCTGGGGATTCCTCTTTTCTTTTCATTGAGAGGTTGTTTCTACGTCTTACCATGTTGGATTCTTCTTGTTTGTTTTTGTTTTTTGGATTTTTCTGCTTTGACTTTCCACCTTTGTGGTACGAGATTCTTTATAGGAGATCTGGGGGTTTCAGTGGTGCAGTCTCTTTGATCTCCTGAGCCTGATGTTCTTGGGGTACCCTTTATGTCGTTTGTTTATGCTGTCTGGTTATATTTCAGATGCTCTTTGGTAGGATCTTCCTTCTGGCTAGTTGATTGAGAGTCACTCTGTCCACTTTGTCTTGAGTTCTTTTGTGGAGATGCTGTTAAAAACATAAACACACAGCACAGGCAGGAAATCCACACCCTCAAAAATATCCTCCACCATCTGTCCCACTATTGTCATTCAATGAGCCAGTATTAATATAAATGTAGAGATATTAGGGCTTTTATACTATAGGAAGAATAGATAAGAGTTGTTTTTAAGGAGGAAAAATATGATTTTTGAGAGAGGGGATGATAGATTAATAATTGTAGCAAGTAGTGTCGGGACTATGCAAGACAGTAGGTAATATTTACATTGTATGTTAATAAAAGAAAAAGAGGGAAGAATGCAAAATATAGTAAGAAAGTGGGATTGTATAGTATTAGATTTATATAGTCGTTATATTCTATTCTATTTAGTGTGAAAGGGAGGCTTAACTAGACAGACAAACAAATGAAGATTAAAGAGGAAGGGTGAGAAGGAGAGATGGTATAAAACAATGAGATAGTTTTAAAAAAAATTAAGTACAAATTACAATTAAAATTAAGATATTTAAAAAATTAAAATCAAATACAAATAAAAAACTAAAATAGAAATAAAAATTTAAAAAATATATAAAAGGAAAGTTTTAACTCAGTTCAGCCTTTGTGTGTCGTCTTCTTTTTCTGAATCAACAGCTTGTCTAATGAGACAGGCCAGAGGTTCCTGTTCCTTGTAGCAGCGGTGTGCGACTGTGGTGGCTGGTGTTCCTTTGGTGCCTTTTGGAGCCGGGGTGCTTGTGCGCGCGCAACGTGGCCTTCTCACTAGCCTCAGGCCTGCCGAGCCGCACCCTGGAGGTTGGTCTCTCGCCCCTTGGGGCCGGGCCCTGGACACTTGTCCACAGTGGAATTGAACGTCTATGAGTCACCACCGCCTGCTGTTCCTGCGCCACAGCTGCCTGAAGTTCCTGCACCGCTGCCACCCACTGTTCCCATATCTGCCTGGGTGGGCACAAGCAGAGCCCGTGCAAGGGGTCTGCACTCCGGCCTGGCGCCCACTGGAGCTGGCCAGGGTGTCTGCACATGGTTTTCTGCATGCCCAGTGGGCCCTCCCTGCTCACGTTGGAGCACTGATCTTATATCTGTTGGGGTGTCTGAGGGGCACCTGGATGCTCAGCCCATGCACCTGGGCCAGTGAGTGAGGGCACTTCCCTGTACGCTTCCGCGCAACCCAAGCAGAGGGTTGGGGAGTGGGCAAGTATGCTTCTGCGCCTGCACTCCTTAAAAATGTCCTATCACCCTTGGCCTTTCCTCCCCTCTCCACAGTTCACAACAGAAAAATATAAAGAAAATCACGTTCTCACATGCACAGCAGTATCCTGTTTCTTGTCTTTCAGCGCCAGATGCCACCTGGCCGAGTCCTGGCTCTGCCAGCGGGCAGAGATTTTCTCTTCTCCTGATTCCTCTCTGGGGAAGCCTGTGGACGCCAAAAAGCCTTTGTGTACTTCCAGCTGTAGCTCGGGTAGCCAACCCAGTCAGAAACCCTGTCTTGTCCCTTTTTCCTCCACTATCCTCACCAAACAGGTCATTCCCAGATGGTTTTCTGTAATTCAGCAGTGCCAAGGCTCGACTCTTGCCAGTGTCCAGCTGCTCACTGAGATGTTCTGTCTATAATTAGTCCAAACTACAGATGAGTCTCAGGAGCCAGAAAGCGCAGCCTCCCCTCACTCCTCCGTCATCTTCAGAAAATAAAATGTCTTGCTTTAAGAGTATTGAACTATGTACAGGCCATCAGAAGAATTGAGAGTATTCATGGAACAATTTCAAGTATTTTTAATGATTGTATTTAGACATATAAATGAAGTTGTTAACCTTCCATCAGGAAAGCATCCACTTTTGGTTGTTTACTAGTGATGTTTTATTTATATTCTTCTTCAGTGCAGCCTGACTGGAACTCTAGGGACAAGCAAACTTGTTTGACTCATGTGGGATTTGAACTAATAACCCTCTATTCATTAGTATCAAGTAAAATAAGCTATCTATCTGAAATCATATCATAATATTTTAGGGGGAAGAAGTTAATCTAGGTTTCAATATATACTTTATTGGAGACAAAGAAATTAGAAATAATAATTTATTGAGTCTGCTTGCTTTTTCAGGATCCTATGAGTCTATAAAGGAGTCTTATTGGACAAAGATATGAATAGATTTCTCCATACTTGACAATTGAAACTTTTAGAACAATGCAAAGGTCTTAGAACCCAAGCTGAAATGACTAAAGCATACAGAAAGGAAGGTTATTTTCTCTTTAACCTGATTTATGGATCCAAAATGCAGCCCACTGATTCTTTTTCATTAAGTCACTAGTGACCATAGTAACCACTTTATATTATTATTCAACCTGGTCAGCAGTTGAGCCAGTTTTCAAGATGTAACAGTTTTAAAATTGCATTCACAGAAAAGAATTCTCCAAAAAAGATAAGCTTTGTCCAGAATGAAAGACTTGGCTTAAAGCCTTCCTGTTTAGTGTAAAAGCAAAAAATAAATCAGATATATTCCCACTGTGGAACAAGTGGAGGATGGTAGTGTATTTTTGTAGGCATAGAAATAGGAATTAAATAACCCATGTTTTTTGTCTGCAGTGAGCAAACTTTGGAGAGCAGATACATTTACTTTCTGCAGGACTTAAAGTACTGACTTCAGAGAAGAAAACCGTGAGCTAATGGAAGACTGGAGTATAGCAGTAAGGAGCAGAGCAAGAGTCCCAATTTCGTCCAAAAGAAATGAGTGCTATTCTAGAGGGAGCTGAGATAAAACAAGACTGAAAAGTTCTTCCACCAAGAAAATGACTAGATGATACAATAATTTATTTCTACCTGCAATTTCTAGCATTCTATTAGACACAATAGGGGAAGACATTCTTACAATTTTATAACTGCTTCCCAGAGGAAAGAATATGAGACAGCGTAAATGCCTTTTATAAATATCAAGTAAATACATTACTGGATTATAGAGTATATAGCAGCTGGGCAAGGTTGCTAATAGTATATGAATATAGAGTAGCCTTTTGAGAATAACCATTTTTCCTTTAAGTGGAGGAAATTTTTCTCCTTTTCAGAGATATAACAAAGTTTACTCAGGCCCCAAGAATCTTTGATTATGGGCTCCGATAAACCATCTGAAGGGCAGGAACACTGGGACAGACAGAGAAGAAAGGCTGGCCAAGTTCCCCACTACCTTTTCCTTGGCTGGTGTGGCTCCATGACTTGAGCACTGGCCTGCCAACTGAAAGGTTGCCAGTTCGATTCCTAGTCAGGGTACATGCCTGGGTTGTGGGCCAAGACCCCAGTTGGAGACTTGGAAGAGGCAACTGATCGATGTTTCTCTCACACATCATCTTTCTCTCCCTCTCTTCCCCTTCCCATCCCTTCTTTCTAAAATAAATAAATACAATAAAAAAAAAATATTTCCTACTGCCTTTGGCCTCAATATGGGTCAGTAAACTCCTTAGGGCACATCTCATTTTCTCTGAGGCCTATTGGGTAGAGCCTGAGTGACTGACTGAGGTTCCAGTCTCTTAACAGCCTCTTATGCTGAACTGTTTGCTGCTCCAGAATCCTTAGGAATCCTGTCAATCAGTTTCCTTAACCTGGAATGGATAAAGAAAATTACTAGACTTTGATTATATTAATGCAGAATAAAAAAATAGAATGCTTGTCTTTTTTATAAAACATCTCTAAAATGTGAAATTTATGATATTTAATCCAATCTCCTAATTCTTAACTTTGTTGAGTGGGTGCCAAAGGAAGAAAAACAAATACTTTCAACACCCATTTTATTTGAGGCACATTTCTAATTTTGACTTGCTCACAGTTAGCCATATACATAGTTATCAGTAAGGATTTTTACATAGAAAGTTAGAAGTACAGAGACTTAATATTTACTTATTGTCTTCTTTCTTTTAGTGTACTAAGGTCTTACATATTATCTTTCTTTTATATGTATGTGCCTTGTGTTCATATGATTACTAAGAGGCAGAATGGAGGTTTGAATTCAGCTATGCTCCTTCTGATTCACTACATGGCACAGGAGGTTGGAGGAATAGGAAATAAAAAACGGGCACCTCAGATAACTTTTTCTAGCCCTTTGAGCGCCAATGTCACAGTGAGCGACTTCTGACAAATTTTCCCAAAAGTGCCAGCATCGCTTGCAGTGACTCTTTCTTCGATGGCTGTAAATGTAAATAATAATGTAATAATTTGTATTTTATGTTTTGTTCTCTTTTTTTGTACCTCAGGTTATATATTGATATAATTTTTTCTCATGTAGATCCAAATTTTGAATTATGCATGGCACTCAAAGGGCTAGAATAAAATTTCAAATGCTTTTTCCAACAGTAAAGTCATCATTCTTTTTTTCCCAGTGCAGTTTAATTAGAGAACATAAAATCAATTTATTATTTATCTTAAAAGACAAGCAATAAGTAACCAAGTGTAGTTCAGAAGACACCAAAAGTAAGAAGCATATTATATGATAGAAAATAATGTTTATAATTAGATATCTAACAGCATTTAAACATCTGACATGTTCAAAGTGAATATATACACATGATTGTACCTATCATTTGACAAATTTAAATGTTTACAATTAATGTACTCATATTAATTACAATTTTCACAGCAAAGTTTTGGACCAGTAATGTGAATATACATAATTTTCATAAGATCTCAGCATTATCTTTTAAAACAATTTTTATATTGAAATTTTGGGGTGACATTAGTTAATAAAGTTATATAGAATTCAGGTGTACAATTCTATGCTACGTTATCTGTATTGTATTGTGTGTTCACCACCCAAAGTCAAGTCTCCTTCCAGCACCATTTATCCCCCCTTTATGATCTTTTACCTCTCTCCACACCCCTTTTATCTTGTAATCACCATACTGTTATCTGTGTCCATGAGTTTTATTTTTGCTTAATATCTTCACCATTTTAGCCAAACCTCCCAACCCCTCTCCCCTCTGACAGCCATCATTCTGTTTTCTGTATTTTTGAGTCTCTTTCTATTTTGTTAGTTAATTTTGTTTATTCAATTCCACATATAAGTGAAATCATATGGTACTTGTCTTTCTTGGACTGGTTTATTTCACTTAGCATAATACTATCCAGGTCTATTCATGTGGATAGAAAAGGTAAGATTTTCTTCTTTTTTTTTTTTTATAGGCTAAATAGTAATTAATTGTGTTAAATGTACCACCACCTTTTTAAATCCACTCATCTACTGATGGGTATTTGGGCTGCTCTGGTCTTGGCTATTCTGCAATGAACATGGAGTGCATATATTCTTTTGAATTGGTGTTAGGTTTTTTCAAATATTTTCCCAGAAGTGGAAGCACTGGGTCATTGGCAGTTCTATTTTCAATTTTGAGGAAATTGCATACTGTTTTCTAAAATGGCTACATCCTAGCCAAAATTTGTTGTTTGTTGATTTATTAATGATAGCCATTCTGACAGGTGTAGGTGACATCTCATTGTGGTTTTAATTTGCATTTCTCTGATGATTACCAATGAGCATCTCTTCATATGTCTATTGACCATCTGTATGTCCTCTTTGGAGAGGTGTCTATTCAGGTCTTTTGTCAATTTTTTAACTAGATTAGTTGTTTGTTTGTTTTGGTGTTGAGTTTATCAGTTCTTTATAAACATTGCATTTAAGCCCTTATCAAATGTGTCATTGGCAAATATGTTCTCTCATTCAGTGGGTTGTCTTTCCCTTTGTTGATGCTTTCCTTTACTGTACAAAAACTCTTTTAGTTTGATGTGGTTCTATTTATTTTTCTTTTGTTTCCCATTCATGAGGACATATATTGGCAAAAATATTACTATGAGAAATGACCAAGATTTTACTGCCTATATTTTCTTCAAGGATTTTTATGGTTTAAAATGTTACATGTAAATCTTTAATCCATTTTGAGTTTATTTTTTGTATGGTTTAAGATGTTCTGATTTCATTTTTCTGCATATATCTGTCAAATTTTTCCAACAGTGTTTATTGAATAGATGATCTTTACTCTATTGTATGTTCCTGCCTTCTTTGTCAAATATTAATTGACCATAAAGGCATGGGTGTATTTTGGGTCTCTATTTTCTGTTTCATTGATCTACAAAGTCTGTCCAGAAGGTATCCAGTCATGTAATTATTGAAGGGTTTACAAGATACAGGAAATATTGTACATAGGACAATGACACCATAGTCCCCTTCAAAGTAGGCACCTTGTGACCTCACACAGTTCTCCCAGTCACCATCAGCTTCCCTGTAATATTTCCTGAATCTCATTGATGGTCTGAAATCTCTTCCCTTTCAAAGGAGATTTTAGTTTTGAGGAAAAGCCAGAAGTCACAGGGCACCAAATGTAGGCTGAAGTGGGGCTGAGTCACCTGGGTGATTTGGTGTTTCGCCAGAAAAAAGTGCATGAGACATGATGTATGAGCGGGCACATTGTCGTGATGAAGCTGCCCATCACCAGCTGCCCATAGCTGCGGGCTTCTGGATCATACAAATAGTTTCTGTGGAAGGATGCTCAAACTTAATGCAAAATTTGATGCAGATTCATTGCTCTAATTGCTCAGTCATTTTGAATGCGACAGCCACACAATACATATGCTCACTCAGCAGCTTCTACCAGCCCCCCTGACTAGTACAATGAAGTTGTCATTGTTAATGCATGCACATTCCAGTCCACTTTCCTTGGCTGCCAGGTTATATTGATGTTGTGCAAACCATTCTCATTTATATGAACAATGGCTGGACTTTCTCCAGACAGACCTCAATGTGATATTTAATTAAAATATACTAGGTATTGTCTACCTGTGTCCAGTTGTTCACATTGTGTTTTTCTTCTTGAAAGCCAAGACACCATGACATTTTTCTATATTTGTCCATGAAGTAGCAGAGAAAATGTTCCCAGTGCAATCTTTTATTTTCTGTTTTGAAGCTTTCTCCTTCTGCCTTCACCCATCCTTAATCCTTTGGCTTTGCATGTACAGTTACCCTTCTGCCTAGTATCCCTTTCACAGATGGCTTAGGTAGTCACATGTGCTTCTCTACTATGATACATCCTTCTCTAGGTTGTTGTATCACTTTCCAGGTCTCTGTGCCATGCTCAGAGCCTGTAATTATGTGATGCCATTATCCAAACTCTTGAAAAGCAGTGTCCTGCACCTGTGATGGTCTTACGGTTAAGCACATATTTTCTCCTCACCTTGTTCAAGCATATGGAAGGGTTGTCCTTGTCTGCTCCATTTAAAGTTAGATATGGCTGTGTGATGTGCTTTGACCAATGAATTGTGAGCAGAAGAGTTGTGTGTCACATGTTTCTGGAAAGTTTCAAAGCCATTGCAAAATTTTCACTCCCAACTTCCTGTTCTAGTCATCAATAAAGTAGGAACACTGATCACTGTGTTGTTTTATGACTATGAAAGTGATGTCTACTTGCAAACCTTCATTGGACATTTAGTATGCATGAAAAATTCTGTTTTACTTAAGCTACTGAAATGTTATGTTATTTGTTATATATGTCAAATCTTTCATGCTTGGTTATTTGCACAGACATATGTTCTATAATGAAAGTTTATATCCTATCAATTTCTATTTATTGTTTTCATTTTTAAATTCTCATGTCATTAAAAAAATTTTTAAAGCCCTCAAAGCAGAATTATGTTCCTGAGTGGAACAAAATTCCTAAAAAGGTAATTTTCAAAATGTTTAGATAAATATCTTGTTTAAGTTTTTCCCAAGAATTATCTGCAGAGAACTTCAATGCCAGAATGATTATATCTCTAAGAAATATTTTGGCATTTACAAGTGCAACATAAACTTAGTATTGGAATTTGCAGACGATTCTCAGTACATAAGATTAAAAGAACTTTAAAAGTTTTCAGCTGGTATATATCAGCATGTCTTCTTTACTAACAGAGGGGAACAGGGCTGAAGGCTGAAAATTTTGGTAATTTCTATAAAGAAACAATGTTATTTATTCCCAGATCACTGATTTTATCAGTCTTAAGTCAATTTATTAAGGTTTTTGATGACTTTTATGAAAAAGTAGGTGGTCTAGACTGGATATAATATCAACTAGGCAGATGTGTAGGTCATAAAAACAATGTTTAAAAAATTTAGTCTGTTGTGGCTATATAAAAGGAACTAAAGGCTAAAGAAAAGTAATCAACTAAATCATGCCACTGGATAGTTAATTTAGGCTGAAAATGGCCTGAGGCACTGGCCTGAGGCACTTGCTTACAACACTCTTGTTTATCACTTCTACCATATATAAGTATCAAAAAAATTCAAAACTAGAATTTACCTTCAAAATTCTCTAAGTTAGTGATTATCAACCATCAGCTTGTTAACTGTTGTTAAACAGGTGTCTGTGTTTTTGTTTTTATGTCCTGGTGAAGGGGTAGAGAGATTGGTAAAAGGTTCAAATTTCCAAGCAATCTTTTGGACCTTCTTATTCAGTGAGTCACTGGTGGACAGCAGAAATCTTATTTTCAAGATCATTCTGATCATTAAGTTTGACTTTAATTCTAATCTAATTAAGAATACAGTAAGACCTAGGTTAATGGAGCATCTTGCATGTAGCAGGTGTTTTATTCATGTTTATGAAAGTGGGCAGGTAAATACACATTCAGATGCAGATTTATCTTTTTGCTGTATTAATGTTTGTATTTTATTTTTTAACTCATTGAAAACAATGAAGGCTGACTCTGCATGAATAGTTATAAAAGTTACCCTTCTTTAGTTAAAAATCTGTACATTTTGAGAATTTGACACATTTCTTGACTCCTCTTTTGTTTTATTTTTGTTCTGTTTTTTTTCTTTTTCATTTTTAAAATATGGCTTAATAATATCTACTCTAGATGGTTTTAGTTCTAGGAATAGGAAAGAATTATTTTCCTTAGCTTACATTGAACCACCCAACCTCCTACTCAAAATCTAAGTGCTTTCTCCTGATGGTATAACTTCCTTCAAAAACCATCTACTCCCTTTCTCTTCACATTAAATTTATTTCAGTTGGACAAACAGTAATATCAATAAAAATTATTCCTATAATTTTTATAAAAACCTGTATTAAAATTATTTAAATGTAATCACTTCACCGTCACCTAAGCAGAAGCAGTATTACAGTATTTAACTGGTAGAAGCCAGAAGTGCATGTAAATATAATCTAGTAGAACCTAATAAATAAAACAACAGGGCTTCTAAATGGGAAAAAAAGGCTACAAATAAAATGATGTCTACAAATACCTAGCTTTGAAACTGCTCAAAGATTTGATTTTATAAATAGTATTTATGTTGTAAGCATTCCCACTAATTTTTATTTTAAAAAAGTATTTTATTGTTTATGACATTATAGTTATCCCAATTTTCCCCCTTTGCTCCCCACCACCCAGGTCACCCCCCCAAAAAAATATATCAGGTCATCACAATTTGAGTTGAGAATGAAAAACTACTTGAAGGAAGAATAGCCCTGAACAACTCCTAGAAAAATATTTAAATCTCAAAGTATATTAAAAATAAAATGTCTAAAAAAAGCTTGAGTGATTTTTGTCAAGACCATGATTATATTCTGATCAGTTTCTTCACCTATTTTTCTTTATAGCTGATTGTGACATTTGATTTCCCACTAGTTATTTTGGATGAGTTGAAGGTAGACAGCAAAAACAAAAGTTGTCAGGGTGGGGTGCAGGGTGGGAGCGTTAACGAGTGCCATCAACAGGGTCAAAGTAAAGAACTGATTTATGTATGTCCTCCAACAGCATCCTGCAGTAAATTCTGTGAAACTATATAAAGTAAAGGTGTATACTCAAGCCTACACCACTACTCAATTTTAGCTTAATCAAAGGCCCTGAAATTATAAAATAATCTTCTAATGCTTTCAGGTCGGAAAGAAAAACCTGTTATTAAGACCCCCCCTTTCTTCCCCAATATGCCTTGACAGATATTAATCATCATCAGTGTCAGCAATAGCACCATCTATATCATAATTATTATCATTGCCAAGTGCACTCATGTAGTTTCAGTATGTTTGTTGCTTATTTAAAGCAAGTAAAACAGATATATGTCCTAACTTCTGGAAGACCACTTTTTGTAAATCTAGGTTTATTTAGATATAACTTACATGTAATAAAAATACACTCATTTGTACATGTACAGTTCTATAGATTATGAAAAATATATATAGTTATATAACAATCCCCAAAACTTTCCTGTGTCCATTTGTGGTCCATTTCCTCCTCCAACTCCAAGCCCTCCTAACTAACAAGCATTGATAAATTTTTGTAATTATATTTTATTTTCCAGAATGTCAAATAAATGGAATCATCCACTATGTAGTCTATTATGTCTGGTATGGTAGCTTAAAACTTTTTACATTTATCATGCTGTTTCACATATCAATCATTCACATTTATTTTTATTACTGAGTAATTTTCCATTTTATTATTATACCATAGTGTGTTTCTCCATGTAGCAGTTGATTGATATTGGGTGCTTCAGATGTGCACATTTATGAGTAAAGCTGATATATATTTTCACATACAGGTGTTTATGCCTAACTAAAAGGATTTAAATTATAACTTTAACTCAATGCCACATGAACATGCCAATAATATATAGGGACTTAACATTTTTTATATTGGGAATAATTAATAATTACTTTAATAACAATGTTTTATATAATGTATACAGAATAGGAATGTATTAATACATAGGATGAACTGTCTATTCTTTATCACATAAATAGATGATTTATAGTATAAGGACATTTATTAATAACAATCATCAAAAGTAGAAGTATGGAGAAGATTACAAAATAATCATCCTTAGTTATTATTACCATTATTAGCATTATTTATATTGAAATGCAATGTTAAGACTCTCCTAATTTCAACTTTTCTCATATTTTTAACATAACTCTGTGCTTAAAATTATAAAAGACTGATTGAATAAAGAAATCATTGTATTTGCATAGTGCCAAGAAAATTAAAGGGCTTTAATGATATAATCAGTTTGCCAATATGTTTCAAAAAATGAGAAAACTCAAGATTTCCATTCTTTCTACAAATTATGATGGGATCCACATTTTCTAGTTGGCCTCTCCCTCTTCTACTGATCAGGGGAAGAAAAGTATTTCTATGCCCAGGAATATTAATCTACCATTAAATAAGTTCCATTAAAAACAAAGTTATGCAATAAAGTCGTGTTATTATCTGTTTCTCCAGACCTCACTACTTAAGTTACTGGGAGCCCAACTGGTCTGGACTGGCCATACAAGTGGTTTTAAATAAGCATACATTCACATTAGTTGCAGTTGGGGTTAGGGAGAAACTTTTGCTGCTTCTGCCAATTCACCCCACAATTCCTAGTATCTTCTCATTCAAGTCAACAAGAGCTTCCATGCCCACAATTAGATTGAATGTTTTGATTAAGGACATATTTTCTATTTTGGAAACCCATAAATTCTAAATTTAAAGCAAGACTATAATAAAATTTTACAGTAATATTGCCATAAGTCTCTTAGGGATTCTGTATTTTTTTTCGACTATGGCAGATAAAGTATTATGAATTTGTCACTTGAATTGTGCTGGTAACTGTGGAAATAGTTGAACATATGTTGTATATGAACATAATTTTATTTTACATACTCTGATAGTGTGCTCCTGTCACATTGTGTTCTACATTTATTTCTTTGGTAGTTTTTTCATTAAGATTTATGTCACAAGTATAATTATGCCTCCACATGGGAAAATGGTACTCTCTAGAGGGTACTTAAGTCTTCTGTGCAATTCCTGAGACTACTCACTATAGCAAACTTCAGTTTGATCACTATTCCAACCTTAATACTTTGAAATTAACATAAATGTCTCTCTGGAGCCAGGAAAATTTTCTTCTTCACTGACCCAAATTTATTAAGTGGACTTCCAGGGCCTCTGAGGATGTGCACATTAGCTAGGGCAGCCTGTAATTCATGTTGACTTGGAGGGTAACTTGGTCTATAATTCTAATTTCTCTCCATCCCATGATCAAAGTCTTGATAGGCAGTCTATAACCAATTGCCAGAGCAGGATCAATCCAAACTTTTCATCTTCACTCAGGTGCTGCTCTCCCTTCCCTATTTCATAGGTGCAACAAAATGATATAGAAACCAGTTTTTCCTAGAAAATATGTTCATGGTAAGGGCAAGGTATGTTTTTATTAAAACCAAGCAATAAATTTTGCCATTTTTTGGAAATATTCAAGATAGCTCTGAAACCCACTAGTATCAGATCTTACTAATTTAGGTTTAAATAGTCAGCAAATAAAAGGTAGAGAATGATAGTTTTATAACATGTGTTTCCTTTTAATACACCCTCCTTCCTTTTTCTATAAGCCTGTGTATATTACAACATGGTAAATGATACTTCATGTTTTATCTACATTAAATTTCAGAGCCCACTGCCATTGAAATGTGAGTCATTACTGATAAGCCCTTGATATGAAAATTGTGAATGAGAGGGTACTTAACAGAACTAACAAACAGCTCCAACAGTAAATGTTACTGTAAGCCAAACACAAAGAATTCATGAGATCTTATTTAGGTGTTTATTAAATTTAGAAAGGTGTTTAGTCCAGGCTTTTGGGGGTCTGACAGTTTGCATATGAGTATATTTGACTTTTGCTAGAGCATTTAAATGAAATATTTTTTCCTGTGATTTTTCCAGAGCTCTTAGTGGCATTGTTTAGGATGGCCTTAGAAACTGTGGGAACATTTCTGTTAAAACAATAACTTTTTTGCTTTTTAACCAATAGAGGTGTTGAATTTTCCACTCATTAAATGAAAAGAAACTGAGGTTCTTTTGCTCTGTCAGGGAATCAAAGATTCTGCAAAGCCTTGACCAAAAAAACAAAGTTTTGAGTAAGAGGAAGACGATATGAGCTCTAGTTATTTATCAATAAGAAGAATATTGTTTCTTTTCTTTCTTTTTTTTACATAACAATGAAAGATTTATCACAATTTGTTGTAGTTACTCGCTTGCTTACTCTTTGACAAAATAGTTCCTATTTTCATTCGGTTTATCTATTCCAAGACCTGGCAGGGTGTGGCACATGTGTGTTTTGAACAAATGAATGAATCAAAATTTAAAGCATCAGTTCCACTTAGAATTGTACTCAACTTGTCTGAATTTTTGAAATCAAAGTATAAAACTAAGCTCTTTTTCTGCACACTTCATTTTGTCTTTTTTAAAATTCAGTATCATTAATTATAATCACAAAGCTGTGCTTTAGCTCTTCAAAACTTATTCATCTTCTAGCCAGTTTGCACACTTTGACCAATACCTCTACAATTTTCCTGCTGCTCTTTTTTCTTTTGATTTCCAATTTATGTGAATAAAGCCACCATCTATCTACCATATTGTCAAAAACAGCACAAGAGTTATCATAAATATCTCCCCTTTTTATCCTTTCTCCAATTTATCATCATCACCAGGTCTTTCCGTTTTATTTTCTTACATACTTTTCACCTAACTCAATACTTCCACTATCTCACTTATCCCTTAAACTTGAACATTGGCTGTAGTCTCCTAGCACATCTCCCTATCACAATTATTTTCTGTCTCCAATACAGCCTCACATAAACATTTTTTGTTATCATTTCTATTTTTCTTTCAAGTTTCAGTTTATACTTAATATTTCTAACATATCTCCTGGTACTCTTTACCCTTGCTCAGGAATAAATTTATATATTTTTTCCACTGCAATCCCATTTGCTCCCTATGAGTGTGTACCATGATACCTATCACATCGTTTTACTCTTCTGTCTCTTCCATTAGAACACAAACTCTTTAATATCAATAATGTATTTGATTGCATAGGTTCCTATATAGAAGAAGTCATATACAAATGCTAGCCATTGAATACATATTTGATGTATGAATAAATTAAAAACAATTAAGTGCATTTTTAGAACTTCTGTGGTAATAACTTAGAATTGCTTTGGAAAATAGTCACAAAGTCCCAAGTTAGAATGAGAACATAATATATTTTATTGAAACACCTTCTCAAATGACAAGTAATGTGAGCTGACCATTTCAAATCAGTCATCTTATTGAGGGAGAAAAGTTCCAAACTCAACTCAGCAAGTTAGCAAACATTTACTCTAAAAGTTAATATGTTGATAATTTTTAGATTGTGAAGATCATAAAGTCCCTGTCAGTTATTCAACTCGTATCCCTGTGTCAGGGAAAAAAGCCATAGACAGTACATAACTTAATGGGCCCGTGTTCCAATAAACTTTGTTCACAAATAGAAGGAGCTCATTGGATTTAGCCTATAGGGTTTGCAGCCCCCTCCTTCAGACCTCAGCAAAGAAATACACACCAGTAACAATGTATGGAAATATAATCCAACGTATGTATGGGTCCTTGTTCTGCAAGTTCACTGCACATGTTTATTAGTCCAATAGTTTCTTTGTGTGTGTGTGTGTGTATTACCCAGGATGCTCTATAAAAGATCATACCATCTTGGCATGCTGGTACACAGGTAGTTTTATTTCTTTCCTTACAATTCACATGACTTTTGCATTCTTAATTATTCTGACTAGAATCTCCAGTACAAGGACATCATTGTCTTTTTTTCTTATATGATGGAGAAAGCATTCAGTCTTCCAGTATTAAGTATGATATTGGCTGTGGGATTTTTTGTAGGTTTTTATTAGGTTGAGAAAGTTCCCATCTACTTACAGTTTGGTGAGTATTTTGATCATGAAATAGTATTGGATTTTGTCATACACCTTTTCTATGTATCTATTTAGATGATCACGTATTTGTCTTTTATTATAATAGTATGGTGTATAGCACCGATTGATTTTTAGATGTTAAATTAACCTTCCCTTCTTGCAAAAACTCAAGCCTTAAACAGAATTCCTTTAATAATTAGCATATCTATAGCAGAAGCTATTTGCCTGAAGGTCATTGGATAATGTAGTTAGAATTAATATAGAGGCAGAGAGAACAAGCATTTCACTGTGCTACATGAACTCTACTTCTGCTGCATTCATGAGTTTTGGTATGTTCTGTTTTTGTTTTAATTTATCTAAAAGGATTTTCTAATTTCCCTTTTGATTTCTATTTTCAATCCCTGTTATTTAGAAGTGTGTTGCTTAATTCCTATTTGTGAATTTCCCAAATCTTTTTTATTACATAAATAGGTTGTATTCTCTTCAGAAAACATACTTCATATACTTTGAATCATTTTAATTTTACTGAGGTTTGTTTTTTGGTCTAACAGATCATCAATATGATATAGCATTGTTCATATCCTCACTTTTCTTGTTGATCTGCCTCCTGTTCTTTTCATTAGTGGAAGTGCGATACTCCAATTATTAATGTTTAATTCTCTATCATTCCCCTTCTCTTCCGTTTTGTCAGTGTGATTCTTATAATTTTTCACTGTTGTTTGATGCATGTTTTTTTTTATTTTTATGTCTTCATGATAGATTTACCCTTAAATTCTATTAAATGCCATTTATTGTCTTTAGTAACAATTTTTAAGTCTATTTTATCTGACATTTGTGAATTAACTGCAGCTCCTTTCTTTCTTGCTATTTACATGATATATCCTTAATGTTCAAATTATTTGCATCTTCAAATTTAAAGTGTTTTGTTTTACCACATATAGTGACATCATGTCTTTTTCATGTTTGTTTTATCCAATACCTTTCTTTAAATTGGGGTAGAATAAGACTTTGGTACTGAGAGTAATTCTAGAAGGACAGAATCATAAAAATTTGTTCTAAATTGGTTATGAGGTATCCAGAATTGGTTCTTTTTATATGGTTAGATTTAAAGGAACTAATGACTACCTGAATTTTTTCTTTTATTTTATTGATTATGCTGTTACAGTTGTCCCAATTTCTTTTCCCCCTGCTCCCCTCCACCCTGTGGCCCCCCTCCCTCCAGTTGCCCCCCCCCACTTAGTCCATGCCCATCGGTTGTGCATATAGTTCTTCTCAATCTCTTTCTGTCTACTGCACTCCCTCCGACTATGCTTTTTAATTCGTGCATCATTTTCCTCCCTTTTCCCCCTCCCCCCTCCCCGCTGACCTCTCCCCAATATGTTCCCCATACCTATAGTTCTTTTTCCAATCTCGTTGCCTACTTAGTTTGCCTTTGTTTCAATTCCCTAGCTTCTGCTGTTGGTTGTTGTGATACAGTTTTCATTTTAATGTTCATAGTTTTGATCCTCCTTCTGGTTTGGCTCAGTGGATTGAGCGTCGGCCTGCGAGCTAAGTGTCGCTGGTTCGATCTTCCAGTCAGGGCACATCAGAGAAGGAAAACTCTGACTCCAAAAAACCTCCGCTGCCTTGCGGCATACCTCTTCAGGGGAAAGGCTAAGGGAGTAAACCCCGACAGAAAATCCGGAGCCAGAGTCCCTAAGGCGGTTTGACTTTGTAGTCAACACCGACAACTCCTGCGGCGCACCTGAAGCCAAGCTGTATTGACTCTGTCTTTCCCTTGGACCCTTCAGCTGCGAAGAGAGGGGGGGTCTGCTGCATGGGCAACAGCAGACCCTCCATATCACCCTGCCCAGGCTCTGTAGCTTCAGCTTCACTGGAGAGGACACCCCAGCGTCATCGCAAGATGTTGATTCAACACGGGAGGAGACAGATACCGTGTCACTCTCGAGTCGGACTGCACAGCCATTCTCGGCGGTGCAGATAGACTCTTAAGAAGCTACACCATCGTCTCTCAAGACGGACGGCTGCCGACGACGATAACAGTGGTTTGGATCTAATGAACTCCTTCAGTTTTACTTTGCCCTGGAAGCACTTTCTCTGTGCTTCTATCCTGAATGACAGCTTTGCTGGATAGAGTAACTGTGGTTGTAGGTTTTTGATTTTCATTACTTTGAATATTTCTTGCCAGTCCCTTCTTGCCTGTGAAGTCTCCTTTGAGAAATCCGCTGATAGTCTAATTGGAACCCCTTTGTACATAATTCTTCTCTTCTGTCTTGCTGCTTTTAAGATTCTCTCTTTATCTTTACTTTTTGACATTTTGATGATAATGTGTCTTGGTGTGGTTCTCCTTGGGTCCAGTTTATTTGGAACTCTCTGTGCTTCCTGGACCTGTAAGTCTATTTCTTTCCCCAAGTTCAGAAAATTCTGCTTCATTATTTTTTTTGCATATGTTTTCAATTTCTAGTTCTTCACCCTCTGGGAATCATATAATTCGATGTTCATTCACTTATAGCTGTCCCAGAAGTTTCTGAGCCTCTCCTCATATTCCTCACTTTTTGTTTCCTCTTTCTGCACTGGTTGACTGTTTGTTCCGATTTGTTGATTTGATTCCTGGCTTTCCCTTCCTCACCACTTGTCTTGTATGTATTTTTGTTCATTTCAGCAAGACTAGCCTTCATTCCTTCCCTGTCTTGATTCAGCCCTGCTGTTAGGTCTGTAAGCTGCCTTATGACTGTAGTTCTGAACTGAGACTCAGAAAGATTCACTGTTTGTTCATCGGTCAAGGTCTTTATTTTTTTCATTAGCTGTGTAATTGGTATTTCAGTCATTAATTCTGCCATTCTGACCGTTTTGTTTATCTTTCCTTCTTGGGCGGGGCACTGTCACACCTCCTACACTGTGGCGTTTTGCATGGGGCGGGAGTCCAAGATGGATTCCTGCTGTTACTCTCTGCTGAGAGACCGGGATCCTCCTCCTCTGTCCCCATACCCTTTGGGCCTCACAGTCCAAGACAAGGAGGGTCTGCCTTCCCCAGCATTGGAATTGCGAGCCAACGGGTCTGAACTGCAGCCAGGGCCAGCCCCCAGGTGCTTCTCTCCTCCCTCCAAATACGAGTGTCTGCTTACCGGGTCCCGCTGTTTGCTGCTGCGGCTGCCACCTCCAGCACAGTTCGATCTTTCAGCCCCAGTTTTGCCCTTCCTACCTGTCTGGATGAGCATCACTTGTTTATGACTTCATACATTGGACTTCCATGTAGCTTTTTTTTCTGGCACTTCTTGTTATTTTTGGTTTTGCGGTAGTTGTAGTCCTTCTTAGTTGTGGAGGGAGGCAGAGTGTGTCAGTCTAGGCCTCCATCTTGGCTGAAAGTCGTAACGACTACTTCCAATGGTAAAGGGAAAAGGGAAAAACTGATGTATCATGATGACTGTGGCACAAGATGAAAAATGTTGGTTCTGGGTGACCTTTATTTGGTATCATAGAACATTTTTGGCTGGTTGACCCTTATGGTGCCAGAAAAAGTAAGGTTGGGAAAAGCATGTGCTCAGTGATTCTAAATTACCAGCTCAAGCTTCACATAAATAACTTAAAATTTTCTTTGTTCTGAAAGAAAACCTCATTGCTCATAGTCATGGAGCTGAGAATTTTGAAAAACAAACTGTCAGTGTAAGAAAAGTTCAAACCTGTAAGAATGTTTTATGAGTTTATTTGAGCCAAACTAACAATTGCCAGCAAAACCTCAACAGATTGAGGAAATACCCCAGGGAATGGCAGTTTTGCACCCTGCTTTATACATTACAATCGATAGAAAGGACATAAATGGGTTACATGAAATCCATTGGTGACAGATTAGGGAAGCAGGAGAAAGGAAAGAGTAAAAATTTCTGGGACTGGAAAAAAAGTAAAATGATAGACACATACTTCTTTTACATAGGTGGGTATAGTCAACAGTTAAAAATGAGGGGGTTTATAGTCTCCATCTGGTATGGTGTCCCTGTGCTTTCAGAGGTTCGGGAAAAAAAGTTATTTTGACATTCCAAAATATGTTATTGAAGATGCAAAAAGACAATAGACAGGCTTAAGTAAGATAAAGATTGACTTTTGTCAGGGAAAATTCTAGCCTAGGATGTGACTACCTGCCATAAACTTCTTTCAGTTAATAAGTTTTAATTTCACACCACCCTTTGTAGTTACTTTAGGTCTCTGAGTTTGTAAGGCCGCCACGCAGTCCTCCTCTGAGCTCATCGGGTTTTGTATGTGGCCCCTTTTAGTCCACAAAACTCAAACTCTTTTTCTGTGAATGGCTGAATTACAATGCAAACTGAATTGTATACTGTTAAATAAGGTTATATTTTTGGAAGGAATGGGATCTTGAAAACTGGAATGGGTTTATATAGACAGATTCTGATGAAGTAAGAAATATTTTGTTCAGTCTTTTTTGGTAGTAGAAGTTGCTCCTCTCTGTTTGAGGATATCCAAAACATCATTATAGTCTACCAATCACGGTTGGGCTTATAAACTTCAGATAATCAAGAGAATTTAGCTCAAGTCCATCTCACAGTGGGCTCAGTAACTACCCAGACCCATCCTGGGTGTTACTTTGGCCCATTAACCTAGTAATCTGAAATGGTGCTAGTTTGGGGTGGGTCCCAGAGGAGGAACAGGCTCTGAAACAGGTCAAGGCTGCTGTGCAGGGTGCTCTGTCACTTTGTCCATAATGGTCCACAGACCCAATGATGCCTGAACTGTCAGTTGCAGATACAGATTCTGTTTGGCAGTTCTCTAGAGCAGCAATTTTCAACCTTTTTCATCTCATGGCACACATAAACTAATTACTAAAATTTTGTGGCACACCAGAAAATATATATTTTTTGCCAATGTGACTAAAAATAGGTACAATTTTACTTTATTCACATGGGATGGCTATTGTTGTGTTGGCTGTTGTCAATTTTTTGTTTGACAATCAAAAGGAAAAAAAAGTTCAGTGCCTCTGACTAAATAGTCTAGTGTCATCTGTTTTAAAAATTCTTGCAGAACACCAGTATGTTACGATGCACCAGTTGAAAATTGCTACTCTATAGTTATGTCACAGTACAGGTCCTTAGGATATTTTAGCAAAGCCCTAGCATCCTTGGTGGATGACTGCTGTTCTTTTAAGAAACAACTTTTGAATTGCTACTGGGCCTTAGTAGAGATTGAATGCTTAACCATGGGCCATGAAGTTACCATGCAATCTGAGACATCTATTACAAATATGTGTTGTGTGACCATTAAGTCATAAAGTTGGGTGTGTTCAAAAACCCTCCATCATCAAATGGATTATTTACTTATTTATTTATTTATATATACATATATGTGTGTGTGTGTGTGTGTGTGTGTGTGTGTGTGTGTGTGTGTGTATTTGATCAGGTTTAAGCAGGCCCTGAAGGCACACATTAATTACACACAGAAGTGGCCCAAATGTTCTTGGTCCCCAGTCCTGCTATATTACCTTTCCTCTTTTGGCTTGTACTTATGGCCTCATAGGAAGTTCCCTATGATCACTTTACTAAGGACACTAAGGAAGAGAAACTTTGGATCTGGTTTAGAGATCTTACATATGGTTCTATGTGATATGCAAGCATTCCCCCCAAAATGGGCAACTGTAGCATTACAGTCTTTTCTGGAACATCCCTGGACAGTAGTGAAGCACATTTCTTTCAGTTAGTAGAATCTTGAGCTCAATGGATGTAGTTTTTCATTTTGCTCAAAAGAAGTAGCCATATGTAACATGTACATTGATTTATAGGCTGTTAACTATGATTTGTCTCAGTGGTCAGTAACTGGAATGGAATGTGATTGAAAATCTAGTGATAAGGAGGTCTGGGGGAAATATATGTAAATAGACCTCTCTGAATGAACAAAGAATATGAAAATATTTGTGCTTCATGTGAATGCTCAACAAAGTGTTACCTCAGCAGAAAAAATATTTTAATAATCTAGTGAACAGGATGGCCCACACATATCAGTCAGCCTTTTTCCCCAGGCATTTTTTGTCATTATCTAATGGGCTCAGAAAAAATCACCCCTGGTGGCATACATGAAATTTATATGTGCTCAGCAACACAAACCAGTGAAACACCAATGCTGACCTGATTGTAGCCATGGGTGATTGCCCATTATGCCCACAGAGACAAACACTGAGTCCTTAATATGGCACCATTCCCTGGGTCGATCAGCCAGCTACCTGGTAACAGATTGATAACATTAGACAACTTCTATAATGAAAATGACAGAACTTTGTTCTGACTGGAATAGATACTTTCTCTGAGGTTGGTACTTCTACATTTGTATACAGGGTAGTTCTATCATGCTAAATGGAAATATTGTTTTATTTGGAGATTAAGTATTATTTAAGGAAATGTGCATAGGTGTCAGGTTAACAAGAGTAAGGTTGTAGTCGTTAATTTTACATAGGCTATAATACCCAGATATTTAATCAAGCACCAATCTAGCATCTACAATTGTAGCATCTACAATCAATTGATTTAAATATTGGAGATTAACCTTATTAATATAGATGGGCCTCACCTAATAGATTAAAGCCCCTAAGAGCAAAAACAGAGAAGAAAGTCTGCCTCAAGACTAAAGCATCAGCTTCTGCCTGAGTTGCCTGCCTGCCAGCCCGCTCTACACATTTTGAACTTGCCAGCCCCCACAATTCTATCAATTAATTCCATAAAAGATATGACTTAACAGATGTTGATATTATCTCACTGTGGAACCCTGGCTGATACAAAGTGTTTACTCCATTTACTTTTTAATGTTGTCACTGACCCAGTAGAATTATGTCTGCCATTATGCTATTTATTTATTTTTGTACCTCTATTTTTTATTATTCCCTTATTTTATGATAGAGATTTTCTAGCCTAATATATTATTTTATTTTTGTCTTTTATTATATACAGAGAGAGATTTTCTTAATTATTTTCCTGGGAATTATATTTATAATCTTAAAATTATCTAGATCCAATTAATAACAATTTAATGCTAATAATGTAGAAAATGTTTACTCCAATATATCTGCTTTTCCTTCCTTCTTTGTACTCTTATTGCCATAAAAAGCTTCTTTATACATCATAATCCCATTAACAGTTTTACATTTAGTGCATTATGAAATATCTTTCACAATAGAAAAAATATTACAAACAGAAATGCATTTTTGGTTGAAAATGGAAAATTTAAAAACATAACATTTTGGCTCTTTGGGGACTGTTGTGTTTTTTATACAAATTTTGAATTTTTTTTTTCTATTTCTGTGAAAAATGCCTTTGGAGTTTTGATAGCATAGATGTTTTAAAATATTAATTCTTCCTAGCACTTTTGTGATAGAAAAACAAAGCTGGATGCATCAAGCTTTCTGACTGAAAACTATATCACAAACCTATAGTAATAAAAAAAAAAAAAGTACAGTTTTGGCATAAAAACAAATATAGAACTTCTGGACAAGATGGAGGCCTAGACTGACATGCTCCACCTCCCTCCACAACTAAGAAGGACTACAACTACCACAAAACTCGAAATAACCAGAAGTTCCAGAAAATAAAGCTATATGGAAGTTCAACATATGAAGTTATAAAAAAAGTGGTGCCTGTCTGAATGGGTAGGAGGGGCAAAGCCGGGATGGAGAGGTCAAGCTGTGCTGCCAGCAGCAGCTGCAGTGATGAGCAGCAGGACTGAGATAAGCACAGACAACCCTATTTAAGGGGAGGTGAGAGGCGCCAGGGGAGCACTCTCGGCTGCAGTCCAGACCCATCAGCTCATGATTCCAATGCTGGGGAAGGCAGACCCCCATTGCCTCAGATTGTGAGGCCCAAAGAGCATGGGGATGGAGGAGGAGGCTCCCAGTCTCTCAGCGGAGAGTGAATGGCAGAAATCCATCTTGAACCCCTACCCCCCACACAAAGCACCACAGTGTGGTGAGAAGGGTCGCCTGGTAGTGATGAGAGCACGGGGCTCCACCCCCTATAGTGTAGGAGGTGTGACAGCCCCACCCAAGAACGAAAGGTAAACAAACCTGTCAGGATGGCAGGGATAATGATAGAGATATCAATCATGCAGCTCACCAGAAAGCAAATACATGAATTAACTGATGAACAGATAGATAATCTTTCTGAGGCTCAGTTCAGAGCTATAGTTATAAGACAGCTTACAGAAATAACAGCGGGAGATCCAGTATGGCAGAGGAGTAAGTGGAAGCTACACTAACCTCCTCCTAGGACCAGTCTGGACTTACAATTTAAATGTGGAGAATCATCTGGAATAACCAACTGAACAAGCTGGAGAGAAGTCATAACCATGGAGAGACAGAAAAGGCCGCTTTATCACTACATGACCGACAGAAAGTCCGGAGACGCTGGAGACGTGAAAGGGCTGGCTGGGCTCCCACAGGTGGCAGCTGAAGGGACTGAGAAACAGCTCAGCAGCTGGGAGTTCCCCCTGAGAAGGCAGGGTCTAAACCCCCAGCTGGGCTTCCCAGCCTACAGCAACAGACCAGAAAGTAAAGTAGTATCCAGCTGTGAAAAGCAAAAAGCCACAGGGTTTCTTGGTGGCCTGAGAGAAACAGCTGGAGAAAAAGAGCTCTTAAGCGGATCATGTATGAAAATATTTTAGCACCCACTTACCCTGGGCTCAAGCAGAGGGAAGGCAGAGAGGACTAGAGACACTTGTGGAGAATTTGTGGTGGTGGCTTTGAGGGGAGAACTGGGGAGCAACTGACTGGGTTCCAGTGCTGACTCACCCCCACACTGCAGGCAGACCATCCCCTCCAAGTGGCATCAGCCTGTGGGGAAGCAAAAGCCCCGCATACAGGAATTAAGCTGCCACACCCTCAGTCCTTAAGCCTGATGGCTGATCACAGACTTAACAGGTTAACAACTAAAGGAGACAGACAAAGGCAGTATATCTCCAGTAGTCTCCAACAAGCTGCCTAGCCTCAGACTGGTACACGATCTGATGCCACCAGGGGCAGATCCAAGAAGTGCAGATCAATTTAAGAAGCAGCAACAAACAAGAAGAGTCACAAAAATGGGAAGACAGAGAGACAACCAACCATTGAAAGGAAATGAAGAATCCCCAGAAAGAGTGCTAAGTGAAATAGAGGGAAGCAAACTATCAGATATGGAATTCAAAACATGGATTATAGGGAAGTTCAATGAGATCAGCAAGCTCAAAAAAACCAGAAAGAACTCCAGGGAAACTACAAGGAACTTACTGAGAATTACACCAGCATGAAAAAGGACATAGAAGAAGCAGGAGGAAATGAAGAATACAATCTCTGAATTGAAGAACACAGTAGAAGGAATTAAAAGCAGGCTAGAGGAAGCAGAATATTGGATCAGTGAGCTGGAGGACAACATAGAAAAAAATTCCCAGACAGTGCAACAAAATGAAAAAAGACTGAACAAGACTGAAGAGGCTCTAAGACAGCTGCAGGACAACATGAAACAATAATATTTGTATCATAGGAATTCCAGAAGGAGAAGAAGAGCAAGGGATAGAAAACATGTTTGAAAAGTAATGACAAAAAAACTTCCCTAATTTGATGAGAGAAAGAGTCACGCAAGTCCGGAAAGCACAGAGGGTCCCAATGAAGATGAACCCCAACAGGCATACTTAAGACACATCATAATTAAAATGGCAGCATTCAAAGATAGAGAGAATCCTAAAAGCAGCAAGAGAGAAACAGCTAATAACATACAAGGGAGCTCCAATAAGGCTATCATCAGATTTCTCAGCAGAAACACTACAAGCCAGAAGGGAATGGCAAAAATATTTTATGCAATGAAAAACAAAGGCCTACAACCAAGAATACTCTACCCAGCAAGGCTCTCATTCAAAATGGAAGGTGAAATAAGGAGTTTCCAAGACAAAAGAAGGCTAAAAGAATACATCTCCACCAAACCAGCATCGCAAGAGATGCTAAAGGGTCTGCTTTAAGAAGATGAAGAAACAGAGAGAGACAGAGAGAAACACAAGTACAAAGGGGGGAAATGACAATAAATAAGTACTTATCAATAATAACCTTAAATGTAAATGGATTAAATGCACCAATCAAAAAACATAGGGTAGATGAATGGATTAGAAAGCATTACCCACATATATGCTGTCTACAAGAGATCCACCTCAGAACAAACGATCTACACAGACTGAAAGTGAAGGGATGAAAAAAATTATTTCAAGCAAATGGACATGAAAAAAAAAGCTGGGATAGCAATATTTATATCAGACAAAACAGATTTCACAGCAAAGGCCATAAAAAGAGACAAAGAAGGACATTTCATAATACTTAAGGGAAAAATCCATCAATAAGATATAACCCTTATAAATATATATGCACCCAACTTAGGAGCACCCAAATATGTAAGGAAAATTTTGAAAGACTTCAGGAAGGATATAGACAGCAACACACTCATAGCAGGGGACTTTAACACCCCATTGTCAACAATGGACAGATCTTCAAAGCCAAGAAGCACCAAGGATATTGAGACATTGAACAACACTCTATATACCAAATGGACTTAGTTGATATATATAAAACTTTTCACCCCAAAGAAGCAAAATATACATTCTTTTCACTTTAAAACTGGTTTCTCTTTTCTATCCTAATGGCTTGGACAGAAAGGACTCAGAGGTCTGAGAGGGGGGAAACTTAAAATATTTCCCTCAGCCCAAACTAAGTATAGTGGGCAAAATGGTTCTGGACAAGTGTTACGTACCTTGCACACCTTCCTCCAAAGAAGCCCTTTTTTTCCCTAATGTGAGACATTGAAAAATTAATCCCTGCCTTTTGTCATCTAGTGGTTATGGATTGAATGATGCTTTTTAACTGTGTTGCCAAATCTGTTGCCCCCAGAACACAACAAGGATGACAGCCTGTTAAACCAAGCACACCGTTGTCTGGGGACAGCCAACTGACCTGGAGTCTGCAAGATCCTTCACCATGTGGGAAGGCCACCCTCACCTTCACACCCCCACTCTTATTAGGAATTTCCAGACCCAAGGGTAGATAGGACGATGACCATGTCCAGCTTGAAACAGCTAGAGGAGCACGAGACCATCGTCCATTGTCCTTTATAAGATTATAAAGGGTCTTAAGTCTGAGAGGGGGAGATTATTTTTTGTTATAAAAAATTAATTTTTTTAAAGAATAATAAACAAAAGGGTGAAGCCAGAGAACTTATATGTATGACCCAAGGGCATGGACTGGGGGTGGTGGGATTGCTGGGGGAAGGGGAGTGCTGGGAAGAGGGGAGCAAAGGGGAAAAAATTGGAACTATTGTAACAATATATTGAATAAAATATACTTAAAAAGAAATAACAGAGGGACTTAATCAAGATGGAGAAGGAATGAAGGCTAACCCTGCTGAAATGAATGAAAACAAATAGAAAACAAGTGGTGAGGGAAGAAAAACCAGGGATCAGATCAACAAATTGGAACATAGGGAAGGAACAAATAGTCAACCAGTGCAGAAAGAGGAAACAAAGTGAGGAAAATGAGGAAAAGTTCAGAAACCTCTGGAACAAACATAAGAGAGTGAATATCCAATTATAGGGTTGGCAGAAGGGGAAGAAGAAGAACTAGAAATTCTAGAAGAACTAGAAATTATGTGAAAAAATAATAAAGCGGAACTTCCCTAACTTGGGGAAGGAAATAGACTTACAGGTACAGGAAACACAGAGAGTTCCAAATAAACTGGACCCAAGGAGAACCACACCAAGACACATTATCATCAAAATGTCAAAAATTAAAGATAAAGAGAGAATCTTAAAAGCAGCAAGACATAAGAGAATTATGAACAAGGGGTTCCAATTAGACTATCAGCGGATTTCTCAAAGGAGACTCTGCAGGCAAGAAGGGACTGGCGAGAAATATTCAAAGTAATGAAAATCAAAAACCTACAGCCACGATTACTCTATCCAGTGAAGCTGTCATTCAGGATAGAAGGGCAGAGAAAGTGCTTCCAGGACAAAGTAAAACTGACAGAGTTCATTAGATCCAAACCCCTGTTATATGAGATGTTAAAGGGACTTGTTTAGAAGAAGGAGGATCAAAAGTATGAACATTAAAATGAAAACTGTATCACAACAACCAACAATAGAAGCTAGGGAATTGAAACAAAGGCAAACTAAGTAGGCAATGAGAGTGGAAAAAGAACTATAGTTATGGGGAACATTATTGGGGGAGCTCAGTGGGGAGGGGTAAGGGGAGAAAGGGAGGGAGATGGTACAGGAATTAAGAAGCATGGTAGGAGGGAGTGGAGTAGACAGGAAGAAGTTGAAAAGAACTATCTGCACAATCAATGGGCATGGACTAAGGGGGGGGAACAAATGGAGGGAGGGCAGTCACTGGGTGGAGGGGAGAAGAGAGAAAAGAAATTGGGACAACTGTAACAGCATAATCAATGAAACATATTTAAAAAAACAAATATAGGATAGATTAGAGACCTCTGAAATAAACCTATGCATATATATCAATTAATTTATGATAAAGATGCAAATTTATATACATGGGAAAAAGATGGTCTCTTCAGTAAATGCTGTTGGGAAAATTGGATAACCACATGAAAAATACATAACTTACACCATACATAAAAATCAACTCAAAATATTTAAAGACATCAATGTAAGACCTGAAACCATAGACCTCCTAGAAGAAAACATAGAGGGTAAGCTCCTTAACATCAGTCTTGTCAATAAATGACCCTTAGACTTGAAATTATAAACACAAGTAACAAAAGTGAAAACAAGTGGGACTACATCAAACTAAAATGCACCTGTACAACAAAGGAAACCATCAACAAAATGAAAAGGCAACCTACGGAATGGGAGAAGATGTTTCACACAACATATCCAATAAGATGTTGATTTCTAAAATATGTCAAGATCTCAATGGAAAACAAACAATTATTTTAAAACGGGCAGAGATTGAATAGACATTTTTCCACAGAATACATACAAATGGCAAAAATGTCCATGAAGAGGTGCTCAACATCACTGGTCATCAGAAAAATGTGAATCAAAACCATGAGATAGCACCTCACACCTGTTAGCATCACTGTTATTAAAAGGACAAGAGGTAATAGACTTGACAAAGACATGGAAAAAGGAAACACTTTTGCACTGTTGTAAAATTGTATAACATGTAAATTGGTGCAGCCATTAAGGAAAACAATATGGATGTTTCTCAAAAATACTAAAAACAGAACTACCATATGATCTAGTGATCCTATTTCAGGGTACATATCCAAAGAAAATGAAAACAGGACCTCAAAGACATGTGTGCACTCAAATGTTCATTGCAGAATTATTGAGGAGAGCTAAGTGTCTGTCACTGGAAGAATGGATAAAGAACAGGTGAGATTATACAGGGTGGGGTAAAATAGGCTTACATTTATGAGTACATAAAAGTCTATTCTTGTATCATTATTAATTATTATTTTTCATATGAGCAACTGTAAACCTACTTTTGCTACACCATGTATACATAGCTTTATTTATGTATTTATAAGCTATTATATGTATATCCACAAAATGGAATAATATTAAGTTAAAAATATTCTTCCGTTTGCAACAACATGAATGAAACTTGAGGGCATAATGCTGACTGAAATATATCAAGCAGAAAAAGACAAGTACTGTACGATAGTACTAACTGTGAAATTTAGAAGAGCAAAGTTCATAAAAAGAGACTTAGACCAGTGGCTGGGGAGTGCTAAAAGCATGAGGGCGATGTTGATCAAAGTATACAAGCTTCCAGAAATAAGTTAAATAAGTTCTAGTTTGTAATGTAGAGAATAGTGCTTATAGTTAGTTCTACTGTTTTATATATTTAAAAGTTGATAAGAAATTAAATCTTAAATGTTCACACTACCAAATAAAATAATTTTGTGTTGGAGGGGTTAGCTAACACTATGGTGGTAACCACTTTGTTATATATAAATACATTACATCAACATATTGTACACCTTAAATTTACACAATGTTGTATGTTGATTATACCCTGATAAAAACAGAATTAATAATACAATGTTGCTTCTCTAGAAATCAGATTTTGTGCTTTTTACTGTGCCTTGCTTTTCTTTTTGTTGTTGCTATTATTGGTTTGTTGACATTGCTGGATGTAAAATCTGTATTTGCTATTGTATATAATAACTGAAATACCTTCTCAGTTAGCTTAGTATGGAAGTAATAATTGGAGAGCTATTTCTTTAAGTACCTTGAACCAGTAAGTTTAGGGTGTATATTGGGCTATGCCTTCCATGTTCCAACCATTGATAACTCTAACTTAGCTGCTTGCATAGGACAACAACATCAGTGAAAGATGAGACTTTGAGACCACTCAGGCCATTCCTTGGCATGCCTACAAGCTTGTACTTGTGTGTGTGTCCCTCTTCTGTATTCTTAATGTGTTGCTGCTTTTCAAAGACCTGTGTACATATCTCATTCTGATATTTCTTTTAAGTTTTTGGCCAAGTTCTTGTGTAACTAAACTAGTATCTCCTCCTCATATAACCACAGTATTAATAAAATATGATTTATTTAGTTATTTGTCTGTTTAATTTATTGATGGAAAATGTTGTATGGAATAGTGCTTTTCTTACTGAGCAAGCCCATCAAGTCAGGTCAAATAATGTCATGCCCTATGATTAGAATTTTTCCACGAGTGGTCAGACAAGAAGAACTAATTAAATAATTGATGGAGTTATTGACATTATATCTTCAAAAATTTAGTCCACTTACAGCATAACACTGTTCTTCTTTTCTTGGCTTTGTGTTATAATTGCTATAGCCCAGTGAACTAGGCAAAAATTATATTTGTATCTTACCTGCATGGTTGAAGAAAGTAATCAAGTTTTGAGCAACTACATAAGGTCATATAGATAACAACTGGTAAACCAAAGGTAGACACATAACCTTATGCTTAAGTATATTTTGTTCAGTCCTGCTTGTTAATGATAAAGAAGCAGGAATAAATAGAAAAGAGGAAAGCTTTGCTTTTATTAAAAAGTCAGTTATAGTTAACTGGAAAAGTGCTCAACTATCATCTATATTAGTTAAAATAAGATAAATCATATAGTTAATAAATTAATATGTTAATTAGCTATAGTATAATTAATAAATTAATATGTATGCAATATTTTATTAGAAACAGTGCTAATGTATTTTGTACTCATATTTTAAAACTGCTAGTTTTAAACAGTCACCAAAATATTTGCTCAGTCGAGGTGCTTACATACCTCATAATTTCCTTCAAAATTGTCATCTGACAGTCTTCTTAAAGAAAAGTTAATGAGTCTTTCTCCACAGTAGTAGTACTTGAGCATAATGTAGGGGTTGACTCTTTCTTTCAACAAAACAGAGCTAGGATTTTGAAAAGAGTATGGATTTTGAAGAACAGTAATTAAATTCCTTGCAAGAAGGAGGGTGCAAATTCAAAGAAACAGCAGGCAAATCTGACATGATGTGAACCTTGGTGTCTGCCAGGTATGAGAAATCGGCAGAGAAAGGAAACACTCCAGCAGGTAGCAGCAGACTTAGTGGGAAAGGTACTCAGGAACTGTTTGGAAGAGGAATAAGGTAAATTCAGTTGAGGTCTGTTTCTGATTAGTATAGTAGAGCCCAACTGATGCCTTGTTTTGGTTCATCTTTTAAAAAATTAGGAAGTGCTCACTTTTCTTCTTCCAGAGACACATCCTTGGTAGAGATAGAGTTCTTTGGGAAATCATAGCTTTAATGGTAAGAGATTTATTTAGGCTTTGACTAAATGTCTATTAAATTGATCATATACTAAGCAAAAACAAGAAATCATTCAGAGAGGGTTATGAGAGGAATAACACAAGGATATTAGCCACCACATCTGATTATGTAGAGATTGGTAAATATTTGTTAAAGATTTGAGTGTATATATAGGTTTATGTGGGGGAGAGGGGAAAAGTTCATTCAATATAGATATACTCTTTTTATCTCAAATAGCATTTTTTTTCAGGAAGAAGTCCCTAATCATTGGTCTTTTCGTTTTCTAGAGAGTTCATTAAAATAAAACAGAAGGTGAATGGAATAGCAAAGGAATATATATGCGTGGCCTATGGATGTGGACAACAGTGTGGGGATTGCCTGAGGGAGTGGGGGCAGTGGGGCAAAGGGAGAAAAATTGGGACAATTGTAATATCATAAACAATAAAATATTTTTTAAATAAAATAATATTAGAGAAACACAAAAAAATACAGTAAAGTATACAAATCTGCCTTCAAAACTACACTACGATTTTTAGCCTAGTACACTGGAAGAGAAAATCACAGTTAAATCTGTAATTTATTCTTTTACAAATTAGAAAAACATCTTACATAATGAATTTGATGAATCTATGATTATGTTATTAATTTATTTGTTTAGAGCCAAATATGAACTTAAAAAGAATTTAAGGTCTATGCCAAAATCTCACCCTGTAATATTGGCACAGTGTACCTGTTTATGTTAAGACAGGAACAACACAAAAGCTTTCCTTTGGAGGGGATTTTATAGCTAAAGTTGAGGCCAAATGAATGAATGATATGAAATCATAACTCTATGTTTAACTTCTATAAAATTAAATTTATATTTTGTTTCTATCCACATGATACTAAGTGTGGAGGGTAGTAAGAAATACATTATTTTTCTTGACTAGACCTTTCCCCCTTTTTCCCCAATTTTTCCCCTGCCCCCTCCCTTTTGGTCACTCTTGGTATGTTTTTTGTTAGTCAAGGGGCTAGTATAAATGACCCATGGACATAGACAACAGGGTGAGGATTAACGGTGGGAAAAGGGGTAGAGGAGGTGGGGGGAAGCAACGGGAGAAAAAGTGGGTCAACTGTAATAGAAAAACAATAAATAAATAAATAAATAAATAAATAAATAAATAAAAGTTGATGCATTATTCTAAATCATCCTGGTGAACAATGAAAAGTACCACTAAAACCTTATGTTCAAGTAGTTTATTATAGTAAGAGTACCAATTAGCTTTCCCTCATTTTTTTTTTTTTAATGGAATGAGAGTGGGCATTACTGCATATATTTAATACTAAAGTTTAGGTGGTGTTTTTTTCCGTATCTGGAAGATGGGGTTTACTCATTATTCTAGAATTCTGGAAAAAAAGTTTATAAATTTATGCATATCAATTTATAATATATTTGGTATACATTAAAGTAAAGAAAAAAATACAGTGGAAGCAGTTAATATATTTGCAAGTTATGTTTCTAAAAAAGAATACCAAAGTATATGTTACAGAACATAAACATTAATCAATTTCTTTTAAAAATTTGTCTGTTTCCAAAAAGCTCTGCACAGTATCACTTCCAATTACTTTGAATTAGACACACATCTATGTCTAAAATAATTAAATATCTCTTTATATTGGATGGTGCACAATGGCCAACTAATTCAGGTAAAATTAAACTTCATGTTTCAGATTATTAAAGCACATGAAGAAAACTGATAGATAAATAGGCTTTGTGTGTAGACAAAACTTATTTCTGCTCCTTGCTTTGTACTATCTAGCCCCAATGACTCTAAACAAGTACTTTAACGTTCAAACCCCCAATTTCCTCATATGTGAAGGGAGGTAATGGTATCTACCCCAACGGTTTTGAGAAGAGTAAAACTGTTTGCCTTTATAGGCACTTTACCCAATGCCTAGAGTAAGGTAATGACTATTTTGATGATAATAAGTTTGAGAAATCAAATGATGTTATTGTGCTACTAGGAAAAACCAGAAGAGATTGCTGTTTTTTTTATTTAAATGCTTTCTCTTTTTAAACCATTATTTCTTGCAAAGGTGTTTTACTACCTTTATTTTTTGTCATTAATTGGTTTCCTCACATATGCTCCCATACCAGGAATCAGATGCCCCCAGATCAGGGATCAAACCCACAACCTGATGCCCTGACTGGGAATACAACCTGCAACCTTTTGGTTACCAGATGACGCTCCTACCAACTGAGCCGCACCGGCCATGGCTATTTTACTAACTTTTTAAATAGCTATGTTATAGTAATGATGCTAGTTATGAACTGTCTCTATTAAGTAATTTCCTCACACTAAGCAATGTGTTAAGTACTTTAATGTATTCGTCTTTGTCTAACTTCATTATGGAATTTATCTGGATAACTAGATATCCCAGCTGGCATTGTGGCAGGTAAAGTTGGGGAATGCATGCCTATGTAATCATTAAAATGAAAACAAACACGCAAACAAAAACTATACAGGCTACCACTACTTTATATAAGGTTATCTTTACTCAAAAATAGTAGAATCAGACTATATAACCATCTACATTGAGACTCCTCTGCTCAGCGTTATTGGTAGGTTGCCAACCAGTAAATAACACTTTGTTGGGGTATATTCTGAAACATAACACTGACAGTGGATTTGGAATAAGACTTGGGTTTGCTTCTTGGATTTGACATTTTAAAAACATGGGATTCTTAGGAAATCAATTACACAGTTAATTATGCAAGTTCCTCTCTATGAAACTGAAATAGCCTACAATCCTCTGTCCATTTTGGTGATTAAAAGATGAACTTATGTAACAGTGATAGGTGATATTATTATGTATTTGCACTATCAGGCTGGCTTTACTTAAAATACATTCTTATAAACATTGATTGAATTCAGTTATGGTTCCTGTTACTGTTATTCTGTAACAAACCACCACAAAACTCAGCCACACAAAACAACTACGTTATACTGTTAGATTCTGTGAGTCAGAAGTTCAGGAAGATCACAGCAGAGATGGCTTGTGTCTATACAGTGATATCTGCAACTGTTGCTGGGATGACTTCCGGGGCTGAGGGTAACTTGATGACTGGCGGGCTGAAATTATATGGAAGCTTCTTTACTCACATGTCTAGTTATTGATATTGGCTGTCAGCTGAGGCTTTCAGCTAGAGTGCTTGCATGTAGTCTCTTTATGTTTCTTGGTTTCTTGTACTATGATGGTAAGTAAGTTCACAGAAGGAGCTTCCTGATTAGGTTGCCTCTGGAGAACAATCATTTTAAGAGGACTAAGTGAAAACTGCATAACTTTTTGTGACCTTTCAAGTCATAATGACATCACTATTTTATTGCTTGAAGCAGTACTAATTACCTAATATTCAATGTGATAAACATAGATCACAACTCTTATGGGAGGATTATCAAAGAATTTGGAGGTCTTGTTTTATAATCACTGAGATATCCTATTGAAATGTATGGATTTATTTTACTTTTGCTTTATTTTTCCAAACCAGAAGTATAATATATCTAAGTAGGGAATTCATATTCTTACTCCTTCTCATCCAAGTTAATGGAAAGTACTCTTTCCAACTAGTTAAACCCCATTCTTTGTTTTTCAATGTTCTTTGTGCTTATTGAATTTTTGAAAAGCTCATGTAATTTATTATTGATTTTTAATTTTTAAAGAGGTACAGAGAAAGAGACAGAGAGGGAGAGAGACATCGATTTGTTGTTCCACTTATTTATGTATTTATTTGTTGATTCTTGTATGTGACCTGATGGGGGATTGAACCTACAGCCTGGGCATATGGAGCAACACTCTAACCAACAGAGCAAACCCATGTAATTTTTTATCTTGGCATGATAAAAGCTTGAAATCAAATTTTTTTAATGTATGAAAGAATAAGCAATTTCCCTACCTTTTCTGATTGTAAGTTCTACGTAGTAATGAAGTTCAGAATGAACAATTTTTGCTATAATTCAAGCATATAAAATCCCTTTGACTTAAAATATACACATAAATTGAAATGAGAATGAGTTAATAATGTAACCTGAATTACTGAGATATTGGTTTGGTTTACTGACTTATTTTGCCTACATAATATGTACATGAGATTATTTTTTTATAAATGAATGTAGGTAATAAGTGAGTGTTGCTCTAAAAAGTTATTTAGTTATTTTTGGCAAATATTGTTACCACCAAAATATAAATATGCAAAGACTAGTTATTCCCTCTCCAATTTTCTACCCAATCAAAACCAGTCAAAATAAAAGCTAGTCTTATATTATAGTACATTGCATTTACATTTGAATATTTCCAACACTGATATAAAATAGCTTAATTTATTTCTCATCTCAGTAAGGTAGGAGGGAAAATGCTACTTCACTGTACTTTTGGTAGTACCTTAGATGGGGAAGAGCAAGTGTGGATTTGATTGAGAATTTAAACCTTGGTTTAAAGTGGTTCTTTCAGTGTGAAGAATTGATTAGGATTTGGTTTTGATTATGGTGTATTGGTTTATACTGATGAAAATAGCAAAGTAAGGATTATGAGCTGAATGACTCAATGAGTCTTCCCTCTCTATTGAGGCCTTTTACTGAAGAGTCAATGAGTTGTTTCATAAGTTTCTATAACAAAAAAAAAAAAAAAGAAATGTTGCTTGCCTAGACAAGAGTTTCTAAGAATAGTAAACTTTTGTCACCGGAGGCAATGGAATATTAAGTTCACTGTGATGTGTTTAGACAGATGTATGGAGGTTCTTAATACAATCATTTATCAGGACAAATATACTAATGAAGGGGAACAAAAAAGAAAAAAAATACTACAGTGATTCTGTTTGATCTCTAGTGCTCAGTTTTCTGTCTTTTTAGAAGCTCTGATGAAATCATGAATAAAAAAAGTAAGACACAATTTTCAAACTACAGTGAGGATTCAGTTAATTTTCTAGTCTTTGTCAGATACAAAATTTTCTGAAATCATGATTGAACATGGCCATTTTAGAATCTAGTGTCGAATGTCTCTCTAAAAGGTGGAGGCCTTTTTAGGTTTACATATTCTTTTCATTTAAAGAATAAATATCACAACTGTTTTAGCTAATCTCCATATCTTGAACACCATTAATTTTACCAATGGAGCACACTTCTAATTTTCATTATGTTATTAGCAAAACATCTAGTTATGAGAAGAAAAATATATGGCGCCAGTGTTACAGTGTTTATATTTTGATTAAACAAAGTTAGAATATTGGAATGGGGTAAAAAACCATCCAACCAAAGCTGTTTATGCTCACCTATATTTTAAAAATAGCAAACTGTAAAATAAGTGTGAAGGATGATTCCTGGATGATTCCGACAGGCTGAGGGTGAAGCAAGTATAATTTCCAGAAAGAAGACAAAACCGGGTGTGTCTGAGAATTAGAAACTGGCTGTGGTCAGTGGGTATGGATGTATTGATTTCAGAGGGAAAAACAGGAGCCAAGCTATAATGTGACTTGGTAGGAAAGGTATTTTATTTTTCTAAGTGAAAAATCCAGAATAAAAAGGCAGAGAGGCTGGGGATAAAGAAAGAGAAAGAGAAAATGAGAGACAATATAAATAAATCAAGAATGGGGGTTTAAAGGAAAGAGGGATGAGAGCCACAGCACAGGCAGGGACACGTATATTTTAGAGGAGCAGATAAACTTCTCTATTGGATTAGGGGGTAGGCTCAGAAAATAAGATTCAGATACAGAAAGGTTTGTAAACTAATCAGTAGGGATATAATAGAATCCTGCTCCCTTTCCTTCTACATTATCAGTACTTATGAAACAATTTTTAAAAATCTTATACCTAACTAGGGATTTGGTTGAGGAGAAAGGGTGTTATGAAGCTAACTCTTAAAGTAATATTTGTTTAATTTTTATTTACAGGACAGAACCTATATAATATAGAGGGAAAATTGATGGAAGAAAGCTGGGGTGACACACAGCTCTCATCCATCATTTATAACCATTCAGCTATAATATTTGTGCTCCATCAACTGGAACAGAAACTCCATAATTAACCCAACTTAGAATCAGTTCTGTCTAAATAATATTCCCCTTGCAGATGTTATCTTCCCACTCCCAGTGACCTATCAAAGCATTCCTTTCACCTGCCTTTAGTAGTAACTCTGGCTTGATATACTGGTGAATGCAATGGTTTTGTTGTTGTTATATTCACGGATATTTTTTAACACTCACATACTTCATTGCCCAGTGGAGACTGACATCTTAGGCAATGTCCTGTCCCTTAACTCAGGTTTTGCCTCTTCCTCTGCAGTTATGTTTTTGCTTGACTCTTAATAGCCATTGAACTAAATGCTCTTCCAGAGGAGGAACTATTTTTTATTTATACTTACAGTTGTTACTAAAATTCAGTAAGTTCTCAAAAAAAAAAAAAAAGAAAAGAAAAGAAAAGTTGCTAAATGGAAGTACTGAGTCAGGGGAGAACTAATAGGCCAATGTAATTGTTTATATTGGGTTAAGTTGCCTAATTCAAAGAAGAACAGATCAGATTTAAAGAATTGCACAGTATAATATTGGTTGTTTGAAAATTTCATTTGTCCATTTTGTTTATCTATGGCATTTATTCTAGGTCTAATTCAAAACTGTAGTTTGTGGAGCTGTCACCATGGGTTAGGCAGGCTCTGGTTCCAGCAAGGGTGTGACTGACACTGCTCTGGCCTGACTTTGCTTTTCTGTGAGAGGCCACCTTAGAGTAAGCTCTGACAGCCGAGGCATTCATCTGGGGAGCAGTAAGGCTGTTATTGATAGAAAGAGGGCAGGAAGATAGGGAGGATGTGGCACAATTGATTCTTGATTGATATCCGGAGCTGAGAGCTGTGGGCAACATTTCCCCAAGGAAATGTGGGTAATTCAGTGCCTCTCTTAGGCCAGGGAAACTAGCTTAGTACTATTTGACATCTTGCCAGACTACTCAGTAGAGTTTGTATAGCTCTGGGCACCATTTCTTGGCAAACAGAAAGGCTGTTAAGTTTTCGCTGAAAAGACGAATGAAGCTAAGCCCAGAATTTCTGACTTTGTCATTTCTGTGTGGGCACAACAAGAACTACTAAAGAGCTTTTACATTTATAGTAGATGCTCAATTATAGCATGTCAAATAAGAAAACAATGGCTTTATGTCTTGGCAACTGCCAAACTAAAGCCTCACCTAGTTCAAAAACTCTTGATAATTTTATTGGTGTTAAAACTCTCCCATGTACTTTGTCAGCCTTTACTGCCTGAGTTTATAGTGCTTTATTAACTAGTTATGAATTTGTTACTGAAAAATCCCTCACCTCAACCTATACTTATTAATAATTAACCATTGCTTTTGAAGTCACTACAACCAGCAAAACTTTCATATACATTATTTTATCATCATTGGGATAACATAGTTTTTAATTATTGCTGTAAATATATAAAATTTAAAGATCTGATGTTAAGCAAAATAATGCATATTCTACATAATCCTTTTACACAATTTTTACATATTTATAATCTACATGATAAACCATCTTGTATATTTTAAATGACCTCCTATATGTGCTATAATTATATTTACTTTTTATTAAATTCCAAGGGTACACTAGGTTTTCTACAGATAATGCCATGCACTCTTTGTATCAAAACTGTGAAGTAGGTGGTGGAAGTGGAAGTCAGTTCTTAGGCTTGCTTGTTGCTAGTAAATTGTGTCAATAAAATGCTATCTTTTAAAAGAGCTAATAAAACTTAATTTGCTATTTCCTGCCATTTGAGATACTTCATGATCAGGTTCCAAACTCTCTCTTCAGATGCACCTTCAATGATATTATCCTGTTTACCATAGCTTGTAGTCTCACTCATCTATTCCTTTTCCCAGACACCCATTTATTTTCGTGCCCCCTACCTTTGTGTTCACCATTTCATCAGTATGGAAAACTATGCTCCATTTGCAATTATTTAAAGTAGTACTTGAGTATTTAAACCTTGTCTGAATGGTCAAAAACTTGAGTGAAATTGTCATTTCTATCTGAACGATTTGTTGCTTATTCCTATGTTTTATTATTGTAGCTTCCTACTACTAATATTGCCACCCACTATACTGATAATTGCATTTTGTATTTTATGGCTCAATAATTCAACAATATTTTATCTTGACTCACAACATAACCTAATTTTAAGAATGTAAAAAACTGAGGCTTAAAAAAGTTAAATATCTGTCTCAAGATTGTGTGTGTGGGTGTGTGGGTGTGTAAACACACAAATGAGAGAGAGGAAGGAAAAAAGAGGAAGCCCTTTCTCTGGATTGCACATTTTGCTAAGCACTTTACCATGTATTATCTTGTTTATTTTCATTAAAACTTTTTGAATAATATGTTATTATTCTATTCTCTTACATAGGAGAAAACTTGGGAAGAGAGATGTTAACTAACATACCTAATTTTATACTATTAATGGTTGATAGATCTGGATTTGAACTAAGGCTATCTGACCCCAGGTCTCTTGTTCTTTTTATGTTAACTATTTCTTTACATGTTTATCATTCTTTAATCTTACTTTATGATGTCTGAGTCTCCTTTTCATTTTCTCTGTTCCTATAATCTACCCTGAATATTAACCAAGGAGTCTTGGTTTTAACCAAGCCTTTGCCTAGGAACATTATCCAATCCATTCTTTGCCCCATGATTGGCGATTTTTCACTGAACTCCAAGCTGATATTGTGATCAAAAGTTTGCTAGACTGTGACGAGTTTTGGTGCAAACAAGGAAAAAAGAAATCCGCATATATGAATGGAGTTAAAAAGCACTCACTGGGGGTAATCCAGAATCAGGATTTGCTGCTTGGTAATTCCTAGACCCCCTTCCACTGACAAGTTTGATTCAATCAGGGATAAAGTTCAGTTGCACTCACTCCCCTTACCAGGCACTGGCATTCAATAAACAATTGCTCTGATTGGCTCTGCCTGTGATTGCAGAATTATGATTGCATGTATTTTGTTGACCAATATTTCTTACTCAAACATATTATGCCCCAAACTCCAAAAATGTTCACCCCACTTGTAGGCAGGGTATCACTAATAATAACTTCTGAACCATAAGAAATTCTCTATGACTTAACACATACCATCTCCCATGAACCTGCTTACAAGTATAACAAAAGATTTTGTTGGTATTGTATAGAATAGAATATTTTACATTTCTGGATTCATGCTAAATCATGGTGAACTTGCAGGTCAATATACTATGTAATATTTCTTTGTCCATAAATTTTGTTATGAAACCTCATACCTCATATTAAAATTGTTGCTCTTCTTAATCTTTCTACTTAATTTAAAATACTAGCTTCATTTCTAATTGTCTTTCTAGCATCTCTCTGGCTTCACATCCTGTAGAATTTAGACCATTCTTCCTATTCTCCAATATCAGTCAGAGCTCTCAGAATCTCTGTGAGGGGAATATTGATATGTCAGATCTCTTATTTGACCAATTACAGCATTCTAGTGGCTCTAAATTTTGTTTCATTTCTTTTTATTGTGCTCTCATTTGTTCTTGCTGTACCTTAAATGTCTGTCAATTTCTCATTTAAGGATAATGATTAAACCTCATTATATCATGTGTTGATATCAACCCGGATGTCCAAGCACATAGAATCTGTTCTACCTAATAAGCCTGTCTTGTTCTAGATAATAAACACTCTCTTAAGCATCCTGTAATATACAGGTAGAGGTAGGGCAAAAGTATGTTTACAGTTTTGAGTACACCATTTATTCTTATATTAGTATTTATGAATTACTGTATTGCACATGAACAACTAGAAACCCACCCTGTGTTAATGTTTGGGGATACAGAGAGGCATATATAAAAAGCCTAGATTTTGAAATCGGTTGCCTAGGGTTTGAATCTTATCTTTACCACTTTGAATCTTATCTCTTTGATCTTCAGAAAATTACTTGTACTGCAAGTGACTCATATAGTATCATTGTTTATAGTAATTTCCAGTAAAAAATTGTTTTATTTCCCTTGTTTTACTGATAACCTAATAAATTTAGTAACTTTCCTACTTTGGAACAAAAATATGATCATATCAACACTGAAAGTAAAGCCTGTAAGTAATTTCTAAACACTGAAATACTTTCTATTCTGAAGAGCCTACTTTAGGGTTCCTTATAACACATTCTACCTACTTCTTTGGCCTTATTTCTTTTTGTTCTTTCTTGGGCTTTTTTTCTTGAAATTTTCTTACTAATAACTTGAAGTTACTTTGTCATTTCCCCAGAGCCTACATTTGTATATATATATTTGGTTCACTTCACCTAGAATACTTTTTGAAACCTTGTCTGTCTATTAAACATCTTTTAAAATGTGGTCAAATGATATTCTTTATACAATATATTTCTTCCTGTACTGACCACTCCACTCTACCTCATATCTAACATATGAAGTTAATCATAAAAGTTATTTATGTTAATTAGCTGATGGATCTCTGTAGGGGACCACTCTGTCTGATTTCAAGAACTGTAGCCCAAGCTGCAAACCAGGCCACTAGGTCTGTAAGATTCGACCTGAAAACCAGGAAGTTCAGAGGCAAGGATGACTCAAAGGCTAGTCAGAGGACTCCCATGGGAATTAGATTTAAAGAATGCATATTATTCTTTAAAGCTTCCTCTGCTTCTCTTATAAACAGTGTATAGCAAAAAATGTATGAAACCTTGAACCTGAAGTCAATATGGCACTGGGATGTTTAACAGACCCTAACACAGAATGGTCACTGTGTTCTTTACATTGATATCTGTAATCAGTAACTGTCAACTGTAACCCAAGCATCTAAATCTAATTGATGATTCATGAGTTTTGATCTTGTATCTCCCAAATTCCCTCCTCAATAAAAGGGACTAGGAGGGAACATTCAACCCTCTTCTCCATTAGAGAGATTTGCCACTTCTCCTCGCAGGCAAAAGACAGTGTCTGGGTAATTTTGTTCTCTCTCATCCATGATCCTGAAACCTCTGCTGGACAGGGAGTTTCCACTGAGCCAGGGCATTGGAGGCAGTGCAGCTCAGATCTACTTCTACATTCAACACCCAATGACTTCAGTATGTATGTGTCCATGACACTGTTGACATTGTGTGTGTGTGTGTGTGTAGACACACACATAATTAAAGCTAGCCTCTGAACTTCCTCAGGGCAAGGATAATGTGTCACTCATTTTACTTCTATGTCTAGCACATTGAATATACTGAATTTAAAATTATTGAATTACCCAAGGTCTGATAGCATAATGTTGCACCTTGTTCCTTTTCCTTAACTGAGTCTGGCATCCTGGAATGCTGTCTTGGAAGGATTCTAAGGCTGGGTTTTGGATCCTGGAAAATGGTAGCATTTTTTGGTTTTTTTGGTTGGCTTTTAAATTTTTTTATGCTTTGGTTTTAAGTGTTGACATAACTTTAGATAAATTTTAGAATTCCCACCGCTTTTTCTTTTTTCTGTTGCTACTGTCTGTATGAGGACTTAATATTTGCTTATTCTCAGATCATGCCTAATAGATTTGACTTAAGTCCATTCCATTTATGGACTACAAATATGAGTTAGCATAATTTTTTTAAAAGATTTTATTTATTTGTAGAGAGAGGGGAAAGGGGGGGGGCATGGATTGGTTGGCCCTCACACACCCACAACCAGGGACTTGGCCCAAAACCCAGGCACGCACCCTGACCAGGAATTGAAAGGAAGAACTTTCAGTTCTCAGGCCAATCAATGCTCAGTCCACTAAGCTACACCAGCCAGGGCTAAGTTGGCATTATTTAAAAGCCTGCATTTTATTTATATAAATTAAATGATTCATTAGACCAAAAGACACTTCAAAGAGCAAGTATAGTGCAACCATCTCCATAACTAATTTTAGAACGTATTCATATCATCCCCAAATAAAAGTTCTGTATTTTTTAGCTATCACCAACTATTCCTCCATTTTCCCCAGCCCTAGACTATCACCAATACACTTTCTTTTTCTGTATTTTTCCTCTGGACACTTCATATAAGTGAAATTATATAATATGTGTATATTTTTGTGACTATCTTCTTTGACTTAGAATGATATTTTCAAGGTTCATTCACGTTGTACCATCTATCAGTTCTTTATTCATATATATGGCTGAAAAATATTCCATTATATAGATTATCATTTTTTTTTGATGAGTTGAGAGGCATTTGTGTTTTCTTTTTTTCTATTAATGACTAAATCTACTATGAATATTTGTATATAAGCTTTTGTGTAGACATGTTTTTATTCCTCTTGGGTATATACTTAGAAGTGGAATTGTTAGGTCAGATGATAACTCTATGCTTAATTTTTGAAAAGCTTTCAGACTGTTTCCAAGGTGGTCATACTATTTTACATTCTTACCAGCAGTATATGAGGGTTGTCATAGCCCTTGGTCATTACCAATGCTTGTAGTTATGTGACATTTTGATTATAGTGATCTTAGTGGGTATGAAATGGTATCTCCTTGAGCTTTTGATTTCCTTAATAACTAATGATATTGAGCACTTTCAATATGCTTATTGGCTGTTTTTATGTCTTCTTTGTAGAAATATTTAAATATGATTTTAAATTGAGTTGTCTTTCTTACTGAGTTGTAAGAGCTTTTTATATATTCAAGGTACAAGTGCTTTTTAGATGTATGCTTTGCAAACATTTTCTCCTATTTTGTGAATTTTCTTTTCATTTTTTAATAGATTCCTTTAAAACACAAAACATTTTAAAATTTTATTAAGGTCCAAGTTAGCTGTTTTTTTCCCCTGTTTTTGCTTATAGTTCTGGTGTCACATCTAAAAAAACATTGCCAAAAAGATCAAGAAGATTTTTCCCTATGCTTTCTTCTTAGAATTTTATAGTTTCAGCTCTTACATGTAAGTTTTTTATTCATGTTAATTAATTATTGTATATGATGGGAGGTTATGGCACCAAATCTTGGTTATTATTCAGTTTATAAGAAAAAAATATTTTACCTTCTTAAAGTGAAATCAACACACCAAAGCATGCATTTCTACTATTAGAGCAAGCCTAAATGTTGAAAAATAGATTTTAATATATATCAAAATTGTATTTGCTTTACTTCCAAAGTAGTATATTATGGAAATGTATTTGAAAACTAAATGATCTAGGTTTAAATTATATTTTTTCTATCATTTTATGACATTGTACCTTGAAAGTTAAATAGAAATGATAATGAATATATTATAATATTGCATTTAAGATTAAGTGAGATAATTTCTGTCAATATAATTCATATATGTAGAGGTAGACATAATTAGTTATAATCTTCTACCCTATTTTTTTACTGTTTTACCATTTTCCTTGTATCTCTACTTGATTTGTTGCTCCAACATCTTCCCTGAAATAGGTGAACTTTATCAGCCCCATCCTTACAGTCCTGACATGGTTAATAGTCTCATCTTTGAATAGTGAAGCTAAAATGTATGTATAATTAATAGCAGAGACAAAAATTCTTAGGAAGTAAAAATACCAATGTTAGAATAGAAGCAAAAGCTCAAAGGTGAGATGGAAAAATAAAACAAAACAAAATGATGAAGTGAAAAGAGTTCTGTTTTTCATTCGATACATACATGTGACCTCCCACTGTGTTTCAGACTATGTTAAGCACTGATTGTACATACACTGAACAATGCAGGCATGATCCTTGCCCTCCTGGATATGACAGCTATTGCAGCAAGACTTTCCAACTTAAATGGTAAATAATTGAAATTAGGAATTTCTAATGCATTATTATATATTAGTTGTCTGTTGTATTTTAAGAAATTTTGAGAAGAAAAAAGTTTTCCCTAGCTACTTTTCTCAACATAAATCCCCTAATGGCCTGGGAATTTAAAGATAGCCATTATAAACATAAATAAACATATGTAAGTCATTCAGATAGCTTTTTAATTGGGCAGGGAACTAAAATATATGTTAAAAAGTGGTCGGTGTTAAATTTCTAGTGTTTTCTTATTACACCAACTAAACCACTTTCAAAAAAGCTGCTCTGTTTCTCCATCATTCCTCTCACCCTCCCACACATGGTCACACCAGTAGAGACATAATTTTTAAAAAGGTTAGGTTTATCATTTAAGTTGATATACAACCATGTAAAGAGAACAGCAGTGTGTTGTGAGATGGAAGTTAAATCAAGAGCTCCATAGATACAAGAACTTAGAGAATGTAAGAGACTTGGGGTTTGTAAATGTATTTAAAAAAGAAACAGATTTCTAAGGGCTATAAAATGGACAGTTCAAACTTCTTTTAACTCTCAAAGGCTACTACAATTTTGGGAGAAGTCTTATGGAATCACTGACTTTTAAGTCTCATATACAGCTTTGCTTTTGCCATCAGCTTCCTTGGCCCTGAATGTATTTATACTCTCCCTGCCATTCTTTGATTGAATCAATGTGAGCATTTAGGTCTGTGATTGAAACTGTGTGTCCTGTACATACTGGGAGAGATACAGCACAATGAGGGGAGATAGAACTTCTTCACTGTAGGTGTGACTTCAAATTAATGTAGCATGAGTCTCTTTGGAACCCCATCCAAAGATAGTTATCAAAGGAGTCTTTATAATTGTTGATAATTAGCACTGTTAGGTGAGAAGTCTCTTCTATTGCCCATAAGTATGTAAGGTACTTGCTATCTTCCTGTGTATTAAATGAAAGCTTGTTCACTTTACTTACATGATACAAAACCATTCATCACTGGGGGAAGAAGAAGACCAAAAAAAAAAGTGTCTATTAATCATCATGATTCTTCTTTAACTCTGGTACCTAATAAATCCCAATTTTTCCTGAATGAGTAATATCATGTGTATATTAAGGAAATGCAAAAGGGAGTGACAACATGGGATGGGGGTTGGGAACCTTACTAAAAATAGACTTGCACTCATGAGGAACTGTCAGTCAGTCTCCCTCTGGACCCTTCAGTGGCTGTGAGGGATGAACAATTTCACAAGTCTTGACTCAGAAATTGAGAAAACAAGCAGCCTATTATAAATACAAGGGATGCCTTGGAGTCAGAGCAACAGAGTTTGAGTTCAGGCTCTACCTCTTAACCAATTTTCCAAACTCATGTAACCTGGTTTTCTCTCCATTTCATCTCTAAAATGGGCGTGCCAGTACTTCCTCCAAGAGATAACTCTATTGATTACAAGTGATTACAAATAAAAAACTACAAAATGATATTTTGTACATAGTAAGTATTCTTCCTCTCTTTCCCTATGCATACCAACCCCATAAACATAATACTACAGAGAAATCAAACCTGATGAGAACAAAATATACAGTTGCTCTGGCTCTTGGCAGTAGATGCATAGCAGTGCAGGGAGCACAGGTGGTTTCTATTTCTCATCACCAACACTCATCACTGATGGCAAATGAGAACAACTGAATTTTGGTCATGCCTGATACTGCTGTATGCACTAGAGTAGCAATAGCAAGTTCAAGGCAGCCAATATATGTAGAACCAAAATCAGATGGAGCCCATGGGAAAAACAAATGAGACAATTACTTGGTTTCCACGCTGTGGTTTGATATTTGTGTGTGTGTGAACACACATCATATATACTTGATATTATATCATATATACCTATATACACAGTGTGTGGATATATATATCATTCAATCATATAGACACAGTGTAAGTATATATGTATATATACATATACATAGATACAATAAATATGTGATATAAACATATATATCCATATTATATATACTAAAATATCTCCGTGTATATATACATAATAATATATACACATGTATATAATATATAAGTATGTAGTTATGATATGATCATGTACATGAGTATAAAATATATAATTGTGTGTGATATATAATATGCTATAAATTAATAAAATATAATAAAATATATAGTACATATTATATATACTATTATAAGCATGTCTGCTTATTTGGGATTTGTGTTTATTTTATTGAGATATTATTTCATCCATATATGACATTCTTTAAGCAAACATAAAGTTCTGCCAAACCATAAATATTTGGACTCAAAGAGGTATGTCTTTTCTTTGGAAGAGTAAAATCACTTTTTATAATTGGAAAATTCTTCTCTTAACTTTGAAAGATATTCATTAAAGTGAACAAAATCAAAGCCATATATTTCCAATTTCTCAAAAAGCTAAAAAACACCTGACAGCAAGTGTTCTGAGAACAGACATAAACATTTACACTGAAAAAGGACCATGAACCACCTTTAATACAAGTCCACTAAGGAGATCATTTAACTTTGAAATGAAAACGCCAATGGATTCCATGGTGAGGTATGAATATGCAATTATGATCTAGGTATCTAATTATAATACACAAATTCTAAAGTGTATAAACTTCTCAATCTTACATGTGAATATTGAGGACTTGCTCTATTTTTGTTTATGGAAATTTAAAACTTGATACATGACAAAAATACAATATGAATGTTTCCGCCTCAAAGCAAAAAATGATTTAATTATCACGTCTCCCATCAAAAACACACCACAGATGTTCATCTAAAAGTGCATATCTTTAAATTAGAATTTTCCACAAATAAAAGTGATTCATCTTCTACTCCAGGTCTTAACACATTATGTCACTTCTTACATGCTAATCAGCTACCATTTTAATTAGAAGTTGTCATTCACCCCTGTACACCAGTCTCTGGAAGAGATCAACAACAGTTGGTACATCTAGCTTCTCCCGTGCTTTGCCTGTCCTCTGACCTGACTTAGAATTCCTCTCCTCCATCTTTTCCTCTCTTTTAGATAGTCTCCCCCTTTCCTCAGTCCCACCGAGCTGTCAAGAGTCAAAATACTGTGATATAAAATCACTGCCTCTTTGACTATTTAAAAAAGGAGAGCTTGCACTAGACTTTGATCAAAGAGAGTCATTTATAAGATAGATGCAGCAAAAAAACTTCAGGGAGTGTTTTCCCTCCAAAGCATCAGGATTATGTGAAATAACAAAGAAAAACTTTTAAACTGTTTTATTTTTTTTGCTCTTTACTGTGTGATTTAGATTTGTTCTATATGGATTTATCATTATTTTTCTTGCCTTGTTGTTCTGCACTACCTCAGAAAGATGTCACCTATGAACCTTACAACTTCAGTAAAAATGAGAAGGATAAGGGATATGAGAAATACAGTGCTCACTTTTGTGAAAAATGAATGAGAATGAAAATAAAGCTAGTAACTGTTTTGCAGGAGCAGGGAAAACTGTGGGGAAAACCCATGAAGTTGTCATCAAGCAGTAACAAAAATTGGGAAGACTTCTTGATTGTTTTCAGTTCTCCTTGCTGTCATTTTTGTAAGGCTATATTTGTGTTGTGCTGATCTCGTTACAGTCTTGACCCCTGCAGTATAACATGCAGTTATTAATGTTTAGGTGAGAGGAAAAGATTACTATATTTTGTCCTATAGGGAAGACCGTTTGTTTACCAAATCCCATATCTTTGTTACGTCCACTGAAGTGAAAACATGCTCACTAAGGTCACAGCCCTGTCTGGTGGCTTTCCCACTATTCTCCATGGTGGGTATGAAACATTAAAATTCTGATGCCTTCTTGACAATCAGAGAAGATGCCACTAATAATACATTTGCCAAACGTGGTGATAATAAGAATGAGTAATAGGTGCTCTGGCCATTATCGTCCTTTGGTTTTTATGTAATAGTCCTATTATCTTTGTTAGATGTGGAAAGTGACATTTTAAAAATGTGAAGTGAAAAATGTAGTTTGCATAATGACACTGTGTACCCAGATATTGAAATGATTATTTATTTATACACTGGTTTGAAAATGTAGTCATTCCCTCAGTCTCTGGGTACATATATAGGAACTGATATATCTTGTTTATAATTTATTCATTTAATTGTCAGTTTTGTAAAAGTGTGTCCATGTCATGGTCTCTGGGTATATATAAACACAGCACATGCAATAGAAAAGTCAAATAATAAGAGAATATTACAGAAATGTCATGGCTTTGAAATCTCGAAGGTAAAAGCACCAAGATATTTTCAGATTAACAATGTAAAGGAAGTAATATTATTTCTTCATTAAATATTAGAATCCGGGAATAAAACGAAGAGGGGAGATAAGTGTAAGGAGACAGGATAACTAGTAGGAAAAAGAGGGGGAAGTATGTTATTCTGCTATGTAGACTTGAAAATAATTCAGGTTCTCTAAATTGGCTGTGCATGTTCGTGTGTGTATGTAGACACGCATATGTTTTAGCAGGGGTATATGTGGTTACTTAAGGATCTCCTCTTGACTAGTGTCATACCTTATGTGTCATTTCTCTTCACATATTACATTGTTTAAGAACCTTACACATTAGTGGCGGTGGGAGGGAATTGGCAGTGGCAGAAACTTTAGAAGGCCTTCAAAGTCTTTTTGTGTTCTTAAAAACATAAAAGTGGCTGGCCTAAGAGTAAGACCTAACCACAATATAAAAATTATAAAGATACTACAAGACAAAGGACCAAGTTGTGATATCACCCACTCTCTCTCTAGGTACTGTTTCCCAGTGAAACAGGGTCGTCGTCTCTTCTGTGGCTCAAAACACAATGGCAGTAAATATATATTGGAAGAAATATAGGAAAGTTTTATAAATTAAAAATATATATATCAAGAGTCTTTATATGGAACACCCCACAAAAAATGTTCTATTATTGGGAAGAATGGAAGAGAAAGATTCAGGCTAAAACTGTGGAATATAGAGTTTACGTAAAAATAGAAATGTAAATTCCCCAGCCATGAAACTTACTTAATATTATGGTGATTTATCAAAAATTTCAGAATATCTTTTTATGAAGATCTTTAAAATTAATTTTTTTCAGGAGGGTTAGCCTAAATCTTCAAAAACTGTTTTATAAAGAAAGAACTGGATTTGCTAACGTAAACTGGCTTCAAATAAAGTGGAAAAAAATCTTTCCCTGTTCTACTTTTAAAAAATGCTCTGAAATTGTGTTTTAATGATGTGTTCTTCAAGTAATTTTAGAACATCTAATGTTACCCAGGGGGTTAATTGGAGCTCTGTCCCAACAACCAGTATTGATGTTCATCATTTGTTGTCTACTTAAGTTTGTGGCTCTTAAGAATTCTGACCCTGGATTATATATACTGCATAAGTAATAAGACACATATTTTTTCAGCGTCATATTTCTATTAATGCTTACAGAATAAAATTTGTTCATATTACAGATTGATGAGGTAAAGTTGCCATGGTTATACTATTTAATTTCAACACATGCCTTTTTAAATTTGAAAAGGGAATCTAAACTATTTTTATTTTACCTTTAATAATAAAATATGATGTTCACGTTGAGCTAATTGGCTTTCAGGATCTAGCCCCTGCTTAGACACTACAATGTTTTTCCTCAAATAAACTCATCTGGCTCACTTATCCTTTACATGTTGCTATAAGTCAGCTTGTTCTGGCTGCCTGATTTTCATAGCAATGCAGCAGTTTGAATATATATGTTTATATACATGCATGTACATGCTTGTGTATCTGTGCTCACACACATGTATACCTACATAAATATATACACTATATTTACATAACATGAACAAATATTTTCTGGTTACTGTAATTATTAATAAGTGAGGAAAAATTATCTATGATAAAAAAAACACTCAGAATATCAGAGGGAAATTTTCTCATCTTGATAAGGGGCATCTCTAAAATATCTGTAGCTAATATTATATAAAATGGAGAAACATTGAATGTTTTCTTGCTCATGTCAGGAACAAGTTTCTGTAACAATGATATCTTCAATGATGTGAACTTTCTTGACAATATTCATGATGTTCTCTCTATCGAGGTGGTCTTCTATAATGTTGAAAATCCTTTCCATACAATACCATGCATTATGAATTTTAAAGACCCTTCTACCCCTCTGATGTAAAGACTGAATTAGAGGTGTTATGTTTGGGGACAAATAGACCACTTTGATGCCTTTGGTGTGGAACTCATTGGTTCTGGGTGGTCAGGGGCATTATCAAAGTTACTTTCTGACTTCATGCACAAAACATGGATGGAACCAATTCAGAAGAAAGGTTCTCATGATCCAGCCCTTCTTGTTGTATAGCCAAAAGACTGACAGCTGGTGTTTATTTTTTCCTTCACTCCCAGGGATTAACACTTTTATAGATAAGGGCAATTCTCATTATAAACCCAGTGATATTTGCCTGAAACCTCATGCTTGCTTCTCTTTCTTACTAGTAAATGTCCTTTGTGGCTTCATTTTTCCAGAATAGGGCACTTTCATCTGCATTAAAAACCTGTTTAAGCAGATATACTTTCCCCTCACTGATTGATTATTTTAATGGTGTCTGGGAACTCTGCTGCCTGTTGGTCAGCAGAAGCTGCTTCTCCTGTTATCTTGACATTTTTCAAGCCTAACCTCTTTCTAAAATTATCAAACCTAGTTTGCTGGCATTAACTTCTTTATTTTCCTTTTGCTTTAAGTTGTCATATAATGACTTTGCTTTTTCTCAAATCATACTAGCATCTATAGGTATACCTTTCTTATAGCAACTCTGCACTCACATAAAAGCTACATTTTCAATAAATATAAAAATGTATTTCATGAAAAGTGCAAGTTTTTTGCACTGCTGGTATGGCTGCAGGAACAGCTTCACAGATTTCCTTTATTTTGTGGGGTAGGGGTCTTACACTGGATTCATTTATCTTGAAATGGTGGAAAACAGCAGCTGCAGACCTTAATCTGCAGCACATATCAAGCAAGTCAACTTTTTCTTATAATGTCGTGACTTCCCTCTGCTTCTTGGGAGAACTTCCACCATCTTTAGTCGCACTGAATCTGGGAACCATGACGTTAGTCAAGGTTTACAGAATTTCAATAAACTTGAGGAAGTACACTCAAAAACCATGAGAGATCACTTTTTAACCACAAAAACACAACATAGTGGAGAGACAAACTGCTCATGTGGAGATGATCATTATCACATGTCATCTTAATGGGACATTTGTAACACTTGAGCTCACTGAAATAAGAGGTGGCTATAAAATTATTACCATAGTGTGGTATGTGCTACCGTAAATTCATGTAATTATGATTGAATACTGCATCTTTATATTTGTTTACATTTCTCTTTACCAAGGATGGTACCATATATGGTCTGTGTGTTTCTGTGTGTAGATTTTGATAAATTTTAAATTTTTATATTTGTGTGTATGTTATGGCAGTAAATAATAAAATAGACTAGTATCTACTTTCATTTTATGTATTGATGACATAATTTTTATTTACTCTATTTCTATTTTATATGGTATGTCTGTGATTTTTAAAAAATTGTTGCACATTGCCATTTTTTTTCCAATATATGTACATTTACACAATGGAATACTATGCAGCAGAAAGAAAGAAGGAACTCCTGCCATTCATGACAACATGGATGAAACTAGAGAGAATTATGCTTAGCGAAATAAGCCAGGCAATGAAAGAAAAAAACCATATGCTATCACCCAATACAGGAGACTAATGAACAACACAAACAAATGAGCAAAATTGAACAAGAAACAGAGCAACGGTTATCAGGGGGAGAAGAAGGGGAGGGAAGGTGGTAAGTAGGGGAGGGGTTTAGCAAAGGAACTAATATAAACAACCCATGAACATGGACAACGGGGTTGGGATGGACCATGGGAGAAGGGGTGGGCTGGGTGGGTGGTAGCAATGAGGGAAAAGTGGGACAATTGTATTAAAAGAACAATAAAAATAAAATTTAAAAAAACTCCATATTAGTGACCCATGTTCTTCAAGGGTTAATTCTGTGTGTATGTGTATACATATGTATGTATTTGTAGAATAAGCTAAAGCATGAAAAGTCATCACTTTTTAGGAGTTATAATTTGGGGGGACTTGGACACAACATGGGATTTTCTAATTCATATTGCATATAGTATGAACCCAAGGGCAAAGATGAATTTGTTCAAGGAGTAACTGAATCTAAGGATCTGAAAGCCATTAGTCACTTCTTTATCTTTCATATCTTCTTAGAGCATGAAATTCTTGATATTCTTCACCTGCAAGTAATGAAAACTGTTCCTTCATAGGCCACGTGGCATAACATAACCATTCTACAGTTCCTGAAGTGTAAAAGTGGCCCTGTTTCTCACAGAGACTGATTCATCCTTTCATGTTACATGATTACAAATTCCTTGTAGATGATTGCTTGGGTCAGTTGTGCACTATATTTCAAATAGCTATAGATGGGTCAAATTTCAGGAGAATAAATTTTAAAATCTAAACTAGAGGGGGAAAAGCAGAAAATAATTGGTTCACTTTTTGATTAGAAAATGTCACCAATGATTTTTCTTCTAAATTTATAAATGTTGGAGGATTACTCTGTCCTTAATCTCAGATTTCTTTCAGTGGGACTTGAGACTTATGCAGAATAATGCTTCTAGTCTTCCTCTTCATCTTGTACTTATGCCTTATTTTTTTTTCCAGTGGCTTATATATTGGAGAAGTTCTTCTTCATGTATTGAAGAAGAACTGAGCATGTGTGCCTCCATTTTGGGGCTCTCTCCCTCTCTTTTTATTTTTCATTACACTAAGTATAAACTAGCACTGTCCAGCTCTGCTTCCATCTCTATGTAATGGGTGTTCTTAGGCCACAACTGAGTACTGACTTCTAGAGGCATTTCAATGGTTTCCCTTTTTGCTGACCCTTCTAATAGATTTTAATGGATATAAGGCAAAAACAGAAATTTCCATTGTAGTTTTCTGTATAACTGTTTGTTCTGTGTGTGAGATTATGTCCAGTTCTGAGGGTCAAATGTAATAAAATAAGACTTTTTTTGATCTTCAATTTTAGCTTTATTATTATTTGACTTATCATGAGGATTTATAAGATTACTCTCTTAGAAACTTTCAAATATGCAATATAGTATTGTTAACTACAGTCACCTTGTTGTACATTATATACCCGTGACATTTATTTCATAAAGTGGAAATTTGTATTTTTGTCCCCCTTCACTGACCTTTTTTAAAAAATACTTTATTGTTTATGCTATTACAGTTATCTCAATCTTTTCCCTTTGCCCTGGTCCACATAGCCTTCACCCTCTCCCATAGATAATTCTCACACCATTGTTTGTGTACATGGGCCATGCATATATGTTCTTTGACTAATCCCTTCTCCTCTCTCACATATGACTTCTTGATTTTTGCTTTTATTGTCTTTCTTTTAGATGTCAAATACAAAAAATCATCATCAAGATCAATGGCAAGGAGATTAGTGCCTATGTTTTCTTCTAGGAGTTTTATAGTTTTGGATGTTCTATTTAGGTCTTTATTCCATTTTGAGTTAAATTTTGTATATGGCATAAGATAATTGTCCAGTTTTACTCTTTTGCATATACCTGTGCAGTATTTCCAACACCATTTCTTGAAGAGACTGTCCTTTTCCATGTTTGTTCTTGGCTCCTTTGTTATAAATTAATTGCCCATTAATGCCTGGGTTTATTTGTGGGCTTTCTATTCTGATTCTTTGATCTATGTGTCTGTTTTTATGCCAATATTAAACTGTTTTGATTACTGTAGCTTTGTAATATAGTTGAAAGTAAAGAAATATATTTTGGCTATTTGGTATCTTTTGTAGTTCTATTCAAATTTTAGAATTATTCATTCTAGTTCTGTGAAAAATGTCATTAGAATATTGACAGGGATTTCCGTGAAACCTGTAGGTTGCTTTGCATAGTATGGACAGTTTAACAATGTTAGTTATTACAATCCACAGGCATGGAATATCTTATTTCTTTGTATCTTTTTCAATTTCTTCATCAATGTCTTATAGTTTTCAGTATACAGGTCTTTCTCCTCAGTTAAATTTACTCCTTGGTATGTTATCCATTTTGATTCAATTGTAGATGATTTTTTTTATTTCTCTTTCTGATTATTAGTTTATAGAAACTAATAAACTTTACTAAATTAATTTATTAGTTCTAACAGGTTTTTTTTTCGGTGGAATATTTACGCTTTTCTGTTATATAATATTATGTCATCTGCAAATAGTAACAGTTTTAGTTCTTCCTTATCTATATTGATTCCTTTATTTCTTTTCCTTGACTAATAGTTATGGCTAAAACTCCCAATATTATATTGAATAAAAGCAGTGAAAGTAAGCATTCATTTTCTTTTATGTGATCTTGGAGGAAAAGCTTAACTTTTCACTACTGAACATGATGTTAGCTGTAGGCTGATCATATATGGTCCGTATTATGTTTAGGTACATTCCCTGTGTACCCACTTTTTTGAGAGTTTTTATCATAATAGCTGCTAAATTTTATCAAATTTTTTTTCTCCATCTCTTGAGATGATCATTTAGGTTTTTTTTTTTTTCATTTATCTTTTTTATTTTTATTTTTTAATTGTATTTCATTGATTTTGCTATTACAGTTGTCCTGATTTTTCCCCTTGTCCCTCTCCATCCAGTACTCCCCCCAACTCCCTCAAGCAATCCCCCCACCATTGTTCATGTCCATGGGTCATGAGTATAAATTCTTTGGCTACTCCACTTCCTGTGCTGTACTTTACATCTCCATGGCTACTCAGTAACTACCTATTTGTAGTTCTTAATCCCCTCACCTCTTCACCCATTCTTCCACAGCCCCCTCCCATCTTGCAAACATCAAAACATTTTCCATATACCATATATTTTTTACCCTTCATTTTGTTAATGTGGTCTGTAACATTGATTTGTAGATGTTGAACCATCCTTGAATCCCTGGATTAAATTCCACTTATTATGGCATATGTTCTCTTTAATGCATTGTTGAATTTGGTTTGCTAATATTTTGTTGAGCATTTTGCATCTATGTTCACCAGGGATATTTACCTGTGATTTTCTTTTCTTGTACTATCATTGTTTGGTTTTAATACCTGGGTAATGCTGATCTTGTAAAATGAGTTGGGAATGAGTTCTCTCTCTCTCTTTCAAGAGTTTTAGAAGGATTGCCATTAATTCTTCTTTGAGTGTTAGAATTTACCAATAACCATCTGGTCTTGGCGTTTTGTTTGTTGGAAGGTTTTGATTCCCAATTTAATCTCCTTACTAATAACTGATATATTCTGATTTTTTTTGTTAATAATTTAGTCTTACAAGATTGTATGTTTTTTGAAATTTATACATTTGTTCTAGATTGTCCAATTTGTTGGTGTATAATTGTTCATAGTATTCTGTTATAATCATTTGTATTCCTGTGGTTTTAGTTGTTATCTTTCTTCTTTCACTTTGGTTTTATATATTTGAGCCCTCTCTCTTTTTTTCTTGGTAAGTCAAACTAAAAGTTTATCAATTTTATGTATCTTTTCAAAGAACAACTCTTAGTTTCACCGATCTTTTCTCTTATATTTTCAGTCTCTATTATTAGCAGTTTGGCTTTTATTTGAGAACCTTGTAGACTTAAGTATTCAGGAACTCTGTTTCTTTGCAGCTTATTTCCTAATATGCAGTACTTATCCTCATGGGCCAACATAGGGACTAGAGTTGCCAAGATCATACCTGTATTTACAGCATATGAGGGAAGAAGGATCAAAGAAAAAAGTGGCAATAAACAATTATCTGAATCTGGTACAGAATACTTCTATTTTAGGCCATTGCTTAGCACATAGTTACCTGGAGACATCTACTTAGAAAAGAAATTATAAAATGGAATCTTTTTCTTGAGGACCATGAACCTAGCTAATATCCAAATATTTTAATACTAAGGGCAAATCGAAGCATAATACTGAGAGACAGTGTCCAAGATAGGTCATAAATAAAAAGTAGTTTATCACTTTAGCAGTTTAACAGTCATTTATAATTTAAAAGTTCACTATCACTAAAATATTTATACCTTTAACAACTGTGGCAAGTATTGTGCTTGGCTCTAGGGATGCAAAGTTGTATTGTTTACCATTACTGTCCTTGAGAATCTTGTATTCTAGTGCTAATTTTTCTATTGTATACTGTATAATTACTAAGATCAGTCTTCACTGATTCTTTACATTTAATTTTTTTAAATTAAAGATTAAATAATCCATATATGGAACATATATTTTCTTTCATTGTCCCTTTTCCTTTGAATTATACATCCTTGCTACAAATTCCAAAAGAAAAATAAATACCTAGTTGCCATGATCAGGGGAAGAGAAATGTATATTTCTCTGCATCAGCTGCCTGGTGAATACACATAGGAATATTGCTGAGAGGCCTCTCAGGGATAAATTTTATTACCTTGATGAATTTATTAAGCTTCTGATATGATCCTTTGGTTTGCTGACTCAGCATGCTGATTTTATCAGCATAGGAAGAGGACATTAATATCTCAGAGGTAGACACATTAGGCAAGCTCTTAAAGATGTGTACATTCAAAATGATAAGTGATTAATTCACTATGGAAAAATATAACTGTCATAAGAACAACAACATCCGCATGCCTCATGATCAGCCCATTTTCTCTTGCTAGATAGACCTATATGAGCTGTCAAGTCACATTCTGAATGTCAGCTTATATTTCTATAAAACATAATTATCATATGTACCATATAAACTTCAGGGTTATAGGACCAGGAATTGTATTTGATCTAACACATGTAAGTGGATAATGAGTGCTGCCAATGACAAGAGACAGTTTAAGTGCAATCTTAAAGACTGGATACATTTCTCCTTTTTTCTAATGTATAAAAGGAAAAGAAGAGACAAAATAAAAACATGACACTTGTAGTAGTGTTCTTTATGAAACAACACACACACATGTATACATGATTAATGGAGTTATGTAAGCAAAATGGCAACACAGGAGACCCCTACCTCCATCACCACACCAAGATCAACAATTAGCTTTCCATGAACAAAACAGGTCTAGGATAGCTTTCGATTTTACTTAAGAAACTTCAGCAACATAGTGGAACAAAGGACATGACCACAAACTCATAGAAGAGGCAAATAGCTTCATTTTGCCTGTAATCATCCCATAACCCAAACTGGTAATGCACAGTGCCATGAAGGGACTTCCCAGCTACAGAGAAAAAGTGGGGTGAAAAATCAGCTTCCCCAGCTTTTGGAAGATGTACTTTGATTTTATCCCATGTAGGCAAGAAAAGCTGAGACCTATAGAGATGAGGAACAAGGGGGAAAAAGCAGGATCTACAAACTACAGCCATATTGTGGGACTGTTTGTGGTACATAATGACCTGCTCTGCAGCCAACCCAGCAAATTTTGCCACTAAAGATCCTAGTGGCAGTGCAGCTCCTATGGACCCCTTGAAGATGTCACAAGCTTTTTCCCAAAAGGTATTATTTGCATTAACTGAAGGCCAGTGGAATCAAGAGCAGGAAAATTTTTCTATCTTGGATAAGAATCAGCCTTATGTTCTTTATAGACTGTCAACTGATTAATAAAGCCCATTCACATTATGGAGGGCAATCTGCTTTATTCAGTCTACCCATTTAAATGTTAATCTCATCTGAGAACATGCTCACAGACACAGCTAAAAAACCATTTGACTAAATATTTGGGCAGTCAGTGGCTCAGTCATATTGACACAAAACTGACCATCACAAGTGTACTGTAAAAAAATAAATAAATAAAGGCAGCCAACTGGACTGGATCGAGTGCCCTATCTTTGCTTACTGCTTGATTCTTGAGAGCAATATGTAAGGCTCTTCACCCTTCTGTCACTAATGCCTTATATGGGGCTGGAAAATAAGTTCAAAAGTTATATTAAAAAGGTGTTATAAAATGACTTGACACTCTAATTAGAACATAAAAAGATATGGATACATTTTAAATACTTCACTTGAAACTGGAAGCTCTTCTTGGATGTGTGCAGTATGCTGGACTATCAGTCAGCTTGGGGGAAATCCAAGATGGTGGAGGAGTAACTAGAAGCTACACTAACCTCCTCCCAGGACCAATCTGAAACTACAACTTGTAGATAAATTATCTGAAATAACAAAATGAACACTAGCTGGAGAGAAGACTTATAACCACAGACAGACAGAAAAGGCTGCTTCATCACAAAATGACTTGTAGGAAGTGAGGAGATGTGAAAGGGCTGGCTGGGCTCCCACAGGTGGCAGCTGAAGGGACTGAAAAATAGCTCTGTAGCCGGGGGTTCTCCCTGAGAAGGGTGAGGTCTAAACCCTCAGCTAGGCTTCATGCCTATAGCAACAGAGCAGAAAGTAAGATAGCATCCAGCTTTGAAAAGTGAAAAGCTGCAGGGTTTTTTTGTTTGTTTGTTTTTTGCTGTCCTGAAAGAAACAGCTGGAGACAAAGAGCTCTTAAAAGGATCATGTTCAAAAATATATAGGCACCCATTTACCATGGGCTCCAGCAGAGGGAGGGCAGAGGGGACTAGAGACTCTTAAGGAGAGTTTGGGGGTGTGGCTTTGAGGAGAGAACTGCTGAAGCAGCAGACCAGATCCCAATGCTGACTCATTCCCCATAAAGCAGGCAAACCACTCCCCTCCAGTGTCAGCCTGAAGGGAAGCAATAGCCCTGCCCACAGGTGTTTAGCCTGATGGCTGATCACAGATCGAATAGATTAACAACTAAAGGAGACAGACAAACATACATCTCGGTAGTCTCCAACTGGCTGCCTAGGCCCAGACTGGGACACAATATGATGTCGCCAGGGGCAGATCCAAGAAGTGCAGATCAAACAAAGAAGAGAAACAAACATGAAGAGTCACAAAAATGGGGAGACAGAAAAACAACCCACCAGCAAAAGAAAAGGAGGAATCCCCAGAAAGAGTGCTAAATGAAATACAGGTAAGCAATCTATCAGACATGGAATTCAAATTATGGATTATAGGGAAGCTCAATGACTTCAGCAAGCTCAAAGAAGACTACAAAGGACTCCAGGGAAACTACAAGGAACTTACTGAGAATTACACCAGCATTAAAAAGGACATAGAAGCTATCAATAAGAGCCAGGATAAAATGAAAAATATAATTTCTGAACTGAAGAACATGGTAGAAGGAATCAAAAGCAGGCTAGAGGAAGCAGAAGATTGGATCAGTGACCTGGAGGACAACGTGGAAAAAAATTCCCCAGACAGTGCAAGAAAATGAAAAAAGACTGAAAAAGAATGAAGAGGTTTTAAGAGAGTTACAGGACAAAATTAAATGTAATAATATCTGTATCATAGGAATACCAGAAGGAGAAGAAGAGGAGCAAGGGATAGAAAACCTGTTTGAAAAAATAATGACAGTCAGGCCAAGATGGAGGCTTAGACGGACACGCTCGGTCTCCCTCTATAACTAGAGAGGAATACAACTACCTCAAAAGAAAAGATAACTAGAAATTTCAGAAAATAAAACTACACAGAAGCCCAACGAACAAAGTTATAAACCAGCGGGGCTCGTTGGGCAGGTAAGAGGAGCGAAGGTGGGCGGTACTGTTTGCGGTCGCACCAGGGACAGCGGCAGGAAGAACAGTCCTGGCTGCAGTCAAGCTGCGGCAGCTCCCGACCCCAACGCTGGGAAAAGCAGCCCCCGCATTGCCTTGGACGGTGAGGCCCAGAGGGCAGGAGGACGGACCCGAGTCTCGCAGCGGAGAGTAATGGCAGGAACCCATCTTGCATCCTCACCCCCCACACAAAGCGCCACAGCGCCGCAAAATAGGTTGTGGATCACCACCAGTCGCTGTGTAGTGACGAAAAAGGGCCACAGTGTGGCAAAAAAGGTTGCGGACTGCCACCAGTCGCTGGGTTGTGATGAGTACACAAGCACGGCCCCCTATAGCTGGCCCAAGAAAGCAAAACGCATCCGTCAAAATGAGGCAGACAACTATAGAAATCCCAGTGGTGCAGCTCACCAGGCAACAGATGAAGAAACTGACAGATGAACAAATAAGAAACCTGTCAGAGGCTCAGTTCAGGGCCATTGTTATCAGGTGGCTAACATAATTAACAAAAGATTTGGGAAAAGATGAGAAAGGATTGAAAAACACTCATACTGAAAAGAACAAAACCACATACAAGACAGATGGTGAGGAAATAAAATCCAGAGTTCAAATCAACAAATCGGAACATAAAGAAGGAACAAACAGTCAACCAGTGCAGAGAGAGGAAACAGGAAGCAAGAAAAATGATGAGAGGATCAGAAACTTCTGGAACAGCTATAATAGACCGAACATAAGAATAATAGGATTGCCAGAGGGCGAAGAAGAAGAACTAGAAATTGAAAAATTAAATGAAAATATAATAAAGCAGAGCTTCCCAAACTTGGGGAAGGAAATAGACTTAAAGGTCCAGGAAGCAAAGAGAGTTCCAGAAAAACTGGACCCAGGGAGAACCACTCCAAGACACATTATAATCAAAATGTCAAAAGTTAAAGATAAAGAGAGAATCTTAAAAGCAGCAAGAGAGAAGAAAAGAATCATGTACAAAGGGGTCCCAATTAGACTATCACCTGATTTCTCAAAGGAGACCCTGCAGGCAAGAAGGTACTGGCAAGAAATATTCAAAGTAATGAAAATCAAAAACCTACAACCACGAATACTATATCCAGTGAAATTGTCATTCAGAAGAAAAGGGCAGAGAAAGTGCTTCCAGGAAAAAATAAAACTGAAAGAATTCATTAGATCCAAACCACTATTATATGAGCTGTTAAAGGGACTGGTTTAGAAAAAGGAGGATCAAAACAATGAACACTAAAATGAAAACTGCATCACAAGAACCCACAACAGAAGCTAGGGAACTGAACAAAGACAAACTAAATAGGCAACAAGAATGGAAAAAGAACTATAGGTATGGGGAACATATTGGGGGAATGTCAGCTGGGAGGGGTAAGGGGGTAAGGGAGGGAGATGATACAGGAATTAAGAATCATAGTAGGAGGGAATGGAGTAGACAGGAAGAGGCTGAAAAGAACTATATGCACAACCAATGGACATGGACTAAAAGAGGGGGACAACTGAAAGGAGGGGGGTCACCGGGTGGAGGGGAGCAGAGGGAAGGGAAATTGGGACAACTGTAACAGTATAATCAATAAAACATATTTAGAAGAAAAAAGAATGACAGGAAACTTTCCTAACTTGATGAGAGAGAGAGAGTCATGCGAGTCCAGGAAGCACAGAGGATCCCAATGAAGATGAACCCAAAGAGTCCCATTCCACAACACATCATAATTAAAAGGGCAACATTCAAAGACAGAGAGAATCCTTAAAGCAGCAAGAGAGAAACAGCTAATAACATACAAGGGAGCTCCAATAAGGCTATTATCAGATTTCTCAACAGAAACACTACAAGCCAGAAGGGAATGGCAAAAAAATATTCCAAGTAATAAAAAACAAAGGCCTAGAACCAACACTGCTCTACCCAACAAGGCTCTCTTTCAAAATGGAAGGTGAAATAAGAAGTTTCCCAGACTAAGGAAGACTAAAAGAATACATCTCCACCAAACCAGCATCGCAAGAGATGCTAAAAGGTCTGCTTTAAGAAGATGAAGAAACAGAGAAAGACAGAAAGGAACACAGGTACAAAGGGGGAAAATGACAATGAATAAGTACCTATCAATAATAACGCTAAATGTAAATAGATTAAATGTTACAATCAAAAGACATAGGGTAACTGAATGGATTAGAAAGTGTGACTTACATATATGCTGTCTACAAGAGACCCACCTCAGAACAAAAAATCTACACAGACTGAAAGTGAAGGGAAGGAAAAAAGTATTCCAAGCAAATGGACACACATACACACACACACCCCCCCCCCAAAAAAAAGCTGCGGTAGCAACACTTATATCAGACAAAACAGATTTCACAGCAAATGCCATAAAAAAAAGACAAAGAAGAACATTTCATTATACCTAAGGGAACAATTCATCAAGAAGATATAACCCTGATAAACATATATGTACCCAAAAATAGAAGCACACAAATATTATATACAAGAAAAATATTGGAAGACTATAAGAAGGATATCAACAGTAACACACTCATAATAGGGGACTTTAACACCCCATTGTCAACAATAGACAGATCTTTGAAGCAAAAAAACACCAAGGATATTGAGGCATTGAACAACATTCTAGATCAAATGGACTTGATTGACAAATATATAGAAGTTTTCACCCCAAAGGAGCAAAATATACATTCTTTTCAAGTGCACAGGGGACATTTTCAAAGATCACATGGTAAGACATAAAACAAGCCGCAACAAATTCAAGAAAACAAATTATATCAAGCATCTTCACAGATCATAATGGCTTGAAATGGGAAATCACATAAAAAGAAAACATTCAAAGACATTCAAACTCATGGAGAATGAATAACATACTATTAAATAATGAATGAGTTAACAAGGACATCAAGGAAGAAATCAAAAAGTTTCTGTAAACAAATGATAACGCACAACAGCCCAAAACCTATGGGACACAGCAAAAACAGTCCTGAAAGGAAAGTTCATAGCAATACAGGCCTACCTAAAAAGGATAGAAGGATCTCAAATGAAAAATCTAACACTACTGCTATAAGAACTAGAGAAGCAACAACAAACAAAACCCAGAGCGAGTAGAAGGAAGGAAATCATCAAGATCAGAGCAGAATTAAATTACATAGAGACTAAACACACAATTCAAAAGATCAACAAAAGTAGGAGCTGGTTCTTTGAAAAGATAATTAAAATCAACAAGCCTTTAGCCAGGCTCATCAAGAAAAAATGACAGGGGACCCAAATAAACAAAATCAGAAATGAAAGAGGAGAGAAATCACAACTGATACCACAGAAATACAAAGGATTGTAAGAAATTGCTACAAACAACTATATGGCAAGAAACTTGACAACCTAGAAGAAATGGACAAATTTCTAGAAATATATAATCTTCCAAAACTGAATGAAGAATAAGCAGAAAGCCTGAATAGACTGATAACAAAGAATGAAATTGAAGCAGTAATCAAAGAACTCCTGGCACACAAAAGCCTTGGACCAGATGGCTTCACAAGTGAATTTTACAAAACATTTAGGGAATAACTAACTACTATCCTTCTCAAAGTATTCCAAAAAATCCAAGGAGAGGGAAAAATCCCAAACTCTATCTATGAAGCCAATATTACCCTAATTCCAAAACCAGGTCAAGACACAACAAAGAAAGATAACTACAGGCCAATATCACTGATGAACATAGATGCTAAAATCCTCAATAAAATATTGGCAAACTGGATCCAGCAACACATTAAAAGGATCATACACCATGATCATGATCAAATGGAATTCATCCCAGGAATGCAAGGATGGTTTAATATTTGCAAATCAATAAATGCAATACACCACATAAACAAAATGAAAGACAAAAATCACATGATTGTATCAATAGATGCTGAAAAAGCATTTTATAATGTACAACACCCATTTATGATGAAAACACTCAGCAAAATGGGAATAGATGGAGCATACCTCAACATAATTAAGGCCGTATACAATAAACCTGAAGCCAACATCATACTCAATGGGAAAAAGCTGAAAGCATTCTCCCTGAGGTCAGGAACAAGCAAGGATGTCCACTCTCTCCACTGCTATTCAACATAGTCTTGGAAGTTCTAGCCACAACAATCAGACAAGAAAAAGAAATAAAAGGCATTCAAATTGGAAAGGAAGAAGTAAAACTGTCATTATTTGCAGATGACATGTTAGTGTACATAGAAAATCCTATAGACTGCACACACAAAAAAACAATCTAATAAGTGAATTTGGAAAAATAGCAGGGTACACAGTCAATATTCAGAAATCCAAGGCATTTCTGTACACCAACAATAAAATATCAGAGATAAAAACTAGGAAAAAAATCCTGTTTACTATAGCAACAAGAAAAATAAAGCACCTAGAAATAAACTTAACCAAGGAGGTAAAATACCTGTACTTGGAAAACTACATGACACTAAAGAAGGAAATGAAGGAAGATACAAATAAATGGAAGCATAGATTATGTTCATGAATGGGAAGAATCGACATCATTAAAATGTCCATACTACCCAAAGTAATTTATAGATTCAATGCAATCCCTATTAAAATACCAATGACATATTTCACAGACCTAGAACAGATACTTCAAATATTTATATGGAGCCAAAAGAGACTCCAACAACAACAACCTTGAGACCGAATAACACAGTAGGAAGAATCACAATACCTGATATCAAACATTAATTCAAGACCACTGTAATCAAGGCAGTCTTGTACTGACATAAGAACAGACATATAGATCAATGGAACAGATTAAAGAGCCCAGAAATAAACCCAGGTCTATATGGTCAACTAATATTTGACAAAGGGGGAAGGATCATAAAATGGAGTGATTAGAACCTCTTCAACAATTGGTGCTGAAGGCCTGACAGAAACATGCAAAAAAAATGAAACTAGACCAGCAACTTACACCATACATGAGAATAAACTCAAGATGGCTAAAAGACTTAAATGTAAGCTGTGACACCATAAAAGTCCTAATGGAAAATATAGGCAGGAAAATTTCAGATATCCCATGTAGCAGTATTTTCACTGATTATCTCCTAAAGCAAGGGAAATAAAGGAAATAATAAACCAATAGGACTATATCAAACTAAAAGAGTTTCTGCTCAGCAAAAGAAACATCAGTAAGATGTGAAGGGGACCAACCAAATGGGACATATTTGCTAATGATACCTAAGACAAGGGATTTATCTCCAAAACATATAAAGAACTTGTACGTCTCAACACCAAGCAGACATACAGCCCAATTAAAAAGTGGGCAAAGGACCTGAACAAACACTTCTCCAAAGAGGACATTCAGATGGTCCATAGGCATGTGAAAGAATGCTCAACATCACTAGCCATCAGAGAGATGCAAATAAAAACCACAATGAGATACCACTTTACACCAGTCAGAATGGCCATCCTCAACAAATCAACAAACAAGTGCTGGCAAAGATGCAGAGAAAAGTGAACCCTAGTGCACTGCTGGTGGGAATGCAGACTGGTGCAGCCACTATGGAAAACAGTATAGAATTTCCTCAAAAATCAAAAAATGGAACTGTCTTTTGATCCAGCAATTGCATTGCTAGGATTAGACCCAAAGAATCCTGAAACACCAATTCAGAAAAACCTATGCACCCCTGTGTTCATAGCAGTGCTATTTACAATAGCCAAGTGCTGGAAATAGCCTAAGTGCCCATCTGTAGATAAGTGGATCAAAAAACTCGGGTACATTTATACAATGGCGTACTATGCAGCAGAAAGAAAGAAGGAACTCCTGCCATTTTTGACAACATGGATAGAACTAGAGAGAATTATGCTTAGCGAAATAAGCCAGGCAATGAAAGACAAATACCATATGGTATCACCTAATACAGGAAACTAATGAATAATACAAACAAACAAGCAAAATTGAAACAGAGGCATGTAAACAAAGAGGAGACTAACAGTGACAAGGGGGGAGTGAGGAGGGAGAGAAGAAGATTTAAGAAAGGGAAGGGTCTAATCAAGGAACTAGTATAAATGACCCATGGACATGGACAATGGGGTAGAATTGACTGTGGGGGAATGGGTGGGTAGATTAGGGGAAGCATAGGGAAAATGTTGGACAACTGTAATAGAAAAACAATAATAAAAAAATATGGCTTCTCTGATATAAAATCATACAATAATAGAGTGAATAAACTTTATGTAAAGATAACAATAAAATCTATGAAAATGATAACCAATGATGAAAAATTAAGCTAGGTATCTGTCTATAGAAAAACTTATGGAAAAGTAAAATGATTTCTCAATTAGCTGAAGAGCTTAAGCATATATTAGCTATAAAACTACCTTTAAATTAATATATATTTGAATTATTAAAAATACTGAAAATAAATTTGAATTTTTTTCTAGTTAACTGAGAAAGGCACACTTTTATAAAAGGAAAAATGTATGTAAAATTATTAGTAATACAATAAAATGCAGTGTTAATCCTGAGTAATTGCTATTAATATGGCCACAGATCTAATAAAAATGTCAAGAATTATAAGATATATAGTATGAGAATAATTAGGTAATAATGAATATCCATAATTTCAAAGTTTTTATTAAAGATACAGTAGTGGGTAAAGAAGTAAATGAACTCTGAATTTCTCACCTACGTTAATGTTGTAGAAGAGAGTTGTCCTCTCAAAAGGATATTTTTCTACATATTTTGATTTTTGTTTAATCTTGGTAATGACTAGTTGCCTGGTTGCATGATATGTGTTTTATGCACTCTGTATCTGATTTCAAAGGGGATAAAGGCTATTAATTTTTTTCACTGAACTGTGCCATCATTTTAATTTTTCCCTTTCTGTAATGTCTGCTTTTCTTTTCTTTATTCTTTCCTTTTCCTTTTCTTTTTTTCTCTTTCTTCCTTTCTTTTCTTCCTTGTTTCTTGCTTTCTTTGTGACTTTAAAAACTGTTGGCCAGAAAAATGCTTATTGTTTCAATTCAAAGCACAATTTATTGTTTGTCCATAAAAAATTGACAGATTTTCTTCTTGTGCAGCTTCCTCAACACATAATTATAATAGTTATGTTTTTGTTGGTTTGTTTTCTTATTTCTGTGCTTTTTTAATATATTTGAATGTGGTACATATGTAAACTTGATTTCATAAATTACTATAGGTTGTATAAACCCATAAAAAAGCAAGGTAAATACAGTGAAATGTCAGGAGACATCACAGACTATGAAGGAGGCACTGAGATAATAATATAACCATAACTTCATTGTAATCCTGTGATGATAGTACTTATTTGATAAACTGCAGACATAGATGAAATTCAGTTTTCTCACCCAATAAATGAGAGTAACATTTTCACAAGTTACCTTAGAGAATTAATGTAAGCATCTAATAAGGCAATAAAAAGAAAACTCTTTGAAAAGGATAAAGCACTTTTGCAATGAGTTTGGGGAATTGTTACTTATTGATGTTATTAAGCCTAATTAGGAACCAACGTTTAATAATTTACTAATTCTATGAATTACATTCTTTGAAGTGATCTACCATTCTCTCAACAACTAATATAATTTGTTTTTATAACTAAAATGATATTTTTTCCAGAGTATAATTTAAAATCTTGCTATAAATAACATTTTCTTTGAATACAAATTGGCCTCTGATATTCACTCAACGTGTGTCATCTCTCCATATAGACAGGTATTGTTTGGAATATTCATTTGAAAATCTTATGTAATCTTCAAACCTGCCCAAATTTTTTACTGTAATTAATGATTTTAAATGAAAATATAGTTCATATTACTATTAATGCATGAACCTATAAAGATATATAGTGTACTTTTCATGTATAATTTTACAAACCCTACAATAATTGAAATTCTTTGAGAATTCCAAAAGTGATAGTCTGTTCATAAGATATGATTAGACTTTATTTTAAAGTGTAATTAAATATACTTGTATAGAATATCTCTTTCAAATCCAAGGAATGGAGATTACATATCTATATTTTCTTTAACTCATTAAACCTTTAAAGAAACCTATGAGTTAGGTGCTATGAGAAATGCATTTGGAAATGAGTAAGCTAAGAGTGAGGCTTCATGCAGCAGGAACTCTGATGTGAGTATGGGCTTTGACTATTTGGTACTGGTTATGTGATAATCATGCTGAAGTTGCATCTGGTAATATTTAAAGAATCCAGGGACCGAGACAAAGGGCTGCTACCATTTCTGGAGAAATACCAACAGGAACAATAAGCAAAAAGTAGGGGAAAGGCGGTCTTCCCCTACTTCACCTCTCAGTCTAGCATTAGAGACCAGAGTGTAGATAGATAACTAGAAGACAGAGAACAGCCGAGTAACTTGCACATTAGCTTTATTAGGTATTATCTATAAGAATATCAAAGGATATATAACTCATATAAGATCATAGAATAAAAATCATAACAATAAAAATACTTATTTAATACAAAAGAAAGCATGAATGCAATAGAGAAAATGAGAGTAAAATGCAGAGAAAGCATTAAAAAGTCAAGTAGTAAGAAGAGGGATTAGGGAATCCGAGATGGCTGCAGAGCAGGTGGAAGCTGCACATACCTCCTCCTGGTGTCAAACTGAATTTAGAAGTGTATTATAGAGCAATCAACCTGAATGACCAAGTGAAGGACAGCTGAACAGGAGTATTATATCCAAGGATTAATAAAAGAAAAGCTACATAGAAACATGTAAAAAGGTTGGAGATGCAGAGAGGGCTGGACCCTACACACACATGCAGTGACTGAGAAGCCAGAGGGATATCTCAGCTGCCAAAGTCCGCCCTGAGGAGTGCTGGGTCTCAGAGAACCAGGGCCAGGAAGAGAAGTCTGCATAGCATCTGCAGTGCAAATCATCTGGGAGCCTGCTAGAATACCAGGTGCTCTCCTAAAGGGCCTACATACAGGAATGTGTTCTCAGGCACTCAACCCGAGTCTCCCACAGAAGGAAGGCGACTTGGCATACAGGAATCACAAAGAGAGGATCTTGGTGGCATGGCCTCAGCAAGCAACTTGGAGAGTCCCAGTCCTGAGTCGACATCCCCCACCACCCTCAGGAACATATTCCAAGATTGGGAATGCCTGGTTCTTACAGCCCCAGCCAGGAGAGTGCACTCACCCAGTTCCCTAAATTCTTGTGACATCACCTTGCCAAACTCAAATACGGCATGGCTACACCCAACAGGGACTTGTGGTGTGCTCTTTTTCTAGAGAAACTATATGTTGACTCTCAGACAGTCATTGAATTGTATGGGCTTTGGAATTGAGGCCAATCTTTCCCCCTCCCACAGGTTTGGCAGGCGCCACCCTCAATGGCAGACTCCCTTGATCTGTTTTCCAAAATTCCAGTGGTCCCATTCTGCTGAGCTCTGTGGAATGAAGCAAAAGCCCCTCAGGGCTGGGGCATTCAGGTTGCATCTCCTGCAGAGCCACCTGCCAGTCTCTGAGAGGGCAGTTGTGGAGCAAAGGGGAGGTATGCAGCTTGCGCTCCTCCCATGGATCAGCATCACACTCAGTGGTAGACTGCCTTCATCAGCTTTCCCAAGTCCTGCTGGCCCCAGCCAGCTCAGCTCAGTTCCACAGAGTTGGGGAGGTAATGATGTTCAGAGTTGAGACCTTTGAAATGTATCTCCCTCAGGGGCTCTGGTCTGGGGCTTGGGCAGGCATGGCTTTAGAGCTAATAAGAGGAAAGTAGCTTACCCCCTCCCTCAGTTTATCCACAAGGAAGGCTTTCTTGATATGTTTCATAAGTCCCAGTGGCCCCACTTTGTTCAGCTTGCTCCTGTAGTGGGGACAACTGGCTGCACCCAACCTGAAAAGAACAATAAACAAAGCCTAGAGTAAGTAGAAGGAAGAAAATAATAAAGATTGAAATGGAAATAACATCGAAACTAAAAAAAAAGAATCTATGAAACCAAGCACTGGTTCTTTGAAAGGTTAGGCAAAATTGACAAATATTTAATGAGACTTATCAGGAAAAAGAGAGGACCCAAATAAATAAAAGCAGAAACCCACAGATGTACAAAAGAGTATAAGAAAATATTACATACAACTATATGCCAACAAATTGGACAATCTGGATGGGATGAATAAATTCATAGAAACATACAATATTCAAAAACAAAATCAGGAGGAATCAGAGAATCTGAATAGACAGATTGTAACTAGTGTAATTGAAACAATAATAATAAAAAAAAACTCCCAACAAGCAAAAGTCCTGGACCAGATGGCTTCACAGGAGAATTTTACCAAATATTCAAAGAAGAACTAACACTCATTCTTATCAAACTATTCCAAAATGATTCAAGAAGAGGGAGGACTCCCAAGCTCATTTTATGAAGCCAGCATTATCTTAATTCTAAAACCAAATAAAAGCACTACAGAGAAAGAAAATTATAGGCCAATATTCATGATGAACATAGATGCTAAAATCTTCAACAAAATATTGGCAAACCAAATACAGCAATGTATCAGAAAGATCATACACCATGATCAAGTGGGGATTTATTCTGGGGATGCAAGGTCGGTACAATATCCACAAATCAACAAATGTACTATGCCACATAAACAAGATAAAGGATAAAAATCACATGATCATATCAATAGATGCAGAAAAAGCATTTGATAAAATCCAGTACCCATTTATGGTAATAACTCTCAGCAAAGTTGGAATAGAGAGAACCTACTCCAGTGTAATAAAGGCAACTTATGACAAACCCCCAAACAACATCATACTCAGTGAGCAAAAACTAAAAACATTTCCCTTAAGCTTGGGAACAAAACAAGGATGTCCTCTTTCACCACTCTTAGTCAACATAGCACTGAAAGTATTAGCCACAGCAATCAAACAAGAGAAGGAAATAAAAGGCATCCAAATTGGAGAAGATGGAGTAAAACTTGCATTATTTGAAGATGACATGATATTGTACATAGATATCCCTAAAAATTCCACCAAAAACTACTAGAACTGATAAATGAATTTGGTAATGCAGCAGGATACAAAAATAATATTCAGTAATTGGTAGCAATTGAATACGCCAATAATGAACTATCAAAAAAGAGAAATTAGAAACAATCCCATTTACTATTGTAACCAAAAATAAAGTACCTGGAAATAAATTTACCAAAGAGGTAAAAAAATCTGTACTCAGAAAATTATAGGATACTGAAGAAAGAAACCAAGGAATACATAACTAAGTAGAGGCACACACTGTGTTCATGGATAGGAAGAATTAACATCATTAAAATGTCCATACTACCCATAGCAATCTACAGATTCAACACAATTCCTATTAAAATACTAATGGGTTATTTCACAGACCCAGAATAAATATTCCAAAAATTTATATGGAACCAAGAGACCCAGAATAGTCTCAGCAATCTTGAGAAAGAACAAAGTTGGAGGTATTAGCTGATATCAAACTATATACTCTAAGGCCATCGTAATTATTATAATCTAGTATTGGCATAAGAAAAGGGATATAGGTCAATAGAACAGAGAGCCTAGAAATAAACCCACACCTTTTATGGTCAATTAATATATGGCAAAGGAAATAGAAAAATACAATGGAGTAAAGACAATAAATGGTGTTGGGAAAATTGGACAGGTACAAGCAAAAAAATGAAACTAGATATCCAACCTATACCATATGCAAAAATAACTTTAAAATGGTTTAAAGAATTAAATGCAAGTCACAAAACCATAAAAATGCAAAAGAAAACATAGGCAGTAAAATCTCAAGCATCTTTGGTAACAATATTTTCACTGATATACATGTGTGTTTGTGTATACCTATATATATTTAAATAACACATAGACACATGGTAGTATGGTGATAGCCAGAGGGGAAGAGAGGTGGGAGGAGGTGGAAATGGACAAAGGAGAATAAATTGGGACAGAAGGAGACTTTACTTTGGACAATGAATGCACGATGCAGTGTGCGCGTGAAGTTTTGTTGAGTTGTACACTTGAAACCTGTACAGTTTTATTAACGAATGATACCCTAGTAAAAATGGAGGAGAGATTAAATCTAACATATCAATAATTACATTTTAATATTATTTATGTGTACTATGTTGCATTTAGAAGTGTAAAATGGCCAGGCTGTATTACAAAAAAACCTAAACAATATATTGCACACATAAGAGACATATTTTAAAGGAAAGAATGAAAAAATATTTCACACAAATATTAACCAAAAGAAAGTCCTTATAGTAATATTAATACAAGTCAAAATATATTTTCAGTTAATAAACATTACTGGAAATGAATGGGAGTGTATTTCATGATTGCAGGATCATTGAAATGGGCAGATCAAGAACTTCTATATAACATAGCTCTTAAACATATAATGCAAATTCAAATTAATGACAAAAAAGGAGACTTAGAAAAATTCACAGAGGGATTTTCACATACATATTTTAATTATGGGTAGGTCAGGCAGAGAAAAAAATCAAAGACTTATAGGCGATTTAAAGATAATTAATTATACCCAAGTTGGTTAAAGAAATCTTGACAGCACAGTTTCAGGATAAATATTATTTTTAACTGATCTTGAAGCTGTTATCAAATTGATCCCAAGTTGAGTCCTAAAATCTCAACAATTTTTAAATGATTAAATAATACAGGTTATGTTATCTGAATAAAGTGAAAATTAGAATTTGGTGATAAATGATAACAGGGAATTTTTTAAATATTAGAAAATTGAGCAGTATACATCTAGATACTATAAGGATCAAAGAACAGCTCTAATGGAAATTAAAATATATTTTGGTCTGAATGATAATGAAAATAAAACATCTAAAAAGTTATGGGTTTTATAGCCCTATAAAAGAAAGAAATAAAGACTAAAAATCAGTGATCTCAAGAAGTTGGAAAAAATTCACATTAAACATATAAACTTTGTGAAAAAGGGAATAAGTCAAGATAAAAAATAAATCAGTTATAGATATAATAAACATCATCGTCGGCGGCGGCGGCAGCCGTCCGTCTCGAGAGACGATGGTGTAGCTTCTTAAGAGTCTATCTGCACCGCCGAGAATGGCTGTGCAGTCCGACTCGAGAGTGACACGGTATCTGTCTCCTCCCGTGTTGAATCGACATCTTGCGATGACGCTGGAGTGTCCTCTCCAGTGAAGCTGAAGCTACAGAGCCTGGGCAGGGTGATATGGAGGGTCTGCTGTTGCCCATGCAGCAGACCCCCCCTCTCTTCGCAGCTGAAGGGTCCAAGGGAAAGACGGAGTCAATACAGCTTGGGTTCAGGTGCGCCGCAGGAGTTGCCGGTGTCGACTACAGCGTCAAACCGCCTTAGGGACTCCGGCTCCGGATTTTCTGTCGGGGTTTACTCCCTTAGCCTTTCCCCTGAAGAGGTATGCCGCAAGGCAGTGGAGGTTTTTTGGAGTCAGAGTTTTCCTTCTCTGATGTACCCTGACTGGATAGAGAATATCAGCAAATCCAAAAGTTATCTGTTTAAAAAGACTAATTAAATTTATAACCCTAGCTAAGTTGTTCACAGACAACAAAAGTATATAAGACAAGAAAAAGAAAAGAAAAATAATGACTTCCCTAGAGATTATAAACTATTATATAAATTATTGAAAAGATGTCATGAGATTATTCTAAACAACTTATAACAAATACTTAAATTTGAATGAAATTGGAAAACAGTCTGTCAAAAATGATACAAGAAGAATTAGAAAAACTAAGTACCTGTCATAGCACTTGAATATGTAGTTAAATATTACAAAAAGTATCTCCAGGCCTACACAGCCTTGTCAGTGAATTCTTCCAAACTTTTAAAGAAGAAATAAAATCAGTTTTACAAAAGTATTCTAGATGATCAAAAAAAAAAAAAAAAAAAAAGAACACTTAAAAACTCATTTCATGAGGCTCTCTCGTTGATACCAAAATCTTGTAAAGACATTGAATGGAAGGAAAATTATCTCCTCATAATATAATAGATAAAAAATATAATCAAATTTAAGAAAGATATTAAAAATGATCATATGACCCAGCCACGTTAAATTTATTCCTGAAATGTAAGGGTTTTGAACATTCAAACATCAGTCTCAATAGACAACAAGATTCTTGGAAGTTAGCAGGGTAGAAAGCAGAGAGAATCTTGTCTCCTATCTAGACAATTGCATAGGCAAAATCTGTCTATGTTTTGGAACTCGAGTCTGTTGAAGGCTAGGACTGCCAGGAGAAGACAGGGATGAACGTAGTTAATTTCCATCCATTTCAGCTCTTTGCACTGTAGCCCCCACCCATCCCCCATGCCAGCCACAGGGGAGGTAGCTGTGCACTTATACCCAGAGCAGCTTGCACACAGTTTATGGATCCAAGTTGAGCAAAAAGACTGTTCTCTAAATATTAGGGATCTTCTCTTTGATGTCTGATTGCTGCTTCTGATCACACTCTTTGTGGACATTCGTATGTTCTCATTCCTTTTGAATAATCTACCAATGATTAGAATTGCTGAATAATATATGTTTATCTTTATAAGAAACTACCAGATTCTTCTCCACTAGAGTACATTAAACTACCCCCAGCAACATATGAGGTTTTCCATTGGTACTACATCCTTGCCAATACTTGGCATTATTATATTTTTATTTTAGCATAAAGTAGTACTTAATTGTGGTTTTAATTTGTATTTTCTCTATGACTAATTGTTCCCAAACTAAAGGGGTTCACACTTGGGGTGCTCTCTATTCAAGAACAGATGTGGTTTTAACAAGGTAGGTTTGTTTACTTTCATCAAGTAAGCAAGACAAGGGATTGCGTTCAAAGCTCTAGGAAGGGAGACTTAGCCATTTCTTACATGTACTGTTTGGTCAATTACACCTTGATTTCTTCTTTGCAGTTGGCTACATTTATCAGTTTGTGTTGTATTACTGTCCTGTCAAGCTCATCCTGTTTACAGCTGGTCTGCAAAGTACCGTGCTACATTTTAACATTTAGCAAGAAAAGCATTTAGTAAGAAAGGTCCAGACCTTGAGACCCTTGTCCTATCTAACATAATGATGTTGAACTTATTTTTCATATGCTATGGAAAACATTATTTCTTTTTTTGCTCTATGAGTTTAAAATCATTTGTGCTTTTTACATTGTACTTTTATGGGGTTGAGTTTCTCTTATGGATTACATTTTTCTATTTCTAATAAATTTTATGTGTATTAGACATTAATTATTATATGATTTAGAGACACTGTATCCATTCTGAAGATTTCTGATTTTTATTGCAATAGGCAGTTCAATAATTTCTGATAACCTTTACATTGTGTAATATTAGTTTTACCCTTTGTCAGGACAAATCTGTGGCAAGTCTAACTAGTCAGGATTGAAACACCAAACTTGGTCTTTCGTTAGCTCATTTCAGTTTGCCTTCAGGATTTGATAGGGTGAGTTTAGAGTAGTCCATATTCCTGAGAGCATCTTTATTCAGGAAGGTAAGACTTTCTCGTGTCTCAGCATGTTCCTAGTGTTAATGTAACATAACCCCTGGGCTGCTCCAATTGAAACAGAACCCATGGGCTGTTTAGTTAGGGGCCCGATTGCCTGCTGCCAGAATTATAACTCTCAATACCAGAGTTTGGTGAAAAGGAAAAGAATTGTTTATTTGTACATACTTTTGCCTCCTCCTCCCAGACCTGGCCAGTCTTAGGAAAGTCAGAAACACCGTTTTTCTACTTCCTAGGCACAGTTCAGCTTTACCAGTAGCTGCCAATCACTCAGATCTGATTGGGAGGTCCTTTCTGTGCTGTGGTGCCCTCCAGCTCTCAATGCAGAACCGCCTGGATTCTCAGCCTCCTTGTAAACTGCCTTCTTCCTGCAAACCGCATGGATCTCCTCTCCTTCCCAAAACTGCATGGCCAGAGCCTCTTTTTAAAGCAGCCTGGAGGCCCCCTCCTCCAAGCCACATGGAGGGAGCACTTTTTAAAGCAGCCTGGAGAGACCTGCTCCTCAAAGCCACCTGGAGGGAGCACACCGCTAAAATGTTGCAGCTGCTTATATATCCCTGACTGCGTCCTCTGACACAATGGGTATTGCAAGCAGTTCTGACCATTCACAGAACCCTACACAGGCTCTGTAGGCTCCTTCCATACCATCCCACAGTCCAAGATCCCTCCCACCTTCCTGAGCCTTGGAAGTTTCAAAGCGGATTTTGTGCAACAAAGTTTCCAGCCACTAGCCCCAGGCATGCAAGGGCATCCTGAAAGCTGCTTCCTTTTCCCTATCTCCCAGCTGCAAACTCTGGGGTTTGTTTTTGGACTCCCCTGTTTCTGTAACATTAAGGGATTCCTCCATTCTGACTGATACAGATCTCCACTGTTCCAAAATTAACCTATAATATCTGTTTTATTTTTAACCATATAGCAACTACTTTCTGGTAAGCCTACAGTTTCATTTTGTGCATATAAACCTAGACTGTAGCCAAAGGGTCAGAGGGGATCTTCACTCCTCAGCTCCATGCTCCACCAATTTCAGCCCCTTCAGTAGCAACAGACTCTGATCTCTGATTCTTAACTTCAGTGGGACTACCACACTCTGATTAGAGTCCAGCTTGCTACAGCCATTTGAAAATGTTCTTCAGACCAAAGACAAAGATGATCATGAGATTTACCTGATGAATTTCCCTTTTCTCTGGGATTTCTTTCTTGGGCTGGATATTGTACAGTTCCTGGGAGGCTTCTCTTTTCTAATGTTTTACTCAGATTATGATGTCTGAAAATTTTCAGAACCCTAATTCAGTAGTCAGACAAATTTTAAAACAATTACATTCTTTGAAGTACATCCAAAATTTATTTTCTCCAATACTGTACCCTTGCCTAATTTCTCATATGAACATTCACTATATTTACTATATTTCAGTGTATTGTAGAGTTTGTTGAGATGTGATCATTCAAAAACTTGAAAACTGTATTTTTAACAGTAAATTAATTTTTCAAAACTGGTTCATAAGTAGAATATGATGAAATGGCTGAGAGTTAGCTATTATGTCTTTGTTCAAATGACTTGAAGATAGAAACTGTGTTTTTAAAATGTTATTTTAAATTTCAGTTTACATTAATTATTATTTTGTATTAATTTCAGGTGTACAGCATAGGCGTAGACACCCCCCACCCCGATATTTCAAGTACCCACCTGGCACCATATGTAGTCACTACTATATTATTGACTATATTCCCTGCGCTGTGCTTTACTTTTTCCATGTTTCTATGTGATAAGTAGTGGGTCTGTTTTCATGAGAATGCAAATCAATTTTTCTGTATGTATATGTAAATACTGATACAACAACTGTTGACAGTATTGAAAACCTAATTTATACTTCACAAATACTGTACCCTTAGGCAAACATTTTAGGGGATAGCAGATGAAAAAATCTGTAGAGTTTATAAAATTTATGACCATAAATATCACTTTATTTTGAAAAATATGTGATAAAAAGATATTATTTCTATATGAGATCGATATTTTCTATACTCTTTGTCAAGCAAGTAATCTTCTATGTACTGAGTCAGCAGAAAATTTATTTTAGTAAGTTATATGTAGTACATTAATTTTCACTATCTTTAAACCTAAATCAGATACTTATATAAGCTGTATATATAATATCCAGTTATGTGGTGGTATAAATTTTCTATAATGATATTATGTCTCTGAGCTTGCTTTGGTGAATCAGTGTAAAAATCTTTTGTTGTACCTTTTTATCCTGCCTTATGTGAAGTATATTGTCCTCAAGAGGTTGCAGGATTTTACAATAACCAAACTATCATTATCCTGTACCCTCAAAATACACAGAGTAGCATTTCCTGCAGCCATAAGTAATCCTAAACTTCCCTGTTTTATCCCAGAGGCTGCAAGCTAGTTTGGATGAATTAACTGTGAGTTGAGAAAGCACCATGGATAATGACCAGAAAAGATATCACAAGCAAGGAAAACGGACATTGCCAAGATTTGAAATAGTTTCACCTCATGGACATTGACTTGCAAGGTCAACTGGAACCTCTGGGAATTTCCGATGAGGTTTTGGTTTGTTTACTTCTCTTGAGAAAATTGGTTTCTCATTTACAATAAAATGGGTCCCAAAAGGTTTATAAAATGGGCCAATACACTTTGGGGATTCAATATTACTCTAACAGCAACATTTTTAGACTCTAATATAGCTCTTAATCAAGCCCCAAGTATATGTACGTATTCCTATGTGTAACAAGCAAACACTATATGCAGAAATGTTGTTTAGGACAAATTTCCTCATCTACCTTCTCACAATTCTCATGTGAGGCCTTGGTCTGAAATAAACAAAATTAGAAATATATTTTATTTTAAGTATATTTATTTTTCCCAACAATAACCAAATCAAGATAAAAAGTTTAAAAAATGCAATATTCAGGGAAATTTTTCCCTTCAAGGCTTTAGGTTGGCCTTGTCATCTAGGCCTACTCTGCTCAACCAAAATTTATATTGTTCTCCTTATCTCCTTTATTTACTGCTTCCCCTGCTGAGCATTGATCACCTTTGATCTATAAACCTTTTTATTTGTTATATTGACTCTTTTTGTCTTAGATTGGAAGCTTCATAAGAAGGAATTTTTGTCTGTTTTTCATTGATTATTGAGAGAGTTTTCCCTGAGTCATTTTTATTTCTGCACTTATAAGCAGAGACACTGCAGTTTTGTTTTTTTTTTAAGGATTTTATATCGCAAACACCCTTGAAAGAAATCATAGATACTACCTTCTTTCAAGACAGAGGGAAGGGTTTTTTTCCCCCTGTATAATCAGTATCATATGTCCCTTTGGGGCAAAAGTTGGCGTGTCTGTTTACATCACATTATAAAAGATGGGCATGTACTAAGCTCAGGCTTCCCTAGGAGCTATGTAAACCCACTGTGTGCACAGTACCATCTGAAGGCATGCCCTTTCATGCCGTTTGGCTTAAGGGGCAATGGGAACAGAAGGTGTTAACACAAAGTTCATGTTGCCTGCTATGCTAGGAGTACTAATTCCCTTTGTCTTTGATCTGGGAGTCTTCTTTCTTGTCGGGATCTATGAAATGGTGGCAGGCTAACTTCTTGTCTTGCAAGTGGACAACATTTCTAGACTCTAACACTTGTTGACATTAATATAACTCAAATGCCTAGAGCTTTCTGAATGTACTAAATATATGTTGAATTAATATGTGAGTGAATAAGAAAAAAACTACAGTACTTATGTGAATAAAGCCTAGTCTCTGTGAAATGACAGACCTTGAAGATCATGATTTGTTGAACTAAAAACATTCATATGTCAACACAAATGTAGAAGAGAATGGTTAAGAATCAGATTCTTATATCAAACCAACATGAATTGGAGTTCTAGTAGCACCTATTATTATTTGTGTGACCTTGAGCAAACATTTCTCAGTCTTAATTTATCATTGTACATTAGAAGAAATAATAGTATAGTATCTGTAGTATTGTTGTGTTAGATAATACAGTTAGTACTGTACTGAACCTTATTGCTTTTATTATTTTTTCCAGCCCCCATTATGAGTCTTCGTTAGTCTATGAATAATAGTATGAATTAGAGTCCATAAATGACTTATATAATGTCTTCCCTCTTTTCTCTCCCAAGTGCCACTGAATTCTAGCTAACATACTTCGATTCGTAGAACTTCCTGAATCTGTAGCTTAATATCATTTATTCTTCTGAAAATTTCTCAGCCGTCATCTTTCAAACATCACTTCTGTTTTGTTCTCTTCCCTTCCCTTATGACTCTGATGATAATTTTGCTTGAGTGATGAGCATTGCAATTTTTTAAATGTAGGGGGAAACAAATCTCAGAGGCTAAGTATAATGTTAGCTTCCTTCAGAGTAAGTCTATATTTGCTTCTGGCACATGGCTAGAGACACTTGCCATTTGGATCACATAAATCTAATCTTAGGGAACAAAGTAATGCAAAGCTTTGCTTCAGTCCTTGAGAGTAGTTCTATTTGTGTCTTTTTTCTTAATCTCATAATATACACATTTGTGGTTCCTGTCCAGAGTAGTAGTGATTTCCATGGTGCTTCCCTAGGAATATCATTCAACTATAATTTTTGTCCTGTTAAACATACAAGACAGTTCACATTCCTCCCCTTCAGATGCTTATCTGAAAAGCACAGAAACCCTAAGGGCAGTATGGCCTCAAATACACTGAGCAACATTTCTACATGTTCTTTTCTTACATTCAAGCATGTAATTTTTACTGCCTTTTTAACTTCATATATATATATATATATAAAACATTTATATACACAAATATATATTACATTTATATACACACACACTCAGCTTTTATAGATGTTTTTGTAGATGAATTACCATTACTGGGAGCCCAACACACTGTACATTTTTCAGTAGAACTTGCTCTTTTATATTTAGCTAAATAGACCAGTGACTAATTAAGATACAAGATACTTAAAATATAAATTACATTATATTAGCCAACTATAATAATACCTTAAAGTGTATTTATAATGTATACCATTATGTAAAAGGGATAAAAGTATAAATAATACAAATTGTGAAAAGTTTCTAGAATAATTCTAAATTTGTTTAGGTTTACATCTGCAAATCTTCAGAACACAGAAACTCTTGGAAATAGAAAAATGATTATCCAGTTAAGGAGGAAGGGAAAGAATGATCAAGTTCTAGGGCTTTCAGAAGTGAACTAAATTGTTTCTTGAAGTCAGTTCTAAGATCTTCAGGTAACCATGAATTATCCAGATGAAAAAAAATATGTAATAGTCTCACAACAATTTTTTGGTAGGTCATAGGGGATGCTAGTGGCGGAGGGGGAGAAAAGTTATGCATCATGAAATGTGGAAGCACTGATGGATATTTGAGGGGCCTACTAAACAGTGGAGAGAGGAATATTTATCTGTCCTGCCCAATCTACTCATATCTGAATTAGTACACTCAGAGGGGATAATGAACTTTTCCTTCCTCTAGATTTGCCTTGAATACAAACTGATATCACAGTATAATAGATAAGCCTCATCTAAAGCCTTAATGTCCACCAGAGCACTTCCTTCTTGTCTCAAGAATATATGTATATTTTCTTCTTTTTCTTTTCTTTTCTTTCTTTTTTTTTTTTGAGTTCAAAGTAACTTAAATGTTCTTAATTCATAAGTTGCTTTGCAGGCCACTGGCCATGAATTTCTGCCCCAATTACAAACAAAACCTAAAATTAAGCTCAGCTCACTGACTAAATTATTTAACAACCAAAGAGGAAGCTTTTCTTATTGTAAATTATGTTGACATTGCTGCCCCAACTCTCAACAAACTTTTAAAGAATTAGTGAAGGATAGTTTCTTTTCCAGTGAAATAAGGCAGAAAATTTATTTTAAGTATTCAGTCTTGTTTTAAAACGGTATTCCTTAAGAAAAAAAACTTTCGAGGAGAGAAGTGAGAACCGTGTGGGGCAGGCATGCGCTCCAGCCTTGGCTGTGGCGGGTTAACACCATTTTCCAACCCGTCCGCGTCCACCGCCACCTGAGACACAGCCAGAATTTTCAGGAAGCTGAGCAATGGTTTTGAGAATGATCCCTTCTTCTCGTGAGTGTCAGGGGCTGTTAGCCCGCGATCTTGCGGGAGTTTAGGGGTTTTTGAGGGAAGCTGTATGAAGGGGAGAGAGCGAGTTCGAGAGGGCAAGAGGTTACTTGAGGGGATCCAGAAGGCAGTGTGAGGAAGAGGCGGGCTTGTGCGGTGACAACAGAAGGAGAAGAGGATTTAGGGATGTGAGATAGGGAAGAGGAGGATTTGGGGGCATAGGGTGAAGCAGGAGGGTTTGGGGCCCTGAGGTGAAGTGAGAAGGATTTGGAGGCATGGGGTGGAAGGGACCTGGGGACATGGGAGAGGGGTAAGGGTGATTGGGGGAGCGTGAGGTGAGGAGAGGTCTGAGCAGCCCTGCCCTGCCCCGCACCTGGGGTGAGATCTGCTCTCAACTTGGACGACTTCGCGCGCCCCTCTTTGCTTTCCGCCTTCCGAGGGATGGTGCATCGCAGCTGCAGGGACTTTGCAGGTGACAGTAACTGCCATCTCGGTGGAACTTCTGGTGAGAGTTATGCATGCTCACAGGACCCTTTCCACACCTGTTTTCGTTCCAAATGAGGGGCGAGAAATGTCTTTTAACAATTCTTTGTAAAGGGAAAAGTTTTTAAAATAGTATTTTTAATAATATCAGTCTTCATGCGATCACAACCCAATTGGAGAACTGGGCTGTCTCTTGCTTTCAAGGGTTGGAAGTTGCCAAGTGCAGCGTTTGTTTCCTTTTCTTGCTTTGTTACAAAGCTAGCCTTGTTTGGGAAGGGACTTTGCTTTCTGTCAGAAGTACAAATAGGGCAGGGACGCAGGGGGAGGGTACATTTAAGACCTCAGGTAACAAGTGCCAAGCCTGTAAACTGTTCCAAGTGAAAGAAATAATGTGATCCCTTAGGAAGACGACATTCAGAAATTAGTTGTTTCACTATGATCTAGATTTCTGGACTTTTTTTTTAATTCTTCCTTTGGCGATTATATAAAAGTAATCATCTAGTTGCATCTCAAAGACAGGAAGATTTGTGATACTTTTGCCCAAGTGTTTTGCCAGTTTGAATTTTGACTTGGTGTCCTAATGTAATTTGATCGCTTAAATTCTCTCTAGGGAAGTTAGGAATCCCCCTACCACCTTTTTTAAGGTTAAAATGTTAACAGTTTATTACATAGATTTTTTAAAGGAAAATTTTTATTTAAATATGTCACTACTATTTTAAAACCAAATAACATCAAAGTAATAACTGAAAGAATAACAATAGAATAGATAAAATTGTTAATAAAGTTATTAATATTTTATTCAAAAGGTTGTTCATTATAATTAAGGTGTATACGGACTCAGGCAAATTGATTATGCTGTTTTAGTTCACAAGCTGTTGGGACATTTACAATCAGTGTCATTTTAACAAATTTCAAACTTTGTATTAAGATTTGCTTTTTTAAAAGCCTTTGAGAATAGGGACTAAATATATCCATAGATTAGTTGAGCTGTAGAAGTGGTTTTTATGTAATTGTGACATCAGTACAGTAGGTTAAGAAGATTATGATAGACAACTTTTCTGTTGTATTCTGCCCTTGGTTATATCAAAAAAAGCAATGGCCTTGGACTTCGGGCCAAGATGGAGGCCTAGACTAACATGCTCCATCTACCTCCACAACTAAGAAGGAATACAACTACTGCAAAACCAGAAATAATCAGAAGTTCCAGAAAATAAATGGAAGTCCAACGTATGAAGTTATAAAGAAATGGTGCTTGTCCGAATGGGTAGGAGGGGTGAAGCCAGGGTGGAGAGTTCAAGCTGTTAGGTTAAAATTATTGTAATTAACTTTATAAAACTGATTTATGCTTATAATTCCTTTACTCCACAATTAACTATATAGAGAATAAACATACTTTGGGGAGGTTAAAGAGAAAAGGAATGTGAGTTTATAGTTATTTCAAGTGATGTCATTGGACCTACCTCTTGTACCCCAACCTCAAACAAATGATTTTATATTACTTAATATAAGTCCAAAATAAGGACCATCTCTTATATAAACATTATCCCCATTGCTAACATTATGTGTCTGGTCACTGGTTTCCCTAGTGGGTAGTTTAATGTCTGACATGTAGAAAATATTCAATAAATATCATGTAATGATAAAAAAAAAGAAAAAGAAAAAAACTTTCTTTTAAGGACTTGGCCAACTTTATATAAAGGACGTCTTTTGTATTATATTAACTTAAACATGTGAAAGGTGATTTCCTTCCATCAACTGTTGGGTATCTTAAATATATTGCTTCCTCCCAAGTTTATTGAGGTATAATTGACAGATAACACAGTGTAAGTTTAAAGTATACAACATGTTGATTTGATATACATATATTGCAAAATGATTACTGTAATAGAATTAGTTAACACCTCCATTATCTCATAATTACCTTGTGTTAAGAACATTTAGGATCTATTTGTTTAGAAATTTTTTGAGCATATAATAAAGTATTATTAACTGTGGTCATCATGCTGTGCAATAAACTCATAACTTTTTCATCTTATAACAAGATGTTTGTACTCTTTGACCAACATCATCCCATTTTTCCAACATCCCAGCCTCTGGAAACCACCTTGTGTTCAGCTGTTTCAGATTCCACATATAAAAGAGATCATATAGTATTTTATCTTTTTCTGTATGACATTTCATTTAGCATGATGCCTTCTGTCACAAATAGCAGAATTTTCTTTTTTTCTCATGGCTAAATACTATACAATTATATACATATACATCTTTATTTATTTGTATATTAACACTTAGGATGTTTTCATATCTTGGCTATGGTGAATAATGCAACAGTAAACATGAAGGATACAGATATTTCTCTTCAAGATCCTGATATCATTTCCTTTAGTTATATACTCAGAATTAGAATTACTGGATCATATAGTAGTTCTATTTTTAATTTTTTGAGGCATCTCTATACTGTTTTTCATAGTAGCTGCACCAATATATATTCTACTAATAGTGCACAAATACTCCTTTTGCTCCACATTCTTTCCAAAACTTATCTCTTGTCTTTTTAAATTAGCCATTCTAACAGGTGTGAGGTAATATCATAATTTGATTTTGTACCTCCTGGGCATTTGTATGCCCTCTTTGAAAAAATATCTCTTGAGGTCCTTGGCCCATTATTTAATCAAATTTAATTAATTAGTTTATTTATTGCCATTGAGTTGTATGAGTTCCTTATATATTTTGAATATTAACCACTTATCAGATAGGTGATTTGCAAATATTTTCTTTCACTTTGTAAGTTACCTATCCATTTTGTTGATGGTTTCCTTGCTGTGCAGGAGCTTTTTAGTTTGCTGTAGACCCACTTGCTTATTTTTGCTTTTGTTGCTTGTTCTTTTAGGGTCATATCTAAATAATCATTGTCAAATTCAGTATAAAGGAGTGTTTATTCCTTGATTCCTTCTAGAAATTTTATGGTTCCTAGTCTTATGTGTAAGCCTTTATTTTATTTTGAGTTAATTTTTGTGAGTGGTGTAAAATAGGGGTCCAATTATATTTTTGCATATTGATATTCAGTTTTACCAACACCATTTATTGAAGAGACTCTTTTTCCCCTTTGAATCTCTTGACTCCTCTGTCAAATATTACTTGATGGTGTATGCAAGGGTTTATTTCAAAGCTGTAGGTTACTTTCCATCATGCCTACATATGTTTTTAATACCAGAACCATACAGTTTTGATTACTACAGCTTTATAATATATGAAGTTTGATATCAAGAATTGTGATGCCCCTAGCTTTATTCTTTCTCAGAGTCACATTGAATATTCACTGCCTTTTGTGATTCAATATAAATTTGAGGATTATATTTTCTATTTCTTTAAAAAATGCCATTGGAATTCATTTTTATAGGAATTACATTGCATATATAGATGGCTTTGGCTAGTATGATCATTTTAACAATATTTTTGATAAATATACATAAGCTATTTTTCCACTTATTTTTGTATTCTTCAATTTTTTTAATCAACATCTTACAATTTTCAGTGTTTGGAGCTTTCACTTCCATGGTGAACTTTATTCCTCAGTATTTTATTGTTTTTAGATGCCATTTTAAATAGTGTTTTATTTCTCTATCAGATATTTAATTGGTAGTGTATAGAAACACAACTAATTGGTGTATAAATAATTTTCATTCTGAAACTTTATTGATTATTTCTAACAGTTTTTTGGTGGTATCTTCAGCATTTTTATTATATAAGATCATATCATCTGGAAATAAATACAATTTACTTCTTCCTTGCCATTTTGGGTGCCTTTTTTCTTTTACTTGCCAATTGTTCTATGTAGAGTTTCCAATACTTGGTTGAATAGAAATGAGAATAGGCACCCCTTTCTTCTTACTGATCTTAAAAGAAAAGCTTTCAGCCTCAGTATGATATTAGCTAAGGACTTTTCATACAGAGGCACATTCCCTCTTAACCCAAGTTGTTGAGAGTTTTTATTATGAAAGAATAGTGTATTTTGTCAATTGCTGTTCTGCATCTATTGAAGTGACCCTTTGATTTTTGTCATTCTATTAATTTGATGTGTCACATTTATTGATCTTCACGTATTAAATTATTCTTGCATTCTAGGGATAAATTTCACTTCATGATAGTGTATGATACTTTTAATAAGCTGTTGTGTTTTTTGAGAATTTTTCCACCTCTGTTATTTAGGGATATTGACCTGTAGTTTTCTTTTCTTTTCTTTTTTTTGATGTCCTTGTCTGGCTTTGGTATCTGGGTGTAATGCTGGCCTTGGAAAATGAGTTTGGGAATATGGCCTCCCCCTTCAATTTTTTGGAAGAGTTTGAGGATTGGCATTAACTGTTCTTTAAATGTTTGGTAGAATTTACCAGTCAAACCATCTAGACCTGGGCTTTTCATTTTGTGGGAGGTTTTAATTACTGATTCGGTCTCCTCACTCATTGTTGGTATGTTTATATTATCTTATTCATGATTCAATTTTGGTAAGTTGTATGTGTCTAGCAGTTTGCCCATTTCTTGATTATCCAATGTGTGTGTAATTGTTTATAGTAGTCTTTTGATTCTTGATTTCTGTAGTATTCTAATAGCTCCTCTTTCATTTCTGATGGAATTTCTTTGAGTCTCTTCTTAGCCTAGCTAAAGGTTTGTAAATTTTGTTTCTTATTTTCATTTTTTAGCTCTTAGTTTCATTGATCTTTGCTGCCTTTTATTGTCTTTATTACATTTGTTTATGCCTCAGTCTTTCATTTTTTCCCCTTCCTTTTGCTAACACTAGGCTTAGTTTGTTATTTTTGTAGTTCCTTGAAGTGTAAAGGTCAATGGTTTATTTGATATCTTTTTGTTGTTGTTAATGTAGGCTTTTATCACTATAAACTTTCCTCTTAGATCTTCTTTTGGAGCATCCTTATGAGTTGGACATGTTGTGTTTTATGCATGGTTGCTGGCAGCCTCCCTTTTGTTTTCCCAAGCTTGGTGCTAGAACTTAATTTTTAATTCTCCCTGACCCACATAATCCAGATAGCTTTTTGCACATGCTCACTAGCTTTCTGCCAAAGCTCACTCTTGCTGCAGTTTGGAGCATGCACAGAGAGCTCGCCGTGGCGAGGAAGGGTGTGTGGGTGAGGCGTGGGTGAGGCATCCGGAGCACTGGAGTACCCAGGGGAAATCATCAGGTGAGGCACCCCGGTGGCTTTGTTAGGGATCTTCTGTGGAGTCTGAGGAAGTGAGTAGGATCAATATCCCTTTGATACTTTCCTGCTGCCTGGCTGCCTTCCTCCCAGCCACTTACACCCTGCAACCCTCAATTCCCGCCATCTTCTTGCAGTAGTCACAATCCAGTACTCTGGATTAGGGGATTGAGAAACGGTCCTCTTTGGCAGTGTCCCATATAGCTGGAGAAGCCTAGCGCTCCCATGCATATACTCTTAACTCCCTTGGTCCCCATGCTGCACTGGGGGAGGGGTGATGCATTTAAAATCAAGTTATTCCTCTCCCACTCTCAAAAGAGTCCAATCTAAGATATTTTTGTTCCAACTGTGTACTGAAGCTTCACTAATGCTGGACTTCCACCAGTTTCTCTTGTATGTGGGTGATTGTACAAGTCAGTGCTGTTTAGGGACTTGGAGACCGCAGCCAAGAGGGACTGGAGCTGGTTCCCAGGCCACTTCAGAGTCCGCAGCTGCGACTGAGGTCTGTCTGCCTATGATCCCATACATGTGTGGGAGAGATTCCTCCTGACCCTTTTGGCATATGGTGTTGGATCCCACAGTTAATTTACATTTGTTCTCTTCTTCTCATTCTTTTCTTCACTCCTTTGTTGCTGTTCTGCCACCTGCACAGATTTCTTATTTCCTATAATGTATAAGATATATTAATGATTACCAGAATATTCAGATACTTGTGACAGAAATAATATGTTGAGACACTTTATTTTTTTCTTTCATTCTCACCACTTTGCTTTATTAAAGTCCACCTTCTTCATTGTGGATTATACATATAACATTTGCATATATATTCTTGAATATACGTTGCATATAAACATGCATTTTTTACATCCTGTTTTAAATTTAAATAAGATTAAGGGTAAATTATAAGAAACATAAACATATTGACAAATGTGTTAATGTCATTTGGAATAGGTTGACTGTTAAGGAGAGCTATGAATAAGTTTCCAGATCTGTTTTATTGAGTTCTACATCAGGAAAACATCAACTATTTTTTCTATTCTATACCTCTTTATAAAAGTCTTGCTAAGTTATATACATTAAAAACTGTATATATCCAATAGCAAATGACCTTTATTGGCAAGAGTACAATAAAAGCAAAGGGAAGAAGGCCTTGAAAAATTTTAATTTATGCCACTGTTATTTCAGGGGTAGATTTGAGATTTTTGTTTAAATCATAAAGTCATGGGCTATATAATTAGTCCCTCAGTATGACTGCTCAGTGAAGAACAGCCTCTTCCTGAATTCATTTTTAAGTTCCTTATCCATGGATATGCTGCAAAAGGAGTCTCAAGATACCTTTCTTGAGCTGTATTTATTTTTTTATAGGACAGTTCAGCATGTTTCAAATGATGTGCACATTTGGCATACACTATGCTATGAGCTTACTGGAGGATTGTGAAATTGAGTTTCATGGACTGTTTTATTTCCAGTCTTAGTGAAATGGAGACAATATTTAAGTAGGCTAATAATATACACTTCTCCTGTTTTTATCTTCTGACTACATGAACTTTTTAAATTTGATCTAAAATATCACTCCCTGGATTGTGGATTACAATTTCTTATTGAAATAATGAGAACATAAGTAAACAGTACTTGACTGTGAGACAGAAAAATAAAATTTACAATAGGCTAATAGCCATTTATTAATTTGAAAAAGTTATTTCAGTGAGTCTAGCATCTTCAAATTATAGTATTTTAACATCTATTTAATACTACCTAGCTTTCCATTAAATCTTAGCCAGAAGGTTTAGAGTCAGGGGAAAGAAAATCTGAGTTAGGAAGAAAGAGAATTGGAAGCAAAATAAGCTCTTTCTTTCTAGCTCTGCAGAATTGTGAAAGAGAAAGTTACCAGTAATGATCCTAAGGCCTTTGGGAACAGAATTACCTGACTCCAACCAAGGATCCATTCACATAAACTAGCCTTTAATATATTTCTTCCCTTCAATCCCAGAAATTGGTGGCAGGGAAGTGGAGGACAGGTAATTCAGAGAAAAGCATGAAAATTCCTCTCTCAATTAACTATGCCTATAGGAAATGTGACATAGCACACACCAGGATGTTGTCAACTTTTGGTAGCATATATCTATTTCTTTCACAGCTTCCTAAAGGAAATAATCAGTATTTTTTCCAAATTACTCCACAATGAGCTCATTGAGTGGGTCTCTGAAATGATACTTGAGAAGCTCTGTGATGGAATGAGAAGAGAGGTTTGTAATCAACTCAAATATGTCAAAGAAATCACATCTTATATGGAACCCAAAGGCAAGGCAAAATATTACAATCATTTAAAATTGGAAGGGAGGAAAAATTAAAATGTGAGGACAAAGGCCTAGGTGGTGAGAATACAAATGCACATAGGTAGTCTAGCATCACTATTTAGCATCTAGCTTATAAAAGCAGACTCGTAAAATAATCAATATCCCAAAACCACTAGAATTGAATTATGCCTTAATCAACAACTCTCCCTTCTCTCATTCAATTTGATTAAATTCCATGGCTGTATTGACTGTTTAGAATTAGAGAGCTATGCCTCCCACTTAAAATGCACTGATTTAAAGAAAACCCATCTACATAGTTTAACTGCTCAAACTGACAGCAGTCTCCAGATCTCAATTGCCCTGAGTAGTTATAGAATTAGTGACAAATTATTACAAGATCTTCCCTTCAAAAGAATCATTCAAACACAACATAGTTCTGCAAAATTAATACAACAAAAATATTTAAAGAAAATTAATGCCTTTAGGACAACCTGCATCAGAATTCTGACAGGATTCTGAGGACCCATTAGTAGAGATTATTACAAGAGTCCCATGGCTGAAAATACTATAGAGAATTTCTGGAAACAAGGTTTCAGAACTCAGCATTATTTATTCTGAATTGAAAATGTATTAAAATAAGTGTAACATAACCATATCACATTGAATTTTATGCACATTTTTTAGTCATGGCAACATGTTTAAATTACAGTTTTCTAATTTCTATGGACTCATCCAAATGCAATACAAAAATAGAATGCTTGCATTATAATAACATATCCCTAAGGGTAGAAGTATGCAAAGGTGACCAGCACTTGCACACCAATGGAGAACTAGCCTCATGCAATTTATTCATATCATATAAAAAGGAGATAGTGAAGAAATAGCCCTATAATTTTTTTGCCCATCTACAGGGACCCTCACCTCTCTTTCAAATGTGCTGGTTACACAGACCAGCGTTTACATGAGGAAGCTGAAAGAAAGAATGCCTTTCAATATAGTGCTACTGAGATGTCAACTTGTTGTTGTTAGCACTTGTAGATCTTAAGAAAATGAACCCTTACCCTACACACCACACATACACAGAGCTATGCCTCACAGAAGAGACTTTACAAGCTACCTGAATGTTTCTGAGGACTTAACTCTTTAATGAAGTCTTTGGTTTCCTGGGATATGCTTTAGCAGTTGAGGGTATTAATAATAGGAAACTTATCTTTTTAAAATTTTCATGTATATTTATAATTTACAAAACTTTTTATAATCTAGCATACATTACTAAAGATTTTAGGAAAAATGTATAACAAATAACCTGTAATAGGATAAATTCTCATTACACCACATGGCCATTCAACACCAGTGATTTCTAATGGTTCTTCATTTTATGTTTCAACTTATCTCAATTTCACTGGATCTTCCACTTTTTATTTTTATACTTTAGCTCTTCACCAATTATCTGATTGTAACTATTACATAGAACTTACCAGTACCATTTACATCTCTAGGTATTGTGCATGCGGTGGTGGAGTGAGTGTGTGCAAGGATGCAGTATATTTGAGATTTAGTCCAGTAATTGAGTGGTTCTTAATTCTCCTGGAATCAGTATTAGTAAGTTATATTTTTCTAGGAATTTATATATTTTATGTTATATTTTTCAAATTTGACATAAATCTGTTCATATTTTCTTATATTTGAGTTATATATTTTATATAAAGTATACAACATGATGGATTTTAACTTATGTACATATGTATATAATTATAACCCAGATCAAGATTTAAAACCAAATGCAGCCCCAGCAAATTTCCTCATGGCTCTTTTGAAGTGATATACCCCAAAGACAAGCACGGTTCTGACCTGTATCTTCCTATATTAGTGTTAACTAATTTTGAACTTCCTATAAATCAAATGATATGATATGCATTTTTAAACTTGACTTATTTTACTCAATATTGTGTCAGGGAAAATTATCCATGATATATAGTTACAGCTTTATAAATAATTTGGATATAATTCTAATGTGTGGAATATAACTTACCCATTTTATTCTTGATAGACACTTATTTTCAGTTTCTATTTTTAATAATAAAGTTTCTTTGGATATTATATATATATATATATATATATATATATTTTAAAAATTACTGAGCACATAAATTTACATTGTGTGCTTTTACTATTGCTTTAATGCCCGTGCCATAATATCTCTTTTTCAATTCTATATTGGTTATAATTGGTTACATTTGCCTTTTCTATTTTTTGATTAATCTCATCACAGCTTTGGGAAATTTATTGTCATAGGGAATCACTTTTAGGTATCTTGAGCTACACTGTATGTATATGGATTTCCCTTCATTGAATTTCTCCTCACTTTTTTTACTTTTTGTTTTGTTTACAGTTTCGGTCTTCCTACCATTGGAATATTGGGTTTATTTCACTGTTCACTATGTTATAGCTTCATGATAGAGCATTAGTGATCACTAGCCTATCTTCTGTTCTAATTTAGGCATTTTAAGCTATCCATTTCTCTAAATACTGCTTTGGCTGCATTTCAATGTTTTAAAATGTAATAAAACTCTTGTTTGTGTTCTGTTCAAACCAGTTTATAATTTCCATTTTATTTACATTTTTGAACCTTGAATTATTTAATTTTTTTCTAAATTCTAAGAATATCAGGTATTTCTAGTTATATTTTTGTTTAGATTTCTAACTTAGTAGCATTGGGATTAGATAATATTATCTTACCATATCAGTGATTTCAAATTTGATGCAGTCTGCATTATAATGCAGGATTTAAAAAAATATACTATGTATACTTTAAGAAAATGTATAATTTAGAGTTCTGTAGTTAAATAATCTATAACTATCCATTTGATTGCTAGGTGTGCTGGTGATATCTATTTCATTACAGAATTTTGTCTGCTTTTTTAAAAAATTGAGACATAATAGATATACATAAAACATTGTATTTGTTAAGCTGTACAATGTGTTGACATGATACATTTATATATTGCCATATGACCATTGCCATTGCATGAGTTAACACATCTCTGTCATATCACGTAATTATTGCCTCATTTGTGATAAGAACAATTAAGATCTAGTCTCTTAGCAACTTTGAAGTTTATAATAATACAGTATTGTTGACAATAATCTCTAGGCTGCTCGTTAGATCTCCAGAACTAATTTATCCACTAGTTGCAGGTTTATACCCTTAAACAACATTGTCCCAATTTCCCACTCCTGAGTTTCTGGTAATGAGAAAAGTGTTTTAAAAATTCCAAATATATTAAGGATTTGTCTGTATCTGTACATGGTTCCCTAGTATATATATAGTCTGCTATGATACTTGATATTTTAATTACAATAACCCATTGAGTTTCAGTTTTTAAAATTATCAAATTACTTTTCTATTTCTAATGAATTTATCTTAAAATTAATTTAATGATATAACCATGTAACTTCCTTTTGATTATTATTTGCATTTCTATCTTTTCTCCCTCTTTCTGTATATTCTAGAACACAGAAAAAAATATATTTATTTTTAAAAACTCAATTGAAAATGATGCTGCACTGCTTTTTTGTTTTTGAAATGTTAAGTATATTATCAGAACTCAAGAAACATGTTTCTATGAAGTAATAAAGTACAAACATGAATGCTATTATGTTAAGCAAACTACATTTAACATTTAGATTTAGGCAGGGATTAATATAAAAGTAAATACTCCATTGAAACTTCTATTTAAATAACATGACACTAGTTTTACACTCTAAATACTTATTTTGCCAAAAAAAAAAAGGATTACGTGCCAATGATTAATTACACCTACACTTAAGAAAAATAATGCTCATCTTTTCATGGTCATCTATAACTCTAAATACAAATTTTTAGTATTTTCAAAAATCACCACAGCCACATTTCAGAATTTAAAGATTTCTCTTAGCTCTGAAATGTTAGCTATGGTACTGAGAACACTAATTTCTGATTCTGTGTTCTTTTAAAATGAAAGAATCAAGATTACCCTGGGATCCTTAGGAAACTATAAATTCTTAATGTCAAAAAAAAGCAGTCCAAGTGGTCTGATACATAAGGCAGCTGAAAGAGAGTATGGCAAGATTTTAAGAGGCATTGCTTATAGTTATGATCATTAGTAATATCTGTGACCACAAGTGTTAGCAGAGACTCACCAACTGTGAATGTGAATTGATTATCCACAGACCATAGGGAACTACTGTACCGGTAAAAAATACTATACAGTTTTGGTACTTTTGACACATATTTTTCTCCCTGTAATGTCAGTTCTCTTTAGTTGTTGACAGAAACATGAGTCCAGGCTGGATACTAATAACATAACTGTCATTAGCATGAGAGTTTTATTAAGGCAGAGCTGTGTTACTGGCGGCTTTCAGCATTTTTTACATAAACCTAACACTACACCAAATAAAACTATTCAAGCACATTCAGTTTTGGACCAGAAGAGATAGGCTCTAAAATATGAGCTAGTTTATAATGGCTGATAGACCGTATAAAAGTCCACAACTGAAAGCTTTGTATTTCAAGTTTTTACTTTAATTTCTTATCAAATGCAGACCATGAAGAATGAGAAGTGTTGAATTGGTAATGCTCAGAAATTGATTTGTCTTAATGCGTTTTCCATCCATGTAGCACACATTGTGCTGCTCTTTGTGCTTCTGAATTTTATTATTTCATTGAACCTCATTAGTGATACTGTGTAAGACACCCAAAGAAAGGTCCAGTGATTCAACCTATACATGAGGGTCCAGTCAACTAAATTTCCTATTCATATATTACATTTGAAAATTCTAAAAATACTTTGTTTTTAAATGTTTCTATCACCATAAACTTCAATTACATAAACATATTAAACTTTATTTACCTATTTCTCTCTATTGATTATTTTTCTTAATCCTGATATAAATAATATTATCTAACTTCTTTAAAACTTGGTGTAAAAACTGATATTTATTTCATAAAATTATACATAATGATTTTTACACATAATTCCATGGGCATTTATATTCATTACTATGAATTTTTATCCTTTTGTACATAATTTGCATATAAAGGCAGTTGCTAACAGAAGCAGTCCTGAAAATGGTCAAAAAGAATATTGAAGAAAGGTAAATTATTTAAAGACAATATTGTAGAAATGTTGATTTATGAGAAATATTTTAGTGTAGTTTGAGTTTACAGTGACTCATGCAAACCACTGATGCACACAGAATCAGCTACTGCCAGCTTCAAACCTTATGTCTGGACTACCTGGTCACAGAACTTGCTTGTGTCCCCTGATCCTGCATGGAATGTGTCATGTTTCAGGACAACTTAGACACATTGAATATTGGCTATGATTTTTTTCCAAGTTTCTAAGAGCTACCACAGCAGTAAATTTACCCTATCATCTTGTCATTGGCAGTGTGTTAAATTCCATGTCTTAAGTATCCCTTACACAATAAATTCTTTATTATCTAGTCTTATGCTCTGGCCCTATTGATCAAGAACCCTCAAAATCCAGTGCTAAGAGTATTCCTCCTGGCTTCAGCTGGTGTATGCCACCTAGTGCTTGAAACTATTTACATCTGTAAGCCTCTTTTCTCAATTATCAGAACCAATACATCCACACTTGAGTTATACTGAAATTTCACCCATATTTTTGGCCTGGCAACTGAAAAAGGTGATGGGGGATGGCCCTGGGTGGGGCACATTGTGCCTTATGAAAGAGAGGTTTCTGAAAAATATTTCAGTATAAGAAGTTTGCTAACCCAAGGGAAGTGTTGGCCACCAACACAAGGACAGAGGGTCTAGGTAAGGGCAGGTGATTGGAAGGTCAACATCCTCAAGAACATTCATTCATAGGTCATTTTCTGAGCTTTAAGAGTCTTAGGTTTTCCCTGCCAGGGCCATCATCTTTACATGGCAGACCTGTCTTGACTGAGCAATCGAATGTCTTTGCAGCTCTGTTAACTCTGAACAAATTAGGTCTTCAGTCTGCTACTCAACTGCATCTAACCTTCCACTACATGTGGTGAGGACTTCTTTTTAAGCTACCATAGAAGCTCTTTCTTAGCCATTATCAGCATTTGGTTTATCCTTTTTTTTCTACAAGGCATCAGTATTAGCAGTAATCATTCAGGTCCTCCCTCTTTATAGGCATCATTTTCTCTATAGTATTTAAAATAGCTGTATTGTTACACCTTTCACAGCACTAGCCACTTCTGAACAAAAGGCGGACATTTTGTATCTATCCAACTGTCATTTGTCGAAGTTTTGTTTTTGTTTTTTCCTAATTCAGTCACCCACATTATATCCAAATGTCTAGAGTAAATCAGAATTGAAAGGGTTAGTCCAGATGGGTCTGCTGTGAAACAAGAGCTTCTAAGTCCTGTCAGAATTTACTTGTGGGTTATATATCAACTCCTCAAAACATATTGTTATCCCACCACAATATGGTAATTGAGTTGAAAGGATGGAGACTACTGCCGGCATCTCAGACTCATCTGTCTTATTGAAGATTATTGCGAATTATGTCTGAATGCCTCAAGTAAATCAGAGTTCATGGTGTTAGACTAAGACAGCTTACTGTGGAGATAGGCACATCTAAGTCTGTATGGATTTCCTAGGCAGTCACATCTTTTCAATTCATATTTAGAATGTAGTCAGAAGTACATGCACATCTCAGGGTCCCAGAAGTCTTCACTGGGCTGATTTAATAACTGTTGCATGTACTGGGAAAGCTACCTAACAGTAACCTCCATTAAAGGAGAAAGGAAGTCATTGCCATGATGTGATTAGAATCCAGGTGCACATGGTCCAAAAATCGATGTCCTTTATCAGAAATATGCTGTAGGCACTCTCACTGTAGTGAGAATAATAATGTTTTCTACATTGAAAGTAACCAAAAATGTAACCCTCAAAACATGTAAAGAAATATTGAAGATCACAATTGCAAATATGGAAATTTAAGAGCTGCAAAAAGAATGACTGAAATCCAGAACACTGATCTAACCAAATGCACCTAGTGTGTGGAGCAACAGGAACTCTCATACATTGCAAGATAGTTTGGTAGTTTTGTTTTGTTTTGTTTTGTTTTTCAAAACAAAACATACTCTACTATAATTCAGCAATTGTGTTCCTTGGTGCTTACCCAAAGGAGTAAACATGTCCACACAGAAACTCGTACATGATATTCATAGAAGTTTTCATCATAATTGCCAAAAGTTGGAAACCAAAGTGCTCTTCAGGAGGTGAATGGATAAATAAGCTGTGGTAAATGCAGAGATGTAGAATATTTTTCAGTGCTAAAAAGAAATGAGCTATCAAGATTGGTTTAAATAAACTCAAGCCATGAAAACAGATGGAGAAAATGTAAATGCATATTACTAAGTAAAAGAAGATGATCTGAAAAAGATATATACTGTATGATTTTAACTATAGGACATTTGGGAAAAGGCAAAACTTGGAGACAGGGTAAAAAAGATCAGTGTTTGCCAGGGTTTGGTCGGGGGGAGAGGGATGAGTAGGTGGAGTACAGAGAATTTTTAGGGCAATTGAAATGCACTCTGTGAATCTGTAATGGTGGACATATGTCATTATATAGATATCTAAGTCCATAGAATGTACAACACCAAGAGTGAAACCTAATGTAAACTATGGATTTTGGATAAATATGACGTGTCAGTGTAGATTCATTGTCACAAATGTACCACTGTGGTGGAAAGTGTTGCTAATGTGAAAACAAAGGGCATATGTAAAACCTCTGTACCTTCCTCTCAATTTTGCTGTGAATCTAAAATGTCTTTTAAAAGGAGTCTTTAAAAAGCAATGTTTTAAAAAAAACCGTAAGCCGCATTCTTCAGGATAGCCTCAAAAAACTCTACCCAGGATAATAAAAATCTAGTAAACTTGCAGATGAACCACCACCTCCCCCAATTTTCTTATAGTACAACTTTTTTTGTTTTTCCCCACAGATGTCTCTTATTGGTCTTGATAATAAGAATATATTATTGCACCCTGGCTGCTGTGGCTCAGTGCATTGAGCGTCGGCCTGCGAGCCAAGTGTTGCTGGTTTGATTCCCAGTCAGGGCACATGACTAGGCCGCACGTCAGGTCCCCAGTTGGGGGCGCGAGTGAGAGGCAACCACACAGTGATATTTCTCTCCCTCTCTTTCTCCTTTCCCCTCTCTCTTAAAATAAATAAATTTAAAAAAGCAAATTATTATTATTTTTTAAATATGTGATTGTAGGTGAACTTGGAGCAGCATAAAAAGAAATGATTAATACTTATGTTCTGGAGCTGAAGTGTGCCTGGTCATCTGTGTCTTTAAAAAGCACTCTATTTCTTGAGTGATATCAATTAAGAAAGAATTTTTTTCAGTTCTTTGTACTCAGAGATCTCATTGCAAATAGAAATGCCTCTTGGAATTATTGGCAAATGAAATGATGCATCAGAAACATTTTGCACAGTGCCTAGCCTGTACTATGTGTTCAAACAATGTAAGCTACTCTTCAAATATTATAAGCTTATCAACATTCTACCTAAGAAAAATATGTAAGAAGTAGTACTACTGTTTTGTTAATGAGTATACAGAGTTATATTAGTTTTCTGTTTTTATTTTCTATTGGCTATCAGCTTTCTTTAGCTTGTGGCTACATCTTTTTAATCTTTGTCTCTATGTTCATATTACCTTGTCCTCTTTGTGTATATAAAATATCCTTCTGCCTGCCTCTTATAAGATCCCTTGTGATGAAATTGAGAGCCCATCCAGATTATCTAAGATCATCTCCTTATCACAAGATCATTAAGTTAATCACATATGCAAAGACTCTTTTCCAAGTAAGGCAATACAGGTAAGCCCCGTATAACATGGTTGTTAGGTTCCTAACAAATGCCGTGTTATGTGAATCCATGTGATATTAAAGAAATAGTACAAAAAGGGGGATTAGGTTCTAAAACTTAAAAAAGACAGCAACACGTACTATTATATTTTTATAATTAAGAGAAATATCTTTATTAAAGCAATTTTCATCAAAAGTATTACATATTAATATGAATTAAGTAATAGTCTGGATTGTTGCTTCATTTAAATCAAAGGTTTTTGCAACATATGATACTTTTTCAGCCTTTTCGAGTTGATTCAAAATCTGTAATTTTTGTTCCAGCTTGTTGAAATGTCTTTTAAGAGGTATTTTTAATTTCCATCAGGCATAGTTTAGGGCTACAGATTAACTCACAAAAATAAAAACATATTTACCACTTATTTAAAAAAGGTTAGATATTACTCACCCAAAAAATTATATTTCTTTTTTTAAAGTATATTTTATTGATTATGTTGTTATAGTAGTCCCAATTTTTTCCCCTTTGCTCCCCTCTGCCCAGTATCCCCCTTCCCTCCAGCAATCCCACCCCCCTTCGTTCATGTCCATGGGTCATGCATATAAGTTCTTTGGCTTCACCCTTTCCGATATTATTCTTAACTCCCCCCTGTGTATTTTGTAGAAACCGATTATGCTTCTTAATCCCTGCACCATTTCTTTCCCTTCCCCTTCCCAGCTGATAACCCTCCAAATGATCTCAATACCTATAATTCTGTTCCTGTTCTGGTTTGCTTAGTTGGATTTTGTTTTTATTTTTTAGATTCAGTTGCTGATAGTTGCAACTTTGTTGTCATTTTAGTGTTCATAGTTTTTATCTTCTTTATCTTAAGTAAGTCTTTTTGACATTTCATATAATAATGGCTAGGTGATGATGAGCTCCTTTAGCTTTACCTTGTCTGGGAAGCACTTCATCTGCCCTTCCATTCTAAATGATAGCTTTGCTGAATAGAGTAATCTTGGTTGTAAGTCCTAGCTTTTCATCACCTTGAATACTTCTTGCTAGTCCCTTCTTGACTGCAAAATTTCTTTTGAGAAATCAGCTGAGAGTCTTAGAGGCATCTCTTTGTAGGTAACTCTCTGCTTTTCTCTTGCTGCTTTTAAGATTCTCTCTATATCTTGAATCTTTGGCATTTTAATTGTCATGTGTCCTGGTGTGGTCCTTTTTGGGTCTAGCTTGTTTGGGACTCTCTGTGCTTCCTGGACTTGTATGTCTATTTTCTTCACCAAATTTGGGGAGTTTTTCTTCATTATTTTTTCACGTAAGCTTTCAATTACTTGTTCTTCTTCTTCTCCTTCTGGCACCCCTATGATTCAGATGTTGGCACATTTAAAGTTGTCCCAGAGGTTCCTAAACGTCTCCTCATTTTTTTTCATTTCTTGCTTCCTCATTCTGTACTGGTTGAGTATTTTTTTCTTCCTTATGTTCCAAATAATTGATTTGAACCCTGGTTTCCTTCCCTTCACTATTGGTTGTGTGTGGATTTTCTTCGTTTCATTTAGCATAACCTTCATATCTTCCCTTATGTGTATACCATATTTAAGTATATCTGTCAAGCCTGTGAGCATCTTTATCACCAGTGTTTTGAATTCTGCATCTGTTACGTTGTCGATCTCCTCATCTGTTAGGCTGGCTATCTCCTCGTCTTTTAGTTCTCCCACTGGAACCTTGGTCTACTTCTCCTTTTGGGCCATATTTTTCTGTCTCCTCATCTTGACAGGCTCCTGTGTTTGTTTGCCTCTGTGTCTTAGGTGGAGCTGTCGCCCCTGTTACATTGTAAGGGGCAGAGCCTTAGGTATTTGTCAGTACAGAAAAGGGAAGCTAGAAGAAACCTTAATAAATAATAAGCAATTTTCTGTAATTGCACAATCTATATGAATGCATAGGGACAAAAATAATGGTCTTTTAAAAAATTGCACTATATGAAAGTGGGTGATATTACCCCCTTTACAGAGTTCTAAAATATTATTGTTTCTTGTAACAGTAATTAAAAGAATGAAAGGAGCATTCATATCCTCTTTAAGTTAGCTAACATAGATAGCTTTAAAAAAACAACAACTTTCTTTTTAAAAAGTATCCCTTTAACCTTCCTTTGTACAATACTTGGCCCAGGCTCTGCTGTGATTCTTCCAGATAGCTCTAAGGACTGCTGGAGCAGGAGTGGTTTCTAGACCGTACAATGAGTTTTGCTGAGCCTGGCCCATTTGGTGCCTTTTTTTTTTTTTTTTTTTTTTTTTCTTAACACCTGGATGCCAGTTTTATACACACTTCCCTGATGTGCCTTACACAATTGCTGGGCTAAGGGAAAGAAAAATTACTGCTGCCACTGGTCTGCAAGCTCTGGAAGTGTGCAGGGGCTCGTGGTCCTCATAAGTGAAAGGCATGCTGGGCTGCCACACAAGCAGGGAGCCGAGGAGGCTGGGACATCCGAAGCAACACATAGTTTGCCTCCAATAGGAATGAAAATGTTGCTTTAAGATTAGGATTATATGTGCAACACACAATAGAGAATGAGTCAATTATACCTCAGTTCATCATAATTGAAACAAGTGTCGTTCAGAGCCTAAATTACTTTGAGAATTATACCTCCTTTCTTTGCCTCACTAGCTGTCTCATTTTGGCTCCATAAAGATACAGATGTCACTGTATTATAGTTTTTGTTTTTTTGCCAACTACCCCTCCACCCAAACTTCCCTCCAAAAGTACTTTGAGCACACAGTCTTTTGTTTATCACATATTTTTAGCTCCCAGAAACTAAAATAGTCTGGTGCATAATAGATATTCAATAAATACATATTGAAGTAACTTAAATGTGAGTTCTTGGAGTGTTTTTCAATTTTATTAGAGTCAATAGGGAACACTAGCCTAACTAAGGTTATAAGCAGATGTATCTGAGTACACATAATTACTATATATTAAAACTAGCTGCCCACAGAAACTAGACAGCACAAAATTGAATATATTAAATTAGAGATTTTTGCTTCAATTTCCTTAGGTTGTGAAATCCCCTTGAAAATTACTTATTTTCTAATATTTTTCTCTAATTTGTTAAAATAACTTCACAATATTAACCCCTATTCCCACCAAACAGTAGCCAATTAGAAAAGAAAAGATAAAAACACTGTACAGGGGGAAAATAAATCTCTAATTTTCATAATTACATACGTCTTTCCTGATAGGGTTTACTAAATTTTGTTTTGACCAACATATATTGTTCTGTGTTTTTCGATTTTTTTTAACACCTTTTTTCTTTCTCAAACTATATCTTAGCAAATATACACACATATATATGTGTATACATATGTATAGTATGAATTTATAAGAGATATGTTAAATATTTTTGGATTGCTATTGCTACAGTCAGGTGTGTTTCTTTTGCCATATATGTTCACCATACATATTTTTACTCAAATTTAGGACTTTCTCATAGATGTTTCTGATCATGTCATAATTTTATAAATAAATGAATGCTTAGTAAGCAATATAGGTATAGTGGTTGAAGTGTTTCATTTGTATATTTGTGTCTATAGTTGATTGCAACAAAACAGACTGAACACCTCATAATGTGTTGTGAGAGTTACCTTCTGTTGTAGAAAAACAATGATATAAAAAAAAAGGAAAAAGCAGATATAAGTGGTTAATGTGTGCCTTTCTTAACAGACCAAAGAAATACTAAAACGCTGTCAGAACTTATTATCAGGAAATATCCTTATGAAAATTTCAGATAATATTTCTATACTTAACCTTCTGAACTCTGGAATCCATTTAATTTTCTGAATAAATTCGAAGTTACTTAAGATTTGCCATATTCTATAGAATGCTGTAATTTAATGGAATGTTAGTGCTCTAAGGGAGGGTTGTTCTTAACCTGAGGTTCATGGGTCCCTAGTGGGCTTTAGTGGGTTTGGAAATTCTATTGAACTTGTATCAATATTATGCATAAATTCATACACATATATACACATCCTTTAAACAGTCTATGCCACAGTCAATGTTAGGAACTTCTTACACCAGTACCTTAATGAGACAATTTATTCCAAACTGTATATTTCACATAAAAGGAAACTGAGGTTTCTGTATTAGCAATATTGCATATCCAATATCTGGCATAAACGTGACAGGAAATTGATCCTCCTGTTTTGCATGCATGCTTTTTATTTATTTTGTAACTCTGGTCTGGATCATTAAACAAAATAGTATCAACATTCATTCAATTAATTCATTTACTCATTGATTTAGTAAAGAGTTTTGAGTGTCTACTATGTATACATCTCTGAGTTGGACAGACACAATCTACTGAACACAACAGACATAGTCTGTGATCTCAGTTTATCATCTTGGAAAAAAAAGTAAAAACATCAAGTAAACAAAGTGCATACAAATTTTAAAGTTTTGATAAATTCACAATTATTTGAAGGAGGTGCCCAGGAGAACCTTCTTGAAAAAGACAAATTTAAGCACAAACATTAAGTCTGGCAAGGAGCAGACAGGATAAAAGTGAGAAGAGTTTCCTAAACATTAGGAGGAATACAAGAAGAGTCTGCGAGAGGATAAAGGCTTTTTCTGGATGATTTTAAAGAAGTGAATTGAATCTAGGCCTGCTGGAGTTCATGAGCTTGGTGAGAAAGGGGGAGCATGTAACAACTCACGGGTGTGCATCATGGGGGCCTGGAGAGGGCATTGGACAAGCACTTCCAACTTTCTGGAACACTACCACCTTTTTTACAAACACAACTTACGTGTTTCCTAGAGCAACCTTTTGAAGTACATGTTATTCTGATTTTAGAGGTGAGTAAACAGAAGCAAACAGAAGCCTGTCCAACATCTTACATTTAGTAAGTGGTAGAGGTAGGATTCAAAACCGGGCTATTGTGGTTCAAATGATGCTTCTGCTTTTGGACCCCGCACTGTGCTAAAATACAGTGGCTTTTCTTTTTTAAGCTAACAAGCAACCTTATCTGATATGAGAACTCGTTTACTTTTTATCCATATTTAAAATAAAAACCCTGCACCATACACAGTCTAGGAGTAGGTTTCTAAAATAGAGAATAATTATACATACATGTGTAGGAGAAAAGTGTATTATGATGTAATAGTGATCAAGGATTTTTTTTTTCCATTTCTCACTTTTTCATCCCCTTTATTTTTCTCTTCTGGAAACACGTTGGCTTTTTGAATATTCAGTACTAACTTCCTCTTAGGTGAAACTTGCCATATCCCAGTGACCTGAAAATGTTCAGTTGCACCCCATAAAGTATGAACTTTCAAGCAACAATAATTTGCTAGATAGATTTAACCAAATGGGTATAAAAATACCTCAGAGTCATGATAAGAACATGAAATTGTATTTTCAGTGTACTTTAGAGACAGAACTTACCCTTGTTAAATATATTTTTGCGTCATTGGTGAAATATGGTAGAAATAAAATAGAATACATATAAAGCATTAAAATAACTCAGCATCAAAATTATAGTCAAACCAAGGACAACGCTTTATATTTGAGAAAGTTAACTATGTGCCTTTAAGGTATAATGAAAGTTTTAATTCAGTTCAAAATGTAAAGGGATAAAATATAAAGAACTGCATTAAATACTATACTTTTTAAATTCTATTTAATATAGAACAATTATTTAAAAGATAATTGGGTCTGTTTTTCATATGTCATGAGACTTTCCAGCTGGATGGTCTTTGAAACTTCAAATTATGATGAACGTAGCATCTGCTTCTGACTCAAATGTCAAAATTAGGCAGGGTGATGGACAAATACACACAAGATCCACAGTGAAAAGACTTCAGTTCAGGTCCACTTCTGTTTCTAAACTTCTTTGTGGTCTTGAGCAAATCTCGCTGTATATGGGCCATAATTTTTAGGGTTCCACTAGAGAAACAGCATCAGGACATTGGTAAAAGCAGGCCAGAATTCTTGAGCAGGAGCTGAAACTGTAGTTCACAGGCAGAATTTCTTTTTCTTCACGGCAACCTTATTTCAACTTGCAAGGCCTTTCAATTGATTGACTTGGGCCCATCTAGACTATCCAGGATCATCTCATAAAGTCAACTGATTACAGAATTTAATTATATCAACAAAATATCTTCTCAGCAACACCTAGATTAGTATTTGATTGAATAACTGGGGATTATAGCTTAGCCAACTAAACACATAAAATTGACAACACAATTATTTGAAGACTTCTGGACTTCATGGTTTACTAAAAGTTAAAACAGTAGAAAGGATGATGCTATTGGTTTACTTCTATTTTGCCATATAAATTACCATATTTGATAAAAATAGACTAATCCATAATCGTTAACAGTTATTAGTAACAAACAGTTCTTTAGTGAAATATATTTAGTTTATTTGTTTTTTTAACCCTATATTTATTTTTTTCATTTTACTCCTACTGTCATGGAGCAGCCCTGGTTTGTGCAGTTTGGGAACCATGGGATGTTGTCATCTCTAACATTCCCTGAATTTTTGAAACCAATCAAATGACAAATGATTGCTATATACATGGGGTTCTGTTGTCAGTAACATTATTACAATGTGCTTATTAGCATGTTATAAAATTGGTAGCTAGTGTGATCTTGGACAATTTAATGCATCATTCTGTGCCTCAGTCTCCTGCAAAATGAAAGCAATAGTGCTTACCTCAGCTTGTCCCAAGGATTAAACATGTGAGAAGTTTCATACATATAGTCCATAAAAGGTTTTCAATAAACATTGGCCATTTGCTGCTACTATTGGTTCCATGTATCATTCCTCCAAATTCATTTTGGATGATCATCTACAGGAAAACAATAAAAATTGACTCTACCTGAGTACATTAAGTATCTGCTATATTACAGACCCCATACTAGATTTGTTTAAAAAGTTAATCCTGTCCACACACTATCAGAGAGTTTTATTATGTACATTTTATAGATTAGGCCACCAAGGAAAAACATTTCAAATAAGGAGTGCAATATCAAAAAGATAACTAGGTAAAGGGTGTATTTCAACTCAGGTTTTCTAGTTTTAAATTTTTTATTATATCTCTACATATTGTTGTTACTTCATAACCTCCCTCTTTCCCCTTAATTTTAAAGTGATCATGGGTTTAAATCAGATTGTAGCTTTTGTTGGATGAATTCAGCTTAACAGGAGGACCGTTGATAAGAAGAGAAAGCATACCAATGTCCAATCAAATCCAAAGTTTAATTTTTCTTCAGTCTTCGATGTATCTTTTCCTTTCATTTTTTGCTATTAAAATTTTTCTTATGTCCTCTTTCCCCCTTGGTTTTTATACCTCCAGTAGTATATTCAAGTGTGGCAGATGTGAAGATGGTACATATCTTAACACTGAAATTTCAGAGAAATGGAAAATAAATAGTCTTTGATTTACTAACATTTCCTTTAAAAATTGTAAAATGTAATAAATCATTTATTTGCTTTGGAAGGTTGTTACTTCAAATACCGTATGACTGCTGTGCTATAAATAATGCTTAATCAACTCTCAATTCCTTTGCAGTGGGGAAGTATATATTTTTAAGAATATTGTGATCTTTTGCAATGAACTCAATATCCAAGAAGGCATTTTGATCTCTGGGAAACGTTTCCCAATCCAATTTGTTGCTCAGCCACATGGAACAGTGAAGTTTAGAAAAATGAACTGAATACGTTTAACTTGGAGGGCATGTGTAAGTCATGTATTTGCACTTTCAAGTTGATAAATCAACTCAAGCCATTGATCTTGAAAGATGATAGTCCAAACTTTTCAAAATAGTTATTCAAATGATAAAGCATTCCTTTTATTTCAAAATTGTTTCTATGAGAATACAAAGAATTAGAAAATCATTTTACCTTAAGAGACAATCAACTATTTTTCTAAGTTATATCATATACTGCTTCAGTCAAGATTTTTATGTTTTAACACAAATTTCGAAAGTGGTGCAAAATTAAAAATGGTGCCATTTATACTTTGTGCTAAGTACATTAGGACAAAGGAAGTAATGAGGCCTGAGAGAACTCATCTGCCCCAGTGTTTCATACAGCAGCTTACAGAATGGTGGCATCAGGCTGGCTATATCACAAATACCTAACTGAACTTGTTAAAATAGATTCCAGAGCCATATACCTGTCCTACTGAGTCAGAATCTCCCAAGGTGGCTTTAAACAACTCCTGAGAATAGTTTTTATGCCCATTCAAGTTTGGCACCCATACAGGTACATGTGGGACATAGAAATTATCCCACAAAGAGGAAACATGATTCTAACATATTAGAAATAACACCTTCATCTTATTTTTCAATAGTCCTCCTAGCATTTTATAACTTACTGATTTTATTTTTAATTTTTTGACTATAAGAATAATAATTGTGTTATACTTCTCCTGAGATACACAAATTATAAATACACTGAGAGGAAGAAAGAGAATGAGAGAAGCTTATACAAGTTCATTTATCTAATAACGCTTCACATTGCTAAGAGGGAATTCTGAGCCCTGGATCTATACAAGTCTCAATTATTTATACCACTTTTTCTACAGTTCCTCTCACCTGTCATACTTCTACTCCTTTATATTCCTTTGTCCTCCTGGCTCAGTCCTCTTCACTATAGCTCCAGAACAAAGGTTGTTTCCTTTGGGTTATATGTAGCCCTTTCTTCACTTCACATGACTACACATGCAATACTGAAATAGTTCTATCATTTTCTTTTGAATGAGTGTTTTATCTACTTATGTACTGTATGCAACCCCTACAGATGATGTCTGTATTTTCTTTTTTTCTACACATGCATCTTAGCTTATTAAGCTAAAATGTACCAACAATACAACACACACATTTTAGGTGTATGGTTAGATGAAATTTGACAACTATATACAGACAATACCTTTGTGACCTTTGTTGGCAATTCTTCTCTCAGAGGCAATAACTTTTTATTTCTATCAAAATAACCTACATTTATCAACTCATATAAGTGAAATTTCACAATAGCATTTTTGTATCTCCAGCTTCTTTTCATTTATTGGATGGGCCAAAAAGTTTATTTGCTTTTTATTTTGTAAGATGGCTCTAGTAGCCCTCAGTTATCTTTAACTTCATTCAAAACAATTTTGTTAGATAGTATTGTGACATCTGTCATATGAGAGTGCATTTTTAAAAAAACTTATCAAAATTGGTAAATTCTTGTGTAGCCATTTTAATATTGAAGATGAAAAAATATGCAACATTTTTGGCATATTATGCTTTATTATTTCAAGAGAGGTAAAAACGCAACTGAAATGCAAAAAAATGATTTGTGTAGTGTGTGGAGAAGGTTCTGTGACTGATAAATGTGTCAAAAGTGGTTCGTGAAGTTTGGTGTTGGAGATTTCTCACTGGACAATGCTCCACAGGTGGGTAAACTCTTTGAAGTTGATGGAAATTCAAATTGAGAAATTAATTGAGAACAATCAATGTTATCTCTGCGGGAGATAGCCAACATACTCAATATACCCATATCAATAAAGTTATTGGTAAAAATGAAAAATGTGTTTTTTATTTTATGGAAAAAAATGAAACAAACTTTCTGGCCAACCCAATAATATATAGCATTGTTTACATTCATCTGTGTTGTTTTGTGTATCAGAAATTCATTCCATTTTATTGCTGAGCCACTGTATGTGAATGTCATATAGTTTATTTGCTCACCCTGGAAAGTTCTTTGGGTTTTCTAGTTTCTACTTATGAAGAAACTTCTACAGTCATTTGAGTACAAGTCTTTGTATGGACATATGTTTTTATTTCTATGGGCAAATAATTAGGGTGATATTTCTAATTCAGAAAAAAAGTGCATGTTTAACTTTAAAGAACTTTCCACAGTGGCTGTACCATTTTATGCTAAAAAAAAAGAAAAACAATGTATGAAAATTCTATTTACTACATATTCTTTTTTTAATATATTTTTTATTTTTTGGTTTTTCAATTACAGTTGTCCCATTTTTCCCCCATTGCTCTCCCCCACCCAGCCCACGCCATCTCACACAATCATATCCCTCCCCGTTGTCCATGTCCATGAGTCATTTATACAGGTTCCTTGACTAAACCCTTCCCTTTCTTATCCCCCTTCTCTCCGTCCCCCCTCCCCCCTATTGACTGCTATTCTGCTCTTTGTTCTATTTAGTTCATTTGTTTGTGTTGTTCTTTAGTTTCCTGTATTAAGTGATATCATATGGTATTTTTCTTTCTTAGCCTGGCTTATTTCACTAAGCATAATTCTCTCTAGTTCCATCCATGTTGTCACAAATGGCAGGAGTTCCTTCTTTCTTTCTGCTACGTAGTGTTCCATTGTGTAAATGTACCACAGTTTTTTGATCCACTCATCTACAGATGGGCATTTAGGCTGTTTCCAGCACTTAGCTATTGTAAACAGTGCTGCTATGAACATAGGGGTGCATAAGTTCTTTTGAATTAGTGTTTTAGGATTTTTGGTGTATAGTCCTAGCAGTAGAATTGCTGGTTCAAAAGGCAGTTCCATTTTTAGTTTTTTGAGGTAATTCCGTACTGTTCTCCATAGTGGCTGCACCAGTCTGCATTCCCACCAACAGTGCAGTAGGGTTCCTGTTTCTCCACATCCTCGCCAGCACTTGTTGTTTGTTGATTTGTTGATGATGGCCATTCTGACTGGTGTAAAATGGTATCTCATTGTGGTTTTTATTTGCATCTCCCTGATGGCTAATTATGTTGAGCATTTTTTTCATGTGTCTATGGACCTTCTGTATGTCCTCTTCGGAGAAGTGTTTGTTCAGGTCCTCCTTTGCCCATTTTTTAATTGGGTTGTTTGTTTTCTTGATGTTGAGTCGTATAAGCTCTTTATGTATTTTGGAGATCAGTCCCCTGTCTGTGATGTCATTGGCAAATGTGTTTTCCCCTATGGTTGTTTTCCTTTTCATCTTGCTGATGTTTTCTTTTGCTGAACAGAAACTCTTTAGTTTAATGTAGTTCCATTTGTTAATTTTTTCCTTTATTTCTTTTGCCTTAGGAGATGTATCCGTGAAGATATTGTTACATGGGATATCTGAAATTTTCCTGCCTATGTTTTCTTCTAGGACTTTTATGGTGTCATGGCTTACATTTAAGTCTTTGATCCATCTTGAGTTTATTCTTGAGTGTAGTGTAAGTTGGTGGTCTAGTTTCATTTTTTTGCATGTCCCTGTCCAGTTCTCCCAGCACCATTTGTTAAAGAGGCTCTTCTCACTCCATTTTATGTTCCTCCCTCCTTTATCAAATATTAGTTGACCATAGAGGCCTGGGTTTATTTCTGGGCTCTATTCTGTTCCACTGATCTATATGTCTGTTCTTATGCCAGTAGCAGACTGTTTTGATCACAGTGGCTTTGTAGTATTGTTTGATGTCTGGTATTGTGATTCCTCCTGCTGTGTTCTTCTGACTCAAGATTGCTTTTGCTATTTGTGGTCTTTTTTTGGTGTCATATGAATTTTTGGAGTATTTGTTCTAGGTCTGTGAAATATGTCATTGGTATTTTAGTAGGGATTGCATTGAATCTGTAAATTGCTTTGGGTAGTATGGCCATTTTGATGATGTTGATTCTTCCCATTCAAGAACATGGTATTTGCTTCCATTTATTTGTATCTTCCTTAATTTCTTTCTTCAGTGTTATGTAATTTTTAGAGTACAGGTCTTTTATCTCTTTGGTTAAGTTTACTCCTAGGTACTTTATTTTTCTTGTTGCTATAGTAAATGGTATTATCTTTTTTGTCTCTGTCTCTGATATTTTATTGTTGGTATAAGAAATGTCTTAGATTTCTGTATATTTATTTTGTACCCTGCTATTTTGCCAAATTTACTTATTATATCAAGTAGTCCTTTAGTGGAGTTTATAGGGTTTTCTCAGTATACTATCATGTCTTCTGCATATAATGATAGTTTTACTTCTTCTTTCCCAGTTTGGATGCCTTTTATTTATTTTTTTTTTCTTGTTTGATTGCTGTGGCTAGGATTTCCAACACTATGTTGAATAGGAGTGGAGAGATTGGACAGCCTTGTTAGTTCCTGATTTCAGGGGGAATGCTTTCAGTTTTTTTCCATTGACTATGATGTTGGCTTCAGGCTTGTCATAGATAGCCTTAATTATGTTAAGGTATCCTCCCTCTATTCCCATTTTGCTGAGTGTTTTCATCATAAATGGGTGTTGTACTTTATCAAATGCTTTTTCTGCATCTATTGATATGATCATGTGGTCTTTGTCTTTCATTTTGTTTAGGTGATGTATTATAGTTATTGATTCATGAATATTAAACCATCCTTGCATTCCTGGGGTGACTCACACTTGATCATGTTGAATGATCTTTTTGATGTATTGCTGGATCCTGTTTGCCAATATTTTATTGAGGAATTTAGCATCTATGTTCATCAGTGATATTGGCCTGTAATTTTGTTTCTTTGTTGTGTCTTGACCTGGTTTTGGGATTAGGGTAATACTCGCTTCATAGAAAGAGTTTGGGATTTTTCCCTTTTCTTGGATATTTTGGAATAGTTTGAGGAGGGTAGGAGTTAGTTCTTCCCTAAATGTTTTGTAAAATTCACCTGTGAAGCCATCTGGTCCAGAGCTTTTGTGTGCAGGGAGATTTTTTATTACAATTTCAATTTCCTTCTTTGTTATTGGTCTGTTGAGACTTTCTACTTTTTCTTGATTCAGTTTTGGAAGGTTATATGTTTCTAGAAATTTGTCCATTTCTTCTAGATTGTCAAATTTTTTGGCATACAGTTGTTTGTAGTAATGTCTTAGTATCGTTTGTATTTCTGTGGTATCAGTTGTGATTTCTCCTTTTTCATTTCTTATTTTGTTTATTTGGGTCTCTCTCTTTTTTTTAAATGTGTTTTATTGATTATAATGTTACATTTGTCCCAATTTCCCTTCCCTCTTCTCCCCTCCACCTGGTGGCCCCCCTCCCTCCAGTTGTCCCCCCCTTTTAGACCATGTCCATTAGTTGTGCATATAGTTCTTCTCAACCTCTCTCTGTCTATTCCATTCCCTCCTACCATGCTTCTTAATTCCTATATCATCGCCCTCCCTCTCCCCCTTCCCCCTCCCTGCTGACCTCCCCCCAATATGCTCCCCATACCTATAGTTCTTTTTCCACTCTCGTTGCCTGTTTAGTTTGCCTTTGTTTCAATTCCTTAGCTTCTGTTGCTGTTTCTTGTGATGCAGTTTTCATTTTAGTGTTCATAGTTTTGATCCTCCTTTTTCTAAACCAGTCCCTTTAACATCTCATATAACAGTGGTTTGGATCTAATGAACTCTTTCAGTTTTATTTTGTCCTGGAAACACTTTCTCTGCCCTTCTATTCTGAATGACAGTTACACTGGATAGAGTATCCGTGGTTGTAGGTTTTTGATTTTCATTACTTTGAATATTTCTTGCCAGTCCCTTCTTGCCTGCAGGGTCTCCCTTGAGAAGTCAGCTGATAGTCTAATTGGGACCCCTTTGTACATAATTCTTTTCTTCTCTCTTGCTGCTTTTAAGATTCTCTCTCTATCTTTAATTTTTGACAATTCGATTATAATGTGTCTTGGAGTGGTTCTCCCTGGGCCCAGTTTTTCTGGAACTCTCTGTGCTTCCTGGACCTGTAAGTCTATTTCCTTCCCCAAGTTTGGGAAGTTCTCCTTTATTATATTTTCACTTAATTTTTCAATTTCTAGTTCATCTTCGCCCTCTGGCAAACCAATGATTCTTATGTTGGGCCTTTTATAGCTGTCCCAGAGGTTTCTGATCCTCTCATCCTTGCTTCCCATTTTTTCTCTCTGCACTGGTTGACTGTTTGTTCCTTCTTTGTGTTCTGGTTTGTTGATTTGAACTCTGGATTTTATTTCCTCACCATCTGTCTTGTATGTGGTTTTGTTCCTTTCAGTATGAGTGTTTTTCGATTCTTTCTCATCTTTTTCCAGATCTTTTGTTAATTCTGTAAGCCACCTGATAACAATGGCCCTGAACTGAGCCTCTGACAGGTTTCTTATTTGTTCATCTGTCAGATTCTTCATCTGTTGCCTGGTGAGCTGTGCCACCGGGATTTCTATAGTTGTCTGCCTCATTTTGACAGATGCGTTTTGTTTTCTTGGGCCGGCTTTAGGGGGCAGTGCCTGTGTACTCGTCACAACCCAGTGACCGGCGCTGCCGATTGGCAACCTTTCTCGCCGGCGCTTTGTCGTCACTGCCCAGCGACCAGTGGCGATCCGCAACCTATTTCGCAGCCCTGTGGCCGTTTGTGTGGGGGCGGGGGTCCAAGAATGATTCACACAGTTATTCTGCTAGGAGACTGGGATCTGTCCTCCCGCCCCCTGGGCCTCACTGTTCGAGGCAATGTGGTGGCTGCTTCTCCCAGCGTTGGGGTCGTGAGCCGCCGGGGTTTGACTGCAGCCGGGATTGTCCTCCCTGCTGCTGGGATTGTTCTCCCTGCCGCTGTCCCTGGTGCGACCGCAAACAGCACCACCTGCACTTTCGCTCTTCCTACCTGCCTAAGGAGCGCCGCTGGTTTATAACTTCATACGTTGGGCTTTCGTGTAGTTTTATTTTCTGGAGTTTCTAGTTATCTTTTGTTTTGAAGTAGTTGTATTCCTCTCTAGTTGTAGAGGGAGGCCGAGCATGTCTGTCTAAGCCTCCATCTTGGCCGGAAGTCCCCTGGGTCTCTCTTTTTCTCTTGATGAGCCTGGCTAGAGGCTTGTCAATTTTCTTTATTTTTTCGAAAAACCAACTCCTAGTTTTGTTGATCTTTTGAATTGTTTGTTGGGTCTCCATGTCACTTAATTCTGCTTTGATCTTGATGATTTCCTTTCTTCTTTTTGCCCTGGGCTTTGTTTGTTGTTGCTGTTCTAGTTCTTGTAGCTTTATGGTTAGGTTTTTTATTTGAGATTCTTCTATCCTTTTCAGATATGCCTGTATTGCTATGAACTTCCCTCTTAGGACTGCTTTTGCTGTGTCCCATAGGTTTTGGGCTGTTGTGTGCTCATTATCATTAGTTTCTAGAAATTTCTTGATTTCTTCTTTGATATCATTGTTAGCCCATTCATTATTTAATAGCATGTTATTCATTCTCCATGAGTTTGGGTGTCTGATTTTTTTTCTCTGAGGTTGATTTTTAGTTTCAAGGCATTGTGGTCTGAAAAGATGCTTGATATGATTTCAATTTTCTTGAATTTGTTGAAGCTTGCTTTGTGTCTTATCATGTGGTCTATCTTTGAAAATGTCCCATGTGCATTTGAAAAGAATGTATATTTTGCTTCTTTGGGATGAAAAGTTCTATATACATCAGTTAAGTCCATGTGGTTTAGTGTGTTGTTCAATGCCTGTTTATCCTTTGTGTTTCTTTGCTTCAATGATCTGTCTATTGTTGATAACGAAATGTTGAAGTCCCCTATATGAGTATGTTGTTGTTAATATCTTTCTTGTGGTCTTCTAGTATTTTCTTTATGTATTTGGTAGTCCTATGTTGGGTGCATATATGTTTATAAGTGTGATATCTTGATGGATTGTTCCTTTAAGAATTATGAAATGTCCTTCTTTGTCTTTTTTTATTGCCCTTGCTTTGAAATCTGTTTTGTCTGATATGAGGACTGCTACCCCAGCTTTTTTTTCAGGTCTGTCTGCTTGGAATATTTTTTTTATATCCCTTTACTATCAGTCTATGTAAATCTTTTGTTTTGAGGTGTGTTTCTTGTAGAAAGCAAATATGTGGGTCCTGTTTTCTTATCCATTTCGTTACCCTATGTCTTTTAATTGGAGCATTTAATCCATTTACATTTAAGGTTATTATTGACATGTATTTATTCATTTCCCTTTGTACCTCTGTTCCTCTCCTTTTTTTTTTTTTTTTTCTTCTTTTTTCTTAGAACATTCCCTTTAGCATCTCTTGCAATGCTGGTTTGGTGGAGATGTATTCTTTTAGTCTTCCTTTGTCTGAGAATCTCCTTATTTCACCTTCCATTTTGAATGAGGGCCTTGCTGGGTAGAGTATTCTAGGTTGTAGGCCCCTGTTTTTCATTGCTTGAAATATTTTTAACCATTCCCTTCTGGCTTGTAGTGTTTCTGTTGAGAAATTGGTCAATAGTCTTATTGGAGCTCCCTTGTATGTTATTTGCTGTTTTTCTCTTGCTCCTTTCAGGATTCTCTCTTTGTCTTTGAATGTTGCCATTTTAATTATGATGTGCCTTGGAGTGGGTTTTCTTTTGGGTTCCTCTTCATTGGAACTCTCTGCACTTCCTGAACTTTCATAACTTTTTCTCTCATCAGGTTGGTAAAATTTTCTGTCATTACTTCTCCTATCAGTTTTTCTATTCCTTGTTCTTCTGATCCCTCTTTAATTCCAATGATTCTGATATTGTTTTTGTTATGCTATCCTGTAATTCCCTTACTTATTCTTCGTACTTTTTCAATCTTTTTTCATTTTGCTGTATTGTCTGGGAATTTTTCTCTACATTATCTTCTAACTCACTAATCCGATCCTCTGCTTCATTTAGTCTGCTTTTGACTGATTCTACTGTGCTTTTCAGTTGAGAGATTGAATTCTTCATTTCTTCCCGGTTCTTGTTAATAGTTTCTATGTCTTTTTTTATGCTGGTGTAGTTCCCTGAAAGTTCCCTGTGATTTTCTTGGAGCTCTTGGTAACTTCACACAAACAAAAATTAAAGAGAAAGGATGAGAAGGAGAGATTGTATGAAACAAATTAGAGATATAGTCCCCACCCCCTTAGGAAAGAAAGAAAAGGTAAGAATTATAATTAAAATTAAATTTAGAATTAAAAATAATAAATGAAAAAAATTTAAAGTAAAATAAAATACAAATAAAAAACTAGGATAGAAATAGAAATTTAAAAAGTATATAAAATGAATGTTTTTACTCAGTTTAGCCTTTGTGTGTCATCTTCTTCTTCTGCATCCACAGCTCTTCTAATGAGGCATGTCAGAGGTTCCTGTTCCTTGCAGCAGCGGTGTGCGCCCACAGTGTCCAGCATGGCGTGTTCCTTTGGCGCCTGTCAGAGCTGGCAGAGGTGCTTTTGTGCGCGCACCCCTTTTCGCGCAAGGCTGCCCAAGAGCTTGCCTCAGGCCTGCCAAGCCGCATCCCGGGAGTTGGTCTCTCGCCTCTTAGGGCGGGGCCCCAGACACTTGTGCTCAGTGGAAGTGAGCGTCTATGAGTCACTGCTGCCCGCTGTTCCTGAGCCACAGCAGCCCGCGGTTCCTGCACCCACCTGGGTGGGCACAAGCAGAGCCTGAGCAAGTGGTCTGTGCTCCAGCCTGGCGCCCACTGGAGCTGGCCAGGGACGACTGTGCAGTTTTCTGTGTGTCCAGTGGGCCCTCCCTGCTCCCGTTGGGGCACTGATCTTATGTCTGTTGGGGTGTGTCCGAGGGGCACCTGGACACGCAGCCCTGTGCACCTGGGCATGTGAATGAGGGCACTTCCCTATGCACGCCCGTGTGACCCAAGGGGAGGGTTGGGAAGTGGACGAGCGCACTTCTGCGCCTGTGCTCCTCAAGAATGTCCTATCACCCCCAAACTTTCCACCCCTCTCCACAGTTCACAAAAGAAAAATATAAAGATAAATTACGTTCTCACTTGCACAGCAGTATGCTGTCTCCTGTCCTTCAACGCCAGATGCCACCTGGCCGAGTCCTGCCTCTGCCAGCGGGCAGATTCGCTCTCCTCCTGATTCCTCTCTGGGGAAGCCTGTGGTCACCAAAAAGCCTTTGTGTACTTCCAGCCTCAGTTCACGTAGCCACCCCAGTCAGAAATCCTGTCTTGTCCCTTTTTCCTCCGCTATCCTCACTAAACAGGTTGTTCCCAGATGGATTTTCTCTAATCCAGCAGTGCCAAGGATTGACTCCTGCCAGTGTCCAGCTGCTCACTGAGATGTTCTGTCTGCAATTAGTCCAAACTACAGATGGGTCTTAGGAGCCTGAGAGTGCAGCCTCCCCTCACTCCTCTGCCATCTTCTATTTACTATATGGCATTTTTTTTTCGCCAATATATTAGTAATGAAATGGTATCTGATAATTAGTTAATATGTATCTTATTAGTGATAATGAGCACTTTTTCTTGGTGCTTCTTATCCATTTCTATGTATTCTTTAAGGAAGTGACTTTTCAAATATTTTTATTAATTTGTAATTCTCTATAAAGTCTAGCCAAGTCATTTATTAGATACATGTATTGTAAATCTTTCCTTCTATTATGTGGTTTTTCTTTTCATGTTCTTATGCTGACTTTGGAAAAGCAGGCTTTAACCTTGTTAATAGTTTCTCTTCAAAAACAAATTACTTTTTACGTCCTAATGCAAAATTTTTATCTTCCCTGTTGAACTGCTTCTATTAATATTACAAATTTGATCTCTTTAATAAGCAAGTAGTTATTTAGATTTTTCATTTCTTGTATTATATTTGGAAATGGTGTTTTTCAAGAAATAATTCTATTTAATTTGTCAATGTTATTGATGTAAAGCTGCAAATAATATCTCCTTATTATGTATCTAGGATCTGTAAGATCTATGGGCAGATCTTTACAAATATTATTGATGTTTTTCTTCTCTTTTGCTCTCTTGCCTATACTCTCTTTTATTCTTTTTCTTTTTTATTTGGTAATTTTATTTTATTTTATTTTTCAATGTATTTTATTGATTATGTTGTTACAGTAGTCCCAATTTTTTCATCTTTGAACCCCTCTGCCCAGTACCTCCTTTCCCTCCGGCGATCCCACTCCCCTTAGTTCATGTCCATGGGTCATGCATATAAGTTCTTTGGCTTCACCCCCTCATATGTTATTCTTACCTTCCCCCTGTCTATTCTGTACCAACCAATTATGCTTCTTAGTTCCTGCACCATTTCCCCATTTCTCTCCTTTCCCCCTTCTAGCTGATAACCCTCCAAATGATCCCTATACCTATGATACTGTTCCTATTCTGGTTTGCTTAGTTGGATTTTGTTTTTATTTTTTAGATTCAGTTGCTGATAGTTGTGAGTTTGTTGTCATTTTATTGTTCATAATTTTGATCTTCTTTTCTTAAGTAAGTCTCTTTGACATTTCGTATAATAATGGCTAGGTGATGATGAGCTCCTTTAGCTTTACCTTGTCTGGGAAGCACTTTATCTGCCCTTCCATTCTAAATGATAGCTTTGCTGAATAGAGTAATCTTGGTTGTAAGTCCTTGCTTTTCATCAGCTTGAATATTTCTTGCCAGTCCCTTCTTGACTGCAAACGTTCTTTTGAGAAATCAGCTGAGAGTCTTAGAGGCATCTCTTTGTAGGCAACTCTCTGCTTTTCTCTTGCTGCTTTTAAGATTCTCTCTATATCTTGAATCTTTGGCATTTTAATTGTCATGTGTCCTGGTGTGGTCCTTTTTGGGTCTAGCTTGTTTGGGACTCTCTGTGCTTCCTGGACTTGTATGTCTATTTTCTTCACCAAATTTGGGGAGTTTTTCTTCATTATTTTCTCATGTAAGTTTTCAATTTCTTGCTCTTCCTCTTGTTCTTCTGGCACCCCTATGGTTCCGATGTTGACATGTTTAAAGTTGTCCCAGATGTTCCTAAACCTCTCCTCATTTTTTTCAATTCTTGTTTCCTCATTCTGTACTGGCTGACTATTTTTTTCTTCCTTATATTCCAAATAATTGATCTGAACGCTGGTTTCCTTCCCTTCACTATTGGTTGTGTGTGGATTTTCTTCGTTTCATTTAGCATAGCCTTCATATCTTCCCTTATGTGTCTACCATATTTAAGTATATCTGTCAAGCCTGTGAGCATCTTTATCACCAATGTTTTGAATTCTGCATCTGTTACGTTGTCGATCTCCTCATCTGTTAGGTTGGCTATCTCCTCGTCTTTTAGTTCTCACACTGGAACCTTGATCCGTTTCCCCTTTTGGGCCATATTTCTCTGTCTCCTCATCTTGACAGGCTCCTGTGTTGGTTTGCCTTTGTGTCTTAGGTAGAACTGTCACTCCTGTTACGTTTTAAGGGACAGAGCCTTAGATGTGCATCAGTAGAGGACCACCCATTTCACCACATTGTGCTGCTATGTGTAGGGGAGGGGTCAGAGAGGAAACAATGACACCTGTTTAACACTTGCCCCTTTTCCAGGCACTTCTCCCATTTCAGTGTGGGACTGGCACCTCTCTAGCTGTGGCCCTGGCCATCGTTCTCAGAGTGGGTGTGTCTGCAGACTTCTAGAATCTTGGGAGCCCTTTATTTTTATTTTTTTTAAGTATATTTTATTGATTATATTGTTACAATAGTTCCAATTTTTCCCCTTTTCTCCCCTCCGCCCAGCACCCCCCTTCCCCAACAATCCCCTCCCCAAATCCATGCCCATGGGTCGTACATATAAGCTCTCCTACCTCACCCTTTCATATATTCTTCTTCTTCTTTTAAATAATTAATTAATTAGTTAAATATTTTAACAATAAAAAATAACAATCCCTCCCTCTCAGACTTAAGACCCTTTACAATCTTATAAAGGACAATGGACGAAGGTCTCGAGCTCCTCTAGCTGCTTCAAGCTGGACATGGTCGTCGTCCTACCTACCCTTGGGTCAAGAAATCCCTAATAAGAGTGGGGGTGTGGAGGGGAGGGTGGCCTTCCCACAAGGGGAAGGATCGTGCAGACTCCAGGTTGGTTGGCTGTCTCTGGACAACGGCATGCTTGGTTTAACAGGCTGGCATCCTTGTTGTATTCTGGGGGCAACAGGGTTAAAGGACATCATTCAATCCATAACCACTAGATGACAAAAGACAGGTATTAATTTTTCAATGTCCCACATTAGGGAAAATAAGGGTTTCTTTGGAGGAAGGTATGTCAGGTACATCTCACCTGTCCAAAACCCTTTTGCCCATTATACTTAGTTTGGACTGAGGGAAATATTTTAGGTTTCCCCCCTCTCAGGCCTCTGGGTTCTTTCTGTCCAAGCCATTAGGGTAGAAAAGAGAAACCAGTTTTAAAGTGAAGCCCACAGACTACCCCATTCTTCACCAACCCAGCCACTTAGTTCAGCCAAACCATTGAGTCTCAGGAGATAGCGATGCAGACAGGATTAAGGGAAGCCTATACGTACAGACAATCACTCAGGTAATGAGATCATAGGCTTATGCCCTTTGAAAACAGAAAACACATGTTAATTTATGTAACATAACCCACATACAAGTCTCTAAATCTGTAGGACTGTCTTATTGGAAAGACATCCAGTTGCAAGGCATTTGACATTCTTCTTGCCTGTAAATTAAACATCTTTGATAATGCCACAGTCATAGTTTAACTTTCAAATGAAAACAAATTTTAAATGAAAAGAAACTGTAAAGACGGTTAGTTGCACTACTTTATAGTCTACCAATGGGCATTGTGATCTTCTTTGAATCATGATTTTTCTCCCTAAGATTACCCTCTTTGTCATTAAAGGGACTGCATTAAGTCCATTTTTAATTTATTCTGTTCATTTGCATAAACACAACAAGAGCAGCAAATGATCACTTATGATCTTTAGTTCTGCTTTGCTGGAACTTATGCAAGGAACATTTAGGGTGACCTTCAGTCTCCCCTTCAAGGCACAGAAGCTGAGCCACATACTTGGCATTCAGCCTTGCCTGTAAACACCTGTCTTTTCCAGGTCCTCCTGGTTTTCCATTATGCCTTACGGTCCCTTCTAGCCATCTTTCAGGAAAACAACCTTCATTCCTTCCCTGGAAAGATTGCCATGGACCACACATCCAACCAAGGTACCAGGCCTTTTATCTCGTGGACTTTTATTACCTTTGAAAGTCAGTCCCAGTTGCTCAGGGCTTTTTGGTAACAACCAAAGCCCAAGCATGTCTCCTTTAGGCATGACATTCCATTCAAAGTCTTAGTTAAAAAAATAAAAAATAAAACCTCTATTAACAACTGGTCTTATTAGTTTTATGCAAAGAAAGTTAGGTCATTACTTACTTCTTTAGAATGCCAAATTCTGGAGGGATCAGATACGGAGAAAAATATACAGTGTGAAGGAAAATCCTTGTCCTTCTAATAGTCACTGAACTTGCATTTCTATTCTTTATATTTTTATTTTTCCCCCCACTAAAAATTTTTATGTTTGTTTGTTTTTCCATTACAGTTGTCTCACTTTTTTCCCCCTCTTGCTTCCCTGCACCCCCCTTCTTCCACATTCAGTCTCCACCCAGCTGTCCATGTCCATGGGTCATTTATACATGTTCTTTGACTAGACCCTTCCCCTTCTTACCACTTCTCTCCCTCCCATCTCCCCCTTTGTTACTGTTAGTTTATTCCTTGTTTACATACCTCTGGTTCAATTTTGCTCATTTGTGTTGTTCATTAGTTTCCTGTAACAGGTGATAGCATAAGGTAATTTTCTTTTGTTGCCTGGCTTATTTCGCTAAGCATAATTCTCTCTAGTTCCAATCATGTTGTTGCAAATGGTAGAAGTTCCTTCTTTCTTTCAGTACTTATTCATTGTCATTTTCCCCCTTTGTACTCGTGTTCCTCTCTGTCTCTCTCTGTTTCTTCATCTTCTTAAAGCAGACCCTTTAGCATCTCTTGCAATGCTGGTTTTGTGGAGATGTATTCTTTTAGCTTTCTTTTGTCTTGGAAACTCCTTATTTCACCTTCCATTTTGAATGAGAGCCTTGCTGGGTAGAGTATTCTTGGTTGTAGGCCTTTGTTTTTCATTGCTTGGAATATTTTTTGCCATTCCCTTCTGGCTTGTAGTGTTTCTGCTGAGAAATCTGATGATAGCCTTATTGGAGCTCCCTTGTATGTTATTAGTTGTTTCTCTCTTGCTGCTTTTAGGATTCTCTCTTTGTCTTTGAATGTTGGCATTTTAATTATGATGTGTCTTGAAGTGGGCCTGTTGGGGTTCTTCTTCATTGGGACCCTCTGTGCTTCCTGGACTTGCATGATTCTTTCTCTCGTCATGTTAGGGAAGTTTTCTGTCATTAGTTTTTCAAAGAGGTTTTCTATCCCTTGCTCTTCTTCTTCTCCTTCTGGAACTCCTATGATACGGATATTATTACGTTTCATGTTGTCCTGCAGCTGTCTTAGAGCCTCTTCAGTCTTGTTCAGTCTTTTTACATTTTGTTGCACTGTCTGTGAGTTTTTGTCTACATTGTCCTCCAGCTCGCTGATCTGATCTTCCGCTTCCTCTAGCCTGTTTTTAATTCCTTCTACTGTTTTCTTCAATTCAGAGATCGTATTCTTCATTTCCTCCTGGCTCTTATTGATAGCTTCCATGTCCTTTTTGATGCTGGTATAATTCTCAGTAAGTTCCTTATAGTTCTTCTGGAGTTCACTGTAGGTTTTCTGGAGTTCTTTGTAGTTTCCGCTGAGCTCATTGAGCTTCTCCATAATCCATGCTTTCAATTCCATATCTGATAGTTGGCTCCCCTCTATTTCATTTAGCACTCTTTCTGGGGACTCTGCCTTTCCTTTCGATGGGGGGTTGTTTCTCTGTCTCCCCATTTTTGTGACTCCTATTGTTTGTTGGTGCTTCTTAGAATGATCTGCCCTTCCTGGATCTCGGGAGCCCTTTAAATGATTGTACTCTGCTAAGAGAATGGCAGTTTCTTCCTCTGACCCAACCGCCCTGGTTTTCAGAGTCAAGAGCAATAAAACTTTATTTTCCCCTGTGCTGGGACTGTGAGCTGTGCAGTCTGGTCTACTGCTGCGAGCACTCCCTAGGTTTTCCTTCCAACTTTTAAGAATATGTGACTGTACTTTCTTCCGGTTTGCTGCTGCCACCACTGCTGCTGCCACCACACCATGTCCTCTCCACCCCGACTCCACCCCTCCTACCTGTCTGGATGAGATTTCTTCTTTATATCTTTGTTTGTTGGACTTCCATGCAGCTCAGTTTTCTGGAACTTCTGATTGTCTCTGTTTTGAAGTAGTTGTATTCCTTCTTAGTTGTGGAAGGAGATTCAGTGTGTCTGTCTAGGCCTTCATCTTGGCCAGAAATCCCTCATTTATTCTTGATTAGACTTTTAGTATTATCAGTTTTATAAATCTTTAAAGTGCATACACTTGGCCTTATAGTTTTTTTCTATGCTACCTCACTGATTTCAACTATTTTCTTTATTATTCCCTTCCTTCTATTCATTTGTCATTTAATTTACAAGTCTTATTTTTTAGCTTCTTAGGAGGTGTAGATGACTTTAAATCCTTCCCTCTTTCATTATAAACATGTTATCCTATAAATTTCCCTCTAAACACAGTTTTACTTATATCCCCAGATGTTAGGTTGTATTTGTATTGTAATTTAGGTCAAATTAATTTTTAATATTTTGTAATTTATTTCTCGACCTATAGATTCTTTATAATTGTTTGTCTTAATTTTCCAAATATTTGGTATTTTCTTGACTTAGTTTGGTTATTTGTTTCTAATCTGGTATAGTCAGAGAAGAAACACTATATGACTTAAAACCTTAAAAATTAACTGAGCGTTGTTTCATGGGAAGGTATATATGGTCTACCTTGGTAAATATCCACAGTTACTTGGAAAGAAAGTGTGTTCTGTAGTTTTTTAGATTTGATAATCTTTAATATCAATTTAGTCAAATTGTTTATGGATTCTTCAGATTTTTTATATATTATTGGTTTTCCTTTATTTTTGCGTTTTTTTATCAGTCAGTGATAAATGACTGGTAAAATCTATAATTATGATTGTGGATTTGTTTGTTTCTCCACTTGGGCTTATTAATTTTTACTTCATGTAGTTTGAAGCTCTGTTATTAAGTACATATTCATGTAGGATTGCTATTTTTCTTGATGAATTAACTTTGTATTCATACACAATCAAGTTCTTTATCTCCGTTAACTCTCTATTTTGGAGTCACTTTGTATTAGTATGGTCATTTCAGCTTCTTATGATGATTTTTTTCATCATACGTATATTGTATTCCACTCTAATACAAAAATCTGCAAAAAGATTTATAGTATTTCTTAGAGTATAATCAACTTTCCTTAACAAAAATATGGATTAGTTTCTAAAAGAAACTTGAAAGCAGGAACTATCTAACCATATCCTTTAGAAAAAATTTTCCATTAAAAAATAAATAAATTACTTCTAAATAAATGTATTCAAAGTCTAAAGTTAAACAAATATTGAATTTAGTAAAAATAATCCAAGATTGAAAAGAATAATATGTGTATCCAAATATTTGTTATAACATTTAACCTTATATTAAGCCATAGTATTAAACAAAATGTAAAATTGTTATCACTAGGAAAGATATGTTAAGAAAAAATGGCATTTTGATTTTTATTACTATTATCTGTCAGAGAATATCAGAATGCACAGCACTGACTAGACATTATTGACTGTTCTGAACATTGCCTACTTAATGAATGTTTAATGAGGTTCAATGGGCATAGAAGATTAGGGAGTGTCTAACTATTAGAGCTACTTAATAAAGTGTTTTCTGACCTAGAATATTTGTAAAAAATGTAAACAAAGGGATATTATTAACACGAATAGTTTAAATTTATTCAAGCAGTTCTTTATTCCAATTTAAAGCAGCACTGAGCTAAAAGAGGACTTTATTTATAAATAGCTTTGAATCTTTCATTACCTCATTTTTTTTTTTAATAAGAGGGTATGCTTATCTGGATGACAAAAAAAGATACCAGTTAAGGCCCAAATTATTCAGTATTGTTAGATAAGTCTAATTGTATATTGTTGAAAGTTTTTACTTATATCTAATCTGGTGCCCTCATAAGGACCTAATTGTATTTCATGCAATCAGTAAAAGTGTGTTGAATAAATGTATACAAAATCTGGTCAATTCTTCCTCTAAACTATATCTCAAACCTCTCTGTTTCTTTACATATCTACCACCACTTTGCTGATCCAATGATATATTTTCCTAAGTGGTTCCCTCTCAGCACTTTTGACTCAATCTGAAGTATTCAGAACTTCCTCTGGAAACATGTCACCAATCACATCACTCTTTAGTTGTATCTCTTTTTACTAAGATTAAGTTGAAAATCCTTACTGTGACATGAAAAGTCACTTAAGACTCTTAGTACCCCACCACATGTTGAAGGTTAGCTCCAAGCACATGGACCTTTTTTAAAAAAAATTATATCCCAGGACTTATTTATCTTGTAACTGGAAGTTTGTACCTTTTAACCACCTTCATCTAATTCCCCCTCCCCCTCTCACCCCTGCTTGTTAAAACCACAGATTTGATCTCTGTTTTAAGAGTTTTGTTTTTTAGATTCCACGTATAAATGAGATCATACAGTATTTGTCTTTCTCTGACTTACTTCACTTAACATGAGCACTTCAAGTTCCATCCATGTTGTCAAAAGTTGCAGGATTTCCATCATTTTCATGGTTAATTTTAAATTACATATATATTAACATTAACCTGAGATACTATGGGAAAAAGTTCTAAAGTAGAAGTCATCCAAAAGAGAAATATTAAATGGGAATTAAGTTTGGACTAAGAACATTTCTCAAGCTCTGATTTTAATTTTGGTGACAATAGCTTCAATCTACCATGTAAAATTTTTTGAAAAATGGCAGATGACTTAGGGAGCCATTTATGCAGGGAAACACACACATGGACACAAATATTTCTTGGCCAGGCCAAGAATGGTTGATGGTAATAGTAGTATCTAGATAAATATTGTTCCAATGTTGTATTTTTGTTATCTCCGTATTTTTATTTTTTCCTTTAGTTATGTGGAGCATTGACACTTAAATTACCTCTCAATGTTGGAAAGGGTAGTTTGGTTGTACAATTTAATTACAGCAAAACACTTGTGTGGTTAATAAAAGATGATGAGTTAAAAAAGATAGGAAGTCCCCTTATAGCAAAAAATATTAACTCCAAATTTTGTATATATGTACCACATGTTCTTTATCCAGTCTTCTACTGATGGGCACTTAGGTTGCTTCCATATCTTGGCTATTGGAAATAGTGCTGTAATGCACATAGGGGTACATATACCTTTTTGAATTAGTGTTTTGTATTTCTTTAAATAAAGGTATGGAATTACTGGGTCATAACATAGTTCAGTTTTTAACAAATTATACATTCTTAAGTCATTGCTATATCTATTGACCTTGTATTACAATGTAATTTAGTTCTCTGCTCTCTTCCAATTTTAAGCGTTATCATTTATCATTTCTGTGTACAGAATTTTGGCAAGGTTTAACAATTTTTTCATAGATACTTTACACAGTAAACATAATGCCATATATTGCAAACTGTCTCATATGAGCTTGAGTTGATTCAACTTGGTGAATAAAGTGGTGGTTTTACATTGGAAACATCTTGGGCACAAATGACACAGAAGAAAAAAGTTGATAAAGCACATTTAGTTTCAAATTAATTCACTGATCCAGTAGAAGCAGCAGATGTAATAGTCCAGGGTTATCTTAGGGACCAAATGAAGTCTACCACCTGTTTTTGAAAATAAAGTTTTACTGGAAACCTTTTTATTTACCTGTTTATGCCTTGCCTAGAGCTGTGTTTGCACTACAATGGCAACATTAAGTAGCTGGGACAAAGACTATCTGGTCCACATCCTAAAATATTTATTGTCTGGTCCTTTAATGAAAAGTTTTCCAAACCTTGCAATAGCTTAATACTCTCACTTTATGCCAGACGGCACTGGATGCTTAGATAGTATCTTCTATTAAGAATTGTCCATGGGTTCTGCATATTGTTACAGGACTCAGAAGTGAACAACTTCACCTATTTGTTGCACTAAGACAGCCATCAGCTAGAAAGTTCTTAAACAACCTAAAAGACTTTATCAGTTTTCAAAAGGCCTGTTTTAACCTCCCTATATGTGTGACAACACAGGACCTAAAGCAGTAATAAAAAATAAAAATTGGGTCAGGGATAGTTGACTATTTTGAAATGAAAAGCTGTCTGTGCTAGGTGGGATTCTAGCAAACACATAAAAATTTTGGACTTCAGAGAAACACTCAGATTTAATAGTATATTTAGGGGAGACCAGTACATCAGGCACAGATAGATACAGAAAGCAGGAATACAAAGTACCTCAGGGATTGCACATCCAGATGAGAATAAAAGCACTTAAAGGAAGGTGATGCAGGGCCAAACATTCACAGAGGAAAGTAAGAAATAAGAGTTCATGGGGGAAAAGTGCAAGAAAGAATGGACGAAGAAATAGGTAAGAAGCACCAGGGCAGAGTAATTGTGGTTCTCCAGTTTCCTTTATGAAAAGTCTAAATAGCCTGGCCAGCAGTTTATCACACAGCAAGCTTCTGTGCTGAATGGGGATTTTTCAGACAGCACTCTCGCCTTGCTCTCACCTTGCTCTCTCCGTAATTGCACCTTCTCTCTTCCTCTGCTACAAGTTCCTTCAGACCCTGCCTGCTTTAATTCTTTCTTCATCCCCCATTCTTAGAACTAATGTCCTTTGAATGTAACCAGCCAGTAAATTGAAACCACTGTTGCTACCTGAGTCTGATTGAGAATAACATTTGATGTCTTTATTTTGATTTCTTTTTTTAAAATCCTCACCTGAGGACATTTTTCTTTTTTTTACTTTAAGGGAAAGAGTAAGGGAGAGAGAGGAATATTGATGTGAGAGCAAAACATATATTGGTTGCCTCCCATATACACCCAGATCAGGGACAACCCACAAGCTAGGTATGAGCTCTGACTGGAAATCGAACTCACAACTTTTCTGTTACAGAATAATACTCCAACCAACTGAGCCATACTGGCCATGGCTATTGTTATTTCTTTTGGATCTTCTTCTATCCAGTATTCTGACTTGAATTCAGTCCCAGATAATAGGGCAATTCTTAATTTTGCCCTATATTTTTTCATACTCATTACATATATAATAGAGCTGTGATTCTAATTCTAGACGGTCCAGTGTTGTTCATTAATAACTTTATAATATAATACCCCTATTAGTATCCTAGTAGAATTTACAAGGAACACATATATTACTTAAAAATAAAAATAATATCTGAATAGCAATCAACATAAGAATTTTAAAAGTATGGTTTTAATCATCATTCAATATGTAAATGCTTTTGGTGTAGCTGCATTAGTAGAATATGTAATGAAATGGTCATATGCTTGTTTTTATAGATAGAATGAATATTAATGAATCAACCATAAATTCAAATTGATGATCGTGTAATGACTCAAATGCCCAAAACTGGCATTGCTACCCATGATGTGATTTTTCTAAAAGTGAACAACTCATGTTAACATGCCGACAAAGTAAAATATGGTATTCCATCTATTTATGTGGTATTTTATTCCTGAAAAGCTTAATGAATATTAAAATTAGAAAAAAACTATCATTTAAAATGTTTTATGGGTATATATTTTAGGATTATATTTATACACGTTTTGTGCATTGAAAAATATGCACAGATTTATTTGTTAGTTGCATAGAAAGCAGTACAATGTTTTGATTAGTGGGACATTCCAGAATACTGTAGTAATACTACTAGCATCCTTGCCTATCACCTTTCCACCCTTGGCAGTGATGACCTCCACATTGTGACAACATAAAACACACTGAGGACATTGTGCCCCATTAAGATAGAAAAAGAGCAAAGAACATAGCCTTCTTGTTGTCTGCACCTAACTTGATGCTGTAGTCTTAGAGTGCTAACTGAAAGACCTTTACATTATGGAGTCCTGGGAAAGTTGTAGCAGTAAATCTATGTTTTGGACATGATCATTTATTTCTAAGGTTTAAATTTACTAGGGACGAAGGTGGAACACAGGAGAGGGGTTAATTATGAAAAAGAGGACAATATGGGCTTGGGTGCCATGGGCATTTGATATATAGATCATTATTTCATGCACATAATACTGAATCCAACAATAGGATTAGAGTAGACACTCAGTAAATACTCACTCATTGATTACATCAAGGTAAAGAATGAGAGTGGTTGTTGAACACTTCATTGGTTTATATGTGGAGTCTCTGTTCAAAACAATGGTAATGATACCAACAGCCCAACAACAACCAATGCTTTTTTCTGGGGATAATAATCATACTCATGAATTTGTCTCTGTTTAAATTTCAGTTAGACAACAAATGTAAGTCAGTTTATTTCTGCTTCAAGTCTGAAGCATAGGTTGTTACCAGTAAAAAGTGGGGTTCCCAAGGTGAGATACAATATGCTGAGATTCTGATATCCTTTAAATTTCAAGAGGATTTTATTTATTAATGTATTTATGAAGCCTCAAATAAAAACATAACATACACATGATAGAAAAATGCAAATTACATGTTAATTGCAAACTGGAACAGGATAATTTGTGGCTTTGTAATATCTTTTTCTATAGAGATATCTATAAGAAAACTGATTCATTGTACATTCTCTTTCTATTCTCCTCTTCCTTTTTTATCTTTCTCCTTACCTCATTTGCTAGATCACAAATATTCTACCTTTATTTTGTCTCTTTGTGGGAAACATTTTTTAAGATCTTCCAGCTTTTGGTATCAATTTCAGCATTTTTAATTTCTTTCATTATGAAGTAATGTCAAGATACCTTATTCTAAAATTTAAATGGAATGTCATATTGAAATCTTAAGGATTATCAGAGATTGTAAGCTTTAGATTTCATTGACATTATCATTTTTTTTCCTAAAAGATCAAAACAAACAAACAAACAAAAGAATGTGGCAGGTTAATTGGTAGAAGGGACCTGCAATCAAGGAAACCCATGTGGTGGGTATCTGGCCTCGCCTCTTCTGTCTGTGCTGTGCAGTGCCGCTGGGAGTTGGGCTAGAATTGGACATAAGCAAAAAATAGAATCCAAGCCCAAATCTTTCAGTCAGACCTGGGATAAATCACTTAACACATATATCCATTTCCTTGTTTTGAAAATGACAAAATGCTCTCTTTCTCCCACAAAATACAGTAACTAGAAGTCTTAAAATGGGACCTTGGAATCTTATTTTATTAATAAAGTATTATTTTTCTTTTAAGAATAATGATTCTAGGGCACTTATCCCCTAAGCCGCTATCCATCAGGAAAGGAGAAAGCATTCATCATGGTTGCCTTTATTTTAAATGATTTATTGTTAATACTGAATATAGTTCTCAATGACTCCAAGCTTGAGCAGAGCAACACAAGTTGAAATTTAAGATTTATTTTTACATTCAGATAAAATTTCAAGTATGCTATAAGCAATTAAAGTATGAGGAAAACCTTTGTTCCAATTTAGACCCTTTACAAACTTTAAAAATATATCACCATCTTTCCAACATGAAATAATCTCCAGCTGGGAAAGTATGTTACAGTATAACAATGGGGACTTAGGTTGGAAAGCTTGTCTGTAGAAATTACATAGAAACTTTACAAGGCAAAGCACAGGAAAGGCATATACACTAAAAATCCTGGGTTTTGGCGGTAACAGATTATTACTGGGAAGAATGACATCAGACTTTGATATGAGAGGAGACAAAAGCCACAAGTATCATTAAGATTGTCTGCAAAGAAAAATGTTAATAGAATTTTTTTAATTGAAAAGACAATATCGGGCCATTTGTAGATGAAAGCTATAATTGGCTGGCTCCTGGATATTCCTTTCTGGTAAGTTGACTGTGGTCCATGGATACATGGATATCAGGTACAATGCAGAATTCTCAGGCTATGCTCACTACTTTTGTTCCTTCTCCAGCCCAGGACTCAACTGACCCCAGCTCACCAAACTCACATGAAATACCTTCTTACATTTTACTAAGCAGTGAATTAACTTGGGTTTGCACAAAGATTTCTCAAGCAGCTCTTCCATTAGACAGCTCCATCACTTTTACATTTTCCTCCCCCTTATACACACACACACACACACACACACAAATGAAAGAGAGAGAGAGGGGGAGAGAGAGAGATTGGCTTGGAAGGTTTCCTGCTAATGAACACTTGTTCCCTTCCTAACAAACCTTTGTAGGATGTGTACATAAGGCAACAGACGGCCAGACCCCATACTGCCAGGTTACACTAAGAATATCTCGAGAGGAATGAAAAATCCAGTCAAATTCTGCAAATTTGATTTTATTAAGACCACAAAAAAGCTATGAAGTAGCTGTTGATGCTTTTATTTATTTATTTATTTCTAATTCTGGGTTCATTTTTTAAAATTATGTCAAAAATCATCTGGATATTTTAGAGTACCTGTCTCAGTCATCTTTTGTGTCTTCCTCAGTATAATCTAAGTTTCTGAAAAGAAAAATTTGCATTTTCTGGATGCTTGAACCCTTGAAAAATTGTTTTAATAATATCTTTTCTTGCTTCTCATGGTTTTGGATATCTTTTCTTTATAGCACCTATTGTCAGATAATGACAGAACTTGAAAACTGCCACCAAACTCTGGACCAAAGAATAACAGACAGAAGGAAAAAAAAGTGTGTGTTCAACGCACCTAGTTAAAACTATTGAGCCCCAACTAAATAGAATGTCCTGACATTAATATAAAAAAATTGACCCAATATTTTTAAAGTTCTTAATAGTTCTGCATAAATATTAAAACATTTCGTGTCAATTTATATATTTTCTTGACAACACATTTAATAAACTCATTTGTTTCACATAGTAGGAGTTCAACAAAAATACTTTTAAAGTAATACATTCAGGATTAAACACAGAGTTCAGAATATATTAAACAGACTCTTTCAGAATTTTGTCCCTGTGACTCATTAGAAGGTGACTGAAAAGTTTTTCTGGAAACATCTTCCTTAAGTTTGAATGGCATATTAGTATTAGATGGAGTGAAATGTAAGCCCATATTAAAGCACTTTCCAAGCTCATTATTGTGTTCAGCTTTGCCCATATTTTCTAAGTCAAATTCTTCTACTTAAAGTGAAGTGAAGGACTTTTAGTCATAATATATTTTTAATTCTATAATGTTTTTTAAGTTCATTTAAAAAAATGATTTTAATCTTCATTTTTTAAGAGTTTGGACTTAAAGTCTATTTGTTCTCTCCATGTATTGATCTGTACTCAATCAGCACTACTGTGAGTCTTATGAAATAAGGAATTTGTAATACAAATTAGAAATTAAACAATTGTAGGAGAAAATAGGGAAATAGAAGCATGGAAAGAATTGTCAAAGAATCAGAGAAGAATCATGAACCAGCTCTGGCACAGGCGAATGAATCTGAGCTTCAAGGAAATTTGGAAGAATGGCACATCTATCTGCTGGCGTTGGGGCAATGAAGAGAGGTTGATGTTTATGGCAGGCTGTTGTCTCTACAGGGTTACTACATAGAAGTTTTCAACACAGTGTGTGGTGGTGGATGTTAATGTCATTCTTGGTTGGCAGGTTTGGAACTCACAGAGGACTGATAACTGGGGAGAGAGCAGGAGCAAGGGAAAGCCTCTAGAACTTTGCATTTGAATCTCACTGCCTCTAACCAACAACCTACAGAATATAAATGCTCTGCTTTGCTTATACCTGCCACACCTCACACAACTACCTTTGCCAACTTTACCTTGAAAGCATAAAGAGAATTCTGGAAGATGTATTACCAACATAATGAAGGTGACAATAGAACAATCCAACTCAGCTCATCCTTTGTCATCTTGCATGCAGACTTCCTTAGCCATATTTAACCCCCACACAAAAGTGACAGAAAAGTCGTGCTTCATTCTAATATTACACATAAATCCATGTTTTTACATAACAAACACTCTGACATTCTTCCCAAACATGATACCTCAAAGCCCAATTTATCTTTGGATGTTTTTCTCTTCTAACAGTCACAGTTCCCCTCCTGACATTCTGTATTTAAATACTGAGATATAAAGTAGACTGTTAATCTTATATTAGTAAGAAAATAAAAGAAGAAAAAACAAAACAAAAATAATCTCTAATTTCTCTGGTAGGTATGCAGGGAGGTAGGTAAGTAGATAGATACATGGATATAGATATGGATACATATTACGCATCTATGTACATATACATATTATGTATTAATAGACTTTGTTTCTGATCATAGGTACTATTTACTTCCTTCTTTCTTCTTCTGTTGCCCAGTCTGAATATAGTCAGGGATATATATGTGTGTATTCTGAAGCCCTACTCTTGGATTGGTATTGAGCATGTATAGTTGATTAAAAGATAATGTCAGAGAATTCCACTGGAGTCTTCCACTTCCTGGAGCAGTTTCTTTTCAAGTAACAATAAAAAGAGGATTTTTTTGTTTTGTTTACTTGCTTTATATTGTTTTGCTTTCAATGAAAAATAATAAGGTAGGCAGGTAGATAGATGACAAATAGATAGATCATTAGATAGACAACACAAAAGAGTGATTCCTGAAAAAAAATTGGTAATATATTGTTTTTAAGTTTGATAATTTCTCAAAAGCCACACCCCTATTCTCCCTTATTTTCTAAACAAAGGTATTTTCACTGAGTTATGACTTCTGAGTTGAAAATGTATTCCTTTACCATAAATATTTTTATTGGAAAATAGTCACATCCATAGTGTGGCCAATAAGCCTGCAAAAAGCAATGACCGTAATATAATTACACTCCTCCTTATTAAAATGTTCAGCCATTTGCTACAGTTGCACAGTTCATGGTTATGGGAAGGAGTAATTTGTTTAATAATATATTCACCCAGCTACATATAATGTGATTTAATCAGTACATTATATGCAGACTTCAAATGTAAAATGTCTCAAATTATAGAAATGAATTATTAACACTTTACAGTCTTCACACCTCATGGGGGAGGGAGAGAGAAGGAGCGTCTTTTCCCTTTGTAAATCTTTTACCTTTCTCCCGTTCATAAAGACTAATATTCTGAAAACCACCTACCACATCAAACAATGAAATAAACAGCTCTACCTGCTGTTGACAAAATCAAAGTTATTTTGATGATTTGACATTGGTTTATTCATGCTGTGAGTTCATGTCATTTGAGAATAATACAACACCAAGTTGTTATTTAGGCCCAAAACCTTTCTTCTTTCATTCTCCCTATTGAATCTATCACACATTCTCAGCCCTACCTGAAAAATATAATCTGACCAGTTTTCTTTATTGATGTTACCCTCATCCAAGACAAGCAACCATCATTTCTCACCTAGGTTATTGCTATACACACCTGTTTCATCTTCCGGCTTCTTTTCTTTCTTCTGTTAAGTATATTGTCAATTCAGAAGCTAACATGATGCTATTTATATGAAAGCCAACTTTTGACACACATCTGCTAGAAAATCTCTAGTAGCTCTTCATATAACAAACAGTAAAAGCCAAAGTCTTAGAATAATCTGAAAAACCTTCTTGTTATCTGTCCCCAACAATATTTCTGACTTCATTACTCTCGACCCTATTACTGTCCCCATCCTTCATTAGTGATCCAGCCTCACTGGCCTCCTCTCTCAATTGCTTCAAAACACCAGATATCTTTCCACCTTAGACCTGGCACATTGTATCTATATGAGATGCCCTATCCTCACATATCCTAAGGCTCCTTCATCTCCTATGGGTGCTCATCAAACATCACCTCCATAGTGATGCCTTCCCTTATGGTGCTGTCCAAAATTGCAACCCTTAATCTTTCTTTGCTCCACTCTATATTTCTCTTCTTGGTACTTATCACTCCCAAGCACCTTTTCCTTATATTTCCTTATATATCATCATCTGGGTGTTTCAATGTTTTATCTCTAGCATCTGGTATAGAGTAACACTTACTGAATTAGTAGGTGTACTAAAGATAGTGAATATCAACCACAAACCTTTTCTATACACATACCTCGAATGTGCACTCAAATATAGCTGTTCTTTTTTGACATGATAGTAGTAGTGAAAAATGACCCCAAATTAAAATCATAAGGTAAGAATTCTAAAATGCTCTATTAGTTGCCATTTGATTCATAAAAATCACTGCTAAAATTGAGTGGTTAAAAAAATAAGCATTTATTTAACTTTAGTTCACAGGGCTATAGATTAGTTGGACAATTCTATTGATCTGTTTAGAGTTTACCTGATCTTGACTAGTCTTGCTTAAGGGTCTATAGTTAGCTGGTTGGTTGACTGGGGATTTGCTGATCTAAGGTAGCTTCAGCTGGAATGAATTGGTTTTGTACCACCTGATTTCTCATCCTCTAGCAGGCTAACCTGGACTTGTTTACTTGGTAGTTAAATGGGTCCAAGCAAGAAACAGAAGCACACAAGGCCTCTTGAGGTTCAGGCTTAGGATTAACACACCTTTCTTTCTGCCATACTCGATTAACCAAAGCAAATCACAGAGAAACCCAGATTTAAGGGGGAGTGGAAAGATTGCATGTTTGATGGAGGAGCTGCAAAGCCACATTGCAAAGAACATTTACCACATAAGTATTTCAACAGTATATCTCACAATATCACAATGGTCATGAATCATTAAATCTTAATAGTAATATGTAAACCCTAGGAGATGATTTCTTCCCTTGTCACAAAGTCATGTTATATCATTCTTTATCAATTATGAATTGAATATTTATTTTGTGTATAAGGGTCCAGTGTGACCAAAATTAAATTATAATAGTATGCATTCATAATTTTCTGGTTCTATTTTCACACTCTCAATGGCACCTGTAGTATAAAGTTTAACCCTTTCTTAAAGAGGAATAATTATCTTAAGTCCAATGATTATCAGTGAGGCAGGATACTCTGGATAAAACTAGTTATATACAACTTAGCAGTGGCATTGCAGAAGGAACTGAAATAAAGCACAAATTAAAATTCTATTAGAAAAACAGCAGTGAGATACCACTTAACACCTATTTTGATGGCCAAAATTTGGAATTCTGGTGACACCAAATGCTGACAAGGCTGTGGAGCAATAAGCACTATGATTAATTGTTGGTAGAAAGGCAAAAAGAACAGCCACCTTGGAAAACAGTTGGGCAGTTTCTTGCAAAAGTAAACATGTTCTTAACACAATCCAGCAATTGTACTTTTTGGTATTAATGCAAAGGAGTTGAAAACCTAATGTTAAAAAAAACATGTTCACAAGGATATTTATAGTAGTTGTATTGATAATTACAAAAACTCGGGCTCAGCTGTGGTATATCCAGATAATGAGCTATCAGACTATAAAAAGATATAGAGGAATCTAAATGCATGTGACAGTACTAAATGAAGGAAGCCAACCAGAAAAAAGCTGCATACTGTGTGTATCCAATTATATGACATTCAGGAAAAGGAAAAACTATGGAGACAGTAAAAAGATCAGTGGTTACCAGGGGCAGCCAGGGAGGAATGAATAGGCAGATCACAGGGGATTTTAGGGCAGTGGAAATGCTCTGTGTGATACTGCATTGATGGACACATTGTTGCTATACATTTTGTCCAAGCCCATAGAATGCACAATACTGGAAGTGAATCTAGGGACTTTGGGTGATAATGATGTGTCAGCATAGGTTCATCCTTTTTTTTTTTTTTTTTTTTTACTGTGTTTTATTGATTATAATATTACATTTGTCCCAATTTCCCTTCCCTCTGCTCCCCTCCACCTGGTGGTCCCCCTCCCTCCAGTTGTCCCCCCCTTTTAGATCATGTCCATTAGTTGTGCATATAGTTCTTCTCAACCTCTGTCTATTCCATTCCCTCCTACCATGATCCTTAATTCCTATATCATCTCCTTCCTCTCCCCATTCCCCCTCCCTGTTGACCTCCCCCCAATATGATCCCCGTACCTATAGTTCTTTTTCCACTCTCATTGCCTGTTTAGTTTGCCTTTGTTTCAATTCCCTAGCTTCTGTTGTTTCTTGTGATGCAGTTTTCATTTTAGATTTCATAGTCTTGATCCTCCTTTTTCTAAACCAGTCCCTTTAACATCTCATATAACAGTGGTTTGGATCTAATGAACCCTTTCAGTTTTATTTTGTCCTGGAAACACTTTCTCTGCCCTTCTATTCTGAATGACAGTTTCGCTGGATAGAGTATTTGTGGTTGTAGGTTTTGGATTTTCATTACTTTGAATATTTCTTGCCAGACCCTTCTTGCCTGCAGGGTCTCCCTTGAGAAGTCAGCTGATAGTCTAATTGGGACCCCTTTGTACATGATTCTTTTCTTCTTTCTTGCTGCTTTTAGGATTCTCTCTTTATCTTTAATTTTTGACATTTTGATTATAATGTGTCTTGGAGTGGTTCTCCCTGGGTCCAGTTTTTTTGGAATTCTCTGTGCTTCCTGGACCTGTAAGTCTATTTCTTTCCCCAAGTCTGGGAAGTTCTCCTTTATTATATTTTCACTCAATTTTTCAAGTTCTAGTTCATCTTCCTCGCTCTCTGGTAAACCAATGATTCTTATGTTGGGCCTTTTATAGCTGTCCCAGAGGTTTCTGATCCTGTCATCGTTGCTTCCCATTTCCTCTCGCTGCATTGGTTGACTGCTTGTTCCTTCTCCATATTCCAGTTTGTTGAAATGAACTCTGGATTTTTTTTCCTCACCATCTGTCTCGTATGTGGTTTTGTTCCTTTCGTTATGAGTGTTTTTCGCTTCTTTCTCATCTTTTTCCAGATCTTTTGTTAATTCTGTAAGCCACCTGATAACAATGGCCCTGAACTGAGCCTCTGACAGGTTTCTTATTTGTTCATCTGTCAGATTCCTCATCTGTTGCCTGGTGAGCTGTGCCACCGGGATTTCTATAGTTGTCTGCCTCATTTTGACAGATGCGTTTTGTTTTCTTGGGCCGGCTATAGGGGGCAGTGCCTGCGTACTCGTCACGACCCAGCAACCGGCGCCTGTCCGTGACCTATTTCGCAGCCCTGTGGCGCTTTCTTTGGGGGCAGGGGTCCAAGATGGATTCACACAGTTATTTCGCTAGGAGACCGGGATCCGTCCTCTCGCCCCCCTGGGCCTCACTGTTCAAGGCGATGTGGTGGCTGCTTTTCCCACCGTTGGGGTCGCGAGCTGCCGGGGGTTCGACTGCAGCCGGGGTTGTTCTCCCTGCCGTTGTCCCAGGTGCGACCGCAAACAGCACCGCCCCTTTTCGCTCCCCTTACCTGCCCAAAGGGCGCCGCTGGTTTATAACTTCATATGTTGGGCTTCCGTGTAGTTTTATTTTCTGGAATTTCTAGTTATCTTTTGTTTTGAAGTAGTTGTATTCCTCTCTAGTTGTAGAGGGAGACCGAGCGCGTCAGTCTAAGCCTCCATCTTGGCCGGAAGTCCCATCCTTTTTTTTTTAAAGTGCCATTCCAGTGTATGGAGAAGCTTTGCATGTGTGGGAGCAGGGAGTATATGGAAAATCTCTTCTTTTCTCTCAATTTTGTTGAAAACCTAAAACTCTAAAAAATAAAATTTTTAAAAATTGTATTAGAGAACTCAATGCTTTTTTGATTATTATACCCCAGTGTTTCAAGGTGAAGGAATGAATCTTGGAAAACAGATGTCACCTCTGTAACTCTCCGGAGGAAGCAGTCAAATGCAGATGAAAAATATACATCCTATCCTTCTTGATGTGAAGTTAAGCATATGCATTTTGAGTATTGATTTGCATTGCTATTTTCTCTTTGATTGATGACCTGTTCTTTTCACTTGCGGTTGTTTTGCTTTTTCTCTGAACTAACCCACAATTCTTTGTCTTGAACTTTGCATCAGGCTTCTCTCTGTTTTCTGTCATCTTCCCGTTCCAACTGAAAATTTAAGTTTGAGGAAAAGGCAGATTTTTTTCTTACTTGGCAGATATTTAAAGTCTTCCATATAGTACTTTCCATTTGTCCTCAAAATACAAACACAAGTGATTTAAATTAAAAAAAAAAAAAAAAGGAAACCACATGATAGATGGAATTTTGAGTTCTGGGCATAACTGTAAACAGAAAATTGTCTTAAAAAGTGAAGAAAATAGTAGACTCAAAATACAGTTTATAAAATATCTTTTCCTAAACTCTAAGGTGTTCATTTGTGTTGATTTAGTTGGGGATATGGAAAAGAATAAAGATTCTGATCCTAATGTTGCCCTTTAGGATAATATATTTTCCAAAGAACCCCCAAATAGTGCATAGGTAGCATTTTTGGTTGTCAGCAGCCCCAGACTTCGGTTTGACTGCAAATAAAACCTAGCAATAATATAAACAATTTATGCTGACACACCATACATAAATTCCACCCAAATGTAACTAGTAAAAATTCATATGTGGCAATACAGTAGCACTTGCAGAACTCAAGAATATTAGCTTTAATAAATAGAGTCCTGGATGTAAAAAAAAAAAAAAAAAAAAAAGTTCTTTTGTATTCTGAAAATTTTTTAAACTCATGTTCAGAAAAAGACTTGGCTGAAGTTTTCTTTATGGGCCTGAAATCTCCTGAATATACACATGTATTTATTTCCCTGTCTCTTGGGGAAATTGTGCCTGTTTATGTTATTCTCTAGTAAGTTCCCTGAGGAACTGTGGTAATCTTTCTCAGAAAAAACAAAATGATATTACTATGACAAATATAACCTGTACAACTAGAAAAATATTTGATAAATCCTCATTCAAAAATTGTTGAATATGTGCCACTTATTGCTGCTACTAAGGAAGCAAGAGGGGCTGGCCTATTCTACCCTCAAGATGAGGAAATGAAGTTTGTTTGGGTGTCCTCATTGCAGTAAATGCTGCCCTCAGAGAGATGAGGAAATGGGTCAAAACACTTCACCCTTTGAAGCTGCTTCTCATGTATGATTAAAAGCCACTGAGCACGTCTCTGAAATATTTGAGGTGACTTAAATCTGCTTGAATGCATACAAAATGAATCTCAAGAACAAGACTTTAAAAAATGCTGTTATACTTAAATATTGTTTAGTACTGTTCTGAGTAATGAACAAAGAAACTGGTCTTAAATCTTTTATATTTCTTACATTTTTCTCATTGCTTATGAGGATTATATTAGATAATATATAACAAGCAACAAGTTATAATAATTCAGAACCATTCCCTATCGTTGGGAGTGTAAATTTCAAATTTGCAGCATAGCCAACAGTTCACTTTGATGTATCTGGGTCACAATAACCAAAAGTTGGAGAATAAAACCACTTCCAATTTTCTCTCCAGACCCAGTTCATCTCAATATTAACTGGGGAGTCCAACTTTCTGTATAAGTTATACAAGGAAAAAAAAAAATATATCTCAGAAGTCTACGTACACTGGGACGTAGAACAGGGAACTATTAGCTCTATTACCCCATGTTAAATTAGTTTCTGGTTTCCCCATTTCTAGGTCCCCTAGCTGTTTAATTAATGCTCCTGACGTTCACTGGGCAATCATTCTTAGTGGGTGTATTTCTAATGCCTTAGAAGTGGAAACTCATCTTCCGTTCTCATTAATATTCATCATATCCTACTTTGTGCACCTAAATAAGTCTATTGGATCTGTGCCCTCTTTTGGATTCAGAGGGCTTTCATCCCTCCCTGGTTCCTTGTACTGGGGTGCATGACTTTTTATCCAGTTTGCTTATCCAAATCCCCCCACCATGACCCATCTTGTACTTAACATTCTTCCTCATACTCCTGGCCAGAAGGGGCACAAGTTTCAAGATTTAGACACAAGAGAAATTAGCAGGTTCCATTAAGACTTCCGGTTTTATCTGTGTACTTCCACTCAACCTGCATTACATTGTAATACTAAGATATTAATGAAAGACTACTTAATTCATATACATTCGGTTGCTTCAGGTATATTAGTATGGGCTAATTTGTGGTGGGGAGATAGTGGATTGTGTTTTGTGCATCCTTGTATCTATAATATCATTAAGTTCAATCAAAACCTCAATAAGCTGAATTAAAGATCCAAGGAGGAAGGGGTGGCTTGATATTTGAAAACCCAGACAGACCACATAGAAACAGCTCAAGTGTTTGTAGTGAAGCTCTGTCTAGCCTTCCAAAGTTTTCATTACTGAATGACACAATTCCCATTGTCTGGACAGGGTCTTCCACACCTCACTAGCAGTATATTGTGCATCAAATTGAGGTCTGGGAAAGTAGAAATTCCTCTGCTACCCAAGATTTTAAAAACCTAGCAAAATAAAAGACAGCACGGAGAAATGCACCTGTATTCACTGGTAGTAAATGTACTATATGCTTTCAGTTCAATATTGAAGTAACTTAAAAATACAAAAGAAACTGGCTGGCATTTTTTTTTTTTTTTTTTTTGATTGTTGCCTTGAACACCTATCCCTTGCTTCTCTTCCTATTCATCTACTTTCATGGTTAAGGAGAAAAGAAATCTAATTAAGTGTGCAGGGTGACAATTTAGGGCAGTGTAAACTGCAAAGTATAATTCTCACTCTAGAACCCTCAACCATCCTAACTGGCATTCCCTTCCATTTCCTATTCTTTCTACTTTATTGTTTTCCCTTTTTTTTTTTTTTTTTTTTAGTGGTTCATTCTTTTCTCCTTCATCTTTTCTTTCTACCTCCCTCCTCTCTCTCCTTCTTTCTCCTTTCTAAATTCTTCTTCCTTTCCTTCCTCTCCTCCCTTCTTCACTCCTTCCTCATCTACTTAAATCTTTATTTTCCTCCATTTACTTCTTCCTCTCTTTCTTTTCTTTTCTCTTATTTTTCTTCCTCCATCTCTCCCCATTTCTCTAGAAAAACCACTCACTTTGCTCTTGCTAACCTAACATTTTAGTCCTCTCCAGAAAGGAATGGAAACATCTGTCTTTTAAAAAAGGAATCAACACATACATATAAATCACATAATATCCTCCACTAGTTTCAATCAGTGGAATTTACCTGGTTTCAGTCAGTGAAGAAAGTGCTATGAATTTTAAGTTTTAATATATGCTATGTGATGCCATCATGTGAACAATTTCTAGCATCTGTGAGAGATGATACATCTTTAGAAACTCTTGTCAGTTCCATAAAATAGTAAAAATTAATAAGAATTTCACCTTTAGCTGACAAAATTATTTATATAGAATAATAGAAAAGCTCACTCTAGATTATTTTTCTATAAATCTCTATTAATATAGTCTCTGAAGAATATCTTCTTTTTAAAAATAATACTAGCCCTAATGATGACTAACATAGTTGCAAAATTGGGGTATTTAAATCCATAGATTAGTTTTATTAATCTTTCCTTTTAAAACACAGTATTTCAATGTGAAATATTGAGATAATGTCCTAAGATCCAGCCTATGCACATTTTTAAAGAAGAATAAAAGCTAGAATAACAAGTTACCAAGACTCAATAATATGATGCAACTTAGACCAATTAACTCTAACTTTTAAGAAATTTCCATCTAATAATAATTAACCAGAATCAGGTTAAGTCATGCCAGTTATGAATGCAAGTTCAGTTGATTTGTTTAGCAGTAGAGTTCACTGATAAAACTGTTGCCTTTAAATTTAGCTGGATACATGTTCTATATTTTTGTAAAAACTTTGAAGTAAATCTTAAAAAATTATGACAGCCTCAGTAATTCAAACTCGCCACATGAGTTAGTGACTCCAAATGGCTCAGCTAACTGTAGATTAAGTACTTTGTTACCTAGTAACTGTTACTTACACAGCTCATAATGACCCAATTTCTACAAGAACACAAAAATATTCACATTTTCCCTGAGACTTCTGAACCCTTTCATTTGTATTATATTTCCATTCACATTTATAAAAATGTAATAAGAAAAATCAAAGAAGTAAAGGAAGGATTTATTGGCAAATGACTTCTAACTACTTCTGTCTCTGCCATGCTGTGCGTGGCAGGAAGTTGTTGCTGGGATGACAGTTTATGTAAGTCCCAATGAGGAAAGACCTGTTTGTGAATTCCAGACAGAGCTTTATTTACCTCTTATGCCAGAATAAACTGCTACTTAATTTACCTAGCAGCTTAGTGATGATACATAGATGTTTCAATTGCAAATATAGCTATGAAAGCACAACATAATCTTCTGAATCACAAGCAGCAATATTTATATGTGGCTACAAATGACAGTGGGGATCATTTGAAAAACTGATGTGTTTCCTATACATCTACTTTTCTCTTTCTGTTGCTGTGTTTGTCTTCCTCTCCTGTCAGTTTCATCATTTTGGTGTTGCCCCAATTCTTTAGCATTTAAACCCTCTTTCCTTTCTTTAAAGCTCCTACCTTTAAAGTTGTAAAAATGACATACTAACAAAATGGACTAGTGTTTTATTTTCTTAACTTGAAAAATAGAAGATTGTAAAAAACTAGAAGTTGTTCTATGTTACCAAAGTTTCTCTTTACTTATGCACATGAAGAGCTAAAAGGACAGCATCAGCCAAATATTCCACATTATCAAGTGTTATTTCCCTATGGGTATCTTCTCTGGCTAACTTTTTTTTTTTTTTGTCAATGGATTCATGACCTTCAATGAATCTTTTCTTTATTCCATACTCAGAGATGCAAACAATTATTTAAACAAAGTATAAATCAGTTTTGTGCAGAGGTGTAAGAAGAGTGCACCTATGCAACACACAGTCATTGATGTTGAATAGAGTTGAAAATTTCCTGAAGTTCGTATTTTTCAAATGTAGGTCTTTAACTACCTCTACCTTAATGTTACTATTCACATTTTATTTAATTATTTGGATTGGTTAGAGATTCATTGTTAATTGCAAAGTATAATAAGTTATTAGAATTTTAATAAAAATAAAATATATATTTGTTAGATCTCAGTGAATTTATATGTTGTTGCAGTATCTATTTTTCCACCCATTTTTTTTAAAAGGTATTTTCTACTAGATTTTCCATACTTAGGCTATGTTTTTAATGTTTAACACTAAATTTGGCCAGCAATTAGTGTGTAGCAGTAGAATACTTACAGTGTTGTAGATAATCTGGTAAGGAGCTTACATTCATTTTATCTAACCCCCATGGCAATTCTCTGACATAAATACTATTATTTCCATTTACTGCTTAAAAATATGAGGCTCTGTGAAATAAAGCAACTTAATAAAATTCACAGAATTATAACTTAAACCTGATTTTGTTTGACTCAACACTACTTCTTTCTTTGTCTCTTCACTTCTCTATCTTGTAGCAACTTGAGTGTGACTCAGATGTTGTTTATTATGCCTCAATCAATTACTTAGGAGTAGAATAGAATTGCTATAATTATCTTATGCCAGTGCCTTTCACTCAGGGGTAATTTTGCCTCCAAGATTACACTTGGCAAATTTGGTTAGGAAAATTGGGTTGTCAAAATTAGCTGGGCCTGGAAGAGAGACTACTAGTATCTAGTGGATAAAAGGTATATTGCTAATCACCCTACAATAATAGAACAGCCCCTACAACAAAGAATTGTCTTTCTGTAGCACTAGTGTTGAAAAACTGTGCTTTAGGGTTTTGATAACTGCCTAGCCATACCCCTTCCTGATTAACTCCCTGACTCCCCCTCGACATCACAATATATTCAAAATGCATATTATATAAGAGAAAGTTTTAAAAAACAGGAGTCAGACTGAAAAAATCAAGTTTCAACCATTGATTTTTCCCAAGGATATATATGAATCATTAATCTTATTATCTGTATTGTCTTCTCAGAGACCCCTATAGTATGATAATCTGTGTAATCTTTCAGAAATTATATTAATTTCATGGAATTTTGTGGGTAAAATAATTCTCTTTTTCTAATATTCCTGAGAATGTCTGAAATATAATATAGGTATTCTTGTCAAAATTTTTATAAATGCATTCAATTAGTAGAAAATATAATATACATATATCAGGTATCAAGTCTTTATATATGGGCATTAAAATTTTTAGAATGCCTTCAGTATGAAAAGTTATTTAAATGATATTAAATATTAAAGAGTTTCTTGGGAAAAAGAATAACAAAAATCAGGACTTTTGGTTCAATTTCATCAATACTCAGCCTCTTGGTATTATTCTGGAAGTTTTCATTGTATATAATATAGTCAGAAAATAGCCTAGAATTCCCTTTCAGCTCCACATTAGTTAAACCTCACTTCTCCTTTCCACTGGTGTTATTTCTTCCACAATGTTATATTTGATTAGTGATACATTCATCTCTTGTCATTTGAAGGGCAATGTCCAGGCAGTAGCATGTGACCTTCTAGCAGAATATAGCAGATGCCCTTAACTTATAGGAGTAGCAGAGGTGATGTGATTTTATCTGGGATATGAGAGCAGGAAGGGCAGAATAATAATTCTGCTGGTTGTTGCCAACTTATTTTTCTTCTCTTCATCACTTTTTCTGTCTTAACCAGAGATTCCCTTTCTATTGTCAGTTCATACTCTGACGAACACTATGTTTAGTTTTTCAATGTCCCTATATGTAACATCTCTGTATTATTGTCTTGATATATTGCAATAACAAAATCTTATATCATGGATCTAATGAATAAAATCCTTTGGGGATTAACACCAAACCATCTTCAGAGGGAAACTACAAAGCAATACATCTAATGTGTAGTTTATTACTATCACTAGGAAGATCTCAGAACTATATCCTGAAATACAAGCCAAATTAGTATATAAAAAGACCTGTTTCACCTATAATCACAACAAAAGTCTATCAAAATTGAGTTCTTTTGATACTGAATGAGTTCTAAGACTGGTACAGATAGGGCTCCAGGGCCTGATTTAAAGCATTTTATTTATTTATTATTTATTTTTATTTTCTGTAAAATAAACTTTTTTATTTTTATTTTTTGTATATATATATGTATATATACAAAATTACATATATATATAATTGTTTTTCAATTACAGTTGTCCCATTTTTCCCCCACTGCTCGCCCCAACCCGGCCCACCCCTTCTCCCCCAGTCATATCCTTCCCCCCGTTGTCCATGTTCATGAGTCATTTATACATGTTCTTTGACTAAACCCTTCCCTTACTTATCCCCTTTATCTCCCTCCCCCCTGATAACTGTTATTCTGTTCCTTATTGTCTTGTTCCTGATCTCAGGGGGAATGCTTTCAGTTTTTGTCCATTGAGTATGATGTTGGCTTCAAGTTTCTCAAATATAGCCTTAATTATGTTGAAGTATGCTCCGTCTATTCCCATTTTGCTGAGTGTTTTCATCATAAATGGGTGTTGTATTTTATCAAATGCTTTTTCAACATCTATTGATATGATCATGTGGTTTTTCTCTTTCATTTTGTTTATGTGGTGTATTACATTTATTGATTTGCGAATGTTGTACCAACCTTGCATTCCCAGAATAAATCCCATTTGGTCATGGTGTTTGATCTTTTGGATGAATTGCTGTATTTGGTTTGCTAATATTTTGTAGAGGATTTTAGCACCTATGTTTATCAGGAGTATTGGCCTACACTTTTTCTTCTTTCTAGTGGCTTTATCTGGTTTTGGAATTACGATAATGCTGGCCTCGTACAATGAGCTTGGGAGCCTTCTCTACTCTTGAATTTTATGAAATAGCTGGAGAAGGAGAGGTGTGACTGGCATAAAAACAGACACATAGGTCAATGGAACAGAATAGAGAGCCCAGAAATAAACGTACACCTTTATAGTCAATTTATATTTGAAAGAGGAAGCAAGCACACAAAATGGGCTAAAGTTAGTCTATTCAGTAAATAGTATTGGGAAAATTAGACAAATATATGCAGGAAAAATGAAACTAGACCACCTTCTTACACTACACACAAGAATAAGTTCAAAATGGATCAAAGACTTAAATGTTAGACACAAAATCATAAAAATTATAGAAGAACACATAGGCAGCAAAATCTTAGACATTGCTCATAGCAGTATTATATTAACTATATCTCCCCAGGAAAAGGTAACAAAAGAAAAAATAAATGGGACTACATCAAAATAAAAAGTTTTTGCACAGCAAAGGAAATCATCACCAAAATTTTTTGAAAAACCACTGGGAGAACATATTTACTGATACATCTTATAAGGGGTTAATACTTAAAATGCATAAAGAACTTAAAAAACTCAACACCAAAAACAAACAACCCACCCAATTAAAAAAAAAAAAAAAAGAAAGAAAAAAGGACAAAGGGCCTGAACAGACACTTCTCCAAAGAGGACATGCAGAAGGCCAATAAAAGATAATAAAAAGGATTTTAAGGAAATAACTTGATTAAAACAATTTCAAATCTTATTTCACTGATGTGGTTTTGTCTTTTAAATAAGCTAACATATACTACAAATCAGCAAAATACTGTGGATTTAAGTCATACAATTTATAACATTATTCTAAACTTAGTAGCTCTCTACTCTACAAATAGTAACACCCTTGCTAACACTGTTTTGCTGCCCCACATCCTCAAATTTAAACTTGTATCCAAAATTCTTGACTGTTTTCTTTGTCTCTTCTGCATGTTAGCTTGGAAATCTTAAATAGATTAGTTTTGCTGAGTTAGTATCTTTTTAGTGCAAAAGGAAAGAATCATTCAAAAGAACAATCAAAATTAGCTTTTTATCAAAATCCTATGATAATTAAAGTTGTAAGATTTATATTTGAGTTAATGAGATGTGTGTTGTTATTCAGATGTATTTAGGAAAATCACCACCTTGAATGTCCATGTGCCTTAGTTTTCTAATTGATAGTAAAATATTTAAAACATTATCCCTTTTCATTCATTTCAAGTTTATAGAGAAAAGAATTACCTGATATAAAATTTTTCCTTCATCGAATTATGCAATTTTTAAAATTTGTTATTTAGTCTATAACCATGAACTTATTAAAAAATAAAAATTCAAACAGATTATTCCAACAGTTACTACTCAAAAAATTTTTTTTCCACTGGTTAATTCGATTGTTTCTAAACAAACAAACACCCTCTCTTTTATATCCTCTTTACTTACTAAGATCCTAAGATCAACAGCACATGCAGATATTAACAATTAACTTGTGCAAGCAAGGGAAGTTTGCTAGGAACATTATTGAGGAGATTATCTCACTTCTTATAAACATAGACAAAGATAATATAAAAACAACATCATTTCTTGGTGGCAAAATTAGGTGAGAAAAACTCATACATTGGAACATAAATCAGTTTTAATGAAAAAATTCTGTTGTAATCTATTCAACATCAATTCAACATACTATGTACCAGGCATTAAAGGAGGTACTAATAATATAGAATGTGGACAATAGGTTTTCTATCCTCCAAGAATTTATGATATGAGAGAAATAAAATATAATACTTGCTAACATTTATTGAAAATTTACTATGTCACTATTTTTATTACCTGTTTTTATTGGTAACACTTATCTATTTATACCAAGTTTATATCCACGATCATCAGCCTGGCCTCAATATTTTGTGATTTGCATTAGAATTAGAAAAACGACATGTAGACACCCAAATTCATATTAACACATGTTTTAAATTATACTTTTTGTGTTAATGAATGTCCTAAATTTACCCTTAGAGGCTTACACATAAACAAAATGAGAGCTAATCAGTAACTTTCACCCACAATATATTTTATTTTAACTTTCCTCTTGTGTATAAAATTCTGATGTAACATACTGAGTTAATTCATGCAACCATGCATTTGTTTAATCTTTATCTGACTCTTTATCATATACTTTCTCTATATACGTCTCAATATTCATCCTGATATCCAAGAGGAAAATTCTTGAACAAAACTTATTTTACAAGTTTTTTGAACAAAAACTGTGATTCAGGATACAAATAGAATCTTGTCAGTGAGGTAAATATATGTGAAGAGAGAGTAAGGACGTAAACTGCAGCGACAGTTAGAAATGGTAGGAACTGGAAGGAAAAAAACAGCATAATGGTCTGTTGATAAAAGCTAAAGAGAATACAGATTATCAATTAATGAGGACACTGGACCAAAGGAACTCCTCCATTTCACTACTGACCAGACATATCATCGCTGTCCCTTGTTATTGAGGAATTGGTACTATAAAATTAGTATTTTTGTTTTATAAAGACCTAAATTGTATTAGATGTGAAATGGTAGTAATGCCCATTCAAGGCTTGCAGAGGATTTTTTTGTTTTGTTTTGTTTTGGCCTTTATGATATGTATAAGAAGTAAAACATTTGGGAAGTGTAACATAGAACAAATGAGTTTTACTGAGCACAAACCTTAGTAGATAAAAGGTAATCTCATTTTAATTCTTGCCAATTCAAATTTTTTAACTTTTTATTTTGAAATAGGTGCACAAGAAGTTGTAACAACTGTATAGAGAAGCTCCAAGTACACTCCTTCAGATCTCTCCATTGATTGCATCTTATGCGATTAAAGTACAATATCAAAATCAGGAAATCCATTATGTGTATAGGACTGTGTACCCACATTTTATCACAAGTGTGGTTTCATGGAACCATAACTGCATTCAAGAAATGGAATTATTTAATCACCACAGAGATCTCCCTTGTGATACTAGTTCCCTGTGCTGCTAGATTTGTTTACATTAGTTTTCTGTAGCTGGTGTAATAAATTGCCACAAACTGGGTGGCTTAAAACAAAAGATATTTAGTTTCATCCAGTTCTGAAGGCCAAAAGTCCAAAGTCACAGTGTTGACAGGGCTGTGTTCATGTGGAGGCTCTAGGGAGAAGCCTCTCTTGCCTCTTCCTGTCTCTAGTGAATATCAGCATTCTGTTGTTTTGTGTCCACCTGTCTCTCCACTCCATTTTCACATGTTTCTTCCTATCTGTGTGTATCTTATAAAGATGCTTATGATTGAATTTAGGGTCCACCAGGACAAGCCAGTATAAGCTCTTCTTCTCAAGATTCTACACTTAATTCTATTTTTCTATAAAAGGGCATGTCCACAGATCTGGAAATATGGACTTGGACATATTTTTCTTGGGACCACCATTCAACACATTGCTTCCTTTTTAACCAAACACACTCCATCTCCCAATCCCTAACATATTCACCTAAGCCATCACAGCCATTAACCTGTCCTCCATCTCTCAAATTTTATCATTTTATTTATGTTAACTAATGAATTCTAACAGCATGCTATCTTTTAAAATTGTGGGTTTTTTTTCACTCATTGTAAACTCTTGAGATCCTCATTGCTATGTGCCTTAACATTTGTTTCTTTTTATTGCCAAATAGCATTCAGTGGTATGGATGTACTACACTTTTATTTAACCATTAATTTACTATAGAACATTTTGGGGATTTCCAGGTCTGTGATATTATATATAAAGCTGCTAGGAACAATAATATATAGGTATTTTTGCATATAGTTTCTCCTTGGGAAGGAAAGGAGCTAACCCTACACCCAATGCTCAGAATTTTTTGTAGGCCAGCCAAAGGACTGACTTCTGTCTTGCCTGTCTTAGAGCACTTACAGGACTCAGCATACTCTTGCTACCTGGGGCAAATGAGAACAAAGACAGTTGTATGAACTGCCATAGTGTCTCCCTCTGGCTTAGTACAGAGCAAACAGGTGAAAACCCCCAGCTATCAGCTTCTCCCTCAGAAGGAAAAGAGTGAACAGTGCTCAATGATCAAACTTTCCAAGAGAGATTCTGGCTTTAGTCTCATTCTTGTCTTAGAGCACTGATGGGAACTGACATACATTTGATGCCTGGGGGTCGCGGAGGAGAGGGATGGGAGGGACACCAAGAACAAAGATTTGGGTGAACTAGTGCAAAGCTTTGGAAGGCTCACAAAATCTCTAGCCAGGCTGATTGGTGAAGGTCTTCTCTTATATATGGCCTTTCTGTGGAGATTGGGATGGAGAGCTATTTATCTTGTGCAGATACCAACACAAAAGTCAAGGAAAATAAAAAATAGGCAACTATGTCCATAACAAAATATCCAAATAAATGTCCCAAAACCTACCCTAATGATAGATGATTTATCTGAGTGAGAAATGAAAATAACCATCATAAAGATTCTTAATGAGAACAATTTATGTACAAAGTGAAAGTTTCAACAGAGATAGAATAAATATATATATTCCAAATATATGTGCACATCTTTATAAACATTGCCAAATTGTTTTCCAAAGGGGTTGTATCATTTTACTTTAACATCAGCAATGTACTGAGTTCCTTAACATAAGTTTAATCTTATTTAATTTTTTAACTTTAATTTTTATTTTAGTATATTTGGTATACAATATTATATCAGTTATATTAGATGTAGAATATAGTAGCTCAACATTTTTATACCTTACAGTGTGATCACCCCACTAATTCTAGTATTCATTGTCACCATGCAAACTTGTCAAAATATTACTGACTATTTTCCCCTTTACCCTTTTCATCCATTCCTTATCTTCCTGCCCAACAGCAACATCCCCTTTGGTCTCTGTTCCTGGGAGCCTGTATATGTTTTGTTTTATTTGTTTGGTGTTTTTTAGATTCCACATATATGTAAAACTATATGATATTTGTCTTTCACTGTCTGACTTATTTCACTTAGTAGAATAGCCTCTAGGTTCATCCAAGTTGTCACAAATGAAAAAATCTCATTACTTTATATTACTATGTAACATTTCATCTTCTTTGTCTTTTCATCTATTGTTGGACATCTAGGTTGCTTCCATACTTTGGCTCTTATAAATTCAGTGAACATAGGGGTGCATATATCTTTTTTAATTAGCGTTTTGGGTTTTTCTGGATAAATACCAAGAGATGGAGTTGCTGGGTTCTATGGTAGATCTATTTTTAGTTTTTTTGAAGAATCTCCATACTGTTTTCCATAGTGGAAGATTAACAGTGCACATCTTTTTTTCCCACAAACTCACCAAAACATGTTATTTGTTAACATTTTGATAATAGCCATTCTGACTGGTGTGAGGTGGTATCTCATTATGACTTTGGGTTACATTTCCATGATAAGAAGTGATGTGGAGCATCTTTTCATATGTCTGTTGGACACCTGTATCTGTTCCTTGGAAAAATGTCTTTTCATGTCCTCTTCCTATTTTCTTGATTGGCTTGTTTGTTTGTTTATATATTTGGTATTGAGATGTATGAGTTTATTATATATTTTGGATATCAACCCCATTATCAGATATATCATTTGTGAGTATATTCTTCCATTTAGTAAGCTGTCTTTTTGTTTTGTTAAGGGTTCCTTTGCTGAGTGGAAGCTTTTTTTAGTTTGATGAAGATCCATTTATTTACTTTTCTTTTTGTTTCCCTTGCATGAGGAGCATAACCAAAAAAAAAAAAAAATTACTCAGAGTGATGTCAAATAGTTTACTACCAGTGTTTCCTGCTAGGAGTTTTATGATTTAAGGTTTTATATTTCACTCTTCAATCCAGTTTGATTTTATTTTTGTATATGTTGTAAGAGTGGTTGGATTTCATTTTTTGCATGTAACTTTCCAGTTTTCCTAACACCACTTGTTGAAGAGACTGTTCCTTTCTATACATTCTTACAACCTTTGTCATAGATTAATTGACCATATAAATGATGATTTATTTCTGGGCCCTCTATTCTGTTCCACTGATCTGTGTTTCTGTTTTGTGCCAGTACAACACTATTTTGGTTATTTTAGCTTTGTAGGATAGTTTGACGTCAGGGAGCATGATACTTCCAACTTTTTTTTTTTCCCTCAAGGTTGCTTTGGATATTCATGGTCTTTCAGTTCCATATAAATTTTATGGCAATTTGTTCTAGATCAGAGAAGACTCTCTTTGGTATTTTGATAGTAATTGTATTGAATCTATAGATTGCCTTGGGTAGTATGGTCATTTTAACAATATTGATCTTTCCAATCCATGAGAATGGTACAATTTCCCATTTATTTGTGTCCTCCAATGTTTTTTTCAATGACTTATAGTTTCCTGAGTACAAGGCCATCATCATCCTCTAAGTTAAATTTATTTCTAGATATTTTATTTTTATTTTTATTTTTGATACAATGTAATTGGAATTGTTTCCTTAATTTATCCTTGTTTGTTATTAGTGTATAGGAATGTAATAGATTTCTGTATATTAATTTTGTATCCTGCTGCTTTACTGAATCCATTTATTCTATTAATTTTTTGGTGGATTCTTTAGGGCTTTATATATATGGTAATATGCAGTCTGCAAATGTGGCAGTTTTACTTTTTTCTTTCCAATTTGGGTAACTTTTATATCTTTTTTCTTGTCTGATTCCTATGGCTAAGACTTCCAATATTCTATTGAATAAAAGTGGTGTGTGTGAATCCTTGTCTTGTTTTTGTCTTAAAGGAAAAGCTTTCATCTTTTTACCATTAATTATGATATTAGTTGTGTGCTTCTGTTTTATTGCCTTTATCAAGTTGAGGCAAGTTCAACTTATTTTGTTGAGTTTTGATTATCGATAGATATTGAAATTTATCAAATGCTCGTTCTGCATTTATTGAGATAATCATATGATTTTTATTTTTTGTTTTGTTGATTTTATAAATCACATTAATTGTTTTGTGGATATTGAAACACCCTTGCATTTCTGGTACAAATTCCACTTGATTATGGCATATAATTCTTTAATATACTCTAGAGATTGGTTTACTACTATTTTGTTGAAAATTTTGGCATCTATGTTCATCAGGGATATTGACCTGTAATTTATTCTCATATTCTCTCTCTCTCTCTCTCTCTCTCTCTCTCTCTCTCTCTCTCTCTCTCTCTCTCTCTGTGTGTGTGTGTGTGTGTCTTTATAGCATCTTTGGTTTTGGTATCATGGTAATATTGGTCTCATAGAATAAGTTTGGAAGCCTTCTCTCCTCTTTAGTTTTTCTGAAATACTTTGAGAAGGATAGGTACTAACTATTCTTTAAATGTTTGCCAGGATTCACCTATGAAGTTGTCTGCTTCTGGGCTTTTGCTTGTTGGGAATTTTTTGATTACTACTTAATTTCATTGATAGTAATTGGTCTGTTCAGATTCTCTGTTTCTTCCTAGGTTAGTCTTAAAAGGTTGTATGCTTCTAGACATTCATCATTTTCTTCTACATTGTTTAATTTGTTGGCATGCAAATGTTCATGATATTCTTCAATGGTTCCTTGTGTTTCTCTAGTATTGGTTATAATCTCTCCTTTTTAATTTCTGATTTTATTTATTTGTGTTCTCTCTCCTTTTTGCTTGATGAGTCTTTTCATTATTCTTTCAAAGAATCAGCTCTTAGTTTCATTAATCTTTTCAATTTTTTTCTATTTTCTACTTTATTTCTTTCCCTTCAAACTTTATTATTTCCTTCCTTATAATTACTCTGAGTTTTGCTTGTTTCTCTTTTTCTAGTTTCTTTAGGTGTAAAATTAGATTGTTTAGTTGAGATTTCCCACTTCTTGAGTTAGGCCTATATAACTACAAACTTTCCTCTTGTATAACTTTCCTGCTTTTGTTGCACTCCATAAATATTGTAAGGTTGTGTTTTCATTTTTACCTGTTTCAAGGTGGTTTTGATTTTCCGCTTGATTTTCTCTTTGATCCATTGGTTGTTTAGAAGTGTGTTTAATCTTCACATATTTGTGTTTTTCCAGTTTTCTTCCTGAATTTGATTTCTAGTTTCATGCCATTGTGTTCAGAAAATATGTTTGATATATGCATGTGGCTCTTTTTATTTGATGGATCCTCCTTAGATGTCTTCTATGACAAGATGTATGAATCAGTACTTGCTTACATGATGTAATATAAGGGATGAATGAAATTTTCTTTCAAAAATATTTCTTACATTGAACTTAGAGAATTATTTTTGAATCTTAAACTCTTTCACAATTCAATAATTCCATCTAGAATGCAGATACTTTTGGAACCAATAACTAAGATGAATTAGAAAAAAAACTTAAGGAGGCAGATTTTGATTCAATGTAATTGTGTTGGGAAATTTTAATAGTACCTCTTACTCCTCTGCTTTGCTTTTGCCATCCACTTATTTCTGGGACTTGTCTGAAACCAAAAAATTTTAAAGGAGCCACTTGAATTATTATGTATAGCACGAAAATGTATAGAAACCTTTTTTAACCTAACAACATTCAGGAGTTACTTAGACCTAGATGCCAGAAAGTCAAGGTTATTTTCCTTCGGTATCCTGATACTCTTTTTATTCAGCAGAAATCTGAAGTTTCCTTTAGTTTTGATCAAAAAAATACCTGAATTAAATGTCTGGGACCTGGCCAGAGAGTCAAGGTGAATTGGAATCATATGACTTTGGGAGAGCCAATGCATTAAAGAGAGAGAAGGATTCATGAGGGACTAATTAAGAAGCAGTGAGTCTCTCGGAAAAGGTCAAGTGCTCTGAGAAGTACAAACAAGATAGAAGTGAAACAACCTGAATAGGGTAGAGTGCCTTTTCTAAATTCTCTTCAAAACTCACTGTTGTATAAAATGTAGTTTGCAATTTGAGTCTGAAGTAAAGAACTACTTCTATTCTGGATGGTCTCTTGTTTATTAGTTTGGCTAACAGCACCCTGTTCGTTTTTTGCTGTAAGATTGTATTACAACAACTTAGCCTCCAGACATTATGAACATAGTTAAGTGATTTCAAGAGAAATGCAATTTAAAATTTTACAGCTCTTGGTGAGGCAGTGAATCCTTGACAGCAGAGGTAATTGTTTTCAGGCAACAGGAGTTAACCTGGATTAGTGGGAAAAATTAAAACAATTTACATTTGTGGAAACTGTAAACAATTGAGAGTAATAAACTTTAAAGTAATTTGAACAAAGAAAGCCTAATATAAATATTAAGCATAACAGTAAAATAACTATAAGGGTATAAAAAACAAAAACTCAAAATAATACCCAACACTGAGGGGCAGTAACCAAGGAAGGGAAAAACAATGGGAGGGGGCCTCTCCTACAAAGCTGTGAATCGAACCTCATTGGAGAAGATGTGGTTACAGTTCTATTTGATCGTGGAGAAGATCAGTAGGTGCCCATGCCAAAAATGATTCAGAGTCAGCAGGCTACAAGGAAACCCCCTTCTGTAATGTAGGTGGACCGAGTTTGGTGAGCCAGCAAGAACAGGGAGTTGGTGCATTGGAAACACACATGCCAGTAGTGTCCAGACTGGGTTGCACAGTGTCCGTATCACAAGAAATAATCAATGTGTTGCAGGTAGGCAGAGGTTAAGAGACAGATACACAAAAGGAATCAATGTGTCTGAAACTTACTCACTGGGAGCAGGACAGGACCTCTGGAGTGCACAGAAACCTCCTTGAGATGATTGTGGCAGTGAAGTTAGCAAGGTGGGACCGGGATCTAAGCTCACAGAGCTTTTGTGCTCTCTTATTGCATGGTTACATCAGAGTTCCTCTGGTTAAGGAGGAAAAGCAGAAACCGGAACAAAGAAACCTCTTCTTATAATAACCTCTAGCACCTCAGTTGGCACTGTGCTTGCTGCTATGGGGAAATGCTTAAATGTCACAGCCAATTATTTATTACAACACAGGTAAAGAAATGATAAATTTGGAGATGAGAGGCAATGCATTGATAGCTGGCACATAATTAAAATGCTGTTTACCTCTTACTAGGCATGTGTTCCTTTGACTATGTAAGGGATGTGGCAAAAAAGAAAAAAGGAAAAAAAGAAATTAGATGGATTATAATGAATGATTCAGAGAGTAATGGGCACAATGTTTATTTTCGTTAGCTTTTTTTAGTTAGCTATTGGATAATATGTCAATCAATAACAGTACTCTGATATCAAAACTAGACAGACATTACAAGAAAAATACACACAAATCAATATGGCTCACAAATGTAGATGCAAAATCTTTTTTTTTTTTTAAGTAGCAAATCAAATTCAATGATACATAAAAAGCACAATATGTTATGGCCAAGTGAGGTCTATCCCAAGAAGCTTGATTTAACACTAAAATAAAAACAATAAAGTGTCAGCATCATATCAAACTGAAAATTTTAAAAAAGGTTCCCTTAATAAACACAAAAATAGCATTTAATAATATCTATGATTATTGGCTTAAAAAAACTCTCAGCAAACTAGAAATGAAGGGAACTTTCTCACTATAATAAAGTGTGAAGAAAAAGCTTCATTTCATATCACACTTAATGATAAAAGACAAAATATTACTAAGGTTGAGAACAAGAAAGGAAGTCAGCTCTCACCACTTTTATTTAACATTGAACTAAAATTTATAACCAGTGTAATCAGGCAAAAAGAGGAAAAGGCATACAGAGAGGAAAGGAAATAAAATATGTCTTTTTTGCAGATAACATGACTTTCTACATAGAAATTTTAATAAAATCTCCAAAAACACATAGTAAAACAAAGAAATAAATTTAGGAAGGTGGTTGGTTATAGAACAGTATAAATAAGTCAACTGTATTTCTCAATATTAGCAACAGTTTGCAAATAAAATTAAAAATAATTCAATTTAAAAGAACATATAACATATGTTCTTAAAAAGATGTGCATATGAATGCTCATAGTAACTTTCTTTGTAAGAGCAAAACTAGAACAACCCATATGTCTATAAAAACTTTGCTATGTCCAAATAATGAAATACTACTGAGCAATAAAAAAATTAAGTAATGATATATGCAATGATATTAAAGAATGTGAAAATAATTATGCTGAGTTAAAATATCCAGATTAAATAGAGCAAATGCTATATGGTTCCATGTATAAATAATCTAGAAAATGCAAACTAATATTTAGTACCAGAAAGCAGATAAATTATTGCTTTGGAATGGGGATAGTGAAAGAATATGATTATAAAAAATCACAGTGAAACTCTTGGTTGGTGGGAGGATATGTATGCTTATTTTCTTGATTATGGTCATAAGTTTATAAGAAGATATACAGATGGCAAATAAGTATACAAAACTATTCCCACATCATATAACATAATTAAAATGCTAATTAAAACAACAATGACATACTAGTACACACACATTAGAATGGACAAAATGGTGATAATACCAAATGCTGATGAAGATGTAGAGCAACAGAAACTCTCATTTATTTCTGATTGAAATGCAATATGGTTCAGCCACTTTAGATGACAAGTTGATGTTTTTTACACAATTATACGTACTCTTACCATATAATTCATCAGTTATGCTTTTTTAGTATTTACCGAAATGAATTGAAAACTTGTAACCACACAAAAACCTGCACACAGATATTTATAGCAGTTTTATTCATAATTGCCAAAATTTGAAAGCAGCTAAACAATTATTCACAATTGCCCTACATTAGGTAATTGGATAAACTGTGGTGCATCCAGGCAATGGGATATACTAAAAAGAAATGAGCTATTAAGCTATAAACAAAACATTAAGCTCTGGCTGGTGTGGCGTAGTGGATTGAGTGCCAGCCTGCAAAGCAAACAGTTGTCGGTTTGCTTCCTAGTCAGGGCACATGCCTGGGTTGCAGGCCCGGTCCCCAGTTAGGGGTGTGTGACAGGCAACCAATTGATATATCTCTCACACATCGATGTTTCTCTCCCTCTCTTTCTCCCTCCCTTCCCCTCTCTCTAAAAATAAATAAATAAATAATATTTTTAAATGTTAAAAAATAAAAAACATTTTAAAAACCTAAATGTATATTACTAAGCAAAAAAAGCCAATCTGAACAAGCTGCATACTCTATAATGCCAACTGTATGACATTCTGAAAAAGGTAAAATTATGAAGACACTAAAAAGATCAGTGGTTGCTAGGGGAGGGTGAAGAAGGATGAATAGGCAGAGCACAAGGGATTTTTAGGGCAATGAAAATACTCTATGGTATTTTAATGATGAATATAAGTTATACATTTGTCCAAACCCATAGAATGTACAATACCAAGAGTAAATTCTAAGGTAAGCTATGGACTTTGAGTAATTATGATCTGTCAATGTAGGTTTATCCTTGGTAAACATGTTCTATTCTGGGGAGTGATGTGATAATGAAAGAGGTTATGCATGTGTGGGAATAGGAAGTATATGGGAAATTTTGGTATCTTGTTTGAAGTTATATTGTAAACCTGAATCACTCTAAAAATAATTTTGTTTTTTTACATACTTTTTTCAGGTTAAAAATGAAAACAAAAGATTAAGTATCTTTGTAGCTCTCAGAAACACTCCTATTTCTACTCTACTCATACTTTGAAAAGCTTTCCTAGACTTTCTAGGTATAGTTTATCTCATGTTTCACTATTCTTGATATCTATCTGTAGTACTGCATTAGTCTCTAGGCTGCTCTCCAGTGCTGCTCTTGCTCTCCTTACAGTATGTTTTCTTGTAACATCCCGAGTGATTAAAGTCAAATTATAACACTCCTCTGCTTCACAACTGTGAATGACTTTTCTTAGCTGATGACTTAGAATAAAATCAAGTTCCTTACCATAGTCTACAGTAATCTACACAATAAGCCCCTGACTACTTCATGAGCTCATTTTCTATCTTTTTGTGGTATTTATAAGTATTCAAATTTCTTTTTGTTTTTAAAAATGCTCCAGGCTTATAAAGCTTATATTGTTTTTAATGATTGGCTCCCTGAAGCACTATAAATGAATAGATTAAATTAAATATAAATTCTCTAATTTTATGATGATTGTTTACATGCCTTATCTCTCTTGTAGATTGTAAGGTTCTAAAAATACTTCTCTTGTCTATAGCTTTACTAGTATGTCTAGTTAAATATTGCTGATGAATGTTTCAATGAATACATATATCATCATTAATGTTTGTCACTTGTTTATCCTTAAAACTATTAAGCATCTTACAATTACTTTCTTGCTGAGATGATCCCAGGAATGTCCAAATGCAAATCTAAGCTTTCACCTTCATTTGAAAAAAAAAAAAAATTTATAACTGAAAATAATGAGAGTGGAGCCACAGGAAATAAGATAGTTTACTAAGTGTTTTGAACTTAAGGTGAATGGTATAATATCAGGTGGAATAAAATCTACCACCTAAATATGTCCACAGCATGGTAATCGAGGGAAAAGAAATGAACTCTGGTCTTGGAATCTGGAAGTGTGATGAAAAGCAAAAGAGAGAAGATGGGCTGAAAAAAGAATCATTAAATATCAACATAGCAGGAAATAAGGTGTTAATTTATATATATGTATATATATATTAAGTTCACTTATAAAGTGGCAAGAGGCAAGTTACTTGGCTTAAATATATAATTTTTTTCTCAGAATTATTTAAATAAAAAAGCAACTTGTAGCAAGGGTTCTGTGTAGCTCACAGGATTTATGGGAAGGTTGGATAACCAGAAATGGAATAAAAATAATACTGATGCAAAATTTTAAGCATCCAGAGCTACAGAAACACATCTGAAATGGTTTCTCACAATAGATTCAATCTTGTAGAACCACCACTGAGCTATGGACTCTATGGCCACACTGATACTGCTGCTGGCAAAGGCTGATAATGATGCAGAGCATGACCCCTCCACTTTCTGATTCCTTATGTCACTATGGAATCAAAACTCCAGGATGGTGCACTGATTAGCTGAACCTAGTTCCCATGTGTCTACCTTAGCTGGCAGGTTACAGAGAAAATCAGATCTGCTTTTTATAGAGAAAATCAGTTTCTGCCACCAGTATTTCTTTATTGAGTTCAGATATTTACCTAGCATAGGAACATAAAGTTTAAGCATTGAAAAACAACCAGTAATTGTTGAAAGTGAGGAAGAGGTAAATGGGAGCCTATAGATGATATTTATCTGTATGTGTATATTAACTCTATATGTACAGTTAGAGATAACTTTATGTAAATGTGTTATACAATCATACATAATTTAATATACTTATTAATATATAAATAAAGCTATATAATTTAATGTACATTTATTAATCTATAGCAATAAAGCTAAAAAGTTAAAAATCAATGACTTTGGTTTAATTGTTAGAGTAGGATGAAAAGGGTAGAAGAGGAAAAGATGGCTTTTCATTATGTCTTTTCCTACTTGACTGTCATGTCCATGTATTTGATCAATTTATTTAAATTTAATGAATTTGGTCAAAGAATTATAATGCTACACAAAATTAAAGAAAATTGGGTTAAAGGCTGTGTATTTCTATGGTCCTGACCCTCAGATTTCATGAATCTGTGGTATTATGATTCTAAATCATAACTATAGATGCTGTGGCAGTTTCTGAAATCCCTATCTCTTTATCCAACATCATTAGTCATCAAGGAAATGAAAATCAAAACCACAATGAGATAACACTTTACACCATTACTATGGCTATAATCAAGTAGTCAAATAATAAAAATAAAAATTAGGATGTAGTTAAATGGAACCCTCTCAAACGGTTGTTGAAAATATAAAAGTAGTACAAGTACTTTCAAAAAAAGTCTGACAGTTCTTCAGATTGTTAAACAGAGTTAATGTATGGCCTAGGAGTTGCATTAAGTATTTGAGAGGTCTATCCAGAAAAAGTTTAGCCACTGTTAATACAAGAACAGTTTGTGTGACATTGATGTAACCTGGCAGCCAAGGAGAGTAGACTGGAATGTGTATGCATGAACAAGGGTGACTTCACTGTACTAGCCAGTGGGAGAGGTAGACATCATTGAATGAGCATATATACTGTGTGGCCATTGCATTCAAAGTGACTGAGCAAGTAGAGCAACAGATCTGCATCAAATTTTGCATTAAGCTTGAATATTCCTCTGCAGAATCTATTCAGATGATTCAGAAGGCTTTTGGAGAGAATGTATTGAGCACAGTACAAATAAAAGTGTGACACAAATGCTTCAAAGATGGTCAACAATCTGTTGAAACTGATCCACATTCTGGAAGGCCTGCAACAAGCAGGACACCTAAACATGCATGGGCTGCAATCAACAAAGATCAGCAATCAAGGTGACTTTGTCCCCTTTTAGCCCAAATTTGGTGCCCCATTCTGGCTTTTCCCAAAACTAAACTCACCTTTGAAAGGAAAGAGATTTCAGACCATAGATGAGATTCAGGAAAATATGACAGGCAGTGATGGCAAATCCAACAAAGGACTTCGCAGTGTTTTGAACAGTAGAAGAGATGCTAGTAAAACTGTTTGAAATCCCACAATGCCTACTTTGAAGAGGACTTAGGCATCTTTGTCCTATGTACAAAGTTCCTTGTATCTTGTATCTTCTTCAATAAATGTGTCTTTTTCATAGCACATGGCTGGATATTTTCTGGACAGGCCTTCATATATGCAAAAGAAATAAAAACATGTCCATATAAAAAATTTGTACAGGAAAGTTTATAACAGCATTATTTGTTACAGCACAAAAATGGAAAACCCAACTTCTTATCAACTGAAGAATAAACAACTTTTATCAGTCACAGAAGGATAAATACTGCCTGATACCACTTATATCAAGTGTCTAAAATAGTCAAACACTTAGAAATAGAAAGTAGATTGGTGGTTTCCAGTTGCTAGGAAAAAGAAAATGAGACATCACTGCTCAGTCTTTTCAGAAGAAAAAGTTCTAGAGATCTGCTTTATAATAATTTGCATATAGTCAACAATATTGTACCATATGCTTAAATTTTGTTAAGAAGGTATATTTCATGTTGTATGTTTCTTACTGCAAAATAAATATTATGGAAATATAAAAAAATTTTACAAAGAAATTTGAGTAGCCAGAGAACAACAACGACCAAAAATATACAACTTGTGGTATGTACACACAAGTAAATATTTTTAAGCCATAAAAAAGAATGAAATGTGATGTGTGCTCCAACATAGATGACCTTGAAAACAAAAAGTCAGTCACACAAAAAAAACCCTACATATTACGTAATTCCTTTTATATGAAATAGCTGGAATGGTCAAATCTATAGACTAGAAAATCATAGCCCCTTAGGGCTTAGTGGAATGGGGTAGGGCTGATATATTTAAAGGGTAGAAGGTTTCTTTTTTGAGGTAATAAAAATATTCTAAAATTATCAGTGGTAATAGTTGCACAAATCTGTGAATAGACTAGAAACACTTGAATTATACACTTTAAATAGATGGATTGTGTGGTATGAGAATTTTATTTTGATAAAGCTGTAATCAATAATAAAATATAATTAAAAAGACAAGAAAACATAGTATTCTAATGGTAGGTCATATGAACTACTTCGTGGAGAATGAAATCAACCAGCAGCCCTAGCACTTCTAAAAGAGTTGAATATATGTCAGAGTATAGACAAAAAAAAAAAAAAAACAATTTAAGAAATAATTAAATGGTTTATTAATGGTTTGACTCAAATATACTTGTAAAAGCTATAGATGTAGCCATTAAGGCCTTAGAATATATGTTTCCTCAGGGGTCCTTGTTAAAAGATGTGACTCCTTGGAAGAGTAGAGGAACCTGCTGTGTTGTTTTTATCCAGTAGGGAGTACAATCTGGGAACAATACAACTATAAACAGATTATTTTAATTAAACAATCTGAGTCTCAAGATCATTAAAAAAAAAAAAGAAAAAAAAAAAAAAGACTAGCCAAGGGGGGAAAAAATGATACTGGGGAATTATTCTTATAAAGTATTGAAATATATTACAAAGTTGTAGCCACAAAAGGGGTATTTTTTACAAAAATATGTCTATATTATGTTTCAATGTTCTTGCATTGTGTAGATATCTAGTTAAACTTAGTCATGTTAAATATAAATTAAACACAAAAAATTATGAACAAATCAATAAAACTGCTGGAAAAGAACTCCAAGCCATGAATACTTATTGAAGATATACACTGAGATGATGAAACTATCTTAACTTATCATACACTGAAAATTGTTAACTTTCACCAGACATAAATATTCAAAGAAGTAATAAAGGACAAAGTAGTATGGAATAAAACTCATGAAGAAAATGGAACTGAAGAAAAAACCCAGGTCAAACCCAAGGATATGCATTTTTTAAGGAGATACTTGAAATAAGTGGGAAAACACCTGAATTAACTAAAAAATGGTATTCAAACAATTGGATAGTCATGTAGAAAAAAAGTAGGTTGAATTTACTTCTTACAACTTCAACAGTATAAATACAAGTCCAAGTCAAAACGTTTAAATGGGAAAGAAAACAAATACATAAAAATACTAAATAACATAATGAAATACATCTGATTGCTCTGAAATTGGAAAGACCTTTCTAAAGGTGACACAATATCCAGAGAAAAGAATAATAAATTACATAAATTTCAAGTACATTTTTAAAACAGAAATCACCATCACTAAAAGAGTTACAGCACCCTGGAAAGACACTTGTATCATATATAGTTACACTCCTATATTACATTTTACATAATACATACACATACATACTTCATGTGTAGTGATTAAATTTTTAAAAGATGTTTAATGCATAAGAAGCCTAAAAATAAATATAAATAAATTAACAAGAAAAAGAACTAAGCACAGATACAGATAGCTCCTTAGGAAGAGGAACACTGAAGACTTCTAATGAACTGAAAGGAAGAGAATGACTGCTACAGAATTAGGGCAGAGGGAGAACGTGTGAGGGAAACAGGGACCATTTCAATCCTTCTGACCACAGAGCTCCTTCTTTGTGAGGAAATAAATGGCTCTGAGCTTACTCCCTCCTGCAAATTATACAGTCAGCCTCAACCTACAGCAACTGTTCTTAAGCAAAAAGAAAATTTTGGGGAGGTTACAGGTTGGATTAGGAATTCTATAAATTAAAGAATATTTTGTTGGTATGTTTTCATTACTTATAAACACATATATACACATTCTAGTCTTGCATTTGTATTATTTTATGTTTAAGGGTACTTAATACAGTATAAAAGTTTCATTTCCCTAATAAGGTAAAATCTGCCAACTAAATTATCCTAATTTGGAGATTTTTTTTTTTATCTTCGCTTCACTCTTTTTCTCTGTTTTCTTAACAGCTATGCTTCAGAATCAGTCTCTGAAATAACTGTTTAAAAAAAGCCACATAAATTTAATTTTTAAAAGAATACTGCATATTTGAAAAGCAATAAATACTTTTTGAATGGCATGTGATTTTAGTATGTTAGCCATTATACCTCAATATAAATTTTTTATATTTTTAATACTGGGGCTGATGTCTGGTTATACATCAAAAGATTCAATGTCCAGTGTTTATGCTATTTTCCTGCCTATTTTACAAATTTAACACCTACTTATGGTTAAGTACAGGAGTCTGTGAAATGCTGCCCTTACTGACAAAAGGAGGCTGTGGGAAATGTCATTTCACATCATTAAGGACAGTAGCATAGCTGGGGTCAGGTCACATGTTACTCTGAAGGCACTGGTAAACATCAAAAGCTGGTGTGCTAAACTCAAGCTAATAGCTCTTTCCTTGCTGATAGCCAGTTTTAGAGATGCTGATTAATGTGACTTTTATAGACTGTAGAGGTTAAGGATCTAGTACATGCAACTAAACTGACCAGCTCCAAAGTGACTAGTATTTAACCTTGAACATATTACTTAACCTCACTCTACCTATGATTCATCATTTTCAAATGGCACTGATCAGTTTTTTATAATAATTAATTATGTTCATAAATTTGAAATGCATACAATGGTGCCTACTAATAACTTGAGTATTTATGCAAACTATTTACATGAGAAAAACAAGGCACTTTGCGCCAGAAGATCAAGGCTGAATATACAGAATAGATGGAGTAGGTGGGAAAATTTCCATTAGCATACTTTAGAAGTTGAATTTAGATTAAATAATTGTCATCTAAGAATTAGCCAGCTATTAAAAAGAGAATAGTCTTTGGAATCAGTTATAATTCTGACATTTACCAGCTACGCAGCTTCAGACAAGTGGTTTTTAAACCAATTACTAGGCATTAACTTGGTGGTTGCTAGACTCCTAGTACAATAACAGAGACTAGGGATAGAGAAGTGAACAAAAGAGATAACAGCTTCTCTCCTGGAGTGTACATTCTAGACAGAGCCTCTGTGAGGAACCCAGGATTACAATGAAATTTTGTGACATGATTAAAAATGGTGAATATCACATGTGACTGCCAATTCCTCTTCCCAATGTGGGTTAAAGACAAGAAGGGGTTAAGTCTCAAAGCTCCCTTTAACCTATTGCCCTGGGACTCCTATTTACTTTAATGGAAATCACTTTTCCAAGGCACCACACAGGGTTCTGAAACATGGGGTTAAAGGTCATCCTGCAACTCCAGGAATAATAAATTTGCAATTTGTACTTTCCTGACCTCTAGAAATATTTTTAGGTGTTTGAGGCCAAAGAAAACAAAACAGTGCTTTGAAAGAACTGGAGAGCTATCAGTTGATCAATTTAAGTGGGATTATCTGATAATTGGGTAAATACATCGTTATTGATGTGAAGAAGGAGGAAGACGTGCCAAGCAAACACTAATGCCTAGGCCTAGATTTATCTGCTAATCCTTGAAGGAGGCAGTTTACTGAGGACATGAGTAATTGCTCTGCTAACAGATTTATTCTTCTGTTAGGCCCCATTTGGAGTTTAAATCCTCCCCTCTCTTTCCAACAGTTCAAAATGTGGCCTGAGTCCCACTGCCCATTGTGTTAAACTTTTCAGCCCTTCCTAGGCATGTTCAGACTCCAACTTCTTTGATTTAACATGCAGTGCTATAGCAAGAGACTGGTGCTCTAGCCAGGTGTGTTTTATGTGAGTGATCTTTCAGGAATTTTGCATTTGATTGAGCTACCTAAAGAGACTTGCTTCTTCTCTTTGGCTATATTTTTAACCAGATTATTTTTAAATTAAACCCTAAGGAAAACACTGCTTAGTGGGAAGCGCCCAGAACTGGAAATCTTGACTCAGTCCCTAATTAGCTTTGTGACCTTGATTAATCTTATTACATTGTCTAACTCTTGGCCTCTAATTTGTGAGTCAAGGGAGTAGAGCTAAGATTGTTTCCAACTCAAGCTATTAATGAAGCGATGAAGTAATTAATCTGCATTTTATGTTGAGCATGTAGACCCAACTACCTAGACTTTTTCTTTTAATGATTTTCATTTCAGTCCTTTCTGATATAGATAGAATAGCTCTACAACATGAATGCTCTTCAGGCTCTCTTGGAATTTCCACTGGCCAATATAATTGCAGAGAGTAGAAAAAATTTTATTTATAAAAAAAAATTTATACAGCATTTTTTTCTTGTGGATATTAGTCTGTTCTGAAACCCCACTATATCCAGCTCATTTTATAAACAAGGTCCTTAAATATGAGTTCCAAATCCAAATAACTAAATGCATGTGTATCTGCATATGTAATCAAAACACATAGATTTAAAACCTTCCCCTGTATTCTCTCATGCAAACAGTAACCTCTTCCAGATTACAAAATAAATTATTCTTTCACTGATGACCCTTCCTTTTTATGGACTTCATGATCTCCTTGGGGAAATTTGCCTTGACTCCATAGCTGATTTTTCTAGAGACATCTGTTATAAAACTAGTCAGTACTCAATCAAAAACTATTTATTTATTCACTTAATATTTAACTATAAGTAGGGTTTGTTCAATTTGAAACATTTAAAGCCATCTTGATTCACAAGGACAGATTTAGTACCATGATATTGAGAGATTTTTTTTTCCAGCACATACCTTATATGTGAACAAGGACCTTGACAAGATTCACATTTGTTTTGAGAAAAATTAACAATCAATCAAACAATCTATAAAAGAGAAAGTAATTAACCTAATCTCCTTTAAAATACATTAGCGTCTGTGTTACAGTTCTTATATCAGCTAAGCTTCTTAAGAAATATGAGACAAGGAATACTGTGGGTCAAATTCTCCCTCAAATAAGTAGGTTAATGGGAAGTGTGAGCCAAAGGTATTCATGTGGTGAAACAGCAAGGCACATGCAGGCAGCCGAGAAAGGTCAACTTGTCAGAAGCCAAGGCTGAGACCCCATCAGAAGGGAATCTCTGTTCCACCAGCTTCTAAGAGCCTATGTTCCTTTTGCCCTATGGGTCTGTTTTCATTAGAGTGCTCCTCTTACCTGCATAATCAACGCTTGCTTTCATTCTGGCCCCACACTGCTGCAGATGAAAAATATCAAGTAAATAGCTTTCTAATATAAAAGTGACTTGGAAGTTTCATACATCATTACTGCTAACATCCCACTGGCAAAAGCTTAGTCAAATGGTCACTTCTAACTGCAGGGGAGGCTGGGAATTGGAATCCTACTGGATGGTGATGTGGTATATTTTTATCAAAAGTCCTACTACTATAAAAAAGTTGAGAATAGATATGGGAGAGATATAGCAGTCTCTACTGCAGAGCTACGTCATGGTCTAATAATTTTAAAGATCCCTCTATCAGTAGGCAAAAGGTTTTAGTGTATTTCTGTATGAGCAACTCAGTCATAACAGAATCTTGGTGATAATGATACAAATACTTGTTTTCAACATTCAGTTAATGAAAAGGCCAGCTAAGGACAAATACTTAACTTGATAACTTTCTTATAAACATGAAATACTCCAACTAAAGAAAAAAAAAAGTTTGCTTTTAAGATAGTGTCTCAAATCTATGTTGCCAAATCTCTATTTTTTTAAATATGGTTTATTGATTATGCTGTTACAGTTGTCCCAATTTCTTTTCTGTTTCCCTCCACCCAGTGACCCCGCCTCCCTCCAGTTGTCCCCCCCACCTTAGTCCATCCCCATTGGTGTGCATATAGTTCTTCTCAACCTCTTCCTGCCTACTCCATTCCCTCCTACTATGCTTCTTAATTCCTGCATCATCTCCATCCCTTTTCCCCCTTCCTTCTCCCCACTGACTTCCCCTCAATATGTTCCTCATACCTATAATTCTTTTTCCACTCTCATTGCCTACTTAGTTTGCCTTTGTTTTAATTCCCTAGCTTCTGTTGTTGGTTGTTGTGATACAGTTTTCATTTTAATGTTCATACTTTTGATCCTCCTTCTTCTAAACAAGTCCCTTTAACATCTCATATAACAGTGGTTTGGATCTAATGAACTCCTTCAGTTTTACTTTGTCCTGGAAGCACTTTCTCCGCTCTTCTATTCTGAATGACAGCTTCGCTGGATAGAGTAATCATGGCTGTAGGTTTTTTATTTTCATTTCTTTGAATATTTCTTGCCAGTCTCTTCTTGCCTGCACAGTCTCCTTTGAGAAATAAGCCGATAGTCTAATTTGGACCCCTTTGTACATAATTCTTTTCTTCTCTCTTACTGCTTTTAAGATTCTCTCTTTATTTTTAATTTTTGACATTTTGATTATAATGTGTCTTGGTGTGGTTTTCCCTGGGTCCAGTTTATCTGGAACTCTCTGTACTTCCTGGACCTGTAAATCTATTTCCTTCCCCAAGTTAGAGAAGTTCTGCTTCATCATTTTTTCACATAATTTTTCAGTTTCTAGCTCTTCTTCACCTTCTGGAAACCCTATAATTTGTATGTTCATTCACTTATAGCTGTCCCAGAGGTTTCTGAACCTCTCCTCATATTCCTCACTTTTTGTTTCCTCTTTCTGCATTGGTTGACTGTTTGTTCCTTCCCTGTGTTCCGATTTGTTGATTTGATCCCTGGTTTTCCTTTCCTTACCACTTGTATATGTTTTCCTTCATTTCAGCAGGGCTAGGCTTCATTTCTTCCCCATCTTGTTCAAGATCTTTTGTTAGTTCTCTAAGCTGCCTTATGACTATAGCTCTAAACTGAGCCTCAGAAAGATTATTTGTTTGTCGGTTAATTCATGTATTTGTTTCCTGGTCAGCTACGTGATTGGGATCTCAATCATGATTCCTGCCATCCTGACCATTTTTGTTTATCTTTCCTTCTTGGGCAGGCCTGTCACACCTTCTATGCTATCGGGGGCAGAGCCCTATGCACTCGTCACTACTGGATGATCCTTCTTACCACACTGTGGTGCTTTGTGTGGGGGCGGGAGTTCAAGATGGATTCCTGCCGTTCACTCTCTGCTGAGAGACCGGGAGCCTCCTCTGTCCCCACGCCCTCTGGGCCTCACAGTCTGAGGCAATAGGGGTCTGCCTTCCCTGGCATTGGAATCGCAAGCTGAGAGGTTTAGTCTGCAGCCAGGGGTGGTCCCCGAGCGCTTCTCTCCTCCCCTTAAATACAAGTGTCTGTGCTTACCGCGTCCTGCTGCTCATTGCTGCAGCTGCTGTCACCAGCACAGCTTGACCTCTCCGCCCCAGCTTCGCCCCTCCTACCCGTCCAAATGAGCACCACTTGTTTATAACTTTATACATTGGATTTCCATGTAGCTTTATTTTCTGGAACTTCTGGTTATATCTGGTTTTGCGGTAGTTGTATTCCTTCTTAGTTCAGGAGGGAGATGGAGCATGTCAGTCTAGGCCTCCATCTTGGCTGGAAGTCTCTCTCTCTCTTTTTTTTTAATGCCTTTCCAGGCTCAGACATACATAATAGTATATTTTTGAAGTGAGAGTGATATGCCCTGCCCTAAGTGGGCTGATCTTAGATATACCTTAAAGGTTAGAGACTCATTGATTCTTGGAACAAGAGAGAACCTATCTCTAGGTATAAATTACTCTCATAGCCTTTCTTTCTCATAGTGTTATTACTGAATTAAAGGGGTTTGTTAGCCTACACATATTAAAACTCTGTCAGATGCAATCAGGAGTTTTCAGCAAAGAAAGTAAAAATTTATTTCAGTAAATAGCACAAAACCTGGGTTCACAGGTGAGTATTGGTTCTAAGACCTGGCTTGCAGATGGTTTCTAGGAGGTGGGTCGTATAGGGGAAAGATCATGGTGGAGTTGGTGTCCTGGTCTCTATTGATTGGTTGGCACTAGGGTAAGGGGAGTTGATGATTGTAACTGGTCCTGATATCAGCCATGGCATTGCTCAGTATGGTTTCCCAAGTGTGGTGGGTCTGGTCATTCTGATTTTCTGGGTCTGGAGCTAAAACACAGCTGAAGCCTAGACATTATCTGTAGTTTGACTGAAACTTTCTGTGGTCAACAGACCCAACACTTTGGTCTTAAGATTATGTGATGCTGACCAGAACCTCATTGTTCTGAAGACTTAACTATTAAGGGAATGGATGTGCAAAGGAGAAGGAGGCAGGTAAGATCAGGGTATTGGATGAGGCCAATTTGAATCATAGGAAAGAAACAGAAAAGGTCTTATTAAGAAACAGTTACAATAGCATTTATGTTTCTCTTTATGCATCTGCTCTATTTCTCTTCTCTTCTCTCTGAACAATCTTAATTTATATCCTGTAATCCAAACTGTAGGGGAAGCTAGTCATATTTATACAAACAGTTAATATTCAGCAGAGCTGGCCAAGTTATGGAATGACTGGCCCTGGGTCAGGTGTCACTTACAGAATAATTCAGAGCTGCTCCTGAACAAGTATCAGCTAATAGAAAAATGTTTGAATAAATAATAGTTGTATTGAAAAGGAAAGTTGAATATTACAAGTACTGTGATGAATAAAGCTAATACTTTTTGAGTTTTAAGACTCATCATTTTTATTTATTTTCAAGACAAAACAAATGCTGTTTAAGACACAACTCAATTTGACAGGATATAATGTGAAAAAGTAATGCATCTTATAATTGATAAGACACAGTAGACACGTATTTATAGGAATAAAGATAACTAGCAGTTATTAAGCACTTACTATGTGGCAGAGATTATTCAATGTGATTTGCATGATTTAAATAATTTAAGTACCATAACACTCATAGGAAGGACACAAAATATTTAAAAAAACATTCAGACATCTCACTTATTATGTCTCTGATAGGTAATTATTCATGCTTTTAAAAAAAATAGGAAGCATACTACCTCACATGCTAGACTATTTTAAATCCCGAATACATTTGTTATTTTTTTCTAGTTTTATGCAATTATAATTGACATACAATATTGTATTAGTTTAAGGTATGAAAACATAATGGTACAATATATGTTTATATTCACAAATGACTACCACAATAAATTTAGTTAACATATATCACCTCACACAATTACCTCACACAGTTACAATTATTCTTCTTGTAATGAGAACTTTTAAGTTCTACTCCCTTAGCAAATTTCAAATATACAACAGTATTATTAACTGTATTCACATGCTGTGCATTACATCCCCAGAACTTATTTAACTTATATCTTGGGATTAGTACCACTTGACCACTTTCACTCATTTCCCCCAAACCTACACACCCCAGTTCTGGCAACCACCAATCTGTTCTGTTCTAAGAGGGCCTTTTTTTTTTTTTTTGTAGATTCCACATATAAGAGAGATCATATGATAATATGGTATTTGTCTGTTTCTGGCTGAATTATTTAACTTAGCATAATATAATGCCTTCAGGGTCCATCTATATTGTTGCAAACGAGAGGATTTCCTTCTTTTTCATGTCTGAATAATATTCCATCATATATACATACTGCATTTAAAAATCCATTTATTTTGTAGAAACCACCACTTATATGGTTTTTATGTATTTATTGTAAATAATGCTGCAATAAGCTATCGCTTCTTGGCCTTTTGGCTAAGATCAGATATAGTATCTATTCTTATCAGTTTAAAAATAAGTAAGCATCTATTACCTGTGGTCATCCATCTGCCTGGGAAAGAAAAAGACAAATACCTACAACATAACTTTGAAACTAGGACATTTTAGGATAAGATAACTTTTGAATTAATTAGAACAAACATATATGCTGATCCAAAGGAACCAGAGGCTTGGAAATGTTTTTCTTAAATCACACTTACATGAGGTATCTTATAAAAAAGGAGTAAATATTCTATGTTTCAGAGAAAATAAAAACCTAGAATTAGGATATATGTATTCATTTGTCCTCATAAATACCACCCAAATTATACATCTCTTTTTGATAGCATCAGTTTACTCTGTTTTTAAAAAAGATTTTATTTATTTATTTTTAGAAGGAGTGGAAGGGAAGGAGAGAGAGAGAGATAGAAACATCGATGTGTGGTTGCCTCTTGCATGCTCCCAACTGGGGACCTGGCCCACAACCCAGGTATGTGCCCTGACTGGGAATCAAACCTGTGACCCTTTGGTTTAGCAGGCTGGTACTCAATCCACTGATCCATACCAGGCAGGGCAAAACTTACTCTTTTAAGGTCAATAAAATACTCTGCTCTATACCTGACAATTCCACAGCTAGATAATGATTCATAATTTTGTCATTTTGGTGATATGTTATTGAACCTTGTCTTTTTTGGAGGCTTGTTCAGTGATTAAAGGAGTAATTAGAAAATGCTAAATCACTCACTCTATTGTCTTTCTATTAGTAATAAGTAACAGAGGGTAGATGTATGTAATTATATTGCTAGTTAAAGAGTAGCATAATAAATTAAAGTTTGCAATATCAGAATAATTTAATTTGAGCAACATCATGTTGATACTTGGGACAACAGTTGTGCAAAAGCATAATAAAATATAAATCCACATATTTCAAACCAGAAAAATTCATTGATACATTTTATGATACTTAATTGAATGAAAGATTCTCTTCCTGGAATCTGAAAACCTTCTAAAGAGTATTTCTTACACAAACTATTGTACAATATTGTCTCTCAGATGATTTGTGACCTTGGTTGTTTCAGAAGTTATTGCTAAAATGGCCAGCTCGACTTCCGGCCAAGATGGAGGCTTAGACGGACACGCTAGGTCTCCCTCTACAACTAGAGAGGAATACAACTACTTCAAAACAAAGGATAACTAGAAATTCCAGAAAATAAAACTACACGGAAGCCCAACATATGAAGTTATAAACCAGCGGTGCCATTTGGGCAGGTAAGAGTTAAAGAGGGCAGTGCTGTTTGCGGTCGCATCTGGAGCGGCGAGGCGGCGAGGAATCCTGGCTGCGGTCAAGCCCCTGGCGGTGCGCGACCCCGGCGCTGGGGAGAGCAGCCGCCGCATCGCCTTGAACAGTGAGGCCCAGGGGGGCGGGAGGACGGATCCCGGTCTCCTAGCTGAATAACTGTGTGAATCCATCTTGGACCCCCGCCCCCAAAGAAAGCACCACAGGGCTGCGAAATAGGTCGCAGACAGGCGCCGGTCGCTGAATTGTGACACGTACACAGGCACTGCCCCTTACAGCCGGCCCAAGAAAACAAAACGCATCTGTCAAAATGAGGCAGACAACTATAGAAATCCCGGTAGCACAGCTCACCAGGCAACAGATAGAGAACCTGACAGATGAACAGATAAGAAACCTGTCAGAGGCTCAGTTCTGGGCCATTGTTATCAGGTGGCTTACAGAATTCACAAAAGAGCAGGAAAAAGATAAGAAAGAAGCGAAAAACATAACGAAAGGAACAAAACCACATACGAGACAGATGGTGAGGAAAAAAAATCCAGAGTTCATTTCAACAAACTGGAATATGGAGAAGGAACAAGCAGTCAACCAATGCAGAGAGAGGAAATGGGAAGCAACAATGAGAGGATCAGAAACCTCTGGGACAGCTATAAAAGGCCCAACATAAGAATCATTGGTTTGCCAGAGAGCGAGGAAGATGAACTAGAACTTGAAAAATTGAGTGAAAATATAATAAAGGAGAACTTCCCAGACTTGGGGAAGGGAATAGACTTGCAGGTCCAGGAAGCAAGGAGAGTTCCCAAGAGACTGGACCCAGGGAGAACCACTCCAAGACACATTATAATCAAAATGTCAAAAATTAAAGATAAAGAGAGAATCTTAAAAGCAGCAAGAGAGAAGAAAAGAATTATGTACAAAGGGGTCCCAATTAGACTATCAGCTGACTTCTCAAGAAAGACCCTACAGGCAAGAAGGGACTGGCAAGAAATATTCAAAGTAATGAAAATCCAAAACCTACAACCACGAATACTCTATCCAGCGAAATTGTCATTCAGAATAGAAGGACAGAGAAAGTGTTTCCAGGACAAAATAAAACTGAAAGAGTTCATTAGATCCAAACCACTGTTATATGAGATGTTAAAGGGACTGGTTTAAAAAACAGAAGCTAGGGAGATGAAACAAAGGCAAACTAAACAGGCAACGAGAGTGGAAAAGGAACTGTGGGTACGGGAAGCATATTGGAGGGAGGTCAACAGGGAGGGGGAGTGGGGAGAGGGAGGGAGATGATATAGGAATTGGGGATCATGGTAGGAGGGAATGGAATAGACGGAGAGAGGTTGGGAGGAACTGTATGCACAACTAATGGGCATAATCTAAAAGGGGGGGACAACTGGAGGGAGGGGGGCCACCGGGTGGAGGGGAGCAGAGGGAAGGGAAATTGGCACAAATGTAATATTTTAATCAATAAAACACATTAAATCTGAAAAAAAAAAAATGGCCAGCTCATTTATGTCAGACATATGAAAACTCCAAGCAAGGATTATCCATTTAAAAATAATAATTTATCTACTTAATTATCTCCATCATTTTATTATTAAGTATAGGTAGTAATAATACTCAATTTTGAATAAATTTTGATGGTTTTTTTCTACTGTCTTTGAAAAAATAAGGCAGTATCATGTTTACTTTTCTTCTTACAAAAAGTATTAGCACTCATGTGTTTAAGCATGAAGAATTTTTATAACAGGGGCCCACCCTACCTTTTGGTCAAATAGTATTTTCTTGAGTGCCTGCTATACATTAGGCACTGATCTTTAGGAGAGAATCTCAACTTTTATGGGACCCCCCAGAAAATGAAATTATTTTCTGGAGGGTGGGCCTCTTGTATACAGGCTTTCCCCACTAGGTGAGTGTTCTAGGAACCTTCTGTAGCAGTGTACCAGCTGGGGTTATTGTGAGAGGCTGAGTTTGGCTTCAGTGAATTTTTTGGAAAGTTCTTTTAACACATTTTCCCATTTCATGAAAATGTACTTGCCCATACCACACTTAGTGTTCAGCAGTTTTTGACCAAAAATAACATGATCCCCATGTCCCACACTTCCTATTTACCCCATCTCACCCCAGGTTACATTTTTTGTTTGTTTCCCCAGATGAAAAAAGTCCTCAAAGGGAAATATTTTGCCAAAGTGGAAGAGGTGAAACAAAAAATGGCAAAAGCACTAAAAAGCATCAGAATCGATGAGTTCAAAAACTGTTTAGAGCAGTGGAAAAACACCAGAGAGGTGTATTACATCAGATGAAAGGTACTTCGAAGATGACTGGAGTTTAACCCTGTGACAGTTGCAGTCAAAAAAAAAAAAAATTGCAGCATAGGTCAAGCATATCCAAGAGATACATTAATTACTAATATGTGCTGAAATGCAATAAAAAAAAATCACAAACACTGCAAATTTGCATTTATTATATTTATATAATATATTATTTTATTTACTTTCAGTTACAGTCTAAAATTATTAAACAGAAATATAAAAACATAAAGAATAAAATTTTTTCAAATAACAGAAACATGGATATTGCTAAAAAATGCAACCAAAAAATATCTTTAATGTTAATCAGAATCTTCAACAATTAGCTTTGAAAAATGTTTGTGTCAGCCATTGCAAACAATATTGCTATGCTCAAGACATAGCACTTTTCACAAAACTTGTAAAAATATATTGATAAAGTGACATTTTGGATGCATATAGCACCAAACACATCTTTTTCTACTTGTCAAGGGAGCCATATCTATGTCATTGTTAGAATTCCCTTCAATTTGTGTTAATCACGTAGAAACACACATCTTGACCTTTAACCTAGGCACCTGATGTGTGCAACAATATTTAAGAAAAGAGTTTGTTTGTATCTCTCAGGTCAGCTGTAACCTCACTAGGGTTAAACATGTAAGAATAAATACACAAGTTTTATAAATAAATTTAATTTTTTAGGGTCTCCCTTGTTTATAAAAGATGATATTTACCTATGGGGCATGCCAGCAATGTGTGACTCCATGAAATGTCAGCTGCTGTCCATTTTCCTCTGGTGCTCAAATAATATTATGACTTAACTAAGTATTATTATTATGCAAATTGTATTGAATATTGACCTTACTCTAAGTTATATGACTTGAATATTTGACACTTAAAATGACAGTGACAAGTTGTATATAACACACCAGACTTAGCAGTATGTCAAACATTGCTGTTCAGAAACCAACTCTTTCAAGTTCTATAAGTCCAGGTGAACTACTCTTGGTCCATCTTTGTGTACCATTTTCATTTCTGCTCCTTCAACTTTGATCAGTCACTTTTCATCCTAAAAGTTTTTCCTCTTTGTGCAAAAAGATAGCTATTTATCCATTCTTCAAATCCTAATTCAAATCTTTTATTTTTTTTAACCCTAACCCAATTATTTCTATAAGTTACAATTTTCTCATTAATTGAATTATTTTAAGTATTTATTATATATCTATAATGTATACAGCATGCTCTAACTGCCCCTTTGATTTGTATCAGACAAAACTATTTAAATTGGTTTAACAGGGTTTCCTCTATTCCTCTGTAACAATGATTTTCAGCCTGTTTCATCTCATCGAACACATAAACTAATTACTATAATTCTGAAATACACAAATATATATGTCAGCCTGACAAAAAATTAGGTACAATTTTGATTCATTCACACCAGATGGCAATTGTTTTGATGGCTGTTGTCTTTTATTTGACAACCTAAAAGAAAAGAGGTCAGTGCCCCTGACTAAAGAGCCAGGTATTGCAGCTTTTAAAACTTCTAGTGTTGTACTGGTTAAAAATCGCTGCTCTATAGAAAAGCTAACCTCACTTTTTAATTTCTATAATCGGGAGCCAGATTATTTGTGTATGGACAAGGAGCCCTTTCTTCCACAGTCATATTTTTCCTCCAGACCTGTGGTTTTTAACCTTTTTCATCTCATGGAACACATAAAGTAATTACTAAAATTCTGTAGCACACCAAAAAATATATTCTATATTTTGCTGATCTGAGAAAAAAATAGATGTAATTTTGATTCATTCACACTGGACAGCTGTTGTTTTTTTGGTTATTGTCATTTTTTTTTTAATTTGACAATCTAAGGGAAAAAAGGTCAGTGTCCCTGACTAAACAGTCAGGTATTGCATGTTTAGAAATTCTTATAGCACACTGGCTGAAAATTGCTGCTCCAGCCTGATTCAATTAGAATTTGTAGTAGCATAGTGCATATATTACAATGGATATTCTTAGGCATAAGACCTGGGTTCTGGGAATTCTGGTATAATTGTAGCAAGCTCCATTAAATTTGCTTCTCCCTCAGTAACTACTGATGTTAGTAACTGCCTGTGTCCTTCTAAGATATCTTAGACTGCTATCAAGGCATGTGTCCTTCAAAGATGTCTTAGCCTGTTGGCAAGAATTTAGTAACTTTCCTGTTTTAGTAAGCTTCTCTGTTCTCAGAGCCAACTCCCCCAAAGCCATCTATAGAGTCCCTTTAACTCCTTCCCTGCCTTCCTTTTGTTCACTGTTGACACCTCAGGGTCTCAGCCTACCTGTCGCAGCTGGCCAAATAAATTCTCTTTGAACTCAAGGCCTGTTCTCCTGTTGTTTCTCCTCTCACTCTCACTGGACCTAACAAATATAACTATACTATGACGAATATTGGACAAATCAAATGGAAAAAGATGATTAAAAAGCTAAATTAATTTTTTTTTGAGTGAATAGCCTTACAGTCATCAACAATATATATTTGAGGCCTGTCTGGAAAAAGTCCAGCCATTGTTAATGTAATGAGAATGGTTTGCGTGACATTGATATAACCTGGCAACCAAGTAGAGTGGACTGGAATGAACATGTGTGAACATTGACAACTTCACTGTACTAGTCAGTGGGGGCCGTAGATGATGTTGAGTGAGCATGTGTACTGTGCGGCTGCTGCATTCAAAATGACTGAGTGAGTAGAGCAACAAATCTGCATCAAATTTTGCATTAACCTTGAACATTTCTCTGCAGAAACTATTTAGGTGATTCAAAAGGATTTCAGGGACTTCCAGCCAAGACGAAGGTGTAGACAGACATGCCACATCTCCCTCCACAACCAAGAAGGAATACAACTACCTCAAAACTAGAAACAACCAGAAGTTCCAGCAAATCAAACTGCATGGAAGTCCAGCAAACAAAGATATAAAGAAGAAATACTCATCTAGACATACAAGGGGTGGAGCCAGGGCAGAGAGGATGTGGTGTGATGGCGGCAGGCCAGCAGAAAGCACAGTCACATGTTTTAAAAAGCCAGGAGGGATACCTCGGGAGCGTTCCCAGCTCTTCACCAGACCTCACAGCTCATGGTCCCAGTACCAGGGAAAATCAAGCCTCATTGCTTCTGACTGTACAGACCAGTGGGGGTTTGGGGTAGAGGCAGAAACTGCTGGTCTCAGCAGAGTCCACTTGTTTAAAGGGCCGCCATGGTCCTAGAACATCTGCAGACCCACCCACTCTGGGAACGATGGCCAGGGTAGCAGCTAGAGGGGCACCAGTCCAGTGTGGAAGTGGGAGAGGTGCCTGGAAAAGGGGCGAGTGCTGGGCAGATGGCATTGTTCCCTCTTGGACCCCTCTCCCACATACAGTGCCACAACGTGGTGAAACAGGTCGCCCTGTACTGACGAATCCCTAAAGACTCTGCCTTTTACAATGTAACAGGAGTCACAACTCTACCTGGGATGCAGAGGCAAACAAACACAGGAGCCTGTCAGAATGAGGAGACAGAGAAGTATGGCCCAAAACGTTAAATGGATCAAGGTTCCAGTGGGAGAACTAAGCGATGAGTAGATAGCCAACCTAACAGATGAGGAGATAGACAACCTAACAGACACATAATTCAAAACACTGATGAGAAAGATGCTCACAGGCTTGACAGATATGCTTGAGTATGGCAAACACAGAAGAAGTGAAGGCTATGCTAAGTGAAACGAAGGAAAATCCACAAAAACCAATGATGAAGGGAAGAAAACCAGGGTTCAAATCAATGATTTGAAACATAAGGAAGAAAAATACAGTCAACCAGTGAAGAATGAGAAAGCAAGAATTAGAAAAAATGAGGAAAACTTCCCAAATTTTGTGAAGGAGATGGACATACAGTTCTGGGAAGCACAGAGGGTCCTGGGCAAGCTGGACCCAGAGGGGACCACACCAGGACACATCATGACTGAGATGCCAAAGGTGAAAGATAAAGACAGAGTCCTGGGGACAGCAAGGGAGAGGCAGAGAGTTGCCTACAGGGGGTTGCCTATAGGACTATCAGCTGATTTCTCAGAGGACACTTTGCAGGCAGGAAGGGACTGGCAAGCAATATTCAATGTGATGAAAAGCAACCAACAACCAAGATTACTCTATTCAGCAAAACTATCATTTGGAATGAAAGGGCAGGTGAAGCGCTTCCCAAACAAGGTGAAGCTAAAGGAGTTCATCATCATCAAGCCATTATTATATGAAATGCCTAAGGGACTTTCTTAAGAAAAAGATCAAACCTATGAACACTAAAATGACAAACTCACAACTATCAACAACTGAATCTAAAAAATAAAAACAAAATCCAACTAAGCAAACCGGAATAGGAACAGAATCATAGGTGTGGGGATCATTTGGAGGGTTATCACCTGGGGGGAAGGAGGGGGAGAAATGGGGAAATGGTACAGGGACTAAGAAGCATAATTGGTTGGTACAAAATAGACAGAAGGAAGTTAAGAATAATATAGGAAAGACTGAAGCCAAAGAACTTATATGTACAACCCATGGACATGAACTAAGGGGGGTGGGATTGATGGAGGGAAGGGGGGTACTGGGAAGAGGGGAGCAAAAGGGAAAAAATTAGAACTATTGTAACAACATAATCAATATAATATACTTAAAAAAAGGATTTCAGGAACAATGCAATGAGTGCAGCACAAGTAAAAATGTGGCACAAATGCTTCAAAGATGGTTGAGAATCTGTTGAAGTGATCCACATTCTGGAAGACCTGCAACAAGCAGAACACCTAAGAATATTGAATGTATATGGGCTTCAATTGGCAAAGATTAGCAACTGTCAGTGCAAGAACTAGAAGGTGATCTGGGGATTCCAAAAACTACTGTATCCAAGATTTTAATGTAGGATCTTGGCATGAAATGTGTCATGGCAAAATCTGTACCATGGCTTCCGCTACCAGAGCCAAAGGAACATCAGCAGTTGGGAGAACTGTGTGTGGTCTCAAGGTGCCTACTTTGAAGAGAACTGAGGCATCATTGTCCTATGTACTATGTTTCTTGTATCTTGTATTTTCTTCAATAAATATCTCTATTTTTCGTATTACATGGATTAAATATATTTTAAATATTATGTATTTTTATTCTTTCAATTCTTTCTCACTCAAAGACACTTTTGATTATATGGCATTAATACTTTTGTAAGTATAAATTTTTCTTTAGAATATTTTTTATATTTTACTTTTTAAATTAGTAAAACAACTCTACTGCTTTGCAAAGATAGTGTTAAATATCTTTCTTTGTAATTATAATTAAAAATAGAAATTTGATATGTAAGAGTATATTTAGAATTACTTCTTAACCTGTTGAGTCAATGTGATGATTTGGAAAGAGAAAAGACTGCAGTTTCAGTGTTGGCTCCACCATCTAACAGATATACTAGTTTTGTAACTTTCAGAAACTTCTTTTATAAATGAAAATGATATTACCTGATTATATTTACATATAAAATGTATATTTACATATACATATGTTATATGTATAAAAATAAATATTTTCCCTGAGATAAATATGTCTATATCTATAATTCTTATAAATAGTATATTTCTTGTCTTTTATTTCTGGAGTGGAAGAATACAAAAAATCAATTATGGTTCTCTATTTCCTCTCTATTTCCCACCACAGATATGATAAAGTTCTATCAGCCTGAGTTCCTGAGTGACCACGTGGGTGAGATCACCACTGGACATAGAGTACTTGTTAAACCCTCAACGAGCATAGAGGGTGAGTTAGATACAAATCTTGTTACATTAAATTATTGTGATTTTGGATTAAATTTATTTTTATTACAATATTAGTAGTTACTACTGTGGTATTATGTATCTCACAGAATGCACTTGGTTAAAAAATAAATCCCAATAAAAAATGTACATTAGTTATATCTTTAATTTTATATTTATACATATTTCTGGCTCACCTCATTTTTTATCTCTCATTATTGTCAGGAGTTTTTAATTTTACTATATCAATGCTGTACATTCCTATGAGGAATACTTATATTGACTAATGAAAAATACAAGGAATAGTCAATCTTCTTTTACTTATTGCTCTATCTAGCTATACAATAATAAGGCTTTGTTATATTCATCTTTATCTTTACTAGTCAACAATATTTGTCTAACTTGAACCTAATTATTTTAAAAAGGAAAATAGTTTAGTCATAGGTTTTATACGATTCTGTTAATTAAATGCATTATCAAATTATACTCCTTTAACATGAGATTTTTATTGATAAATTTGGTCATACTGACAAAAATGAAGGTTTTACTATGAAATGACTAAGTATTAATTATAATACAGGCTTAACAAAATAAATATTTTTAAAATTAAAATTCTTTAAATACTATTAGTAAGTTAATCTTTAGATCAATAGCAATGGAAAATAGAGGCAAAATCTCATAAAGGTTAAGATTCCCAAGCATTTTAATACATACCCAAATATTTGGTTTTGTTTAATGATGTGTCTAATATGACAGAAAAAAAGCATTTACTAAAAATAACATGCTGAAAGCACTCCATACTGTAAACAATGAATGCTATTTGTATTATGAGAAGAGTATAAACATCAGACTTCATTTAAACATTTGGAAGTGAAAAAGGCAGCCATGGTTAACTCTCAATGTCATCTACATATATTAAAGAAATTCCCTTTGGTTTTTGCAATAATGTTTGCAGCAATAAGATTGTTATGCTTATCAAGAAGCATAGACAACCTGATCTCTGTTTTCCAGCAATGTCTACTCAGAAAAAAGACAAAGCCGTTCAGAAAGGAGCGATGCTCAGATGTTTAGTGTTAGTGACTGTTAGCAAACTTCTTTTTATGTTCTCTCTTATGGAACAGAATTGGTACTTTAGTTATTAATAAATCTTTAACTTGTAACCACTCTTTGTTCCCCACTAAATTTCTCTCTTTTCTCTTCAGTTGACAATAATTCTGGAAAATATTGGAGGTGGATTTGATTGCACATAGCCAATCATAAGAACACTGTATTCAGTGAGGGACTATTCTTTTATTTTACTATCATAGTCCCAAGATTATAAACAGTATGTGCTAATACATTCTTTGAGAATACATGTTCCAGTCTTCCCAGAATAGTTCTCATATATACCTGTTATTACAGTGTTCTTTAGAGTGTAGCAATTGTCCTGGATTTTCTATTTCTTTAAGACAAAATTATATTCAAGAATTTGTCCAATGCAACAGGAAATAAAGATAAGTAATAATGATTCTTTATTTCAACGAATGCATTCTTAATGGAAATGTTTTATGTGTATATGATAATGTCTAAATATATATTTATCTCCAACTCAGAGAAACTAGGTGGACATCATTGGAAAAATTGGCAAACAGGTTACATTCTAAAGGACAAAAATCCCAGAATATTCTATCTGGGATATTGGTGGGATTGACTCATGCTAAAACTACTTAAAGGAGTTGAGAGCACTACAAGCCAAATCTACAAGGGTAAAAGAGAGATGATAAACAGGAAATTGGTCCAGAAGGTCAACAGTCCAGCAGACTATGCATGAAATATAAGAATTAAGAGTATTGTATGCATAACTTTGGGAGAATCAGTATCTGAAATGTTTGGTTCAGAATCTATAATTTGATTTAAAAGACAAGTGCCAGTAGAGACTGTGAAAGTAATATGTGGAAGGGATGAGATGTGGGTGAAATTGTAGAATGTTTAAATCTTGGATTCCAAAATCAGACCTGTTCAGATAAAGAAAGTGGTTATCAGCTGCGTGATTTAGGTTAGTTACGTAATGTCCCTAAGAAGTAGTTTCCTCATGTGAAGGATAAATATATAATAATAATAATCCTTATTTGAGACTTAAGTTAGATAAAATGCTTACAACATGCTGACACTGTGTTTGGCATATACCAACTATTTAATAAATAATAGCAGTTATTACAGAGGAAAGAATAACATGAGATGGGACAATATATAAAACCAGTGTTTTTCTTGAAAGATTGGCCTATCTGTGACCTGCTAAGGTCTCATCAAACTCCCCTTTGTGAAAGTAATAATTTGGAGTTAGGAAACATATGAAAGATGTGACACAGTGACTGTGGTAATTAATGGAGTAAATTCAAACAGAACTTAGCAATAACTGTATTTACTATTTAAATGTACAACATCTTTCAATTACTTTGCCTTCTTACTAATTGCCCCCTGGTATGTGTAAAGTATTATAAATCTCAAGAGTTCCAATGACTCATACTATGGGAAAATCTTAGGACTTGATTTGGGTTTAAATGGTTTCTGAAATATATATCTGAGCAGAGGCATAAATCAAACTCTTGTTTATCTAGACTGGTTAGGGAATACAGTGATTTCACTGATTAAATATTTAAGTTAATAGGTCATTTGTATGTATACATACCATGAGCTAGTTGCATATTTCAACACTTCATTTTAAAACTAAAGTGAAAAAAATTAATTTTTGAATGTTTATAGGCAATTTGAAGTTTTACTGTGTCTTATATTCTCCATATGAGTATCTCTCATCCTTACCTTTTCCAAAGTGAGTCAACATAGCCCCAGTTAATTTCTTACCTATAACTTCACCCTCTTTGCTTGATCATAAACTCTCCACCACTGCACCAATATTAAAAAGAATAGCCTCTGTGTTAAGCCAGGGTTGCTCAACCCTCTCACAAGAAAAAAGATATCAGGAAGAATAGCTAGCAGTATACATTTATGGAATGCAATCATGGAAGTACCCTCAATATTACTGGTTATTTTTATTATTTTATAAGGAACAGTTCCTTCCCCATTCTTCTCAACAGTTATTCCAAATGTTCACCATATCCTCAAGTCCATTGCAGCTTCCTACAAATCTCTCTCTTAAAAGGTCAAATGGCATTGCTTCACTCCTTAAGGAGGAAGTAGAGATTATGTGACACAAACACACATCACCTCTTAAACCTACCTACACGTTGACTGCATCCGCCCCAGTTCTTCAACTTTTTATAGCTGCCATAGAGGGAGGAGTAACACTCCCTTTCCATTGCACAAATCCTTTTCAGGTTGTGTAATTTTTCATGTTTGTCTGTAGGCTTAACCTGGAATACAGCCACAGTTCAGACCCAAAATATCTCAGACATTGTTTACTAAATTTTGTTCTAATAGATTCATGCCTCTATTCTTTATATTGTTCCAGGTTTCCCCACATCATATTTAGAACAGGTTTTCTGTTTTTTTTAAGTCACACTTTTTCATTGTTCTCCCAGTGAAACTTAGGTTTTATAATGACTTAATCCAATAAACCCATCTTTATTGTGGATGAATAAATTTTTGCACTCACCCTAATAATATAAACCTTTGTATGTTATATGTAATTGTAAAACTACATTAACATATATATTTATTTATAACAGAAGGTATTCTCTGTCCTTGAAAGATAATTGAATATGTAAAATATGTTCAGAGAGAGAGACAGACAGACAGAGAAGGAAGCAAGGAGGAAAGAAATACCTTTTTTTAAAGATTATTTTCAGTTTCATAGCTGTCTTCCCTGTTTTTTTCCTCATTAGCAGATAAGGAACAATCTAATCTACAGATATGTGAACCTTCTGTTAAAAATGAATTCTGTTAAAGGACACACACCTTTCTAAATAATTTCATTGTAGTTTGATCATTTAGAACAAAGTTTATATAAAACTAAATGGTACCTTCCTCATATACTATGGTAAATATTTATGACATACAAAATCACACAAAGAAATACATAATTGATATTTATACTATTCATATATTAAATACCAGAAACTATTCCTTTTTGATTAAGTATCCATTTAAGCCTAACCACATGTAAATGGGAAGTAGAAAATGTTACTGGATTTGGAGATAGAAATGCTTAGAACTTCTAGTTATTCATCTCAATAAAATTGGAAATCTGATTTTGATATTTTGGTGATTAAAAATTCTGATAAGCTTCTTTGTAGTATAGTGTGACATGATTTGTGAAAATGTTGATATAGAAAATTAGTTCTCTTTCAGAGATACCTAACTGTTAAAATTATAGCAAAAAGATTAATTATGTTAATAATTTAAAAAGTATATCCAGAATTCTGATCTTTATGGCTAATCTGACCTACTTACATAGAATAAATATATGTATTGTCCATTATGAGCTAGGAATTTCATTTTTCCTTCTTGTTAAAAAACACAGCATTCTAAGCTATGTAGTTCTGTTTGGATTTACGTGAAGCAACTTTTGGCTTTTTATTTTATTTAGGAGAGCAGATATATTGTAAGATCCCTATTACTTCCACCTGGGGTGCTGTTATGAAACTCTGGTTCATGTGCTCGATGCTTAACAAAGCCAAAATCCAAAATGTCAGAGTTTCAAGCAAAGAAAGATGGGAGACTTAGAAATGCCTCAAGTCCATTTTGCTCACTGGACTGACTTAGGGGTTTTTAAGCACCAGAAGAGGAATGGAAGGAGGAATTAGGCTAAACTTCTATGTCATCTAGTTCCTTGATAAGATCTCAACTTGTTGACTTGAAGATGCCATTGGATGATCACAGGAGTCTGGGGTGGTCTCGGTTCTTATTCTTTTCTGCAAAACCAACTTGTTAATCATTCCCTCATGATTATTTTCTCTTCTTGATATTCTATACTCTTCCTAACAATAGAAAATCACTGCTTCTTCATGTATTTTGCCAGGAAAGCACCTATTTGTCCTGATGGCACTGTTATGAAATGGTAATCCTTACAAGTATATCCTGAAGACACTAATCACTTTAAAGGTCCTATGATTTAGAGCTCACCAAGAGGAAATTTCTACACGGTGCAAACTATTCAAATGGGTTAAATGCATCCTAGTAATTGCTTTGAATCAAGATTTCCTTTCTGTTCTTTTGGATGATTTACTTGAGATAGAGAAATATGACATTGCACTATGGAAACATGCATATGTAATTCATGGAATGGTCAGTAGTTTTGTAACAACACAATAGACAATTATGCTGTTAAAGATGGGGTCATGGCTGTACTGGAGGAAGAAAACGGTGTGAAAGTACTTATTTTTATTCGTGAATGACAAAACAGCTTTTCTCCTGAACTTACAGGAGATGGACACATATGAATCAAACTGTGGTGCAGGGATTTGCCAGCCAGCTGAGAGACATCTGAGTTTAGAGGCAAAGCTAAGGATTTGTCAGTTAGCATGAATATAGCATCTTCCCTGGTATTTATATCCCTGACTGTCTGTCATATTGAATCAGGCTCAGATTAGATTCTGTTAACTTCCCGATATGGATATTAGAAAATACTCTCACTTTTTGTCAAAGAGAAACAGGAGGGAAGGGGAAACATTGCATTTATAGATAAGATTGTTGAGTAAATCACTGTTAAATTCTTCCTCTATGGCCTGTCTGCCTTACTTTGTGTGTATTTCACAATTAGTAATCTTATGGCTTGCTCTCAAGTTCAAATTTGGAATTATTAAAAGAATCTTAAAATAGTTTTTTAGAAAGTAAATATTATCTGATTTCATTTATAACATCATAGTCCTTAACTATTATTGAGCCACTTATTTATTTAGAAGAATCTACTGGCCCAGATTCTAAGAAAGGAAAACAAATTTATAAACCTATGAGGCTTTGTTACTGGACAGGTTTGCTATTCTCATCAAAATCATAGTTTTTGCTTAAAAAAAAAAAGAATTTGATCAATAACTTCCCACAATCAGCATACATCATATGATCTGCAATTTAGCCTGAATTGGTGGCTAAGATGACTGTTGTCGCTGCAGGGCAGTTCGGCCTCTCCTTCTTTTTGTTCCTGCCTCCTTTGTCTCTCATGAGTGTCTTTCCTCAAAGGATATCCCCCAAATTCTAAACTTTATGTTCCTACAAGGATGAGTCACTGGATGAAAGCTACCGCCAGAAAAGGAGCATAGCCTCGGGCAAAGTAGCTTCCTTTGGCTGAGGGCAGCCCATGGCCGCTGCTTTGAATGCTCATAGACATCTCTTCCTCAATCCTGAAGGTAACAAGGGTGGCTGTGATGGTCTTTATAATGTGTCATCTTGGGTAGTCTAATGCCCTCAGCTGTTTAATCAAATACTACTACTACTGTGTCTGTTGCTTTGAAGGTATTTTGTAGATGTGATTAAAGTTCATAATTAGTTAACTTTATTTTTTTTAAATTTTCATTGTATTTTTCCATTATCATGTAAGCCCCATGTCCATGAGTCCTTTTTCCTTTTTGCTTGCCCTCTCTACCCACTAGCCTCCCCCTACCCTAACAACGGTCATCCTATGCTCTCTATGACTCTGTCTCTATTTTCCTTGTTAGTTCAGTCTGTTCATTAGATTCCACCTGTAAGTGAATTCATATGGTATTTGTCTTTCTCTGAATGACTTATTTCACTTAGCATAATGTTCTCCAGGCCCATCCATTCTGTCTCAAAGCGTAAAAGTTTCTTCTTTTTCACAGCCTAGTAGTATTCCAACATGTAAATGATAATAAACTTTTAAGTAAGACAGATTGTCTTCGATATTTTGAGTGGGCCTGATTTAGTCATTTAAAAGGCCTTAGAAACAGAGCCAAGGCTGCCTTGGAGAAGAAATTCTACCTATAGGTAGAAGCTTTAGCTCATGTCCAAGGTTGTCCTTCCTGACAACCTGCTCTACATATTTGTGTCTTTCCTAGTCAGCCCATACAATCGTGGAAGCTAATTCCTTGCAACAGATCTGTTAATATATCTCTCACTGGTCCTATTTCTTTGATTGACCCCTGCCTGATAGAGTGACAACCACAATATCCATTGGTAGTATCAGTTCTATTTCTGCAGTAATTAGAATTATTTTCCCATCTCAGGATGGTAACTCCTATCCTTTTCTCTTTACTACAAGTCTCTTTGTCTAAGGAGTCTGAAGTGTATGGATTCCCTGAATTAAAATTCAATGGAAGTCTTGTTCTATCCCCAGATTAGAGTACAATGATGTGCTATTTAACAACAGGAATACATGCTGAGAAATGTGTCATTAGACAGTTTCATCACTGTGTAGACATAATAGTGTCTTAGACCAATCAGTCTACTACAATAATTGTCTGTGCTATACTTTTATATGGCTGGCATCTCGGTCATATTTTCACCACCACAAACACTTGAGTATAGTAGTGTAAGACGTGATAGTTGACTTTTCTTTTTGTAATGCAGGTTCCTGACTTAAGCTTTGATTGCTAAGGTAAATACTTCAAAGAGGCATCCACTTCAGTAAAGGCTGTTTCAGATAGACACATTGCCAGCCACAGGGCTGTAGAAAGATCCCCTCACTAAGCCTCCTTTATTTTAGAGATCTTGGTTTATTTCTATAACTGAGCATTGGGGCTACTTGCTGTTTTTTCTCTCTTTCTGTCTACTCTATGTTTTAAAGAATGATCCTGCAAAAACCTAGGCCCCACCCTTGACCCGAGTAAAGCAGAGCCCAAGACTCTTCTCTCATTCTCTCTCTCTCCCCATTGCAAACAGGACCTCATTGTGTGCCTCTCTAACATGCCTTATATACTCCAGGACCTGTGAGTAATAAACTTTTCTTCTTCAAAGTTTCCCAATGGTCATACCTGAAGGGTGCGAAGTAGTTGTAATAAAAAGCAAAGTGATGGTCTGGTTGTAACACTGATTTAGAAGGGGGAGGTGTCTCTTGGAGGCTCACTAGAGGCTTATGTGAATGCCCCCAATCATTTCTAGCAGATAGCATTATGATCTGTAGACTGAGACCAGCATAAAATAGTAATGTATTGAGTTACTATGTTAGATGCCTGTGACTTACTAGATAATAGGAATTTTTCATCTCTATTATAATCTTAAGGGACTACCAATGTACAGGCAGTCTATTGTTGACCAAAACATTGTTATGCAGGACATGACTGTATTTCCATTCAGGCACAGAGACTAGAATTGTGGAGGAGTATACCAGGGATTTCCTAAGTGAGTCACTGGAAGTGATGAGAAGTGAAATTATTCCTACTCCCATCTTTTTTTTTTCCCCCAGAAACACAGATTCTGCATATTGGGGACATAGTACCATACAATAATTATTAATTTAGGGTGCATTGCACATCATAGCAGATGGCTCCCTAAACTCTCAGACACCATCTCTAAGATGGAAACTCACCTGTACCCATAATGATCATTCTATTGCTCTATCAGGTTGGTAGCTTTGGGGTGGTACAGTGTGTGTAGACAGAACCAGTAGATACCTGGCCATGTACTCATTGCCAAACCTCTTTGCTATGGTATAACATGGATCCCTCAGTCTGATATGAGGCTATATGGTGTCATATGTTTACAGGTCAAACGCGTTTTAACTTGTCGGAGAGTGATGCTGATTGAGGTCTTGGGGACAGAAAAGGCAGGCACAAACCTGTGCTGAATATAGTCAAGATGCATTGCTGACACTTCAGGTGAAATTATCTAATTCATCAACTTGCCACAACATCACTGGTTTGTTTCCTTAAGGAATGAGGCCATTTCAAGGGTTTAGAATTATTTCTTTTTGCTGGAAGTTTGGATGTTTAGCAGCAAAATAGGTAGAGAAACCTTGTTGAGTGGAAACACATCCCAGTGGGACTATGCATATCCTCCATTCTTAACAATGTCTAACCTATTTATAAGCCCATGTCTAGTCTATTTATAAGCCCAGCATGTCAGCACTGGAGTGGCAGATGTCAGAGTCTGGCTGATGTCAACTGGATGGGACACGTAGCATACTTGATTATGAAATGTCTTGTTCTCGGTAGTTACTCTCATGCTTTGTGCCCACTCCCACAAATCCCATCAACATGCATCTCCCCCCAAATTTTGTCTTCAGCCTCCCAATTTTTCATCCTCCAAGCCCTTAAACACTGTCATGAGTCTTTATATATTTTTACCTCAGAGTATGTCTTTCTCCATACAAGTTAGATTATCAAATTCACTAACCAACACTCTGCCTGTTGGGAAGAGTGATCTTGGTGTATGTAATTTTTGCAGGCTAAGAATTTAACCTCTATTGTAACTCTTCTACTATATATAAATCCCAGGACTATTCTGAAGCCTTTTTGTCCTTTGGTTAAAGAAGATAAAAGTATCTTTATTTCTTGACAAGGAAGTTCTCCTGCCAAGGAAGATCAACAGCTTTAAATTGATGACTAATCACCTTCAATCTTTCTGTAATGTATAAACTGCCTCAGCAACAACTATGTGGTCCTTATAATTACCACTTTTCAGTATTTCTTAGTTGCTTGAGATATTACACCTGCCGGTGAATTTCCTTCCCTCATTGTCCCATTCAAGTTACCATCATTAAAAGTTTTCCCAATTCCTTTTCCTAATTATCATCCAGCTTCAAAAGGTCATTTTAGGGTCTGCATTCTATGACTACTTTGGGCACCAATTGGTTAATTTCCCAGGGAAAGATTTGAAGATCCTGAGATTTGCTGCCTGCAAATATCAGAATTATTGGGAGGTATTTCTGGAATAGCCATGTGAGGGAGGAGCAGGTTTGCCAGAGGGCGAAGTTGAACTACCTGTTTTTATAATAGCAGCCTCAGTCAGTCCTCTGGGGAGCTCTGAAATAGGGATGGCATTGTAGACCTGTCCTCCATCAGGCAAAGGACTGGGCTTTGGTACTGCCCCATCAGTCAGGTAATGGATGAGGATGGACTTCCCAGGACAGGCTTGAGAAGGGATGCATTAGTGACCAACACCCCTGGCAGCTGAAAAACTAAGTTACTCAGTCCAGAATTGGTATTCATGTGTCTTCTCTCAACATCCACTCCAAGACAAATAATCAAAATGATATTAATTTAGAAATATATTATCATAACACTATGTCCTTCATATTTACTTATAAAACAGGTTTCATGACTTCAAACTCACAAAGCTTTAAAACAAAATTTCCCTTTCACAATGCAAAGATCTTCACTTCATTAGTTAGAAAAGATAAAAAATATAAAGGTCACAGAAGCCAGTCTCTTGGTCATACAGTGACCATGTCCCTACAGCAGAGCATGCTCCTTTAACTGACACCTCCAGCCCCCTTTAGGACTAGTTGAACCTGAGCTGATGTCAACACAGTTGCTAAATATCCTAAACATAAGACTCAATCAGTTTCAATGTGTTCTTGAATCAATAACCTGTGACCTTCCACTCAACAATCTTATTGAAACTATAGGTAACATATTAACATCATGTCTTTGTTCTTCTTCATAATTATGTCTGATGGACATAACTCACCCATAAACCACAGTTCACAAAAAAGTCTTTCACATATAAACTAATATACAAACCCTTTTCCTACAATCTACCACATGTGAGACAATTCTATCCACCTCTTCCAAAGTGACCTGTAACCTGTTATTCATGTACAGCCCCTGTGTAAAATAGCGTTTGTAGTAGTTGTTAATTTAATGCTGTCTTGACTCAGTTTTGAAGCCCTGAAGCTAATCAGTACTCTTGAGCAGCTGTTAAAGTGTATACTTGAACCACTTTCCTTTCACATTCTAGGTCACTATGTCCCAGTCCTAATCTTCCCTGGCCAGGTACCGTCAAATGGGGATTATTCTATGCCCAGCAGCCAGAGAAATCATTCAAATCAGCCAATCCACAAGGAGCCCGAACAATCTAGTTAACACCACCCTACTTGCTTCCTAGAGTCCCACCTCGCTGCTATCCTTTCCCTAAGTAGAAGCCACTGTTTATGTGGTCCAAGCTGGTAGCCCTCACTTCTCTGGGAGTAACACACAGTTCTACTTTTCACCTATCCCAATGTCATTATATTTTTGTCCCATGATCAAAGGAATCTCTAAATCTTACCAATCTTCTGCTACCAACATCACAACCCCACATTCAAAGGTCAGTCCTTTCCTTGCCCATAACTCTTAGACATTATTACTCAGTCCTCTGCTTCTAACCTGAAATGTCATTATTATAAAATAAATATGCCTACATATTTGTATTATACTTTCTGATATGAAATTTCTTATAATACATCACTCCTGATATCTATTGATTCTACTGATTCTTCTAGTCACTATCCTGTGGAAACCACATTTTATTTATATATAACAGAAGACAATCTTCTATGTAAATACAAGTCTTAACTTTGTTCTCTTACTGCAAGAATTAACAGTAAGTTTGACTTCTCGTCTCCTAAACTTATTACATTGCCCTGCTTTATCCTAATTTTCCCTCTAATTCATTAATTTTTTATGTTATTATTACATTAGGTGGTTGGAAGAAAGATTGCTAATTATAAGAAAATAAAGAATTGGCAAAGTAAAAATATAAATTAACTATGTATCTTAGTCAGTTTACAACAAACCACCAGGTCTGGATTAATTGAGTTGTTTCACTGCTTTGTTCTTCTGTAGTTATTCCTATAGAGTTGTACTCCTGTCCCCAGGGGGTAAAAACTCATGTTTCAGAAAAGAATAAAGCAATAAGGAGAAGTATTGAGACAGAGATTTATTATTAGAACCTTGAAAATAAGTAGGGATTATATTATAAATTTCAAAGTTCTTTCCCCCTTCTTGACCCTAACAACAATCTTTACAGGAAAATAAGACGAGTATTAATAAGATTTCTTAATGTATAAATGAGATGACAGAGTACTTGGAACAGGATCCTTAGTTACAGTTAGGAGATACAAATTCTTGTCTCGTTTCTGTCACAGGCAAGTTACTAGACACCCAGCTTTGTTTTTCTTTTTCTGAAATCGCATTTTTTCCCCTCACTTTAAAAATGTGGGACAGTGGTTCTTAAAGTATACTATATGAGCCCTTGGAGCTACCCAAGACCCTTTTAAAGGGTATATGAAGCCAAAGTATTTTTATAATGCACTAAAATAGTGTTTGCCTTTTCTGTTGATATTTGCATTAATAGTACAAAAACAGTAATGAGTACAACTGTTGGTGCCTTAGCACAAATCAAGGCACTGGCACCCAACCATGCCAATATTATTGTACTTATTGCCATGTTTTTATGAAGCAATAAAAATAAAGTTTTAAATTTACATCTTTAAATATATCTTCTTAAAAATATTCTGTGTGGTAAAATGGCAAGTACACAGAAAAACACTTGTGTTGCATACCAAAGTTTGAGGACTGTTGAAGAAAAGTAATTGGGCAACTATATGATGAGAAATCTGAACTAATTGCTTTATTTTTCTTAAAAGAACTGACTTACAAACTATGATTAGTCTTTTAACAGATATTGCCTTGAAAATAAACAAAGTGGGATTGTCACTTCAAGGAAAACCATGAATAATATTTGTTGTCTGTGATAAAAGTAAAAGTTTTCAAGCAAAAATTACAATATTAGAAAAGGTGTATCTATCTACTAGTGTGAGCTTGGTACCTTCTCAATAGTTAAAAGACTTTTCTGATGAGATAAATGGTAATATTAATGTGACTTTAGATTATTGTATAATGAAATTTGTCCATATTTGAAAGCTCTACATTACTATAGTAAACAATATTTTTAAATGACCAGTGTATAATGTTACAAAATAAATGTAACATAAAAGAAAATCAGTTATTTTAATGTAAAGAAATTGAAAGGCATATTGTTGTTGTATTAGATTCTATATTGCAATTATTTTTTAAAAACAACCACCATTTGAGTTTTGGTGTAGTATCAAAAAAGAATATCCACAACTATCTCAAAAGATTATTAAAATACTCCTCAACTTCCTAACATATATCTGGATAAGAGTGAATATTATTCATATGCTTCAACCAAAATAACATTGTAATAAAATTAATGCTGAAGCAGTTATGAGAATCAGCTCTCTTATTATACCAGACATTAGAGATTAATAAAAATGAAAAACTGTCTCTTTTAAAATCATATCAGAAAGTGTTTATCATTAAAAAGTATGCCATTTATATTACCAGGTTTAGCAGGTTAACAGGTTTATGTTAATGGCTTTATCTGAAGTTGCCAAACTACAGCTCATGGACAAAATCCAAACTGAAGTCTGCATCTATCCTGCCTGTTGTTTGTGTAAATAGAGCTTTCTTTGGAATAGAGTCATGCTCATTGGTTTATATATTGTGTACGGCTGCTTTTGTGCTGCAGCAGCAGAAACGAGTAGTTGCAGGAGAGACTTTATGATCTACAAAGTCAAAAATATTTATTACCTGGGCCTTCTCAGAGTGTTCTGATTCCTGAGTTTATTATTTTTATCTTTAAATAAAGTTATACACATTTTTAAAAATTTACATTTTAACTTCCAAGATGGTAAATACCCAGAGATATAACCTTACATAAATAAGAAGATATTTGAAGTTCTCAATAATTTTTTAAGAGCATCAAAGGATCCTGGGATCACAAAGCTTGGAAAGTGTCGCCCTAAGCAAACAGAATCAATCTTATTTTTCTGTAACACAATGGGTACTCCTAACATCACTCTCCTTTCAGCTTCCAGAGACCTCCCCTCTTCTCGTCATTGCTGGGTCTCAGGCTAGTGACAGCACCACTGTTATATGCTCATGGTTCCTGCGCTAGTTCTATTGGCTTCTCTAAACTCCACCCACATTTTTGTTATTAATTCTTTCTGTAAGAACCTCTTCTTCCTTTCCTTTAATTTGAGTATTCCACATATATTTCCTTTGGGACCCTAACTAACTAAATATATTTTCAATATATCATTTACTGCATATAATAACTATAAAATATGGACCTTTTTGTTCTCATTTTACAGAAATGGAAAATAACACACAGAACTTAAATAATTATCTCTAGACACTGAGTCAGTATATGAGACTGCAGGCAGTCTCACTGCAGAGTTTAGGTAATCAACCTCCAAATAGCTGTAATTCTGTTAAACAGAGTTTTTACTTATTTAAGTATCATCCATATTATCACACTTAAAAATAAGTAATTTTTTTGTGGCCACAGTATTAGCATCAGCAAAACACACCAGCAACTCATAACCATATTTTTCAGTATACGTCGTGCTCAGTGATATGGCTTTGAAATTTCCATATATTACTGGTAATATATAACAAGAAAATGAAAAGCTACTGTACTTAGGTTACATCAGCAGGAACCATGGCATCTGACATAACAAAATACTTGTTGTTTTCTGATATAGCACTTAGAGTTCATCACTAGGCCTAAATGTGACATTTCCTACTTCCTGTATCATTACAGCTTATAACTATAGCATTTACATGCTATATCAAAGCATATTTTATCCCTTCTGTGTTTTGTTTTCATAAGAATATACGATGTTACTTTATAGGGTGTAAAGAAAGATAACTTATTGGTTGCAAAACACAAGGGATAATATCTCTTACTATACTGGCAATTAAACTTGAGATGATTAAATGCTTCACCATAAACCATAAGACTTATTTATCACTTCAACTACTGAGTTTTGCACTTTACCAGAAATCTGTGTGCCTCTCACACAGCTCAGGTGTGTAAGCAGGGTATTTAGGGGGAAATCTCTGTGCTTTCTCCAGTCAGCAACATGGCTTTCTTCTTTCCAGTTACATTTTTAGCCTCAATCATATTGAAACATAAATTTCAAGTGAACACCTGGATTCCTACAAAAAATGTTAAATTTACATAATTATTCCTTACATCCTCAATTTAACTCAGAACATTTTAAACATAGGGACAGAAAGTTGCCTTTCCTCTGTGTGATTTCAAGAATCCTAACATAGTTTCTTATGTATTCCTCCCACATTTCCTCACCTGCCAGTGTTCTGAATATTTCATTCTCTAAGCATAAGGCACAGCCTTTCCTCCCACATTCTGAGCTAAAGCTAAAAACTGCAAACTCTTAGGAGAGGAAACACTATAAATTCATACTCAGGTGTCAATGACTGATAAAAAACTATTGCCCAAAGAGTAGGTTTTGACATGAGACAGCTGCTAAAGAAATACTCAGAAAAGCGGTGTAGAGAAGGGGGCTGCAGAGTAAATAAAAGCCTCATATAAAAGGTGTCTGGCGCCCCTCTACATTATGACATGGCACAGTATTTCCCAAACTTGCCTGGTGATAAAATGACCTAGGATAAATTGTGTTAAAATCCCAGATTCCTAGCCTAACTCCAAATATCAAATCAGAATTTCTAAAGAAGAGACCTGGGGATTTTATTTTTATGTTGTATCCTAAAAGATTTTTTTTTTAGGTCAGGCAATTTTTGGAAACATTGCCGTAGTGAGAAGAATGGGAAATGTGACTTTACACGTAGTTATGTGATTCTCATTGTGCTGCTTAGCCTCTCTTTGCCTAAAATGTATTATGAAAAAATATTGATAATGATAAAATATTGATATTGTTATGGAACTTAAATAAAATAATACATATGAAAGTACCTGGAAATCAGTCAGCACCTAATGATAATCCCCTTTCTTTAACTCTGTGATAGTTTTCTAACAAATTACCAGCATTAACAGTGCTGCGCCTGCTTCTCCAAATTCTGTAGAAGATTAGACACTCACAGAGCTTTCTAAGCCCTTCAAATGCCCAAAATGCTCATTACTAACTTATTATTTGAGATGGATAAGATATGTAAATGTTATCTTCTATCTAGTTATAATATGGCCCACTCGCTTCAATTGGTCATTTAAATATTTTTTCCATCTTCCTTGAGAACATGAAGAAGCACAAATGAATAGCATCATGAAATTCAGGTTACCATTGACTGGCCTTCCAGAACAGATTTAATCCATCACTTCATTTTGTGTTTTCTTTTGAAAATTAAATGAGAGTTTCAAGAGAATAATACAAAAAGAAAAACTGAATAGCTCCAGGTAAAAATCCTGCCTTGGGTGACTTAAGAAAATTATAGTACAGCCAAAAAGAAGCAGTTTAGTTCTAGGTCCAGAAGCAGACCTATTCCTGATAAACTGGGCAATGTTTGAACAGACTGAAACTAATCAGCCCATCACAGTGGCCCAGTAGCTAAGTGCGTTTCTTCCGTTTCTTAGCAGATTTTAAGCTCCTTGAGGTAAAAATGCTGGATTCATCTTTTTACCATCGATTACAGCATTTTATGCAGAGAGGTTCTCAATGATTGTTAAATTGGCTCCAAGTAGTCTATAAAAATTGATTTTATTTATTGTTTCCCTTACTAACTTTTATGAACTGTGCATTGTATCATTTTTATTTAACAAATTCAGTTTAATTCAATAAATACTGCTATCTTGCCATAGCTTTTTTTAGTTTTCCATTTACAAATAGAAGCTATTGGGGGTGTTCTGCTTATACTACAGCTTTCTAAATGAAAAAATTGCAGATGCTCCCTCTTTAGATGAGAAATGGAGGAAATAAGTACATATGTGTGTCTACCACAAAACATACTCTTTGATAAATATTTACACATATATTATGATGTTAGATCCTCACCTAAATCTTAAAGGATAAATTTATTATTTTCATTTTGAATAAGAGAAAATAGGGGCTCAGAAAATATCTTGAATCATAGTATATAGTTAGCAGTACAGTTGGGATTGGACACTAGATCTGCCCTGTTCTGAAAACAAAGCGCTTTCCTCCAGGACGCAGCCTGTAAGTACAGATTAGAATCACAATGCACGCAAAAGATGATCTTCAGCTATTCCTCCAAGGTCTTCTATCTCCAATTCTCATTATTTTCATCCATGTCCACTCATCTGATAGGTTAGCTCTTCTTCTTTTATAATCTTTTTCTTGTTTGTTCTTTGCCTTTCAAAAAGCACCACTGCCAGTCCTTTAAAATATATTTTCCTTTGTTGTCTCTTAGCCCCTATTTCTCTAGCCCTTTGATGCCCAGTTAGAGTGTGTAATTCACTGAGTGCCTGCCTGAGTATTACCTATTTTCACATATTTTAAATCCAATATGCTTAATTTGCTTTAGGCAACATAGCATTGTTGAGAAAGGTGTCCACATCAACTGTAAATGAAAAGATATTATATAGGATTGCTTTGGGTTCATTTTTTCCCATTTCAGTTTAGTACATTTATCTTTGAGGACAGCATTGTTACCTTGTGATTTCATCAGTTCTTTGAAATTGAATCTACTTGTGATCCAAATGTGAATTGCTTGACTAATAGCCTATTTGGCCAATGATAGAGTCAATTCTGGCATTTGAATAGACTTCAAATATTAGAAATATGTATTTCCACAGTTGGGGAAATAAATACATGGCACACTTTCTGGCTCATAATAAAGTTCAAGATATATTCACAGTACCATATGGATATAAAGCAGGGAGACAGTACTTACATTTAACAGTTAACACAAGGTAAATTAGAAGTATTTTCATGTGAACAGACAAAGTAGAATTGAAATGTATAACACAATCACATGGAGTTCTGTTAGCGGTATGCGTGTGGTGATAGTGGGTATGGGTGGTGGTAGCAAAAGCATGGCTGCTGCCCTGATTTTTGCTTACTGTGAGAAAAAGTCTTTTTAAATGATTGTTTAGATATGGCTCTTTACAAATAGTTTTTATAGCAATACCTGGGTGGCTTTTTTTTTTTTTACATACCAACATTTTATAAAGATAACAAAGAAGAATTGAGAATGATGAGAAAATAATATTCTGCATACTATAGTATTTTTATATGCTATCTACCATAGTCATTGTATGCAATAAAATAAAGCATATTCACTTAGCTTCAAAAATGTTCAGTTCTTCTTTGGTAATGACATTTGAACTAGTCAGTGTGCTGAAGAGAGTAAACTATGAAGACTACAAAGGGGTCCTCTCTTGGGGGTGGGCAACATTGTTTTGATCTCATATGATTTTTCCTGCATCCCAATGATTTTGCAGAATGGCCATAGGTCTTTAAAAATTTTTTAAAAATATGTTTATTGATTTTAGAAAGAGAGGAAGGGAGAGAACGAAAGAGGAACATTGAGCAGTTGCCTTCCATACTCACCTCAACTGGGGATCAAACCCCAAACCTAGGTATGTGCCCTGAGTGGGAATCAAACCCCCAACATTTTTGGTGTATGAGGACGATGCTCCAACTGAGCCATGCAGCCAGGGTTATAGCCAGGTCTTCATCTTTGTTTATATGCCACAGATTTCTACCTTATTAATCGAAAGTCCCCATTACTGTAATTCATCAACCAGCTACATTCTCCTTTTGGAATCTTTTTTTTTTTTTCCCTCCACCTGTTAGATTCGATTTCTTTACTGGAATCACGCTTTTTAGATGTATGAAAAAAGTTTTTAACTTTTTTTGTTGGGAGGGAAGCAAGCACCTGATTTAAAACAGATTTGAAAATAGATCTTCCATATTATTTGCACAATAATACTTCCCCTATGCATTGTTAAGCATCAGTTGGGAATACAATACATTGGAATTCTTTATATATCACTTAATATGTAAGTTGACTCAGGTTTATCTGTGAATATGACACTGTGAGAAGAGTGACCTCACCAACTAGATCTTCTGATTTCAGGAGTATGACTTTTTTTTTTAATGGCATTGTATTTCACATGGCAAAAACACTTTTTCATAAATTTGTTTTTGAACTCCATGCCCAGAAAAAAGATTATGAAGGATGTGCTATTAAATAGCTTTCTTTTTCAATCTATTTAGGAACATGTCTCCTTCAAAATATGCCCCAGTATTTCATGCTATTAAACTTAGATAAAAATATTGCTGACAACTGAAACAGGACAAAAGTAAGTAAGAGCAAGATCTTCAATTTTGATTTAAGCACATGAGCAGATGTAGCAGGGAGGAGTCTAGACTGGAATAAGTTCCAGATGGGGTGCCTATGTCAATAAAATCCTTTGAAGAGGTAGTGGCAAGTAAAATCCTGTCACTTGGAGACTGAACACTTTTAATTACTCTTCTAATAAAACATAGTTGACAAGCTCTGAAAGATTTTGACCAGCTTAAGTTGTTATTATCTCATAATACAAAGAATAAGAACAATTAGGAAATTTAAAATTGGCCAGAGATCAAAAGAATGCAAACTTTTAGAATTTAAGGAATTCAAAAAATACTTAGTGAAATAAAATAATTTTAAAAAATAACTAAAGAAGTGTAGAAAATATGTGATGTTACTTTATCTAACCTCAAGTTAGTGTTGAGGCAGGCCTAGAAATTACCGTTAGTTCAGTGGTGAGAATTTGGTATTCTAGACTTATTTTAGATCAATAATACATATGTAATATTAGTCCTAAAACAATATTTTAATTTTTGATTTACATATAACATTTATAATCTAAGTAGTTCATGATGAATAAAATAGCAAGTACACTAATTTTTCATCATTTTTTATTGTATTTCATTGTTCTTTGTTTTTATATCATTGCAGTTTATATGGAGCATTTTGATTGTTTTCATTTTAAAATGCTCTTCATTATAGAGATCAAAAATCAAAATATTTAAAAATAAGCTGGGGGATCCTTTTTAATTTGACTCCAAATATATTACAAGGTTTTTCATACGTATATGATTTGACTGCTGCCTCTGCAGCTACACATCCACATATACACACAAAGCCTACTACTCCCGAACCTTTCCCCTATTAGTCCTGACATTCTTTCACAGAAATATACATTCTGGGTCAAGGCTCTATCTTCATGTGGTACCTGTTATAATAAACATGTATTCCCTGAGAAAGATGGACATGCTGAGTTATTATCAATGAAAAATGCTTATTTTTCAAGAAATCAAAAATTTGAGCCTCTGAAATAGGTGTAAACACTATCATGGTTTTCTGTGTTGAGGACTGAGACTTGGATATTCCTCTTGCTTCAGGGAATGAATAGTTGGACTGGGCTGTCTGAGGCAGGTCCCACTGGAGTAAGCATTAGGCTACTCAGTACAATGAATGCTTGCAAGCAGAGCCCCCAGAATTTACTCTGAAAGAAGAGTGTAAGTGTGAATGGAGCTATAGCATAGGTAATTCTATATTTACAATTTTGTCACAGGCTGATGGTAGCAGATTCTGTTCAGTGCCTTGACTATTGAGCCTTGTCTTACTCTCAAACTTCTGCCTGAATTTTCTCACTGTTAGGTTTTGGAGGGGTTGATGGAAGTAGAGAAGACTGGCAGCCAAATGCTGAACAAGATAGTTTATTGAGTATGCAACACAGTGGGCTGGGGTTGGGGCAAGGGAGGAGTGAGTTTTTAAGGAGTTCTGAGGCTTGTAGTACATAAGCAGCACAGGATAGACTAAGTTGTCCCCTTGTACAGCCAGCAGGTTGATGGTTGGACAGTTGCCACCTCCTGATAGTTGCCTGAATCTAGGACAGCTAGGGACAGCAGATTTATTGGAGGTTAGGCAGTCCCTGACACCAGCAGTTACTGCAGGGGCTTACTAAAACCAGGCCTGGATTCCCACAGCCTGGGTCTTATACCTAAGACCCACATTTACAATTACAAAACTCAGTAGATTCTATCTCTTTCAAATCTCCCATGTCAGTCTATATTTTTTCCCATCTCTACTGACAAACCATAATCCTCAACATTATCAGCTCTTACCAGGATCATGACAACACAATTCTGAATGGTATTACCAAATCTGACCTATTTTCTACCATTGTTCCCTTAAATAAGTGTGTGCCCTCAATACTTACAGGATGATCCATAAATATATGGAAAGAAAATATTAGAAAGTCACTTGACTTGATTTATATAAACATATTTAAGAATAATATTGTATTTACCACTATTTGGTGTCCATACTGACACTGGTCCCCTCACTTAGTTTCTCAAACTGTCACATGTCAAATCATGAATGAGGTATCCTGCAGTGGGGACAGACATTCGACAACAGAGAGGGGTCACTGAAAACACAGTGCCTTCATGCTTATTTCCTTTTCATTGTGTTATCACTAACACAGTACATGTTCCATTAAATGGTTACAAAGATTATATTGCCTAGTTTTATGTATAAATGTCATACAACATGAACAGATGGCTTAAAGTGTCCTTCCTCAGAACCAATGTTGTATTAATGAAGTAAGCAGAAATAAATAAAGGGAAAAATAGTATGGGCACTTTTCATACTCCTTGTGAGTTCATCAGCTATATAACAAAATAGAATAAACCAGTGGTAATTTAATAATCACTGAGAGAAATGTGTCCAAAACTCTAACATAAAAAGACAATTTTAAATATGAATTAGCTTCCATGTTCATTTACAAGGAACCTCACCACAAGTTTATTATTTGTCTTGAAATACTGGCTACTAAAAGTAAAATTTAAAAAAAAGGATCAGCAGACATTAAAGATTATTTATTAGTTGAACTTTATTTCATTCTTTGTTAGTGCAGACTTAAGCTTTATAACATATGTATTTGTATAATGGTATGTGTGCAAGACACACAAACACACAAGAGGAATGGTCAAAATGGCTTGCTAAGAGAACTATGCAATACATGATCAAAAATATTTAAATACCACAGCCAAAGACAATGTGATTCTTCTAAAAAATTGCATTATGATTTGTTCACTCTTTTGTTTAAAATCTTTATATGATTATTCAGTTTTCTCAGGATAAAATTCAAACTCCTTGCCACAGAATTCAAATCACAGTTCATGGCATGGTTCCAGCTTACTTTTCCACATCTGTCTCTCACTTCACACACTCATATTGCATACTTTCTTATCGTCGCACATCATCTCCCAATGACAAACACATGCGTTTTCTACCCTTTAGAGGTCCCAAATTACTATAGAAGCTCTCATACTTGATGCTTGTAAAATATGTATTTGTTTAGTTGATAAAGTCAGTGAAAGCAAATGCCCTTGGCTTGCTATGACATTTCAACATTAAATTGGCAGAATATTAGCAATAATATTAAGTGATGGGAGGCTAAAGGAGTTTCTACAGGCCATGTTATTGATCCAATAATACTATTCTCTCCCCTTCTTTTCAACAAGTTAATGTCTATTTCATTTTCAGATGTCAACTTGCATGTCACTTTTTTTTCTAGAAAGCCTTCCCTGATTCCCTGAGGTTCTCTCCCATGTGTGCCTCTGGTGCCTTCTTTTTTCCCCACCTGGCCACTTGTCTGCCAGTGAGTCTGTGAGATCCTGTCAGAGAGTTTACATGTCTTATTCACAACTGTATATCTACAACCTGGCAGCACAGTGCCTTGGACATAATAGAGGATTAACATTCATTGAGTGAATGGATGGCTGGATGCTTGAATGTAAATTTAGCTTCAAGATTAAAGAGGGGCAAAAATGAGAATCCAGAAATATTTATTTTCCTGCCAACCTCCTCTCCTTCAAAATCCCTTCTCATTTCCAAGCATTCTTTCTGCCTTGAAATTCTCTCCCCCACCAGACATATATTTAAATTCAGAGGCCAATCTTCTGAAGTTATTTACTGCTAACAAAAGGAGTATTTCTTCCAGCTGTTACTTGATAAAACTAATTTATGCAGCATTTTGATGTTTGCCTGGCACTTCATGTGCATTAACTGTGAAGAGGAATGTATATCTATGATAGAAAAATAACACATTATAGAACATGTGACCCTTCCTGAGACTCCTGTAAGAAGATGTTAACAATGATTACTCACAAAGCCATCCTTGTGAGTAATCTGTGCATTCTGAGAATGGGTTTTGTCTGAAGTAAGGCAATGATAATAAATAACCTTTCACATTTGTAAGGCATTTTACATTAGTTTTTTCTTAACAATTGTCTCATTGATTATTAACTACAGCTCTTACAAGAGGCTGGGAAAATCCTTCCTCCTTTTCTTTCTTCCTTCACACACAATTTAAACTTGAGAAAAATGAAGGTTAGAGTTTAAGCCACTTGACTGTGTTCACAAAAACAGTACAAGTTAAGACCATAGGCTTTTTGATTCCTAGTCCAGAGTTCACCTCCATGCCTCAAACATTCATGGCTTTTTTTTCTAATGACCCGAGCAGGTTAGTTCTGTGACTCATACCTCTTCTCATTCCATCCACCACACCAGTGTAAGGAAACTTGGGCCATGCACAGAGCAGCTGATGTGAATCATGGCTCTGTAATTACAGAGAAAATGTTGTGCTCATTAGTGAGAAGCAGCATATTCCATCACAGCTCTGTCCATTCTTAGATGTTCTACCACATTGAAAGTGAAACCTTGATCTAGAGAAGAATTACACCCCAATTCCGAACAAGAACAAGCTGTGGCATGCTCATTCATTAGAAACTCTTCTTACATTTTAATCAGGCCAGTAAACTGCACAGAAGTCATGAAGACATTAGTATAGTTTTCCATTTGTTATTTCAGAGAGAATGAAAACAGAGTGGCAAAACCTACAATTTAGCATCTTCCACATAAGGAAAATATCTGCAATTCCTTTTTATCAGTTGAGTCATATTGGCTGTATTGACTAAAACTCATTGTTACATTAACCACATTTAAAAATAAGATCTGTCATATATAAATATATCATCCCAGGCACCGTCCTACTCATTTTGCATATATTTGGTTAATTCTTCATTTTAGAAAATTGAGACATAGGCCAGGTTGCCTTTGGTAGGTAGCTAAGAAGTAGTGAAGATTCAAACCCAAATATCCCCAATGTTAAGTTTATTAAGCACACTTATATATTGTATTTTACATGCAATAGCATCATGGACATGATTGCAACACTGAACGTTGTTTAGCCAAACTGAAAATTGTAGTTAATGGATTTGTTAACCCTCACCTAAAGATAATTGTAGGAGGTGTCTCTTTCCTCAACATTAAGTATTCTAACCTGTGAGTAGACTTTATGATATAAAGTATACGAGGTCTGCCCAGGAGGTATCCAGCCATGTAATTTGAAAAATAGAGACATTTATTGAGAAAGATACAAGATACAAGAAACATTGTACATAGGACAACGATGCCTCAGTCCCCTTCAAAGTAGGCACCTTGGGACCTCACATAGTTCTCCCAATCACCATCAGCTACCATCTTGTATTTTCCTGAATCTCATCAACAGTCTAAAATTGGCTCTCTTTCAAAGGTGATTTTAGTTTTGGGAAAAGGCAGAATTCACAGGGCACCAAATCTGGGCTGTATGGGAGCTAAGTCACCTGGGTGATTTGATGTTTCAATAAAATACTCTACGCAATATGTGAAGCGTGAGCAGGCCCATTGTCATGATGAAGCTGTCAGTCTCCAGTTGCCCGTAGCTGTGAGCTTCTGAATAATCCAAATAGTTTCTCCATGGAGGAATATTCAAGCTTAAGGCAAAATTTGTTGCAGATTCATTGCTCTACTCAGTCAGTCATTTTGAATGTGACAGCCACACAGTACAAACAGTACACATGCTCACTCAATGGCATCTACCACCCCCACTAACTAGTACAGTGAAGTCATCGTTGTTCATGCATGTGTGTCCCAGTCCACTCTCCTTGGCTGCCGGGTTACACTGATGACATGGAAATCAATCTCATTATATTAACAATGGCTGGACTTTTTCTGGACAGTCCTCATATACCCTGAAGAGTCAATAGTTTTCTTTTGTTCCTGACAGTAGCATTTTCTACAGTGGATTGACCCTGCCTATCTGAAGCTATTCTCCTTGTCATTGCTGTCATGTGTCCCAGCCCTTTGTCCTGAAAAATTCATCCTTCACTTATTATTCAAACCTAGGCTATCTATAGTGACTAGAAGTAGCCCACACCTTCAACAGGCCCACTGCAACTTTACGGATCAACAGATTTTCTAATTCTTTCTGCTTCCATCACTCTGAATACCTTAGCACCTTGGGATCTCTGGTCTATTTGCTGATAGTGAATAGAGAATTTGCTCTAGTTCAAGAGTTTTGTGTTAAGACTTCTATCTAGCCCCTAGTCCTTTGCAGTCTTGACCAATAGCTAATAATCTCAAGGAATTCTAAGATTTTTCTTTCCCCATACATCCTGCTTTCCCTATGCATTCTTTCTGATGAAACAAAGTCAATGGAAAGGCAGAGAAAGAGAAAGATATTTTGAAGGCATAATAGTACAAAGAAAATAATTCAGTGAAATCAAAAGCTGTTCAGTATTAGCAAAAGAAAGATTTTTGTTTGTTCTCTGCTTGTTTTGGTCTGGTAGATGTTTTACCCTGAAAGTGCTAATGGAACTAAAATGCTTTCTTAGAAAGATCTGGATCTGTTTACAGATGGCTGTAGGAATGAGACACAGGGAGCAACAGAACCATGAAGTCTTCTGTTGTTCCTCCAGGCTGGAGGCAGGATTCCAGGGGTGGGGCGGGATGTAGGTAATGAAAGAAAGGATTATGGGAAATAGAATGGGGGAAAAAAGAGACAAGAGGAGACAAAGAACTCATGCATTTCCTTCTGAAGTAATAAATGGGACCAGCAAAAATATGTTTTGGGCCATCTGATAGATTCTATATCTGTAACTGCAAAATTGTATTCTTATTATTTTCCAGGTGGAGGTTGAGTCACACTATATATACTCCAGATATATATAAGCTTAAATCATTATTCATATTATATCTCTCCTTACCACATTTTGGAAGTGAGGAAATTAAGTCATAGAGAATTTTTAAACAAGAAAAACACAAACAATAACTCCTTGCCAATAAGTAATAAACCAAGATAGAATAATAATAATGCTATTTGATAGATAAATAATGTCATTCTGGGAGGATATGTGTGTGTGTGTGTGTGTGTGTGTGTGTGAGAAAGAGAGAGACAGAAAGGGAGGGAGGGTAGAAGAAAACTGGGACAGAGACGTTACACACACCTATGTTAAAGGAAAATCTTTGGAGTTGTTGATACAGTGATAGTCATATTCAGGAGTTGGGACCAACAAATGTTGAGAAAAATGGTAGCACAGAAAATTAATCAGATGCTTTGGACAGGCTGACTCTGTAGCAGGAACTGAGAGATATTAGGAAGTAGTGAAAGTGTTTGCAAAGGCTTTCAGCGTCACGTTTTTATTTTTTAGCTGCCTATACAATAGGAAAAGCCAAGTTGAAGTGCCATCTCAGTATCAGGCAAATGATCCACTTGTATTTTTTTTTTTTTTCAGAAAAGGATGAGATGAACTTTGCTATACACTCCCCAGAGGAAAGAATAAAATATTAGCAAAAAGAAAAATCAATTTATTCTACTATTTGGCACTGTTCTACTAAAAACTAGAGGGGGCAATCTCACTGTTCAAACCTGTTTTATTGCTGGTTTTGTCTCTTTTCTAAAAGACCTGAAGTCAATAAACAATCCAAATAAAATTAAAGTCATAATCTATATTTCTTTTTTTCACTTTAAGAATTATATTTTTTTCTGAGAGTAAAGCAATTCTCCCTTTCTCTTAACTTCCCTCATTTCTATTTCACCTTTTAGCTTAATAATTCAAAAGTGTTTCTGTGCTGACTATAGTTTTATTAAGTGTGTAATAATACAGGAAATATCACAAACATATTCAGTCATGTACTCTATTTCCAGGAATAGCAAAGCACGACTGTCTTACTGTCAGGAATATTAATCTTTGGGTTTAGGTTGGAGTTTTACTGACTCCCCTTGGCAATAAATTTTTTAATTACTGTTTTTCAATTACAGTTGTCCCATTTTCCCCTCATTGCGCCCCCCAACCCAGCCCAGCCCTTCTCCCACACTCATAACTCACCCTGTTGTCCGTGTCCATGAGTCATTTATACATGTTCTTTGACTAAACGCTTCTCTTACTTATCCCCCTTCTCTCCCTCCCCGTCCCTCTGATTACTGTTATTCTCTTCATTGTTCAATTTTGTTCATTTGTTTGTTTTGTTCCTTAGTCTCCTGTATTAGGTGATATCCTATGGTATTTTTCCTTCATTACCTGGCTTATTTCACTAAACATAATTCTCTCTAGTTCCATCCACGTTGTCGCAAATGGCAGGAGTTCCTTCTTTCTTTCTGCTGCATAGTATTCCATTGTGTAGATGTACCACGGTTTTTTGATCCACTCATCTACAGATGGGCACTTAGGCTGTTTCCAGCACTTAGCTATTGTAAACAGCGCTGCTACGAACATAGGGATGTGTAAGTTCTTTTCAATTGAAGTTTCAGGACTTTGGGGGTATAATCCTAGCAGTGGAATCACTAGTTCAAAAGGCAGTTCCATTTTTAGTTTTTTGAGGTAATTCCATACTGTTTTCCATAGTGGCTACACCAGTCTGCATTCCCACCAATAGTGCAGTAGGATTCCCTTTTCTCTGCATCCTTACCAGCACTTGTTTGTAATTTGTTGATGATGGCCATTCTGACAGGTGTAAAGAGGTATCTCATTGTGGTTTCTATTTGCATCTCTCTGATGGTTAGTGATGTTGAGCATTCTTTCATGTGTCTATGGACCCTCTGTGTATCTTCCTTGGAGAAGTGTTTGTTCAGGTCTTTGGCCCATTTTTTAATTGGGCTGTCTGTCTGTTTGGTGTTGAGATGTGTAAATTCTTTATATATTTTGGAGATCATTCCCTTGTCTGAGGTATCATTGGCAAATATGTTTTCCCATATTGTTGGTTTCCTTTTACATCTTACTAATGTTTTCTTTTGCTGAGCAGAAACTCTTTAGTTTGATCTAGTCCCATTTGTTTATTCTTTCCTTTATTTCCCTTGCTTTAGGAGATGTATCAGTCAAAATATTGCTATGTGGGATATCTGAAATTTTCCTGCCTATATTTTCCTCTAGGACTTTTATGGTGTCATGGCTTACATTTAAGTATTTGATCCATCTTGAGTTTATTCTGGTATAAGTTGGTGGTCTAGTTTCATTTTTTTGCACATCCTTGATCAGTTCTTCCAGCACTATTTTGAAAAGGCTCTTCTCACTCCATTTTATGCTCCTTCCCCCTTTGGGATATTAGTTGACCATATAATCCTGAGTTTATTTCTGGGCTCTCTATTCTGTTTCATTTATCTTTATTTCTGTTCTTATGCCAGTACCAGACTGTTTTTATCACAGCGGCTTTGTAGTATAGTTTGATATCTGGTATTTTTGTGATTCCTCTTGCTGTGTTCTTCTGTCTCAAGATTGCTTTGGCTATTCAGGGTCTTTTTTTGGTTCCATATAAATTTTTGTGTATTTCTTCTAGGTCTATGAAATATGTCATTGGTATTTTAATAGGGATTGTGTTGAATCTGTAAATTGCTTTGGGTAGTATGGACATTTTAATGATGTTAATTCTTCCCATCCATGAACACGGTAATTGCTTCCATTTATTTGAATCTTCCTTAATTTCTTTCTTCAGTGTTACATAGTTTTCTGAGTATAGGTCTTTTATCTCTTTCGTTAAGTTTATTCGTAGGTACTTTATTTTTCTTGTTGCTATAGTAAATGGAATTTTTTTTTTTAGTTTCTCTGATATTTCATTGTTGGTGTACAGAAATACCTTTGATTTCTGAATATTGACTTTGTACTCTGTTATTTTGCCAAATTTGCTTATTATGTTGAGTAGTTTTTTCATGGAGTCTATAGGGTTTTCTATGTACACTATCATGTTATCTGCAAATAATGACAGTTTTACTTCCTCTTTTCCAATTTGGATGCCTTTTATTTCTTTTTCTTGTCTGATTGCTGTGGCTAGAACTTCCAACACTATGTTGAATAGGAGTGGAGTTAGTGGACATCCCTGTCTTGTTCCCAATCTCAGGGGAATGCTTTCAGTTTTTGTCCATTGAATATGATGTTGGCTTCAGGTTTCTCATATATAGCCTTAATTATGTTGAGGTATGCTCCCTCTATTCCCAATGTGCTGAGTGTTTTCATCATGAATGGGTGTTGTACTTTATTAAATGCTTTTTCTGCGTCTATTGATATGATCATGTGATTTTTGTCTTCATTTTGTTTAGGTGGTGTATTATATTTATTGATTTGCAAATATTAAACTATCCTTGCATCCCTGGGATGAATCCGACTTGATTGTGGTGTATGATCTCTTTAATGTGTTGCTGGATCCTGTTTGCCAATATTTTGTTGAGGATTTTAGCATCTATGTTCATCAGTGATATTGGTCTGTAGTTTTCTTTCTTTGTTGTGTCTTGACCAGGTTTTGGAAATAGGGTAATACTGGCTTCATAGAAAGAGTTTGGGATTTTTCCCTCTTCTAGGACTTTTTTGAATAGTTTGAGAAAGGTAGGAGTTCGTTCTTCCCTAAATGTTTTATATAATTTGCCCGTGAAGCCATCTGGTCCAGGGCTTTTGTGTGCTGCTAGATTTTTGATTACTGTTTCAATTTCACTCTTTGTTATCGGTCTGTTCAGGCTTTCTACTTCTTCTTGATTCATTTTTGGAAGATGATCTGTTTCTAGAAATTTTTCCATTTTGTCTAGGTTGTCAAGTTTTGTGCCATACAGTTGTTTGTAGTAATTTCTTACAATCCTTTGTATTTCTTTGATATCAGTCATGATTTTTCCTCTTTTGTTTCTGATTTTGTTTATTTGGGTCCTCTCCCTTTTTTTCTTGATGAGCCTGGCTAAAGGCTTGTCGAATTTGTTTACTTTTTCAAAGAACCAACTCCTACTTTTGTTGATCTTTTGAATGATTTGTTTAGTCTGTATGTCATTTAATTCTGCTCTGATCTTGATGATTTCATTTTTTTCTACTCGCCCTGGGCTTTGTTTGTTGTTGTTGTTCTAGTTCTTGTAGCTTTAGGGTTAGATTTTTTATTTGATATTTTTCTATCCTTTTCAGGTAGGCCTGTATTGCTATGAACTTTCCTCTAAGGACTTCTTTTGCTGTGTTTCATAGGTTTTGGGGTGTTGTGTGTTCATTATCATTAGTTTCCAAAAACTTCTTGATTTCTTCCTTGATGTCGTTGTTAACCCATTCATTATTTAATATCATGTTATTCATTCTGCATGAGTTTGGATGTCTTTGATTTTTTTCCTTGAGGTTGATATCTAGTTTCAAGGCATTGTGGCCTGAAAAGATGCTTGATATGATTTCAATTTTCTTGAATTTGTTGAAACTCATTTTGTGTCCTATCATGTGGCCTGTCTTTGAAAATGTCCCATGTGCATTTGAAAAGAATGTATATTTTGCTGCTTTTGGGTGAAAATTCTATAAATATATCTGTTAAGTCCATTTGGATTAGTGTGTTGTTCAATGCCTCAATATTCTTGGTGTTTCTTTGCTTTGAAAATCTGTCCATTATTGATAATGAAGTGTTAAAGTCCCCTACTATGAGTGTGTTGCTGTTAATATCCTTCTGTGGTCCTCTAGTATTTTTCTTATATATTTGAATGCTCTTATGTTGACTGCATATATGTTTACCGGGGTTACATTTTCTTAATGGATTGTTCCCTTAAGTATTATGAAATGTCCTTCTTTGTCTCTTTTTATGGCCCTTGCTGTGAAATCTGTTTTGTCTGATATAAGTATTGCTACCGCAGCTTTTTTTTTTTATATCTATTTGCTTGGAATACTTTTTTCCTTCCCTTCACTTTCAGTCTGTGTAAATCTTTTGTTTTGAGGTGTGTCTCTTGTAGACAGCAATATATGTGGGTCATATTCTTGTATCAATTCCGCTACCCTATGTCTTTTAATTGCTGCATTTAATCCATTTACATTTAAGGTTTCTATTGATAAGTACTTACTTATTTCCCTTTGTACATGTGTTCCTCTCCCTCTCTTTTTTTCTTCTTTTTCATAAAGCATTCCCTTTAGCATCTCTTGCAATGCTGGTTTGGTGGAGATGTATTCTTTTAGTCTTCTTTTCTCTGAAAAACTCCTTATTTCACCTTCCATTTTGAAAGAGAGCCTTGCTGGGTAGAGTAGTCTTGTTTGTAGGCCTTTGTTTTTCATTGCTTGAAATATTTCTTCCCATTCCCTTCTGTAGTGTTTCTGTTGAGAAATTGGTTGAGTGCCTTATCAAAGCTCCCTTGTACATTATTTGCCGCTTTTCTTTTGCTGCTTTTAAGATTCTCTCTTTGTCTTTGAATGTTGCCATTTTAGTTATGATGTGCCTTGGAGTAGGCCTATTTGGCTTCATCTTCATTGGGACCCTCTCTGCTTCCTGGATTTGCATGACTTTTTCTCTCATCAGGTTAGGAAAATTTTCTGTCATTATGTTTTCTATCCCTTGCTCTTCCTCTTCTCCTTCTTGTATTCCTGTGATTCTAATGTTGTTTTTCTCATGTTGTCCTGCAATTCTCTTAAACCCTCTTCATTCTTTTTAAATCTTTTTTCATTTTGTTGTATTGTCTGCAAATTTTTTTCTGCATTGTCCTCTAACTCACTGATCTGATCCTCTGCTTTGTTTGGCCTGTTTTTGATTGATTCTACTGTGTTCTTCAGTTCAGAAATTGTATTCTTCATTTCTTCCTGCTTATTATTAATAGTTTCTATTCCTTTTTTATGCTGCTGTAGTTCTCTGTAAGTTCCTTGTAGCTTCCTTGCAATTCTTTGTAGTTTTCTTGGAGTTCCTTGTAATTTCCCTGGAGTTTTTCATAGTTTTGTTTGGAATTGTCAAGTACACTGAGCTTCTTTATAACCATTCTTTTGAATTCCTAGTCTGATAGTTGGCTTATGTCTATTCCATCTATCACTCTTTCTGGGGATTCCTCTTTTTCTTTCATTGGGAGGTTGTTTCTATGTCTCCCCATGTTTGATTCTTCTTGTTTGTTTTTGTTTATTAGATTTGTCTGCTTTGATTTCCTGCCTTCATGGTATGAGAGTCTTTATAGGAGACCTGGGGCATTCAGTGGTGCAGTCTCTTTGATTTCCTGAGCCTGACACTCTTGGGATGCCCTTTATGCCATTTGTTTAAGCTGTCTGGTTGTGTTTCAGTTACTCTTTGGTGGATCCTTCCCTCTGGCTAGTTGATTGAGAGTCACTCTTCCGACCTTGTCTTGAGTTCTTTTGTGGAGATGCTGTTAAAACATAAACACACGACCCAGGCAAGAAACCCACACCCTCAGAAATATCCCCCACCCACAATTCCACTATCAGCAGCAAATGAGCCAGTATTAATATAAATGTGGAGAGGTTAAGGCTATTATACTATAGTAGAAACATAAGGATAGTTTTAAATGAAAGAAAGATGATTTTTGAGAGGGAAGATGATATAATAATAATAGTAGCAAGTAGGGTCAAGGCTATATGAGACAGTAAGTAATATTTACATTGTATGTTAAAAAAAGAGGGGGAAGAATACAGAATGAAGTGAGAAAGTTGAAGTGTATAGTATTAAGTTTATATAGCCGTTATATGCTATATGTTTTGTGTGAGGGAGGATAAACAAAACAGACAAACAAACAAAAATTAAAGAATAAATATAGGAGGGAGAGAAGGTAGGAAACAGATTAAAGAAATCGTTTTTTTAAAAGGGAAGAAAAAAAGGGAAGAGAAAAAAAAGGGAAAAAAAAAGAGTTTTTACTCAGTGCAAACTTTGGGCGCAGTCTTCTTTTTGTAGATCCACCCCTGGTCAAAATTCCTTGGGTTTCAAATCTTTTTCTGGATGGCTGGCTGTGAGGAGATCTGGCTGGTTTCCGTGGCTGTTTTTCTCTCACTCATGGGCCTACTACTGCTTTCTGCTGTGAGCCACACTGAGTTGGGTCTCTCCCCACTTGTCCTGCGGCAGCCTCCAGCAATCCTCAGGCTTGTCTAGCAATGTTTTTCTGCTGGCAAGTCAGTGTACATGTCCCTAGTCCCCAAGGAACTCACAGAAGTACAGCCAACTGCTCCTTTGACTCTCATCCTACCACATCCTGCCTTCAAACAGGAAAGAAATTTGAGGTAATGAGATGCTGTCCTAGAGGAAGATGACTTGTGTGGTTGCCTTTTCTACCCCATAAGAAAGAAAAGACCCCTTCAGGCCAATGAAATGACTATAATAGTACTCAGCAGGGATCCTAAGTACTTGAAGATGAAAACTTAGGAAATGTGCTCCCCTCTGGTGTTTACCAGGGGGCCGCCCCCACAAAACAAAAATTTTTATAAAAAATTGTGTATTTATTCTTACATGTTGAAACTTCAGTCAGCTTCAAAGTCCTCTCCTTTTGATGCAATACACCTGTCAAGACTTTTTTTTTTCCCACTAGCTTAAATGTTTTTTTAACCCATTGATTTGGATGCCTTTTAGTGCTTCTGATGTTTTTTGTTTTACTTCCTCCACATCAGCAAAACATTTCCCTCTGAGGACCTTTTTTTCCCATCCAAGAAAGCAAAAAAAAAGTGGCCCAGGGTCAAGATTGGATGAATAAGAAGGGTGGGGCATTGGGGGGGGCATGGTGTTTTTGGTCAAAAACTGCTGAACACTCTGTGCAGTGTGGGCATGTGCACTCATAAATCACCTGTCATGAAATGGGCAGATGGGTTGAAAGAGTCTTTACAGAAATTCACTGAAGCCAAATGCAACCTCTTACAATAACACCAGCTGGTACACTGATACTGATGGCTTCCTAGAACACTCACCTAGAGAGAGAAACCTGTGCTACAAGGGACTCAACCTCCAGAAGATAATCCCATTTTTTTGTCCCCCTCCATATTTAACTCCAATCTCTATAGTACTACTCATGTTGTCACTGGAGCAGAACTTCATAATGTCTTAACTGAGCTTCACATTTGTCTTCTGGAGTTTTAAGGGCATATATGAGCATAAACCCTGATACCTTCTTTCTTTTTAAGGGACTTGGAAGCAATAATTTTTCCTGACAAAGACACACAAATTTTCACTAAGTTAATACTACAAAATGTGACTAGGCCTACATCATCTTAATACAACCTTCCCAAAAGGATAGCATATAGTGACACCAGAAGTAAAACAGGTATGAGTCAGCAGGAGCAAATGGTAAGTGGAGGTTGCAGGAAGTCATCAGAAAGTGCATTAACATGTCAGGAAAATGATGATATAATAAAGAGGTCCACATGGAGTCTCCAAAGAATATGACTGTGACTCACTACAGAGCCAACATTTACACTATGATCAAGACCTGTAATTATTATCTGAGAAAGAACTTAAACTGCCCAGAGATGTAAGATTTCTTGCCTCTCTTCACCTAACATGCCTTCTTAGTACTACAACCCTGTAATAGTCAAAAAATGAAGAGCAGAAAAAGGTAGAAAAAGAGTGAAACAATAATACCACTTCCCTGATGCAGGTTGGCACTGGGTCAGATATAATCTCAAGGGAGAGTATAAACTTTAATCTGGATATAAAATTAAAGTTTCAAATTGAGATGAAATTTTATAATACCTACAAGTGAGCTTTAATAAGAGAAATGATATTGTTGCTATAACTGAACATTATCAGAAAACAATGGGAAATGTCTCAGATACGTCCAAATGTGTGGAAGGGTTCCCAACAGAATGTATGTTGTTAACAATGAAAGAAATGGAAGAAATGAAGTGGTTCCCTACTTCTACCTCATTGAGTTCCACTTTTTAAAAAAATCAGTGTGTGTGTGTGTGTGTGTGTGTGTGTGTGTGTGTGTGTGTGTTGAAAAGAATACTCAACATGAGAGATCTAGTCCAGATGGTAGTGTAGACAGATGGGGCTCGCCTCTTCACACAACCATACCAAAATTACAACTAAAATGTAGAACAAACATCAGCCAGAACCATCAGAAATTGAGTTGAATAGAAGCCTTACAACTGTGGAATTAAAGAAACCATATCCATTGAGATGGAGCTGGCAAGCTGGTGCCATTCTGAGACTCCATCAACTTGGTTAATATTGTTTGACCCACCTTGAAGATCCCCAGAGACTCTGCCCCATCCAACTTACAGGCCCACCCAAGCTGCTTTTCCATATGAATGGCTGGTCTTGGCTGATGCTTATTGTAATGCTATTCTCTGTTTCTTCTAAGTATAAGTCAGTATATAATTTTAAAATATATATCCAGTGGATATTTATTAAGATATCACATGGATAATAAAAACCATTTTCTGGTCAAGTAAAGTTAAAGCAAAACTATGGCTTACCATTACAGCATTTTTCAGAGTCTTTAATATCATAACAATATAGCAAAATCCTAGAGGTAGGAAATATTATACTGCTTTTCCATCTTAAACTCCATTAAGCTAGAATAAATATTGACATTTGTCTAAAAATACTTCTCCACACTTATGACCTGAAAACAAAGTCTAATTACCTTATACTACTCTTCTACCATGTCATTTCTGATACCCTCCACATTGCCACTAAAGGCCCAGGAAAATGATATTTTTAAATCTATCAAATATCTAATATTTGTACATGCACAAACTTTTTGGTACATTGCTCAATTGGCAAAGATGTGTGGCATTCACAGACATTTCAAATAACGGGAAAGCAGGAATCCTGAGGTGTAACCCCACATTCAAGGTAGCTGTAAACATGGAGAACTTGAGAACCACAGGTATCTAGAGTTTCAGTTTTAATTCTAATGCAGGACATTGATGAAAGCAGGGTAAGCCTCAAATGGGAAGTTAAATAGAAGCTTCCCACATAAAAGCCATTGAAGGTGGCAGTAGGATATTGGATAATATCAACCTTGATACTGGATATAACCAGAAGAATAAGCTCTCGTGGGAGATGATAATAACAAGATAGTTCTTATTTAAGTTTTTATCTGAAATTTACAACATTTCTAAGGGTGGAGAACAATAAGATAAATTATTGTAAGGTGGTATGCTCAGTATTCTCCCAAAAGCAAACAAAAATACAAAAAAAAAAAAAAAAAGACACCACTAAAAATAACACAAGTAATTACATCAGTGATATGAGCTCACGATCAAAAGCCACCAAACAAATGAAAAAGAAAAAGGCACCCAAAGTGAAAAACACCAGGAAAAAAAGACATAAACTATGAGTCACAAATATTTTAGATACTGAAATTATCAGGCATAGAACTATATATATACATATATATGTGTGCGTGTGTGTATATATATATATAAAGACTTTTGCAAATATGAACATAATATAAGAAACCACTAAAATGACTAAGTAGATTTGAAAATAATTTCTAAAAAAAATTATAGAAATAAAAAATAGCAATTAAAGGTGAAAAGGACATGGGCAGTTTAAAATGATTTCACTGAAGAATGATATATTTATTCAAAAATATACATAGAATATGACATGAAAATGAAGTATTTACTGTTTTTAAAAGAAAGAAAATAAAAACAAAAATAAAAAAAGAAAAACAAACAGAATAAAATACTCTGTTTCAATATGAAAAAACAAGTAAAAGACATGGAGTATAAAGGCCCAACATATATCTAATTGGAAACTCTAGAAATAAAGAAGGGAAAGATGAGGGGATATTTTAGAAGATAAAGGTGGCAATCACTAAAAAGTAAAAGGAATGATATAAAATGCTCACTTAAATCTACTAAAGATACAAAAAAATTGTAACTGTGTGGTGATAGATGGTAAGTAGACTTGTGATCACTTTGAAATATATACGAATATTGAATCATTGTGTTACATACCTAAAACTAATATACTATTATATGTTAATTAGACCTTAATTTTTTAAAAACACATAAAAAGCAGGAAAAAGTGGAAGACTAAAATATGAACAAAGAATAAAGGCAAGAAATAGAAAACTAATAAATATGGTAAATATTTGTTAGTTCAACTGTATCAATAATCATTTACAGTTGAACCGTATCAATAATCATTTTAAATGTCAGTGGCCTAAAAGCATTGGTTAAAAGACAGACATCATCAATGTTTGTATCAGATGAAGTTTAGCAATATAGAGTGTTAAAATATTTAATGATCTTAAAGTGAGTGAAAATCCATATGCACTAATTCATGCCTACTTAGTAAAAAATTCCAATTTTTGTGGTCCTCATTAGAAAGTGCTTTTGAAGTGGCCCCAGAAAATCTTTTTCTAATTTATCTTTTCCAGAATGAATTGGCCAAGTAAGTTAGGGCATTTAGAAAGTGATTTTTAATTTAGTGACAAGTAACATGGTTGGGAGAGATCTGTACTAGTACTCAGAAGACAATAAGATTTTCTATTTAATTTATTTATTTATTTTCTGGCAGTATGACTTCTTCAGAGATTAAGTAAAACATATTTCGTATTAGAAATAGGCAAATTATAGGAAATCTCCAGGGAGACTAAGGACATGTAAGATTCATGTACTTGTTTGAATACTCATTATTATTTTAGGAATTAAAAACTATCCATATAACTTAATTCTAATTTGCCCAGCTATAAATTAGGTGCTAAGCTTTTTCCAGGCTATAGTGGAAGTCTTTGAAGTTTCCTCTGAGAAAGAAAAACACAATGAGCAATAATTTAATTTCTAGCCTATCTTTATGAATTCCTAGGGTAAGTACTATTCTTTTGTGTTTCACTGGATGGTATAGTTCCATTGGGTGTCATATCAGGTATTCAAAATGGGACACTGGGTTCCTCAAAACCAGTTCTCTGCCTTATGAGGTAAAGGTACAAAGGGTTGCATGAGAGAGAATCCAACTGAATTTTAATTATTTCACCATTCTTTAGGAAGAGATTCTGTTAAGACAGCACAAAGTTCAGTGTGATGGAGAAAGCCAGGTAAAATTAGAGTTTCTCACCCTGCTGACATTATCTATTTGAATCCATGACTTTGTGGATGTGTCTAATCACAAACGGTACAGCAGGGGCTTTGAGTCTCCGGCCCTCCGAGCACCAAGGCATCTCAGCATTTGCAGCAGACTCCACCTACGCCAGCTTTGATCTTTTGCCCAAGTTTCCATGAAGTTTTGATTACTGTTTAAGACCATCAATTGCCAGAAATAAGAAAATAGTTCAGTGAAACAGGATAAGTAGTTGGAATATAATTACTGGAATCTTTGAGGCAGGGGGAAAGGTGGCAATGACAGTAGGAAACTGATTTAATTTTATATAGTCAACTATTCAGAAAATATACATAACTTTATAGTATGCTGATAATGTAGATGAATGAAATAAGAAATCCTGTGTGTTTGGGATAGGAAAATAGAAAGACTACTGTGGATGGGCGCCCAGAAACAATGAGTTAGTTATAGGACATACTGGTATATCAGGGAAGGTAAATTGGATGCAGGATGTGTAATCAATAATTTGTGCTGTATTTAGGGCTTTGCTGGCTTAGCCCTACCTTTTTAGTCTGTAAATGGTGGAAAAGAGACCATAATACTTCATCAAACACTAGTGTGCATATTTTTAAATGGGAATCCTTCTGCTTTCTCAGGAAGGCCTGTAACTTAGGAATCATTAAAAGTAGAAAGCTAAGTTAAAGTTCTCACTGTAAGTTACCCTTGATCTAAAACTCTCAGGGTAATATTGATCTCTGAAAATGTCTATTTATTATAAAATAATGACAATAAAATATTCAAAATATCCCATGTCAGAACCTTCTATGTAGTGACTGTTGACAAAAGAATGTCCAAAGCTATAGAAAAGTTTTACATATAAGAATTTACTTGAGCCAAATATTGAGGGCCTGCCTAGAAGCAAAATATCAACAGTTTGAGAAAATGCTCCAGAAAATAGAGGTTTTGCAGGGATTTTTTTTTTTTTTTTTTTCATTTAGAATCAAAAGAGAAAACTGAGGAAGATTACATGAAATTCACTGGTGGTAGATTAAGGAGGTGAGAGAAAGCAAAGCAGGGAAATCTTTAGGACTGGATAAAAAGCAGAATGGAAACACATACTTCTTTTACATTGGTGAGTACATGACAGTTAATAATTAACATTGACTGCCCATAGAAATGGTAGATGGGAAGAGGATAACAATGAGGGTTCTGTGGTCTTGTACTCTTGTGCTGGCGGTTGTACTTTTTTGAAGGGTAATAAAAGAAAATTACTCTGATGTTTCAAATGTATGATATCCTAGATGCATAAGAGCAATGGACAGATTCAGGTAAAGATTGATGTTTGCTAAGGAAGCTGACCACCTGCTATGACCTGCCCAGTAAGGAATTTGTGATCAGACTACACTGTGTGGTTACTTTTGGTCACTGAGCTTGTCAGTTTATTTTATAGCCCCTTTTCATTCACATGGCCATGAAAATTTGAGGGGTTAGAAAAATTTGCTCTTCTCATAAGTCTGTATATTTGCTTCCAGTGTACTTTGCAGATGGTTCCCTGATAGAAAATAAAAACCATACAAATATAACATTATTTTTCTTGGTTGTTGTTATATTCCAGCAAAAAGTTTATTCTTATAAAGGATAACACTAATTCTGGGACTAACCTACAGATAAAGCTGAAATGTGTCCCAGTACAGTCACCTTCATTCATTTATTTATCCAACAAATATTGAGTGCTTACCACATGTCAGACACTATTAAAGGCACTAGGAGTTATTCAGTAATCGAAGCAAAGAATGGTTAAATCATGGACTTACATTCTACTGGGAGAATATGAGAACAAAGAACTATATACTATGTTGTTGATAGTGAGTTTTATGAATTATAATTATAATAGTTAAAAAACAGTAGTAAGTAGTAGTAGTAAACATTCATGTAACAGTATATATGACTGTAAAACCAAAAAAAATAACTTCTTTTAAAAAGAAAATGTTTATTATGCCATTGCTAAAAAAACAAACAATCAAACAAACAAAAACACTAGTCTCGGAGCATGGAGTCTAAACCTCCAGCAGCCTGACTAGGTAGGAAAGGCAACATGTCTGTCATCCAGAATTTTGCAAGTGTTTTTATGCACCAAATAGGGGAGAGAAAGATGTAAGTCATTCGGAAAAGATTTACATTAACTAAAGACAGAGGGGATGGGAGAAGGTGAAGGGTGGCTTGTTTTGGGACAGGCTCAGCAGAGGGCACGAAGGAGAAGTGTCAGCTCCTGTGGATTAGCTGTGGGCAGCAGACTGAAAGTTCATGTGTAAATAAGAAGTGAAGGCTCCTGGGATTCCATGATGCCTGGCTATTTTGATAATTGAGGAGATAACCACCTGGAAATTAATTCTGAATTTCAACAGATATACCAGAATGTGAGCACTCTTTTATCAAAGCTGATCTACAGCTATTAACAAGCTGTTCTGTCTTTTTCTCCCACTTTCTGGCTGCTATAATTTTAATTTAGAAATTCTCAGAATTGTTTCCCTATCACCAGATATTATTGTTTTTTAAAAATATTTTTATTTTTAATCTATTTATGAAAAGGATACTATTAGTATTTTCACTTCATAGATAAGGGAAATGAGGCAAAGAATAACTTGGCTAAGACGATAGTTATTAAATGGCAGAGCTAGAAATACAAGGAGATTGGTTCCAGACTTTGTGATAAGTAAGAATAAGGCAGGTTAAGGGGGATTAAGAGAGGTAGAGTATGTGCTGTTTTTTATACTATGATCTGGGAAGGTTTCCATAGTGACAGGATATTTGATGAGAAATGTGAGTGGACTATGAGGGCAAACCTGAAGAAGTGACTGATACACAGAATTGGGGGGGGGAATGGCAGGAGTCGAAGTTAGTGACTTAGTGTGTGGGGGTTGCAAGAGTCAGATCACGAGAGCCTTACAAGCCATAGCGAAGTATCTTGAATGATAGGGGAGGCATTCGAGTTTTGAAGAGAAAGGTGACATTATCCGATTTAAGCTTTAAAAAGACTGCCATGTGTGATTATGTGGACAACAGACAAATATAGAAGTAGTGGGACAGTTAAGAAGACTAACAATGATTCAGGTAAGAGTTGATGTGGTTTGGACTGGGTGATAGCAGTGAAGGTGGTGAGGTAAGAAGTGGTCAGGTTCTGGATAGATTATAAAACCATATAAATGGGATGTGTTGAAAGAATAGATGTGCTGAATGAGACCAAAAGAGCACTCCAGAAACCCGAAAAGTTTTAGTTTAAGCAAGTGGGGAAAAAACGGAGGTGCCATTTAGTGAGATCTAGAATAATAGGTGAGAAAAAAGTTCAGGAATCCATTTTGGAAACATGAGATTGATGGCATTATTGGATATGCAAGTGGAGATATTAAGTGAACAGCTGACTGTTCATGGCTGGAGTTCAAAGGAGAGAATGAGGCTGGAGTTACGTGTTTCTAAGCTATGAACAAATTGAGTCTATCTTAATCCATGGGGCATGATGATACCACCTAGGCAATACTGTGGGTGGAAACAAGCTAAAGCTTTGGTATGGCTGACGTTGTGTGTACCTAGAAAGAACTACACCAAAGCATAATTTAGGGACCAGGCCAACTGGCAGCGGGTTGCCCATGACTGAGAATAAAAAGAGAAGAAAAAAGCCTTCTTTCTCTTGTTTCAAAATTGCTGACCTACCGTAGAACCTTTAGTGAGGGCATGATGGTTGTGGTATCAGCAAAATAGGTCTTCCTTCTCACCAAAAAAGAGTAGTAGTGGTAGTGCCTGCCATGAAAAGAATAAATGTTTGCTGAAGATCAGACCTGAAAGAGCAATTTTGTGTTTCTATTCCAATAGGACAACACAGATTGATTCAAAGATATAGGCAAGAAATTTATGATTCTCAAAAAGATTTGGTGAAATAAATCCAAAGATGCAACTTTCTAAAAAATTAGCAAATGAATGACTAGAGCCATTGTAACTTAGAATGTAATGTTAAGTAAATTCAGTAGTAACCACAACCCCTGTAACCTATAACATTCTTTGCACTTAACAACTTGTTAGAGACTTTGGCTTCTACAACTCAAAATTTGTATTTATAGTAATCACATTCCTTGCCTAACTTTTATTGTATATAGTTTTCCTAACCCATTGTAGACAGAGAAAATAGAAAGATATAAAGGTGTCATCTAATTTTTAAAGATAGCTTAAATTGGTCTGTCAATACATTGATATTTTTGTTCTCTTTAAATATTCACTTTGATCTTTTATTTATTTCATTCATTTTTCAAATAAAAGAGTGGCCCAGTAGTAAAACAACTTTATGTATATCCTGGGTTTATTCTTTGTTTGGAAAATAGCACATGATAGTAGAGTGTTTTTTTGCTGACAATCATTAGTGAATGTAAGCAGGAGAGGCGCACTTGCAGACCTCCGCTTCCCTCTGCCTGCATTGTTGTGATGTGCATTTGTGAAGAAGCTTTGACTTCGTATTTTTATTTTATCTTTTGCAAAGAAAGGGAAACAGCTGCAAGGCTCTGGGCATGTAGAGTTAAGTGTGATGGCTGTCTATGAGATAGTCCATTTACCTATAGCTCCCCAAAGAAACCTGTGTTGCATAAAACCCCTTCATTCTAACCAAACTTCAAGTTGTTAAACGTCTTTCTGAGTTGTCTTTTTGAGATCCTGGGCAATATTAGGTATTAGCTAGTAGTCATGTATTGGTATAATAAAAATAAAATAAATCAAAAGAAAAAAGCATTCAAAAGAAAAAATAAAGGAAGAAACTAATACAGAGGCAGAACTACAACTTAAGAAAAGTGATTTTCTAGTACTTGATCTGCTGCTAATTGTGTGACTGTGGCAGGTCCGGAAATTCTGTTCATTTATTATAATAATATGCCTAATGAGGTGTTATGAGATAATATATGAAATTGTTTAAGCACAATATAAAAATGCTGAATAAGTTTACTCAGGACTTAGCAATGTAACATAGGTAAGTTACATTCTTAATAATAAAAGCTCACTTTTAACCAACACATTATGTACCTCTTTTAAAAATGTTAACAACTTAGATGTTTAGGAATAGCCATGTTCAATTGATTAGTTCATTAATCAATCAATTAGTTAAGAAAATAATTTGTGTTTTAATTTAACATATGTTAACGTTTGTCTTGTTAAATGGTCTTGCACAGAACTTGCACCGTGGATCACTCTCAGAGGCACAGCACCGTCTTCAGGTTACACTTCCACTAGGACAGTCAGTCCCTCTGTAGTTGGCCAGTTCGAATTTCTTTAATGAGTGACTGCATCAGCATTCTATGAAGCTTTAACAATGGAAGAGTCACTTTACTAATAATACCCCAAAATTATGACAGAGCTACTCCAAACTGGGCAAAATCCCCACTAGTCATTCTATAAATTTCTTCATTTTTTACTGCATTATAAACTAATCATACGCAAATGAACAAAGACAATTCCAAATATTATTGACCAAAATTATATTTTACCACACTTAATGCAAAGACAAAGTATAAATGCCTATACAAAAAAATAGGTAGAAGTATATTTATTTAAAAGTTTGTAATTTTAACATTTTTAGTTTATCACTTTCAAGAAAAAAATTTGTTTTATATAGAAAATGTATCAATTTTTTAACTTAATTTTAAATTACATCAGATTAATTATATTCAGGGTAATCCAGGTAAAGTTGATCATGGAAAAAAAAAGAATATTTTAGTCTGTCCATGTTATTAGCAGAAGCAGAAGTGCATATGGAAACTATTCTACACACATAGACACACACACACACACATAAGGCACCTAGGCAACTTTTTAAAATTGGGACATGCAGAAATATTTGACATAAAGTCAATTTAGACTTTTGTAAGTCTCTCTGTAGACAGAAAGAACATGATAAAATTCTTAATGCATGTATAGGAACTTCATTTTTTGTTTTTGGTGTCGACTAGAACTGGTGCTCTATTGTTCTCTCAATTATAATACCCTTGCACCACCTTCTGCCCCAACCCATTTTATTTCCTTTTAGATAAAAATCCCTTTCTGCCCATCTTAACATGTAACCACAAAGGTGGAGAAGTCATGGAAGCCTGGTAGGAAAAAAGCAGGTCTCTTCTGGAAACCAGCACTTAAGCTGGGAAATAACCCACGTGCTCACATCAGTAGCATGTACAGTATTCCCTCACTTATAGCAGGTATTACATTCTAGACCCCCCCATGATAGGTGAAAATCCATGAAGTAGGAACCTTACATTTATTTTAGTATTTATATATATTTTAAGGCTTTATAAACCCTTCGCACACACTTATAAGCCATTCCCAGTCCCTTATTAAGCTTTTCCACACTTTTATAAACACTACTTATGTTCTTAAATAGATTCTACACTCTTAAACCTATGTAACTTTAACAATATATGTATACAGTATTGCAAAACCCCGCGATATAGCAAAAAATCTGTGATAAATAATTAAATATAATATATTTTAAAATCCTGTGATACCCTGGCTGCTGTGGCTCAGTGGATTGAGCATCGGCCTGCAAACCAAGTGTCGCTGGTTCGATTCCCAGTCAGGGCACATGACTAGGTTGTACGTCAGGTCCCCAGTTGGGGGGTGCGTGAGAGGCAACCACACAGTGATGTTTCTCTCCCTCTCTTTCTCATTTCCCCTCCCTCTAAAAATAAATAAACAAATAAACAAACAAATAAATAAAATTGTTAAAAAAAAAAAAGCAGCTACAGTTCTGCTTTAAAAAAAAAACATCCTGCGGTACAGTGGGACCACGATAAGTATACAGAGGGACTACTGTATTCCAATTTGAAATTGAAGATTTCTCTTGGGAACAACAGAACACAGTGTAGTGATGCACAAAAGTTAGTTATGCTTAGATAGGCTCACTATTCAAGTGAATTCTTGTAATATTACACATTTTCCTGACAGGGTCTACTGTATTGGCATTATATTGCTACTCCCTGTTAAGATAAAGTGTTTTAAACTATCAGTATCTTACCAAGGGTAAAAGAAATATATGAGGAAGCTAATTGTTTTTATTAACATTAATTTGCTTGTCAGATTATTCATTGGTCACCTGATAGGAAGTAAATGTCTAATAGAGTAGGAGAAAGAACATCTGATATTGAAGAATTAGGGAGAACATGCTATAGAAAAGAAAGCAATAAATATTTAGACTCAAAGAGGTTTTAAGAGCATGTAGTGATATGTGACAAAGTTGTGGCAAAAGTCATTGGACCAATGGAGAAGAGAGGACATGGAGAAGAAATGAGTAAAGCCAAGTGCAGAACACTTTCACATGCTTAAAAAGTCTTGTCTAGAGCTTGTTTGCTACTCTGTGCCTAGTCTATGAAGCCTGATAGTGAATAAATATGAAGCCCTGTATTAAACAGCTAGCATATATTTTCTGTGATTCTACTAAGCCAAAGAAATACCTCTTATTGCCAAAGTATTTTCTCTCTTCATCTACTTTCCTTGATTTCTAAACTAAATATCTCACATTAATTCTCAGACTGAAGATTTTTGTGTTAACTCTTGAGATTATTCAAGTGCTATATGCATTTTTAAAAATAAACTTCTAAATTCAATTATCAAAATTTGCTTTTACTTCTTTGCACTGGATGATGAATCTGGTAAAACTATTGGAGCAATTAAGTTCTATTAGACTATTTAATGGCATCTCAGTGAAAGTGCTTCGGGCTTCATCATTTTAGTCATTTTAAACTAGATTGTACAGGACACCAGGGATTACACTATGAAAAACTGCCTCCTGGCTATAGACTAAATGACCAACAACTGCAGGTCTTTCTTCTCTATGATTTTTTTATAAATAACAGCTGTGTTCCTGTGCAAAAACACAAACTTAAAACCACCCAGAGTTATTCCCCCAAACAGCCTATTCCCAGATCTGAATATGAGTAACAAAAGTGTTTGTTTGTTTGTTTTCCCCTTATCAATAAGAGCTTTTATTGCATCTGTACAATAAATATGAGGAATCATTTGACATCTTCCTGGTTCTATAGCTGGACAACTTAGCTCTTATTCATCAGCCTGGTGAACTGTTCCTTTTTAGAAACAAATACCATCCAAAAATTTTTCTGCTATCCTTGTTTTTAACTGGTGTGGCTTGCAGACTCAAGGCAACTGAATCTAATACAGGCTCAAGAAGTTCAATGTCATTTCCTTCAAGAATCAACTCATCTTTCTGGGCTTGAGATACTAAACAAGCAATGTCTGATCTCATCTGAACCCTGCAGGTGTATTTTTTTGGCAAAGAAATTTCTGATTTCAACAAGGGAACTATTTTCCTAAATAATGACGTTGTCGGGGAGGTGAGCATTCACAGACCTCATCTTGTAATGGAAGCCCAGTGTAACACCTTTGATCACGCTCTGTGCATGACACCTGATAGTGCAAATGGTGGCCAGTTTCTTTCTATTTTCCCACCATTTGTCAACCAAGAGCCTCTTCTTTTTCTTTCCAAGGAGATTGAGCTTTACACAGCTGTCAGTGAAGTCCCTCACATGGTGCTCCTGGGGCCCTTCACAATAGCTGTGTGTCCCTTCAGAGTGATGTCAACATTCTCTGGGATGTCGACAGTCATTGTTGAGAATGGTCTTCATCCTTGTAGTAGATGTGGCAAAGAGAGAGTGTCTTTCCTTGTTTGTTTGCTTGTTTTTCTTAAATGATCTCTAAAATTAGTGCACTTTGTCGTTTTAGTGTTTGGAGATATTATGCACATTTCTAAAGACTCAGGATGGAGCAAATCAAATCCTTAGGATTTCCGATACCATGATATTGGCTGTCACCTAAATCCTCTGATAGTTCTCAACTCAGGTGACCATGTGGATGTATATAAGAATCTGTGCATGTGCAGGTGGGATCACAGGGGTGGCAGTGTTGGGAGTCTCTGTTCTGCCCCCTCTGCCAGCTCCACTGCAGTTTAATAATTACTGCTGCAGATTATGTAACTGCTAATCTTAAGATGCATGCTGTGGTGACTTTCCCTTAATTCTATTTTTGGTTCTTTCATATGAACTTGATATGTAATTGGTTCTAATAGATACAGTTATTAAAATGGAAGCAGAATTTAACTGTCATTAAATCTTGCAACACATAATAGTTTTAAAAAGCTGACATATTAGAACAGCTCAATGCAGTTTACAAAAGACTAAGTCAATGCCAGTTTTCCTCTGTTTTTCTGAACAAACTGAGATTATATAAACAGTCAGTGATACTTCCCATGCAACCTTGTGAAGTCTAATCTGTCTTATCAGAGGAAGTTTGAGGTTGGTATAAATTCACACAGTACCAACTTGTGGATTGGCTAATACCAGATGAACCATCTTTCTTTAATTAGACATCTTCTTAAAGTGTAGTTGCTGATACACTCCACTAATTATAACTAGCTTCATATTTCATTATACTATTTCTCTATTTTATTTCTCTGCTAATCTAGTTTCAAATCTCTCTGTGTCTGTTTGCTGGTTTCTTATACATTTTTCTTTCATTATTCCAAATCCTTTTGCCCCACTCCCGTCTATCCAATTTGTTTCTTGACTATCATGGACTAAAATATTTAATCTCTGTAAAATGGGAATGTTATTAGCACTTGATTCTTTGAGTTGTTGCCAGATGAAAGATAATGATGCATGTTAGTTACTGTTAAAATTAAACACAAAATAGAGCCTGGACTTGAAAATTCCCTGAGCAGACAAAATCATTTAAGCCACATAAGTGAAACTTAATTTAGTATATTAGGCAAAACAAGTAAAACTTAACTTGGACCACTTCTTATAAAAGCTTCTGATAATCATAAAAAAACATAAGTCATCTTCCTAAAGATGGTAATTAACTGATTCCTTGCCATCTGGAAACCCCTGTTTTAATAGCCAGTCATTGTAAAAGTTATTTGTTATTTCTGTAATGTTGACAGTCCTTAATACAGGGCCCATCATTGAAATTTCTGCAAACAAATGCTTGCTATTATTAGTTTTATTTTTATCATAATAAGAGTAATTTCTGTGCATCTCATACCTGGCCTTTGCATCATATTCAGCTCTGCTTTTCACAGAGTCTTGGCTGAGCACAGATCTTGCCAAGGTTCCCTCCATATCACCTTGAGTTTTTAATTATCCAGCTGCCTCCTCCTGATTCTGCCTTGGACTTGATGGAATTCTAGTCATAGTTCCACTGTTAATCTCATTTATTTGAGGGGGAAATGGTAGGCAATAACTAGAGTTTACCTGTATGACAGGCAGACAATGCAGATTTTAGATATTTAATGATTAATGGTCACAATTAACTGAAGCACTTTTCTGTTTTTGAGTTCATATCCTTGACAGGAAAGTATTTATTCAATCAAAAGATTTATTTTGAATGTAGTCTTGAAATTTCCAACCTCATCAGTATATAATCTCAAATATAAAGAATAAACTGCTTGCTAATTGAAATTCTGCTTACTAAAGTTTTAATGAGTCTAGTCCTGGGCTTTCCAATATGTCAGCCCCAAATGTATATTTGAATTCAAATTTAAATCAATTAAACTTAAAGGAAAAGAAAAATTAGTCTCTTAGTCATAGCAGCTACATTTAAGAGTGAAGTCACCACATATATGTAGTGGCTAGCATATTAAATTAAACAGCACTGATATAGAGCACATCCATCATCACAGAAGTTCTGTTGGACACTGTTGGTCTAGAGAATAGTAGCCAATATTCTATTCAATTCTAAGGTAGAGACCACAAAATTCACAGTACAAAACAAACATAGGGCCATTTGTAAAAGGAACTGGCCTTAAAGTTGTCCATGACCTAGCAGCCAGAACAGAGACCAAGTACCTATTTCTCTAAGAGGTTGGGTATGTTTTTTCCTGGCATAATCAATTCAGTTCACCATTGATGAATTCTCTGTCAGACCAATGCTTCCTGATTATGAGGATTCACACTTATCTGTGTCAGCAAGCCTGTTCATGGCACAAATTAGAGACCTTGAAAGGCATCAGCTGTATCAGAACACTTGTAGATGCTTGTTGGTATTTTATTGCTCCAAATATTGACTAAATTGTGAGCTAAAAGAGGAGATGACAGCTTAATCCAACAAATCTATCAATAAACTAGAAAAATATGTTCCCCTGAACCTAACTATTAAATACAACTTTGGACAGAATGAATTATATAGTGATCATCTCAGTCAACCCAGACAACTTTGGTGATGCATCCCAGGATCAGAGTGGTTAGTTAACTCTTAAATAATTACCTCATACATCTGCTGTTATTGGTTGATGTTCTTGCCATATTGGTCATAAAATATCATTATTGGAATATAATCCTTGCTCAAGAGTCAATTTGTAGAACTCTAATAACACCTACTTTTACTAGATACCTTAATGTTAGAATGTTCATTGGCCTGTTTTGGTTTAAAAGTCTAGAAATCAAAATTGATACTTAAAATATTAAGATATTCAATAAGGTTTAGAAACTTTAAACATTTCCAAAATAAGGTAAGGCATGATTATTTTTTTAAATATGTTTTATTGATTATGCTGTTACAGTTGTCCTAATTTCTTTTCCCTTTGTTCCCGTCCACCCAGGGACCCCCCCTCCCTCCAGTTGTCCCGCCCCCTTAGTCCATGCCCATTGGTTGTGCATATATTTCTTCTCAATATCATCCTACTCCATTCTCTCCTACTATGCTTTTTAATTCCTGCACCATCTCCCTCCCTTTTCCCCCTTCCTCCTCCCCGCTGACCTCCCATCAATATGTTCCCCATACCTATAATTCTTTTCCCACTCTCATTGCCTACTTAGTTTGCCTTTGTTTAAATTCCTAGCTTCTGTCGTTGGTTGTTGTGATACAGTTTTCATTTTAATGTTCATAGTTTTGATCCTCCTTCTTCTAAACAAGTTCCTTTAACATCTTATATAACAGTGGTTTGGATCTAATAAACTCTTTCAGTTTTACTTTGTCCTGGAAGCACTTTCTCTGCCCTTCTATTCTGAATGACAACTTTGCTGGATAGAGTAATTGTGGCTGTAGGTTTTTGATTTTCATTACTTTGAATATTTCTCGCCAGTCCCTTCTTGCCTGCAGGATCTCCTTTGAGAAATCTGGTGATAGTCTAATTGGGACCCCTTTGTACATAATTCTTTTCTTCTTTCCTGCGGCTTTTAAGATTCTCTCTATTTTTAATTTTTGACAATTCAATTATAATGTGTCTTGGAGTGCTTCTCCCTGGGTCCAGTTTTTCTGGAACTCTCTGTGCTTCCTGGACCTGTAAGTCTATTCCCTTCCCCCAGTTAGGGAAGTTCTGCTTCATTATTTTTTTCACATAATTTTTCAATTTCTAGTTCTTCTTCACCCTCTGGCAAACCTATTATTCAAATGTTCATTTGTTTATAGCTGTCCCAGAGGTTTCTGAGCCTCTCCTCACTTTCCTTACTTTTTGTTTCCTCTTTCTGCACTGGTTGACTGTTTGTTTCTTCCCTATGTTCTGATTTGTTTATTTGATCTCTGGGTTTTATTTCCTCACCACTTGTCTCGTATGTGTTTTCATTCATTTCAGTATGATTAGCTTTAATTCCTTCCCTGTCTTATTCCAAATCTTTTGTTAATTCTGTAAGCCACTGTATGACTATAGCTCTGAACTGAGCCTCAGAAAAATTTCCTATTTGTTCGTCAGTTAATTCATGTAGTTGCTTTCTGGTCAGCTGTGTGATTGGGATCTCAATCATGATTCCTGCCATCCTGACCATTTTTGTTTATCTTTCCTTCTTGGGTGGAGCTGTCACACCTCCTACACTATCAGGGGCAGAGCCCTGTGCACTCGTCACTACTGGACGACCCTTTTCACCACACTGTGGTGCTTTGTGTGGGGGCGGGGGTCCAAGATGGATTTCTGCCGTTCACCTTCTACTGAGAGACCGGAAGCCTCCTCCTCTGTCCCCACACCCTCTGGGCCTCACACTCTGAGGCAGTGGGGGTCTGCCTTTTCTGGCACTGGAATCAAGAGCTGACGGGTTTAGTCTGCAGCAAGGGGTGGTCCTCGGGCACTTATCACCTCCCCTTAAATACAAGTGTGTGTGCTTACCATGTCCTGCCACTTGTTGCTGCAGCTGCTGCCACCAGCACAGTTTGATCTCTCCACCCTGGCTTCGCCCCTCCTACCTGTCTGGATGAGCACCACTTGTTTATAACTTCATACATTAGACTTCCAAGCAGCTTGGTTTTCTGGAACTTCTGGTTGTCTCTAGTTTTGAGGTAGTCGTATTCCTTCTTAGTTGTGGAGGGAGATGGAGCATGTCAGTCTAGGCCTCCATCTTGGCTGGAAGTCTGATTGTTATTTTTAAATAATACATAGGCAAACAATGCTATTGAAACAATGGGATTGGAAAATCACATCACATTTGGTTTAAAAAGTCTCAAAAGCAAGTTATCAATTACACCTCCCTTTGAGAAACCCTTTTTATTACATCATTTGCTTAAACGTTTCTAGTTATAATAACTCAAAAGGAATTGTACTTTATAAACATATATTTTCTTAAATAAGAAAATAATGTTTATTGCACAAATTTCAAAAAACACAGAAACATATGTGGCAGGATCATATATTAAGATGCTAATATGTATTTTGTTCTTAAAATATTTTCCACCCAATAATCCAAGAGAATCATTAGAACTTCTGTTTTTCCTTACTCAAGAAAGATTTCTGTTACCAAGTTGAAAGCAGAGGTTGTTTGCAGATAGTTTTACTTTCTGGATTTAGTATTTGGAAAGTCTGAGCTCCTGGGACAAAAGTGACTCTTGGGAAACAAGACAGTGAGTTTTTTAAGAAGAAAGAAATGTCTGCAAACCTCTGAAAGATGATAAGCAAATGCAAGATCTTGGGTTTGAAAGGATTTGGGACACAAGACCTAATTTCTTTTCAGTACCTCAAGAAAAGGTGGCAGATCTAGGGGGTGTAGGTATAAATGAGAATTACCATGGTTTAAAGTTATTCTGAAAAAAAAAATAGAGCTCTCAAATTCAAAATACTAGACACCTTACCAAAACCTGATATCAGAAGGGCTTCCCAAATGTATTATGCCAAATCTTTTATTCCAATCTTAGTATACCAAACACCACAGGACCTTCACACAGCTTGTAGTAGGTGAGTGAGGATAATAATAATTGAGATAACATTTCTTAGCAGTCAGAAATGAGGCTTGAAATTAGAATCCATTTAATTAAAATTAGTATAAATTTTTTAATTGTTGACACTATTACAGCTGTCCCCCATTCTCTCCCTTTTTGCCCACCTCCACCCAGCCCTTGCCCCCCACCCCTGGCCTTCAACACACAGTTGTCTGTGTCCATGAGCTATGCTTATATGTTCTTTGGTTATCTCTTCAACTTCTTTTCTCTAGTCCCTCCCACACGTCTCCCCTGTGACATCCATCATTCTGTTCCATGTACAATATTCGCAAAATATTGCTATTAAATCTGTCTGAGAATACACTGCCTATGTTTTCTTCTGGTTCTATTTTGTTCACCAGTTTATTTTGTGAATTATATTTTACATAAACATGAGATCATATGCTAATTGTATTTCTCCAACTGGCTTGTTTAACTTAGCATAATAATTTCAGGGTCCATCCATGCTATCGCAAAGGGTAAGAGTTCCTTCTTTTTTTCCTTCTTTCTTAGAGCCATGAAGTACTCCGTTGTGTAAATGCAATACAGCTTTTTTATTCACTCATCTACTGATGGGAATTTGGGCTCTTTTCAGATCTTGGCTATTGTAAATAATGCTGCTGTGAAAATAGGGGTGCATATATTATTTTGAATCAGTGTTTTGCAATTCCTAGGATATATTCCCAGAAGTGGGAATGCTGAGTCAAAAGGCAATGGTATTTTAATTTTTTTGAGGAAACTCCATAATGTTTTCATTGTGGCTGCATTCATTTCTTTCTTACCAATAGTGCATAATGGATCCCCTTTCTCCACATACTTGCAAACACCTGTTGTTTGTTGATATATTAATGGTATCCAGGTGTGAGGTGATACCTCATTGTGGTTTTAAATTTGCCTCTCTGATGACTAGTGACGTTGAGCATTTTTTTATGTGTGTTGGGCATTTGTACTCTTTGGAAAAGTGTCTATTCAGGTCCTTTGCCCATTTTTTAAACTGGATTTGTGTGTGTGTGTGTGTGTAGTTCTATAAATTCTTTATACATTTTGGAAATTAGCCCCTTATCAAATATATCTTTGACAAATATGTCCTACCATACGATGCATTCCCTTTTTATTTTGTTGATGGTTTCTTTTGCTTTACAGGAGATTTTTAGTTTGATACAGTCTTGTTTGTTTATTTTTTCCTTTGTTCCCTTGCCCTATGAGATATATTGGCAAAAATATTGCTATTAAAGATGTTTGAGATTATACTGCCTATGTTTTCTTCTAGTATTTTTATGATCTCATGACTTAGGTTTGAGTCTTTAATCCATTTTGAGTTTATTATGGTGTATAATGTAAGTTAGTGATCTAGTTCCTTTTTTTTTTTTTTTTTTTTTGCATGTACCTGGTGAGTTTTCCCAACTCCATTTATTGAAGAAACAGTTTTTACTCTGTTGTATGCTCTTGCCTCCTTTGTCAAATATTAATTGACCTTAAAGGTGTGGGTTGATATCTGGGTTCTCTGTTTTGTTCCATTGATGCATATGCCTGTTCTTGTGCCAGTACCATGCTGTTTTGATTACAGTGGCTTTGTAGTATAGTTTGATACCTGGTATTGCCATACCTTCAACTTTGTTCTTCTTTCTCAAGATAGCTGAGGTTATTTAGGATCCTTTTTGGTTTTATATAAATTTTTGAAATATTTGTTCTAGACCCGTGAAATATGCCATTGGTATCTTAATAGGAATTGTGTTGACTCTATAGGTTATTTTGGGTAGTATATACATTTTAATTATGTTAATTCTTCCTATCCATGAATATAGTATATGCTTCCACTTATTTGTATCTTTCTATATTTCTTTCTTCAATGTATAGTTTTATGGGTACAAGTCTTTTACCTCCTTGGGTAAATTTATTTCTAGGTACCTTGTTTTTTTTGTTATTGTTGTTGTTGTAATAGTAAATGGGATTGTTTTCTTGTTTTTCATTTCTGATGGTTCATTATTAGTGTACAAAAATTCCACTGATTTCTGGATATTAATTTTGTACACTTTGCCTAATTCATTTATTAGACCTAGTATTTCTTTCGTGAATTCTTTAGGGTTTTCTATGCGCAATGTCATGTCTTCTGCAAATAATGAGTTTCACTTCCTCCTTTCAAATTTGGATGCCTTTTATTTCATTGCCTTGTCTGATCACTATGGCTAGAGCTTCCAGTACTATGTTGAGTGAGAGTGGTAAAATTGAGTATCCTTCTTATTCCTGATCTTAAAGGAAATGTTTTTAGTGTTTGCTCATGGAATATAATGTTGGGTGTAGGTTTATCGTACATAGCCTTATCATACATAGCCTTTATTATGTTGTGGTATGATCCCTTTGTTCCCACTTTGCTGAGAATTTTTCATCATGAATGGGTCAAATAGGATGTTTCTCACATATACGCCTTTGTGGAGTTAAATTATATACTCTATGTATAGAACAAAATATAACTCTTAAAATTCATGGGTCTAATTCTATTCTAAGACTAAAATATAAAGAAAAAAACTTAAAAATGATAGGGTTGTACTGTAAAGATGAGTGTAAACTGAAAAACATTTTTTCTAAAAATGTTCCTTTTATAGTGATGAGACAAAAAATATATAATGCAGGGCTAAAATGTTATTTAACTTAGAATCTCTGTCATTTTTATCTATCTATTATTGGCCATTAGTAAATGAAAGCAAGTTTGAATTTTAAAAGTATGCTCTCAGAACCCAGCTACATTTTCCACATTTTTGTATATATAACAAGGAGCTACTTAAATAAAATTTTACTTAAACAGTTAAGCTTATTTTTGTGGAATTATTATGCAGATAATTTAAAATTTGGTTCAGTTTAATGTATTTAGAGAAAAAAAGCACATAATTTATGCTTTGTTCTTCTTTCTTTTCTGGAAGAAATAATATTTCTAAATTTCTATCAAACTCCCAATCCTTCCTATTGCTGTTCCCATTCTGTAAAATTTTAAAAGTTTAGTACTTGTTTCAGAGATCATGTGAAAGAAAATACATCATGGGATAAATGTGTATGCTAGGTATGTGAGGATGGTTCAAGCTGAGTTAACTGGAAAGATCTCACATGCAAGGTCTGTCTGGATAAAGTCCAACCATTGTTAATATTATGAGAATGGTTTGTGTGACATCGATGTAACATGGCAGCCAAGGTGAGTGGGCTGGAATGCTCATGCATGAGCAATGATGACTTCACTGTATTAGTCAGTGGGGGCAGTAGACACCATTGACTGAGCATGTGTACTGTGTGGCCATTGAATTCAAAATGACTGAGTGAGTAGAGCAATGAATCTGCATCAGATTTTTGCCTTAAGCTTGAACATTCCTCTGCAGAAACTCTTCAGTGATTCAGAAGGCCACAGCCATGGGCAACTGGTGATTGGCAGTTTCACCATGACAATGCACCCACTCATGCATCACATCTCATAAGATTATTTGGTGGAACATCAAATCACCTAGATTATTCAGCCCCCCAAAAGCCCAGATTTAGTGCCCTGTGACTTCTGGCTTTTCTCAAAACTAAAATCACCTTTGAAAAGGAAGAGATTTTAGACTGTCATTGAAATTCAGGAAAATACTATGGGGCAGTTGATGGCGATTGGGAGAACTGTGTAAGGTCCCAAGGCACCTGCTTTGAAGGGGGCTGAGGTGTCATTCTCCTATGTACAATGTTTCTGGTATCTTGTATCTTCTTCAACAAAAGTTTCTACTTTTCATATTACATGGCTTGGTACTTTCTGGACAGACCTAGTATACATCCATCCATATCAGTACTCTAAAGCTAAAAGTCTGTACTCCGACTCATTCCATAATGATGAAAGAAAGTGAAACCTCTCTTTATTCTCCCAACAGAAAAAATAAATAAATTTCCCTATGCATTAGTAACCAATTTAAAAAAAAGAAAATGTGTGTCCTCTACAGTAGGTTCACTTTTCTCTTTTAATACTCAAATACTTGTTTTAAAAATCAAAGCAGAACTGACCAAAATCAGACCTCCCTCTAGTGTTCAAAGTTGCTCTGCTCCACTATAAATATAAAGAAAGAAACATCTTAGAATAATTCCCTTTCCTTCTTACAACTAGCTTCATGTCCCTATTCGGCACTATATCACAACCATCTAGGGAGACTCTGGGCACTACTGCCTGACTGGAACACTCCTAGGCAGTCTCTCCTATGACCTTGAGCCAGGAGCGCCAAAATACCAGTCTTGGCTCTTGGAAACAACTGCCCTTCTCTTAGTGCATGTTGATGTAAACGGAAAAGGGCATGTTAGTGTCATTCCAAAGAGCAAGTATTAATGCTATGTAGCTGGCAGGAATTACCTGTCTTCTTGAGATATTGAGGCCCTCGCGGCATATGTGATTCATCTAAACCCAGCTGATATCACGTTACAATTATATAATGAGCATATAAGCTTATAATACCCCCTATAACTCCTGAGTTAAAAGAATAACCGCCCCCATCATCCTTTTGTCTCTTTTCTGCTTTGTTCTGAACCTATTCTCAAGGTAGTGCCACTTTTTTTTTTTTTTAAGAAATTCCAGTTTAGACTTGTCTGCTTGTCAAAGCCACAGTGGTGTTGTGACTTGTCAGTGTGCACTATAAGTGGGAGACAAGGCAGAGAAAGTAATAAAATCACCCACAAGGAAATCTATGCAGATGTATTCACCTTGAGCCAAATGCTGCTGCTGGGTTTCTAGGAGTTAAGTGTGAATTGCTTGAGGGGTGGGCAAAGTGGGAGCTTTTTGAAGGTAAAATGATGTTGATGGACTAGTAGCCCCCTCAGGGTTTTGGCTATGGTTTTCCTTGGTTCATTATCAGGAGAAGCTGTCTGATTTTTCTCCCACAGTTGTCTCTGTTTTTTTCTGCAGAAAGATGTTAATTTTCACATCTCTATGTTCTTAACATTGGCATGACTTAATTCTACTGGATATTAACACTTCAGTAGGCTTAGCAATGAGCTTGCTTTCTGAACAATTATGTTTTAAGACTGGATATTTACATATTGGTGGAAATGTTGTAAATTCAGATTTTTATCTAAAAGCATTTAAAAATCTTTAGTCACACAATTCTAAAGTTTCTCCAGTGTACCAGTATATAGATTTGTGTTATTAATTATTTAGGAATAATGCTGTAATGAGCACTAGGTAAAAGAGCAAGTCAAATAAAAATTCTTCAGCTGAGAAAACAGGATAAGAGAGGTTTTTTTGGAATAGGTGTGTTATCACAAAGAATCATTTTGAATAATTAAAATTTACAAATGATTTTATTTCCAGTGAGCATGAATCTCTTCCTAGGAGTTAGCAGGATGATAGCATGGATTAGTATTCTTGGTGACCATCTAAGTATTTCTAGGAGGTCTGGCCTTTGCTCTGAGGTGCTCTGAGTAAAATGCTCTCCCAAACCTTTTTATGCTTGAGAAGTAGAATTCAGATTGGTGGGTTAAGTTTCTCCAGGTGAAGTAGGGTCATATTAATAAACATCCTTTGCTAAAGAAACATAAATTGAATGATGAAGAAAATTATTTAAGAAGAGGAAATAAATTCTCACCACTTTGTTTCCAGCGTTTGTGAGGATTAAATGAGATAACAAGCTTAGCACAATGACTGGCGCATAAGAAAGGTACAATAAATATTAGCTGTAATATTTGAATTTTAATACATATTCATATTCCTTTTGCATCTTCTTAATTTGGAACCAGTGCACACAAAATAGGTGGGGAGAAATGTCAGCGTTATTTCTGATAAGCTACAAGGTGTGTGTACCTTTGACCTGCAGGCCAAAGGGCTTGCTAGCATTATCCCCAAGCCTTCTGCATGTGTGCACTGTGGAAATATATTCAAGGAAAGTTTGTGTGCACAGAGCAGATCTCCCTGCCCAGGGATGCTGTCTCATGCTGGTCTGGGGCATAATGAAAAAAAAAATGAAAAAGAATGAATCCCCAGTGATTGCTACAGTTTAATAACATAATTCTAAAACACAGACCAATGATTTTCATCAATTTTATGGAATGTAAATCTAGTTAAAATCCCTCCATATAGAAATATAAGACTAAGGGGAAATAAGGTCCACTTCCCAGCATTAACTGTTGTTATTTATTACTATTATTATTACTACCACAAATTTAAAGTAGCCATTATTTGCTTGTTCAGCTAAAAATTAGATGTAAAGAAAGTAAAATATATAATCTCAAGGAGTTGAGGAAGAATTGCCCTTGGAAACAAGAAAGATTAACCCTCCTGTTCCACACATTACTTTATTGTCATTTTTTGTTCCACTTGCAAACAAACTCTTCCCTGCTTGCTGTCTTCTTAATTTACTCTCCAGCTGCCTGCTACCAAGATTCATGATGCAGCTGGGATTGGTTCCTGTCACTCTGAGTGAGTTCCCAGAGCACAACAAAGCAAAATAGTTAGAGTGAAACTTGCTTAACACTGGGGAGACCTTAAAATTGATGTGGAGAAAAATAGCCATGTGTTTTCATTTCAGAGATAAGAAATTATTTGACATGACCACTTTTTATGTGTGGATATTAAATTCTACAGCAGGAGAAAGATAGGACAAACCAAACTGCTCTTTTTGGGTATTAACACACAAGGAAGGTCAGTTTCTAATGAAACTCCAGAGTAGAAACAATGTATTTAGAGTAATTTGGGTTAAATGAGGAAAAGAAACACGTGGTATAGAGGACATTCCAAGAAAGCCAAGAGAACTACAGCAATAAACTGACTCCAGGGTTTGTGGTAGGAAAGAATTAATAGGACAGGGAATCCACAAATGAGTAGAACTCTAAAAATAGAAGGTGGACATGTTTTACATGTGATTAAGGGAAACAAGAGTAATTTGACATGATATTTATTTATTTGCTTGTTTATTCATTTGTTTATTTCAGATTGTGGTGAAAAACATAACATAAAATTTACCACCACAGCATGCAATTCAGCGTCACTTAGTGCAATTAAAATACTGTACAATCATTGCAACTATTTAACTCTGACACAGTTTCATCGCCCTAGAAGAAAACCTAATAGCCATGAAACAGCCACTCTCCATCCCCTCTTGCCCAAGATTGACAACCACAAGTCCCCATGAATTTGCCTATTCTGGATATTTCATATAACTGGTGTTATGGATTTAATTGTGTCCCCACAAAAAGAATATATACTGAAGTCATAACCCGAGTATTTCAGAATATAAACTTCTTTGGAAATAAGGCTGTTGTAGGTGTAATTAAGTTGAGGACACTGAAGTAGAATTAACTATTGACCCACTATGACTGTTGCCCTTATCAGAGGAGAAGAGATGCAGATATACAAGTGGAGAATGCCATATGGCTGGAGGGCAAAAATACATAGAATTGTAAGCAAATCACCAGAAGCTGGGAAGATGCATGGATGGGGTCTCCCCTCCAGATTTCAGAGGGAGTGTGGGAGTGCCAATACTTTGATCTCAGGTCTCTAGACTCCAGAGCTGTGAAACAATACTTTTCTGTTCTTTGAAGCCACCCACTTAGTGATGCTTTGTTTTAGCAGCCCTACATAACTCATACAATGTGACCATACAATATGTGGCCCTTTGTGTCTGGCTTTGTTCACTTGGTATAATGTTTTCAAGCTTTATCCATGGTACTGCATGTATTCACATTTCATATTTTTATATGGTGCATTAGTATTCTGTTGTATGGATATACCACATTTTATTTATCCATTCACCAGTTCATGAACTAACTTGACTTTTAAAAAGTACTCTTTAAATTGCAAACATGTAATAACTTTAATTAATAAAATGGACATAATGAGGTATTAAAAGTCTGAGATTTGAAAGTCAATGCACATAAAACTAAATTTTAGCTCCACTAGAACTGATTTGAGATAAGGCATTTCATCATTTTAATACTCTATAGTAATTTAGTTCTGGCTAAGATGGAGGCATAGACAGACATGCTGCATCTCCCACCACAACTAAGAAGGAATACAACTACCTCGAAACTAGAAACAACCAGAAGTTCCAGAAAATCAAACTGCATGGAAGTCCAACAAACAAAGATATAAAGATGAAATACTCATCCAGACAGGTAGAAGAGATGGGGCCGGGGAGGAGAGGACGCAGTGTGGCGGTGGCAGCAGTGGCAGGCTGGCAGAAAGCACAGTTACACGTTTTAAAAAGTCAGGAGGGACACCTGGGGAGCATTCCCAGCTCCTCACTGGACCTCACAGCTCACGGTCTCAGCACCGGGGAAAATCAAGCCTCATTGCTTTTGACTATGCAAACCAGTGGGGGTTGGGATGGAGGAAAAAACTGCCAGTCTCTCAGCAGAGTCTGCTTGTTTAAAGGGCTCCCACAGTCCTAGAACATCCTCAGACCCATCCACTCTGGGAACGACATCCAGGGCAACAGCTAGAGAGGCGCCAGTCCCATACAGAAGTGGGAGAAGTGCCTGGAAAAGGGGCGAGTGCTGGGCAAGCAGCATTGTTCTGTTTCAGACCCCTCCCCCACATGCAGCGCCACAACATGGTGAAACAGGTAGTCCTGTACTGACCAGTCCCTAAGGTTCTGCCCCTTACAATGTAACAAGAGCAACAGCTCTACCTAAGTCGTCGTTGGCAGCCGTCCGTCTCGAGAGACGATGGTGTAGCTTCTTAAGAGTCTACCTAAGACACAGAGGAAAACACACACAGGAGACTTCCGGCCAAGATGGAGGCCTAGACTGACATGTTCCATCTCCCTCCACAGCTAAAAAGAATACAACTACCGCTAAACCAGAAATAACCAGAAGTTCCAGAAGATAAATGAAAGTCCAATGTATGAAGTTATAAAGAAGTGGTGCTCGTCCGGATAGGTAGGAGGGGTGCAGCCGGGATGGAGAGGTCAAGCTGTGCTGGTGGCGGCAGCTGCAGCAATTAATGGCAGGACGGGGTAAACACAGACACCTGTATATAAGGGGAGGCAAGAAGCGTCTGGGGAGCACCCTTGGCAGCAGACCAGACCCGTCAGCTTGCGATTCCAACACCTGGTAAGGCAGACCCCCATTGCCTTGGACTGTGAGGGCTGGAGGGGGTGGGGATGGAGGAGGAGACTCCCAGTCTCTCAGCAGAGAGTGAATGGCAGGAATCCATCTTGTACCTCCACCCCTACAGAAAATGCCACAGTATGGTGAGAAGGGCCACCCAGTTGTGACGAGTGCATTGGGCTCCGCCCCCTACAACCCCACCCAGGAAGCAAAGGTAAACACAAAATTATCAGGATGGCACAGATCATGATAGAGATCCCAGTCACACAGCAAATATCTAATCTAACAGCTCAGCAGATAGGAAATATTTCTGAGGCACAGTTCAGAGTTTTGGTTATAAAAATGCTTACAGGCCTAACAGCATATCTTAAATAAGACAGGGAAAGAATGAAGGCTAGTCCTGCTGAAATGAACAGAAACACACACAAAACTAGTGGTGAGGGGAAGAAAACCAGGGATCAAATCAACAAATCAGAACATAAGAAGGAACAAACAGTCAACCAGTGCAGAAAGAGGAAACAAAATGTGAGGAAAATGAGGAGAGTCTCAGAAACCTATGGGACAGTTATAAGCGGGCCAACATCTGAATCACAGGGATGACCAAAGATGAAGAAGAACTAGAAATTGAAAAATTATGTGAAAAAATAATGAAGCAGAACTTCCCTAACTTCGGGAAGGAAATAGACTTACAGGTCTAGGAAGCAGAGAGAGTTAAAAAAAACTGGACCCAGGGAGAACCACACCAAGACAGAATCAAAATGTCAAAAATCAAGGATAAAGAGAGAATCTTAAAAGCAGCAAGAGAGAAGAGAATTATGTACAAAGGGGTCCCAATTAGACTATCACCGGATTTCTCAAAGGAGATCCTGCAGGCAAGAAGGGACTGGCAAGAAATATTCAAAGTAATGAAAATCAAAAACCTATGACCACAATTACTCTATCCAGTGAAGCTGTCAATCATAATAGAAGGGCAGAGAAAATGCCTCCAGGACAAAGTAAAACTGAAGGAGTTCATCAGATCCAAACCACTGTTATATGAGATGTTAAAGGGACTTGTTTAGGAGAAGGAGGATCAAAACTATGAACATTAAAATGAAAGCTGTATCACAACAACCAACAGAAGCTAGGGAATTGAAACAAAGACAAACTAAGTAGCCAACGAGAGTAGGAAAAGAATTATAGGTATGGGTACATATAGGGGGGAGGTCAGCAGGGAAGGGGAAGGGGGAAAAGGGAGGGAGATGGTCAAGGAATTAAGAAGCATAGTAGGAGGGAGTGAAGTAGACAGGAAGATGTTGAGAAGAACTATATGCACAACCAATGGGCATGGACTAAGTTGGGGAACAACTGGAGGGAGGGGAGTCACTGGGTGGAGGGGAACAAAGGGAAAGAAATTGGGACAACTGTAACTACATAATCAATAAAGCATATTAAAAAATTAATAATTTATTATCACAAGGGGAAACATATCTGCCGTGCTTCCAGAATTATATTTAATTGAGTCACCTTCATAATTATTTTTAAATCTAGTGCTACTTAAACACAGATCCGTGCTACATATCTATCTAAGCACACATCACAGTGTATTATAATTATTTATTTATTCCTGTGTTTCTATAAAAAATAATAATAAGGTTTAGGCTAAAATAAAAAATAAAAAGCTTTTATTGGAACATGGGAGAGATTGCAATGTTGGTTGCAGACTCAGGCAGCAACCTAAATTTTGCTCTATGGAGAACAAAGAAAGATAGGGTTTATAAAGAGCAAAACCATAATAACTATTCTCACTTCAGTTCTCCATATAAATGAAGGATGTTGTGTAGGGCAGTTGGGATTGGTGAAAGCCATTATGCAAATGAAGGAGACTGTCAAAATGAATTGTTTCCTTTCAAGGTGAATATGGTCTGGTTGTCATGTTGAAAAGGAAGTAAAAGTTCATATCCATCCATGTAGCAATCATGGATCCAGGATTTTTGTTGTTCAGCCTTCAGCTGAGTTTAGTAAAAGGCTAGCAACGTAACAACAGTTCTCAGAACTGAGACATGAGGTGTGCATAGGCCTCTTTTTCTCAATGGCCTTCTGACTCTAGTTTAAGTGGCTCTCTTGGCAATTGTTATTCCATTTTATTTTCTCCATTATTGTGTCTCTTCTCTTTAGGCTTTGAGAATAAGTTCTATGTCTCTTCCATTTTTGTATCTTTGACACATAGTGAGTTCTCAATAGTTATAATATTTCTGGTTGAATGAATAAATAAATGAGTGAGCCTGATCTGCTTTTCCCATTGGGAAGAATATCATTCCACCATTTTCCTGAACATAGCATCACTTGGCAGCAGTAACAGACCTTATACCCACTATCTAATGAAGGATTAGTGGTCAACTTCAAGATTTAAAAGGCTGAGCCATGCTCACTTATTAGTATTTATAACTACATATAAGAGAAAATGTGTAATTAGCTTCAACTTTGAGTTTTCCCTTTGCACATTTACATCTCTGCTTTAGTTTATTTTTATATTAAGGTTAAATATGCTTAGCCACAAATAACACACTCACTATCAGAAATTCTTACTTTTCCCCAAATCACCACATTTTAAAGAAATAGTGAATTACTCATCAAGAGAACACATAACATTTTTTGAAAATCCCATGTTCGCCTAGAAATTCAATAGCAAATTTAAAACAAAACAAAACAAAAAACTTGTTCTATAAACTACCAAATCCATGGGGTTATGATGAGTTTAGTGCAATGCACTGAATACCTAACTCTGCACAAGGTACTAGAATATAACTTGTGTGAGGTAAAAGGATAGATATGACAGATATGACATGACCGTAGTGCCCAGAGTTCTAGGCTAAATAGACATCTACATAATCAGTCACAAGCCAGGACAGAATAGGCAGAATATAAGTTTGGCCAGCACAGAGGTATAAACAATGTTTCCTGAAGGCCCAGAGGAAAGAAGTTTAATTCTTAGTGAAGAAGTGTCAGCACATAAAGGTTCAAGGAATAATAGTTATTTGAGCTGACCTGCTTTGAAACATAAATGACAAAAAGTAGCATGTTAAATGCTTGTCACATTCCTGGTTCTCACCTAAGAATTGTATATATTTTTAACTCATTTATTTAATCCTCATAGCCTTGATTGGAGATAAAACTGTCATCATTTTACAAATCAAAAGCAGAGGATCAGACAAACTAAGTGAATTTGTCTAATAAAGTCATATAATTTTACGAGGCAGAACCAGAACTGGAATATGAGTTACATTAAAATAAACATTAAATCTAAATTTGTCTCTGTGTTATCTCATAGTTCCTTAGATTTGTCCAATAATAGAGTAACCACATCTCCCACTTCTCTAGAATGCTTAACAACTGTCTCATTGAGAGAGAAAATATATGATCACTATGCTTAACAAACTGCAATCAGTAGAACACAGCCTCCTCTGGAATCACTCTGACAAGTGGCATATTGGCTTAAGCATATAATTTTACACAATATACTTTGACATTCCTTTACCTCTCATCCCCACTTAAGACTGTATTTTGACCAAATCAAACAGTAAAGTTCAGTGTGTGTGTGTGTGTGTGTGTGTGTGTGTGTGTGTGTGTGTGTGTCCTTTAATTAAACATGAAGTGATTTAGTATTAATTCCTCCTTTTGAACAGCTCTGATCTTAACTGGGGCTCCAATGCCAATATTGAATTCAGGATCTAACCTAGTGCCAGAAGAAAAAAATATAGCCTTCAATTCCTATTTTTCTCCAGCCAAAACTCTGTGGGAGACATTTATCTGAGGAAAGGAAGAAATAACTTAGAATACATTTTGTAAATACTGGCTTCCAAACCGAAGGTGTCTGACCATTATTTTCCAGGCTCCTCTGAAAACAATGACAGAATAAAATCTCACTTGATAAGCATTCTGAAATGCTAAAAATATATGTTTAAATAGAAGAAAATTGGTAATCATAGTAATTCTACTGGAACTGCAATTTTTTAGTACTATACAATTTAACATCATGAATTGTTGAAACCTCTTTTTTATCTCGTTTAATAAAGTTTTTTAAACACTCATTGGTAACTACAGTATAATTTCTCTTTTAATGATGTGGTCTATAGAAATAATGTCAAATCTCTCTTCTATGACTAAGCACAGACATTACTAATCAGCCTTGACACACTTTCTGGGGATACCCATCCCCAAGAATCATCTAGTCATCTTCATTAAACCAGGTGTGTGTGTGTGTGTGTGTGTGTGTGTGTGTGTGTGTGTGAGAGAGAGAGAGAGAGAGAGAGAGAGAGAAAGAGGGAGAGAGAGACAGACAGAGAGACAGAGAGAGAGAGAGAGAGATACTAAAGCATTTAATTGTGATCTCCCTATGTATGCTCTTTCTCCTAAGTGACATTAAACTTCACTATTTGTAATGTAGGCTTTTTCTTCAGGATTCTGTGGTTTCAAAAGCCATTTACCATGATAACTTTACATTATAAATCTACTGTGTTCAAAATATATCCTCATACCTAATATTTAAGGACATTATGATATGAGGAGGGACCCCCCCCAAAAAAATAGAATTATCTTCTGGAGGATGGGCCTCTTGTAGTACTGGCTTCCCCCACTAGGTGAGTGTTCTAGCAGCCCTTCTGTATCGGTGTACCAGCTGGCATTGTTGTGAGAGGCTGCATTTGGCTTCAGTGAAAAAAATTTTGAAGACTTTCAGTGCTGTTGCCCATTTAGTAATGGGTAATTTATGAGCTCACCTGCCCACACCGTGCTGAGTGTTCAACAGTTTTTGACCAAAAATGGCATGACCCCCATGCCCCACCTTCCCTATGCACCTAATCTCACCTCAAGTGACTTTTTTTTTTTTGTCTGTTTCCCTTGATTTAAAAAATTTAAAAAGTCCTCAAATGGGAACATTTTTCTGATGTGGAAGAGATGAAACAAAAAAATGACAGAAGCACTAAAAGGCATCAAAATTAACAAGTTCAAAAACTGTTTTGAGTAGTGGAAAAAATTCTTGATAGGTATATTGCATCAAATGAAGAGTATTTGGAAGCTGACTGAAAGATAAATACACCATTTTTAATAAATCATTTCTGTATTTTGGGTCCCCCCCTTATATATAAAAGATTATATATGCATGTGAGAGCAAATTGAAGCATCCCCCAAAGTTCAGAAAACTGGTACTAATAAATATATTTTTCAGCAATGATAAAACATATAGTCAATGGGACAAAATGTGTCCCATTATAAATTCAGAAAGCACATATTAGACCTATTATATATTTAACACTTTTGAGGACAATATTTTAAGAGAATATTCATTAGTCAGCTAAGCTTTCAAAGTGTTCCCACATTTCAGAAGCAATACAACATAGAATAGAATGATAATCAGTGTTTTCTTTTTAAAAATGTTTATTGTATTTTTTCCATTACCATTTAACCCCCTTATACTTCCTCCCCCTGTAATCATCACACTGTTGTCCATGTCCATGAGTCCTTTCTCCTTTTTGCTCAATCCCTCCCCTGACCCATAGCTGTCACCCTGCTCTCCATCTATGAGTCAGTGTTTTCTTGCATGCCTCTTTTCATTGGTAGAATTAACCTCAGTAAAATATTTTTAGAGCACAAATTTTAGGTTATAGTGCAACTTCTTCATTAGTTGTGATCATTGTGCATTATAGTGGTGGGAAAAATAGATGGAAGAGAATTAACAGACCAAACAAATAGAGGTGAAGAGACCTTAACATGTGTTAGTATTTCTTCCAAATAGCTATCCTAGCTATCAAGTTCACAGTATTTAATATATTCCACTCTTTTAAAAATATATCTTCTTTACAATGGCTTTGGGAATACAAGTTTATATAATTATTGCACATTTTAAGATTTTGTAGGGATTGCCATTTTTTAAACATATACTAGTAGTGAAAATTCCAGCTAAAGATGGAATCTGTCATATTCTAGTCTTAAATAAATCATCCAAATTTCTCCCATATCACTGGGAATATTAGAAAAAAAATTTGTTCACCAAATTAATTAGTTTTTATAAATATTGTATATGAAATGAAAATATACAACTGATCTATTTTCCATATAGAAACAAAATTTTAAATAAAAATCCCAATAATATTATTAATAGCATTTTAGATGAGATTTGTGTAAGACATTTTACAATACAGTAAGAATTTCTCTGTCTCTGACCCCAAAGTACCTTGTATATATTTTTGTCATGGTGTATACTGTATACAGTTACAGGCAATTCTTGAAATTAGGCACTGAATAACTTATTATACAGCATTATTCACATATAACTGTATACATTAAACTGCACATATATCAAGAGTACACTTTGATAAGCACTCACCCACAAAACAAACACCAGATAATGAGCACATCTATCACCCCAAAGTTTTCTTGTTTCTTTTTGCTTCCTCCTCTTTCTTTTTTTTTTTTTTTTTTTGTCCTTGCCTATCCAGAAGTAAACTCGGGTATAATTTCTATTATACTTTAATTTGTGAGTTAGAATTGTATATGAATGAAGTAACATAACAATCATCCTTCTTTGTCTGGCTTTTTGCATAGAACACACATATTTTGAGATTTATCCATGCAACTGCATGTGTCAATAGTCCAGTTCTTTGGTATGTCTGAGTCCTGAGTAATATTTAATGGTTATGTTACAACTTGTTTTGGAAGAGCAAAAAACAATTTTGATGAAGTCTAAATTATAATTTTTCTTTGATAGTTCATGCTTTGGTATCATATTTAATAAATATTTACAAAATAACCAACAACTATTATTTTTTCTATGATTTATTGTAGAAGTTGTATCATTTTAGCTCTTACATTTAGGTCTATGGTCCTTCTCCAGTTTCTGTTTCAATTGTCTTATTTTGAAAATAGAAAGTCAATATATAGATTGCAGATTTCAGCTCTAAGCTTTGTAGTCATCACTCCTGTTTTACAACAAGCGAAAGCATGATAAACTTCAGATCACTAAAGAATAATCTTTTCCTTTCAAAAGCACCCTCAAGCTCTTAAGAATTTCAGAAATATAACTCAATATCATGTTCAATAGCAGCTTGCTTTTGAGTTTGCCTGTTCTCAAGGATTAGGAAGTTTTGGCAGCTGCCACCATGCTATGTGATCACAAGGCATTGCATCACACTGCATGAAGCTGTCTGAAATGCTCTCCCCTCATTATGAGTAGTGATCATAGCCAGCTCCATGGAGAATTCATTTCCATATATAGCACAAATCAACTTTTTTTTTTTTCTGATCTAAACAACAGACCAGTGTCTGCTCTTGTGCTTGATACAACTTCCCAATGAATATTTATCAAGGTTTTTGCCATATTTATAGTATTTCTACAGGCAACACCACATTCAATGTTTGCTCACCAAGTATTTTTCCCATTCGCACATTCAAGTATAAACCTGAGATTAATGCAAGAGCTGTGTTTACTCTTAATGTCTTTCATTTCACTTATATCACAGGACCTAGCAATGAAAATTAATGCTTTCAGAATTTTCTTCTCAATAATTATATTTTAGAAAACAAGTAACATTTAATAAAATATGCCACTTCCTATTTATTTTTTGAATGATTAGTTTTATCAATACATGTTTATTGAATGTTGTATATGTGTCAAGAAGTATTAGACACAGAATTTCCATGTTTAGAAGCTATTCTAAGGCTAGACAAGACAACTTTGAAGGTAGACACTACTCCTTATACAGGGATGATTTAATAAGTTGAAAATTGTGCTCCTTCAAATAGTCTAATATTGCCATAGCCATATAGATGTATACCTTTTTAAAGTAAAATTCTGTAAAGAGTATGCTTACCTGGTTTTGTGCACTCTGGGCAATAGAATCTTAACTTTTATTATTAAGTAGGGTCTACCAATGATATAAATGTGCTAAGAACAATTCCTTGAGGATTTTAAAAAATGTTTATGCATTGACTTTTGGGAGAGGAAGGAAGAAAGAGAGAGAGAGATAGAAACATAAATTCATTGTTCCATTATTTAGGTATCTATTGGTTGATTTTTGTATGTGCCCTGACTGGGGATTGAACCTGCAATGTTGGCTCTAACCAATTGAGCTACCTGGCCATGGCAAGGATATTTTTTAATGTCAAGGAAAATAAAATATTAGTCAAGACATACTAAAGTTTCAATGTGGATGGAGAGATTTATTCAGTGTAATATAATATTAGTATAAAAGTATAAGTGTTAATGTATGAGATATTGGCTTTCATCTATAGGAAACTGACCCCTTACTCCCTCAATACACATGTTCAAGGTGGGCATTCTTTCTCACACACTAACATGGGCCCCAACTTTTACCTTTTTTATCTCCTGACACTTCCTTCCTTACAGTCAATTCCTACACAGTGAGTCCTTTGAGAGAAGATACCCACCCTTCCTGTTTTCTATCCTTTAATCCCTAGCACTGAGCTCATTGCAATCCATCCATGAAATGCTTAAATATTAATTTTTTTATTTTCTGTGTTTATTATTAAATATATTAGTAGTCTGACATATTTTAACAAAATTAAAATTTAAAACATACTTTTAATTGCTCAAACTGAGAAATAATTAGTTACAATCATTTAAACTCAGCATGATACTCACCAGAAAGATGTTTGGAGATACAGGACCAGTCTTGTTAGGTTTCTTGATAAGATTATAGAGTTTAGAATAAGACAGATTGGCAGTTGCTGCCTGGGCCCCAATGGATAAATTTCTCTGGGCCTCAATTTCTTATATAACTCATGAGAATAATACATATATATAAATAAATGTGTAATATTTAATGTAATGTGTTGACCTTTAACAGAGAGCCAGATATTTCTCTAGCAAAATGGGTTTATTGAGGAACAACAAATATTGCAATTCTGGACATGTGGTCCAGAGAAAAAAAGGACAGGGACACTCTTTCATGGACTTGGGCAGGGCTGTTGTAAATGAAGAATCAATTGGAGGAAAGTAAAAAGTTTAAAATAGACTTACTTTTCATTGACTGAGTTATTTATGGCAGTCTCCCAGTGGCTGGGTTGTTACTGAATAAAGGGGAATCTCTTCCTCCTCCTGCTGAGGTGGTAAATATGGTATCACTTCCTGTCAGACATGCAAGGTACATCCCTTCCTGTTGAGCCAGTAATGTGCGTTGAGTGACAAGTGTGTAAAAGTTCTTTCCTAACTTTCTGCCTGTATTTTAAATGAAGTTTCTGTTTATTTTCACAATGCTAAGCCTCTGTTTTATATCTGTTTAATGTAGGTGACATAATGTAAATATCCAAGTTATTTTGAAGTTTAAATAAAATCTTATGTGAGGCACCAACACAATGGCTTGCACATGATAGTACTCTTTTTTTTTTTAAATTTTTAAAAATCTTTTTCTTTCAAAGGACATCACAAAATAACTGCCGACCAGCCATTTCACTCAAATGATGTAGAATTTGAAAAGCACCTAAGTTTTATCAGAATTTATTTTTAGTTGCTCTATCACCTCTCTTAGAGATTCCTCATGGGAACTCACCCTTCATGGTATTTAGCAACTTATAGAGTGGTCTTGCATATATTACCTTAGGTAGTAGATCCTATTACCTACATTTTACAGATAAAGGAAATGAGTTTAGAAAACTCACTGCTCTATGTGAATATGATTCGATGCTCATGTTGACTTTGTAGAAAGCCAGGCAGTTGTCTTCCTTATCAGTTGTGTATCTTTTAAGGTCTGATATTGCTGATGCTTTAAAAACATTGTAACTTGCCAAATTAATTTGTAAATTAAACTTCCTCTTCTTTTTTCATGTCATTGAGCAGTATTCCTAACATAATCTGTCTCCACCAGGCCTGAGAATTTCATCTGCTTTACTTGATTTGCATTTTTAAAACAATACGTGTGTTTGCAATGTACTGAGACCTCTGGCTCAGATAATAAAACTTTCCTCTTATGCACATGGAAACAATTAAATAAACACATCAAAGAATTCTCTTTACATGAGAAAACTGAGATTCACACATTTTCATAAATTTTAAACCATGCTTTTAGTCATTTGTTTTTTACTATTTCTCCATAAGCCATTTCATCCAGTCCATTAATCATGATTTTTAAAAAGTCTTCTCTGAATTTCCAATGAGTTTGACTTTATCTGTTGATAATAAAGTGTCCAGAACCCAGTTTATATTTCAAAAGTGTCAGTTATCTAATAAAAATGAAATACATGTCATTTAACCCATTGTTTTAATCCATGCCATGCTATAAACATAAAATTTTTAAGAGTTAAGTATTTTCTTATTTTACTTCTGGAAAAATGGAATTATAGAGGTTAGCCATAAGCTCTGTAGTAGAGGTTTTGAGAGCTCCTTATACTCTACCACAAGACTTGAAAAATATTTGGGTTTACCTTATGGACATGACCTCAACATTCTTGATAATGAATTTCCTTTTGTAGTAACACATCCTGAATACGTTCTCAGCCAACACCTTATCACTGAAATATCACATTTCTTCTCTTGTTGATCAGTTTATCTTCTTTAAAGTCCCAAGAAAAACAAAGGCTTCCAGGATCATATTTTTCAACTTCTAAGGCCACCACCCTTCATTTGTTAACTCTGCTTTTAATCCAGTGTTCTCATTTTTATACCTTCAGAGTCTCAACACTTTTCTCCACCTACATCAATTTGTTTTTGAACAATGACATTTAGTGAATGCTTAATATGTGCCAGAGGTTGTGTTAAATTCTTTGCTATCATCTTTTGAAAAAATATTGACAATAATTCTATGATTTGGATTGTATTATTCTTCCCTTATAAATTGAGGCAACTGAGATTCAGAAAGATTGAGTTATAACAGTCAGGCTCCAATCAAAAAACAAATCACAACAGTTATTTAAAAGAGGTAATCCAACATAAAGAACTGTTACCTAGGTGAAAATAATTGTTAGGTAGGTAAGTGAACATTAAAGACAAGCACTGAAGTGTCATAGATATAGCAATGACAGGAAGCAGTAAGAGAGACTGAACCTTATTTTTCTTTTTTATATATTTAAAAATTTTTCATTTACAGTTGACATAAAGTATCATATTAGTTTCAGGTGTACAACATAGTGATTAGACAATTATGTAACTTATGAAGTGGTCACCCCAAATAAATCTAGTACCCCTACTGCTATATTATTGACTATATCCTCTATGCTGTACTTTACATCCCCATGACTATTTCGTAACTACCAATTTGGACTTGTTAATCCCTTTCCCTCTTTTACTCATCCCTCCAACACCCCTACCATGTGGCAACTGTCAAAATAATCTATCTACTAGTTTGTTTCTGTTTTGTTTGTTTCTTTACTTATTTATCTTTAGATTCCCCATATGAGTGAAATCATATGGCATTTGGTTGTCTCTGTTTGACTTATTTCACTCAGCACAATTCCCTGTAGGTCCATCCATATAGTTTCAGATCACAAGATTTCATTCTTTTTTACAGCTGAATTGTATTCTATGGTATATATGCACCACTTTTTCTTTAATCTGTTATTCGATTGATGGACATTTAGGTTATTTCCATATCTTGGTTTAAAACAAGGCCCTTACATATGCTGTCTACAAGAGACTCACTTGATGTAGAAAAAACACAGGCTAAAAGTAAGGGATGGAAAAAAGATATTTCATGAAAATAGGAACAAGGTAATAAAAAAAAATCTAGGGTAGTAATATTTATATCAGATAAAAAGACTTTAAAACAAAAGCTATAAAAAAGACAAAGTAGTACACAGCAATTCAATTTCTGGGTATCCTGAGAAACCTAAAACACTAATTTGAAAAGATATTTACATCCATATGTTCATTGAAATCCATTTTTCTGTAAGCGACTTCTGCTTGGCAGATGCTTCTGTCTCAGAGCTTGAAAAATAGGGAAGTTGAAGGGGTCTTTGGAGCTAGGATTCAAGCCTCTGAGGAGAGGCTCTGGCCAGTTGGTATTGATGGCTCTGATGATGTGTTGGAAAAACTTCAAAATAAATTTAACTCCTTCTAACACACTTCTGCTGCCACATTGAAGAAACTTTGCCGGTGAATAAATCTCACCACAACAGGAAACAAACTGAATGAAGGATATCCCTGATAACTCCTCTAGACTTCCATTTTCCAACCAGAATTCTATTGGTAGAGCCTTCTAGGAAGACAGATAACAAAAGATTTGTATGGTTGCAGAATCTCAGCATCAGCATTACAAAGCAGACTATAGAAGAGTAGATTTGAAGAAGATGAGAAACTACTATAGTTTAATAACTGAACTAGCTAAACTGTTTGTCTCTTCATAAACCATAATACCCTTCAACACATACTTAAATTTCTGTAAATCAACAATAGCAACTCTAGATTCCAAACAAGATGGAACAATCTTTTGTTCACAACCTCTCCTAAGTGAGGAGACACAAAGTCCAAACAGTTATTGTATTTATCTCTGCAAAACCGTCATAAAATCCACCCTGGCCAACGTGGCTCTTTTGGTTGGAGCATTGTCCTATAGATGGAAAGGTCGTGGGTTTGATTCCAGTCAGGGCACATGCCTGGGTTGCAGGTTCAGTCCCTGTTTGGGGTGCATGCCAGAGGCAACTGATTAATCTATGTGTCTCTCCCTCTCTCCGCTAGAAAAAAAAAAAAAAAAAAAAAGCAATCCTTGGGCTTGTCCTTGGATGAGGATAAAAAACAGTTATTCTATACAGCTTAGGGCTCTGGGCTCTGTTATTTCACTACTAAATTCAGCCATAGTTCCATTGTTACATTTCCTCAGCTATAAATTGAGTTCTTTTATCAGAAACAATTTAATAAAGAGTATCTTGACAGTGAATATGTCATTCGATGAATCTGTGGATGACAGTCCTGGCAGAAGCATCATGGGCAAGCCCATGTCTACTGCAGGGAAGAGATTAGAAACAAGTACCATTCATCCCAGTCTTTGCAGTTATCATAACCACTTCCCCCTCATTTTCTTTTCCCTTCCCTGACAGCTTTCCCAAAACTAAGTTCTTGTTTGACGATCAGAGGCAACCTCAGGACATTACTCCCTGCCCACCCCCCACTCATATTAGAATTTATTATAATTTTTAAAATTATTTTATGCTTATATTCTTTTTTATATTTTTAATTTTAATAATGAAAATATTTTATCTTCCTAACATTAATAATAAAAATTTTGTTTTTAATATATAAGTGAGTGTACTAAGCCCTAATATTCTGTATGACTTGAAATATTATTATCACCAAGAACAGAAATACCTTGGTTATATGTTGAATGAAAAATAGCCTCAAAAGCTCCAAAGTACAGACTAAATATATTATTTTGTATTGTGCAATAAGCAATTGAAAAACAGAGTTATTTATAATCTATTGTATGCTATTCATGCAGTAACTGTTTAGGGTTCAAAGATCCCCATGTTTTCCAGAGGCTCAGTCTATGGTGGAAGTCAGGCAAAGGGATTAAAATACATTGATAATTATTATGAGTACATCATTAGTATTCTCAGAGATGTCACAAAGAGTTTTGTAAGCTGGAGCATGAATCCTAGCCTTAATCATGGATGTAAACCACTTCCTCACTATATTACTAAACTAAACAAGTTGAAAAGTGTTTGAAAAGCCAGTATACCATTAGTATTCAGTGGATGTACTGAAAAGCCATCCTTACCTCTTTCATGTAATATTTTTCTTCCTTTCTTATAACACCAGGTGTCCACATAAACCAGTTTATTACATAATGTTTTACCTAGGATGTGTCTTAGTTAACCTCTATTTTGAGTTGATGACTGTTATTGACTGTGAAGAACACATATATAAGAAAAGAGTTACATTCTCAAAATTTGCAGCTGAGGATAAAAAGAAAATATATCTGCCTGGCTTGGATAAAAGAAAAAGAAAAAACTAGAAAATCTAGGCTAATATAAATATTATGGGGAGCAAATTGTAATTTTGTCACAACATTATAAAATTTGATTTAATCCTTATCTACAGAGCTGAAATTCATGCTTTCATTTCTCTATGGAAATACAGTAATTGAAATATTTTATGTTAATTTTGAGTATTGAATGGAAGATACACATATGATGTCAGTCTTCAAAAAGAATTTGATTGATGCTTCAATTGCTAGATGTTTTATCATATTTATGGAACTTTTAGAGGGTTTCTTTCACTGTTTAAAAACTTCAAAATCATTTAATGGTACTAAATGAATGTTCTTTTTATTCTGGCCTCTATAGCATCCTAAAGCGTCGATGCCAATTCTTTAATGTTTTAAGATGCTATTTCCTGGCTTAAAAAACTCAACATAGAGTCTTTATTGGGTATTTATCACATTAAAAAAAAGTTGTGCAATGATTTTCATTATTAAGATTCAAATGTTAGAGTAAATAGATTATTATGTTATGTGTTTTTAATTCTCATCAGTCTTCTCTTAGTTCTTTTGGAGAAAAAGTAAATTGAAACACCCTTTGTTTCCTAACACAATAATATAAAACTAATATCTAATCTACAGTATGCTCGTATGCAGTTTTGGGAAGTGTAGTTAATTTATCTGATGCTTAGTTTCTTCAGACATAAAGTGGTAAGAGTACTGGACATGTTACTGTATTACATGAACAGTACATGCAAAATTCTTTGCATACTACCTGGAAAATAGTGATTACCACCTAGTAAATGTCAGCTTTTTAATTTATCATGATTATTATTTTTGGTTCATTTCTCTATTATGAGTACTTTGTTGGTAGTTTAGAGTAAAACATGCCATGCCATGCTCAACTATATAGGGTTTTAAATAAGACAGAAATAATAAATAATTTATAAAGTACAGTAATGAAGAAGTAGCAAGAACACAGAATTACACATCACATAGCCTTTGTTTCTGCTGGGTAAGTAGCAATCATGTGCCTTCTGATAGGGTAGAATTACTGCCAACTAAATTATAGTTGGCAGAGAGCTACAGCTGCATTCATTCACATCAGAAGGAAAATGCCAAGTGTCCATGTAAGAAATATTCCTACAGTGACTTGCTACCCCAAGACTTTTTCTTTTTTTGAACTTTTCTTTAAACCCCATTCCTGCTTACCTCTCACTTCTTTTCACTTGGCAATTTTCTTCTATATCTATAATGTATATATAAATATAAATATAAATATAAATAAGTAAATATATATACATATGTGTGTGTGTGTGTGTGTATATATAAATCTTCCAAAGCTTTTTCCTATTTCAAAAATGATACCACTGTGAGGAGAGAAAAGTATTAGTTTTAAATCTTATTGAAATAGTTGGTTAATACAGCATTTTATAAATTTACTTTAAGGAAGACATTACCAAGAGGACTAGAAAACATGCATTGTATTATCTTAAACAGATTATCTTAAAATGATTTATCTAGAAGTCTTTAAGGGTTTTAAATTGTAGAAAAGTATTTTTAAAAGAAATATGCTTCCTAAGGGCACCTTGCATAATGCCTCACACATAGAAGGGCCTCAATAAATGTGTGTTAATTAACTGCACTGATGTCTAGGTAGAAAAATTTGGGACTTTCAGTCAAATGGAGGTGTAGGTAAACATGGCTTGCATCCTCTCACAACCACAGCAAAAATTATAACCGAACTACAAAACAACTATCACCCAGAATCATCAGAAAACCGAGTTATGGAAGTCTGACAACCAAGGAATTAAATCACATTCATTCAGACAGGTAGGAAGGGCAGAGAAGCAGAGATGCAGAACAGGTGGTCCCATACCCATGTGTGGTGGATAAAAATCAGGAGGGATGACAGCCCCATACCAGACCACCCAGCTCAGGGTTCCAGTGCCAGGAAGATAAGTCCCAATAATATCTGTCTATAAAAACCAGTGTGGGTTGGGGTGGCAGAAGAAACTGGGGGACTCTCAGCCATCTCCTCTTAAAGGGTCAGCAACAGACTTAGGACTTACTCAGACTCACTTCCTCTGGGTTCCAGCACTGGGGCAGCAGCTTGAAGGGCACCAGTAGCATACAGGGATAAACTGAGGTGTTTAGCATCATGTGAGTGCTGGGGGACGACTTCACCTCAGACAAAATTCCAGAGGCCAAGCAGGGGCCATTGATCCTTTTTGGAGCTTTCCTGCACACAGAGCCACAGAGCAGCAGCACCATGTTGGAGATTTCATCAACCTGGTTCACATGGTTTGCCTCACCCAAGCAATTACCTAAGGCTCAACCCCAGTATACTTTTCTACATTAGACATGCTACTAAGACAGGGAGTCAAAGCAGCTCTACCTAATGCATAGAAAAAAACACAAGGTGGTTGCCAAAATGAGGAGACAAAGAAAGATGACCCAAGTAAAAGAACAGAACAAAACTCCAGAAAAAGAACTAAATAAAATGGAGATAAGCAACCTATCAGATGCAGAGTTCAAAACACTGGTTACTAGGATGCTCAAAAAATTAATTGGGTACTTCAGCAGCATAAAAAAGACCCAAGCAGAAATAAATCAACAGTGGAATGGATGAAGCTGAGATTCAAATCAATGATTTGGCACACAAGGAAAAAGAAAAAATTCAATCAGACTAGCAAGAAGAAAAAATAATCCAAAAAATGAGGCTAAGGTAAGGTGTCTCTGGGACAACTTCAAATGTACCAACATTCAAATCACAGGGGTGCCAGAATGAGAAGAGAAAGACTGAGAAACTGAAAACTTATTTGGAAAATAATGAAAGAAAGTTTCCCTAATTTGATGAAGGAAACAGATATACAAATCCAGGAAGCACATGGAGTCCCAAACAAGATAGATGTAAAGAGGACCGCATCAAGACACATCATAATTAAAATGCCAAAGGTGAAATATAAAGAGAGAATCTTAAAAGCAGCAAGAGAAAAGAAGAGAGTTACTTACAAAGGGGTTCTCATACAACTGTCAGCTGATTTCTCAAAAGAAACTTTGCAGACAAGAAGGGACTTGCAAGAAGTATTCAAAGTTATGAAAAGCAAGGACCTACAATCTAGATTACTATCATTTAGAATGGAAGGGCAGATAAAGTGCTTCCCACACAAGGTAAAGCTAAAGGTGTTCATCATTACCAAAGCCTTGTTATATGAAATATTAAAGGGACTTATTTAAGAAAAAGAAAAAGAGTAGAATGATGAACATTAAAATGAAAATAAATTCACAACTATCAACAATTGAATCTAAAAAGCAAACCGAATGAACAAGCAAAACAGAAACAGAATCATGGATATGGAGGACATTTTGATGGTTATGTGATGGGAGGGGAGTGTGGGGTAATGGGTGAAGATGTGAAGAGATTAAGAAGTACAAATACAGTATTCTCTCACTTATCACATGTATTACATCCTAGACCCCCTGTGATATGTGAAAATCCATGAACTAGGAACCTTACATTTATTTTAGTATTTATATATATATTTTAAGGCTGTATAAACCCTTCACACACACTTATAAACCATTCCCAGTCCCTTATTAACCTTTTACACACTTTTATAAACACTACTTATGTTCTTAAACATATCTACACTCTTAAACTTATGTAACTTTAACAACATACGTATGCAGTACTGCAAAATCCCATGATATAGAGAAAAATCCGCAATAAGTAATTAAATATAATATTTTCAAAAATCCCGTGATACAGTGAGGCTGTGATAAGTGAACCTCAATATAGAGAGGGACTACTGTAGATAGTTACAGAATAGCCATGAGGTTGTAAAGTACAGTATAGGAAATGGAGTAGCCAATGAACTTATATGCATGACCCATAGACATGAACTGAAGGAGCATTGCCCAAGGGAGTTGGGATACTGGGTAGAGAGCCACAGAGCAGGGGAAGATTGGGACAAGTGTAATAGCATAATCAATAAAATATATTTTAAAACATTAAGAAAAATTTCTTCCATTTATCTATGAAATTCATTCTAAATAAATATTATACCTTTTATAGATCTTAGACTCATCAATATAAGAAAATTGTATTTCTTAATAAAAGTAAAATATAGAATATCTAAATTAGTACTGGAGATCTGGAGAGCAAACAGCTCAAACTCTGCTTTTCCATTTCTTTATCTCTCTTTTGGATTTTCTTGACTTTACTATCATTATCTTCACCAGTTGGACTTCTACTCTGAACTTAGAGTCTGAAAAAGTACATGCCTTTTAGCTTATCTCATTTAGCATAATTGAGACTGGTTGTGATTTATTTTTTATTATTATTCAATACAATACTAAGGAAAAAACAAAGAAAAATAAATCTAAAACATGTTAGTAATGGACAAAAATGTGCTTCAAACTGTGAAATTTGTTTAAAATGTTTTAATTATTTGTTTTGTATTTGAAATATCATCCCACATTCTAGAATATGTTTTATCAAGAGCAAGGGTACTTTAACATTGTATTCCTAAAACATTTCTCTAGAAAATGCATCATTTTATAAGACAGACCAAGAAATTCATATATTCTTTTCTAAATAAGAATCACCCAACCAGTTCAAAAATACAATCCTATTAGCACTATTTCCCCCCATATGATCATCTCCTGTGATAGCATTTGCTTTTGGTGTTTCCATATGCTCTTACTATACAAGCATGACTCTACCTTTAGAAAACAATCATATATTTATAAGTATAGAATTTATACAAAGAAATACATATTTTCTCTCCATTAATCTAATAAAGTATCATTTTGAAATGAATGACCACCCCTTAATGATCCACTTACCCTCCTTGCTTCAGCTTTCTTACAAATCCCTGCTATTCTTTCTTTGAAAATTCTACTACCAGTCTTTCTCTCCCTTCATTATGAATCCTACTATTGTTCTTTGCAAGATTTATGGTTTTTCCACTTTATATATGACTTCTCTTGGTTGCCAACCTCCCTGCTCACAATCTGGACCACTGTTTTCCAGCTGCTTGTTCTAATCTTTGGTGAATCACAAAATCAATTTAGCATTTCATAATCAACATTTTTTTAATTGAATATAATAGAATAGAAAAGATCTAAATATTTATAATGCAATGATAGTTAATATTATTTTGTGAAACTTTTAAAATTTTATTAAATGTATGGGGTGATATTGGTTAATAGATTATATAGGTTTCAAGCAAAGAGTTCTATAATTCATCATCTGTATATTGCATCATGTGTTTACCACCAAAGTTGTCTCCTTCCATCACCATATATTTCATATATATGTATGCATATTTATGTAGTATGTCTCAATGTGAAATATTGAATGTTCTAAAGTCTAAGTGCATTTTCAAGCTAAGATTTGGCATATTCCATATTTCTTATTTTAGATCACAATAAAAACAAATTTTGAAAACTACCATCCTAGCTTAGTTGTTATCAATACTTATACTAACTTTAAAATCATAATGTAAGGAATAACACTTTTTTACCACAAAATTCTGTTGCTACAACTGACCCAGTTTATACCAACATAATCTTCATTCCTGCAAATTTTAATTATCTATTACTCCATATATCATTATACTCCTTCTTACTTAGCTTTAATTATCTATTTCTATAATCACTGTGTGTCTTCCTACTATAATGACACATTCTTTTACTTGTACATACCTGATAAAAATCCCAATTTTGGGTAAGTGTAACTATTCCCTTAGTCTTTGCCAACCTCAAGCAGCTTAAAATGTCTAAGTGAAACATATAACCACAATGAATGACCAGTATCACTTCAAATGTATTAGACCCTATTGGTACAAGCACCAGGTAGGACTTCAACATATTTTCTAATCAATTCCCTCTTCCACCCACTTTAGTGTTCATGTCATATCTCCTTTTCTTTTCTCCACCCTCTCATGATGCTTCCTTACACTCATTTTTTTTATTTCACAGAGACAATAGAATTTATTTCATTAGAAAGTAGGTAAAGCAAGAACATAACTTCAAATTGCTTCAACCACAAGACATGTAAATCTACTTTTATTGGTATTCATATAATCTTTCTTCATTCTATAAATGAAAGTTTATTCTTCTTTCTACAGTCAACCCTCCACTAAAAAATGGAACCCTACCACCTTCAGTCTACATAAGGAATTCACTTTCATGATCTATCCCCTTCTCCTTGTAAAGACATTTATTTAGTCAATGCTAGTTTATTCCTACCAGTTTATGAAATATACTTTAATAAAAAGAGTACTCTTCCAGCTTTCCATCACAGAGCCTTCTCTTGTTAAGGTTATTAATAACCTCTATGGTGCCAAAAGTAATAGTCACTAGCAAACTTTACCTAATTCGTTTTCTGCAACTTTTAAATGTTTATTTTGACATTTTTTTTTCTTGGCATCTGGGATGTCTGCTCTCTTGATTTTCATCTTATTGAATGGATCACTATATTTAAAGAAAATGTGGTACATATATACAATGAAATACTACTCAGCCATAAGAAAAGATGAAATTCTTGTTGTTTGCAACAATATGGGTAGATTTTGAGAATATTATGCTAAGCAAGTAAGTCAGAGAAAAAGTTAAGAACCATATGATTTCACTCTCATGTGAAATATAAAACTAAAAGCAGCAAATGAACAAACAAGAAAAACAAACAAACAAAATCTCATGGACTCAGACAACAGTGTGGTGGTAACTAGAGGGAAGGGGTGGCGGAGGGGTACTAAACTGTAAAGGGGGTCAAATATATGGTTATGGAACAAGATTTGCCTTTGGGAGGTGGGCGCACAATGTAATATACAGATGATGTATTATGGAATTGTACACTGGAAACCTATATAATCTTACTAACCCTTGTCACCCCAATAAATTTAATTTAAAAGGAAAAAAATAAAGTATTCCATAATTCTCCTCAGCCCATAAATGTTAAACTGTGCCAGAAATTAGAGCTTTTCTCAGTCATTCTTTTGCTAATAAATCTACTCTATGTCTATAAACCTCATCATATGATGCCTAGAATATTATCTTTAGTACTAACTTTTCCATTGATTGTGATGTATCATTCAAGAACTTTGTCTCTTCCCAGTGTTCATTTTCTCAGTAAAAGTCACAGGCACTCACCCAAGTACCAGGGGAGAAATGTTTCTCAGTCATTGGCTGACATGCACAGAGCAGCCCAAAGCTTGAATTCCTTGATGCCTCACATTCCCACCTGAGGCTGAACAAGGCAACACACCGCCTTGTTCTGTAAATGTCCTTTTGTGATCTATTTGCTTTCATGTTTTCCATTTTTTGTATTTTATGTTGGTGATGTCACTGTTTAAAATGGCCCAAGCATAGTGCTAAAGTGCTCTCTGGAATTTCTAAATGCAAGAAGTTGTGATGTATCTTACGAAGATGATATGTGTGTTAGATATACTTTATTCAGGTATGAGTTATACTGGTGTTGGCTGTGAGTTCAATGTTATTGAACCAACAATATATTTTAAATAAGAAGTCTTTAAACAGAAATGCACATAAAACAAGGTTTTATATTTGTCAGTTGATAAAAATGTGACCAGAGGCTCACCAGAACCTAACCTTGTATTTCCCTCAGGGGTAATGATTCAGTATTCTCTAATTTAGTGTTCCTGGAAACTCCATAGAATATAACTACAGTAAATAATTAAAACCTTCAAAGTGTTATAAAAATTAAGTAATTCTTTAAAAGCAATACATAAAATTCAAAAGAGAAATTAAGCAAATGAACCTAACATGTTCATTTCGTAGCATAACTACACATAGAGAAATATTCATGCAAATTTTAAAATTATTTATTTGACTACATAGTCATTAAGGACAAAGAAAAAGGCAAAAATACCTTAAGTTTCTTCTGGTAATTATATTTTTGTGGGGAGTATTTGTATTCTTACTGTAAGACAATTGTACATGTGCACACATGGTCACATACACATGCTGTGGGAGCGAACAATTAATTATAGTGATATTATTAACATTCAAGTTTTAACAGTGGTCAAAGAAGAGAAAGTGAAAAATCAATCATGTAAGTAAAAAACTGTCGTCTTTGAAATATCAATAGAACCTCATGTTGTATTTTTATCTTTTAACAAATTACATCTTTTTTTTTTTTGCTTTGTCCCTGAAAGGGCTTAGAAATGATGAACAATCCAGTGGGAATGATATCTCCAGATTCTAGATTATGCTCTTCAAATATTATATCTAATTAAAAGGAATTAGAATATGTAAAAAGAAATGTCTAGCTCCAAATCTGCAATTAGAAGTATGTCTGAGAAGCCTGAATATTTTTTCATGCTAGAAAAAAAGGGAAACGATTTGAGTTTTGTATGAAAAGACTCAAAAGCCATACTGAAGTAACTCACTGGTGAAGGAAGGACAATTTTAATATTATATATGTTTAAATATATAAGTTCATAATGATTCAGACAAATAAATGAACAAACATAAACATCATTAGTCACCTTTATAGGACACTTAATAATTAATGTTTTAAAATTTTAAATATATATCTGTATCTATGTGTAATCAAAAGTTGCTGAGAAGAAGGATCTTTTTATAGGAATATTCCAGCCAAAAACAAAGAAAGGTTTGAATTTCAGATTAATGGTTCTTATAGATAAAATTAATGACTAATACTAATACAAAAAAGGAGAACAGGACATTACTATCACCTTATGGTGATAAATTATACTATCTATGGAATAGTCTAATTGTATAAAAGTAAAAACTCAATCTGTATCTATGAATTTACAAGATACGTAGAAAAGGAACTGAAATTCAAAAAAGAAAATGGAAAGATGAGAGAGAAAAATACAAATTATAAGCTTAGATCAAAAGTACTTAAGAGGCATATCAAAGATTATACATATTTTATTGGATTCTTATTTAAATAAACATACTATAAAAATTGTAAGTTATTCAGACAAATATAAACAATAACCATATTTTGATGATTTTGTTAATTTAGTGGTATTGTTAATTTTATGATACTGTGGGTAAAAAGTTTAAGGAGTCCTTCTATTTTAAAAATACATATTGAAGTCATTATAGATAATGAGATAGCTGGAATTTGCATCAGAGTAATTCATAGGGTGCATATGGCAAACAAGCTTGGCTGTGTGTTCAAGTCATGGAAGGTAGGTGATGAGTAAACCATACTCATTGTAGTGTTTTTCAACATTTGCATGTATTTAAAATTCAAAAATAAACACAAAATTTTAGTTTTATTTTCAAAATATCTTTTCTCTCCAAACACACATATACTTTGTCAGATAATTCTTGTCCGCTTTACTTTGAAAATTATCTAGAATCCCTTCATTTCTATCAGCCTTTATCAGTGTTATCAGATCTAACTTCCGTCATCTCTTGCCCAGCTACTTCCATGGTCTTCACCTCGCCTCCCTGCTTTCATTTTTGCCTCTTTATAGTCTATTCTCAAACCAGGAATTTAAAAATGTAAGGCAGCCTTCTCTTCAAAACTTCCTCGGGGAATTTTATTACATTTTAAATAAATGTTTAGACTTAGCCTTATATGATCTACCCTGTGCTATCTCTCCCACATCATTTCTTACTACTCTTTTTGCTGTCTTCACTTGAACTGCATTCTGGTTCTCAAACATCTGCAGCACACACTACAATCTCTAGGCTTTGCACTTGCTTTCGATTTTGGAAGGCTGTTCTTTTCACTAATTACATGATGTGTCTCCTTGTGTCATTGGGTTCTCAGTTTTAATGTCACATACTCAAAGATGTCTGCCTACATACCCGATCTAAAACAATATTACCTTGTTGTTGCTAACCATTTATTAAGCTTGATTTTTTTATATTATATTATGTTACATATTTATTTGTGAGCAAGATCTTTGTTTTGTTAACTGGTGGACTCCAGCATCTAGATTGTCATCTGACATATATGGAATGCTTAATAAATATTCATTGAGCAAGTGAACAAAATGAATATTTTTCAATTGATTAATAGACCATTGATAAAACCTTGCTTAAGTCTCTACTATATATCTGGCAGAATATCTAATATTTTAAATACATCATCTCATTTAATATACATATAAACTCTATAGTGTAGGCACCACAGTCATCTGCTTTTTATAAATAAAAATACTGAGGTCTATGGAGTTTAAAAACACCCACAATTGCATAGTAAAAAAAAGAAAAAATAGCGTAGCACACATTCAGACCTATCTGTGTAATTCCAAAGCATTTGCTCTTTTTGCTATAACATTCTACCACACATGAAAAAATAACAATAATAATAATAATACATCAGCCAGATGCAGGTTTTTTGAAATAAATATATCAAGCTTCTCTTATTATAATACACCAAGTTTTCTGATCAAATAGAACAAATGGGTCTGGCTTTTACTTCATTAGATATTTGCATGATGACTCACCACATTTGAAGTGTTCTCTTTAAATCTGCTCTCTTTGGGGGCTGTAAATCTCTATTTGATATGTCCTTTCTGTAAACTCGCAAAAGAAATCAGCATTTACCTGATCCAAAATAATGAAAACAGAAAAATCAATAATGGAAAAAGAATAGCTTCCCTCAGATTATGTTTTCCAGCAAGAACAGCAACAAAGAGGAAAAAGACATGGCTCACTAAGATGCCACTATTTTATACTAACTGGATATTATTAGAATTTGCTTTCTGTGGAAAATTGGCCTGTTTATTCCAGCATTAACTTGCTGTAAAGGTGAAGCCAATGTTCATATATGCCTGTCTTGGATTTTGTAAGATCTGTGGGAGCAAGACACAGAAATTTGGAATCTTGGGTCCTGGTCCTAGATCTTTGTATTTTCAAAGCAATGGTATTGCAAAGCCTACCTAGCTTATAAAGTATTATTAGGATACAAGTAAATAAAGGGCCAACAAACATAAAGTCCAATGAACTAAAAAAAACCAAACAAACTGAGGATGAAGCAGAATACAGAGTTAGAGAAGGGGAGGGAAACCTAATATTTAGTTAGTAATTATTATATTTTTGACATATTTCATATCATTTATTCTTTTAAAACCTTTCAAATAGTCATTCTTAGCAATAAACAATGGAAAGTGGATAATTTCATTACACAACGAGGGTTGTCATTCAGTCTCCAAAGTCGATGTATTTTATTCATTACAGATAATGTCTATGATTGAGGATGAAACTTTATGTTATACAATTGTAAGAATTAAAAATATACTATTACTTTCCTTCTAAAGAATATGTTTTTATGCAGCTTGAGTCTCCTATCATCACATGCATGCTAAGACAGAATTAGTTGAGCTACTAGTGATCGATGAGAGGAAATGCCCTTGAAGGATAAAGGAGGGATGGAGCAGGAGTGGTAGTGATAAGTCTACACAAAGCAATAGAGGCCTGACATTTGTGAAAGGAGAGAGAACAAGGAGGACTGGTTGGGTAAGAAGAGCCTTGAACTGCAGTGCAGCCTGGGAAAGTCTCAGGCAAGCTCATGGCAAATCCCTGAGCAAACAGGAATGGACTTGTAATAGTACCCTCACCACGTTCAGTTGTTCAGGAGCAGTGCGGGGCATGACGTGGGGTTGGGTGGGATGGAGCATTCACACTGGAGGCCTCAGTGTGAGCTCTGGCAGGTCCAAATGTGCTGCAGCAGCTGGAGACTGTCAGCCTATTATGCTACCTTTTTTTTTTTTAATTTCCTCACCCAAGGACATTTTTTCACTGCTTATAAAGAGGGGAGGGGGAGAGACATCAATGTGACATAGAAACATTGATTGGTTGCCTCTCATCTGTTTCAATCAGGGATCGAACCAGCAACCTAGGTATATGCCCTGACCAGGAATGGAACCTACAAGCTTTTGGTACACATTACAGTGCTATAACCAACTAAGCCACTGGCCAGGGCCAGCCATGCTTCTTATAGCAAGTTCTCTCTAAAGAAATCTGAGGGGCATACTCCCAGCATCACCCTAAGTCTCAAAAAACAAATTAATACCCAAGTTCAAAATAATAATGATACCTAATGCAGTTTTGTTCAGTTTATTTATTTTTATTCTTAACTTATTTCTTTTTTAATTTTATTTTTTGGTTTTTTAATTACAATTGTCCCATTTTTCCCCCATTACTCCCCCCTCCCAGCCCATCCCTTCTCCCACAATCATATCCCTCCCCGTTGTCCATGTCCATGAGTCATTCATACACGTTCCTTGACTAGACCCTTCCCTTACTTATCCCCCTTCTCTCCCTCCCCCCTCCCCTCTACTGACTACTATTCTAGTCTTTGCCTATTTAGTTCGTTTGTTTGTGTTGCTCTTTAGTTTCCTGTATTAGATGATATCATATGGTATTTTGCTTTCTTTGCCTAGCTTATTTCACTAAGCATAATTCTGTCTAGTTCTATCCTTCTTTAAGATAATGTGAGTCCTTCCTAAAAGTACTATGAGCTATAGATAACATTTAATAAATTCTTTTCTCCTCCAAATATCTAGAATGTTTCTAGTATCTGTATCTAAATATTCTGACTAATATTGAGCACTCAGTCCATCCTGATGACAAGGGAATGGATATAAAAAAGGGGATCCTGGAAAAAGTGATTTCTGTGACTTCTTGAAGGTTGAATCCAGGGAAAGGAATTATCTGTGTGGAGTACCAGTGTGCAAAAAGTTCAGATGTCGCATTCAGGACACTTCAAGAATGCAATATTCACTACTGAAAAAGGATTACCTTGAAGTTTTATTTTGACACAGAATTCCTCCAGAAAATAAAAATGTGCAAAATATCTACAGCATTTAACTAAAAGCTTTCTCAGTTGTACTGGCATCAAAAGACTGAACAATAGAATCTGATCAATGTAATTATAGCTTGTTACCTGTATATGTCTGTTTGACATAAGCATCTCTAAAGAAAATGGAATTTCAGATCAAAAAATTTTTTCTCTGTCATCAATTCCCATGATACACTATGTGAGTTAGCAATAAAATCAAATAATATATCTACCTATTTTCAGAAGAAAATAATAGATGAATATAACAAATACTTTAAGATGTTACCAGATAAATTTTTTTAATGTTTTGGAATATATTGAGAAAAAACAGCCTTGTTTTTCTATAAATGATCTCTGGGAATCACTGTCAAAGTAGAAGTTGTGGACAGGTTAGACCAGTAGTCTGGTTCCATTTGGGACCTGTAACTTCTCACAACCAGAAGATGGAAATACTGTACTGTCTGACTTCAGGTTTATGGAGAGATGGGGTTCTGTGAGGATCTGCATTGACACAATGCCTGCTGTTTTGGTTTCCTGCCTCTCTGGCCAGCTCCTTTATTCTGCAGAGTAAGGTCACAAAGCTGAGACAGAGTCATTAATTTATATATTTATATATATTTATATATTGATCTCAGAGAAAATTATGACTTATCATTCCCATTTTGACTAAAATTACAATATTTTCTTGAATCAGAAGTGCAGTGTTTCTCTTTGTTCACACAGGGGGACTTCCTTGAATATTCATAATTGTTTTTATTTTTAAAAACATCTCTCTTTTGATTTAATAATGTGCTACACTGTTTATAAAGCAATGCTATGAAATGCACTATAAGCAATAAACTGTTTAACAAAACAATGAAACCAAATGATTTTACATTAGTCATGGACAGTGTTTAAACACATGCAACTTCCATTCTGTAGGACTAATTTCTTCTCCTAAATATTGGAAATTGACCTTTACTAATGTTTTTCTTTTTATCTTCTATGGTGCTAATCACATATTCTGTTGAGGAGGGAAAATACTATAGGAGATTTCTAACTGGAGGGAGCTGGAGGAGGCTTTAGTAACTTATGTCAGAACACCATATTTAACAACCTATGAAAGTTCCACAAAAAATAGTATAGTGTGGGAGAAAATTATATTTCTTTATATAGACATAAAAGTAAATCAAATACATTTTAAAAATAAGCATATTGGGGTTTTTAAAAACCAAACAAGTGGGTTTAGAGGTGAAAACAACATTTGTTCTTAGCACACCTAGCAGCGAGTGTTAAATACAGTAAAATTTGTAGACTTTCCACCAGCTACTACCCCGCTGTCTTCTGACATGTTGATAATCAACATCATGAAAAGTGTCCTTAAGAGATCACCAGTGAAGATCATTCTAAGAAGCACCAACAAACAATAGGAGTCACAAAAATGGGGAGACAGAGAAACAACCCCCCATCGAAAGGAAAGGCAGAGTCCCCAGAAAGAGTGCTAAATGAAATAGAGGGGAGCCAACTATCAGATATGGAATTGAAAGCATGGATTATGGAGAAGCTCAATGAGCTCAGCGGAAACTACAAAGAACTCCAGAAAAACTACAGTGAACTCCAGAAGAACTATAAGGAACTTACTGAGAATTATACCAGCATCAAAAAGGACCTGGAAGCTATCAATAAGAGCCAGGAGGAAATGAAGAATACGATCTCTGAATTGAAGAACACAGTAGAAGGAATTAAAAACAGGCTAGAGGAAGCAGAAAATCGGATCAGCGAGCTGGAGGACAATGTAGACAAAAACTCACAGACAGTGCAACAAAATGAAAAAAGGCTGAACAAGACTGAAGAGGCTCTAAGACAGCTGCAGGACAACATGAAACGTAATAATATCCGTATCATAGGAATTCCAGAAGGAGAAGAAGAAGAGCAAGGGATAGAAAACCTCTTTGAAAAACTAATGACAGAAAACTTCCCTAACATGAAGAGAGAAAGAATCATGCAAGTCCAGGAAGCACAGAGGGTCCCAATGAAGATGAACCCCAACAGGCCCACTTCAAGACACATCATAATTAAAATGCCAACATTCAAAGACAAAGAGAGAATCCTAAAAGCAGCAAGAGAGAAACAACTAATAACATACAAGGGAGCTCCAATAAGGCTATCATCAGATTTCTCAGCAGAAACACTACAAGCCAGAAGGGAATGGCAAAATATATTCCAAGTAATGAAAAACAAAGGCCTACAACCAAGAATACTCTACTCAGCAAGGCTCTCATTCAAAATGGAAGGTGAAATAAGGAGTTTCCAAGACAAAAGAAGGTTAAAAGAATACATCTCCACCAAACCAGTATTGCAAGAGATGCTAAAGGGTCTGCTTTAAGAAGATGAAGAAACAGAGAGAGACAGAGAGGAACACGAGTACAAAGGGGGAAAATGACAATGAATAAGTACTGAAAGAAAGAAGGGCTGATGACCCAGAACGCAAAGAAGCTGAAGGCAGTAGCAGCAGCAAGCTGGAGGATCCAGGGCTCTCGGAGTCTATGGACATCGACCCTAGTTCCAGTGTGCTCTTTGAGGACATGGAGAAGCCTGATTTCTCATTGTTCTCCCCCGCGATGCCCTGTGAGGGGAAGGGCAGTCCGTCCCCCGAGAAAGCAGATGTTGAGAAGGAGGTGAAGCCACCACCCAAGGAGAAGATAGAAGGGACTCTCGGGATTCTTTATGACCAGCCGCGGCACGTGCAGTATGCCACACACTTTCCAATCCCCCAGGAGGAGTCATGCAGCCATGAGTGCAACCAGCGCTTGGTCGTACTGTTTGGGGTGGGGAAGCAGCGAGATGATGCCCGCCATGCCATCAAGAAAATTACCAAGGATATCTTGAAGGTTCTGAACCGCAAGGGGACAGCGGAAACTGACCAGCTTGCTCCTATTGTGCCTCTGAATCCTGGAGACCTGGCATTCTTAGGTGGGGAGGATGGGCAGAAGCGGCGGCGCAACCGGCCTGAAGCCTTCCCCACTGCAGAAGATATCTTCGCTAAGTTCCAGCACCTTTCACATTATGACCAACACCAGGTGACAGCTCAGGTTTCCCGGAATGTTCTGGAGCAGATCACGAGCTTTGCCCTCGGCATGTCATACCACTTGCCTCTGGTGCAGCACGTGCAGTTCATCTTCGACCTCATGGAATATTCACTCAGCATCAGTGGCCTCATCGACTTTGCCATTCAGCTTCTGAATGAGCTGAGTGTCGTCGAGGCCGAGCTGCTTCTCAAGTCCTCTGACCTAGTGGACAGCTACACTACCAGCCTGTGCCTATGCATCGTGGCTGTCCTGCGGCACTATCACGCCTGCCTCATCCTCAACCAGGACCAGATGGCTCAGGTGTTTGAGGGGCTGTGTGGCGTAGTAAAGCATGGGATGAACCGGTCAGACAGCTCCTCTGCAGAGCGCTGTATCCTTGCCTATCTCTATGATCTGTACACCTCCTGTAGCCATTTAAAGACCAAGTTTGGGGAGCTGTTCAGCGACTTCTGCTCCAAAGTGAAGAACACTATCTACTGCAACGTGGAGCCATCAGAATCCAACATGCGCTGGGCACCCGAGTTCATGATTGACACTCTGGAGAACCCTGCCGCTCACACCTTCACCTACACGGGGCTAGGCAAGAGTCTTAGTGAGAACCCTGCTAACCGCTACAGCTTTGTCTGCAACGCCCTTATGCACGTCTGTGTGGGGCACCATGATCCCGATAGGGTGAATGACATCGCCATCCTGTGCGCAGAGCTGACGGGATATTGCAAGTCGCTGAGTGCAGAATGGCTGGGGGTACTCAAGGCCTTGTGCTGCTCCTCAAACAATGGCACTTGTGGCTTCAATGACCTGCTCTGCAATGTAGATGTCAGTGACCTGTCTTTTCACGATTCCTTGGCTACTTTTGTTGCCATCCTCATCGCTCGGCAATGTTTGCTCCTTGAGGATCTGATTCGCTGTGCCGCCATCCCTTCACTCCTTAATGCCGCTTGCAGTGAACAGGACTCAGAGCCGGGGGCCCGGCTCACCTGCCGCATCCTCCTCCACCTTTTCAAGACACCTCAACTCAATCCTTGCCAGTCAGATGGAAACAAGCCTACTGTAGGAATCCGCTCCTCCTGTGACCGCCACCTGCTGGCTGCCTCCCAGAACCGCATCGTGGATGTAGCTGTGTTTGCTGTTCTCAAGGCTGTGTTTGTACTTGGGGATGCGGAACTGAAGGGCTCAGGCTTCACTGTGACAGGAGGAACAGAAGAACTTCCAGAGGAGGAGGGAGGAGGAGGGGGCAGTGGCGGTCGGAGGCAGGGTGGCCGCAACATCTCTGTGGAGACAGCCAGTCTGGATGTCTATGCCAAGTACGTGCTGCGCAGCATCTGCCAGCAGGAATGGGTAGGAGAACGTTGCCTTAAATCGCTGTGTGAGGACAGCAATGACCTCCAAGACCCAGTGCTGAGCAGCGCCCAGGCCCAGCGCCTCATGCAGCTCATCTGCTACCCACATCGACTGCTGGACAATGAGGACGGGGAGAACCCCCAGCGACAACGCATTAAGCGTATTCTCCAGAACCTGGACCAGTGGACCATGCGCCAGTCTTCCTTGGAGCTGCAGCTCATGATCAAGCAGACCCCAAACAATGAGATGAACTCCCTCTTAGAGAACATTGCCAAGGCCACAATCGAGGTTTTCCAACAGTCAGCGGAGACAGGGTCATCTTGTGGAAACACTGCAAGCAACATGCCCAGCAGCAACAAGACCAAGCCCGTGCTCAGTTCTATAGAGCGCTCCGGTGTTTGGCTGGTGGCCCCCCTCATTGCTAAACTGCCCACCTCAGTCCAGGGGCACGTGTTAAAGGCTGCTGGGGAAGAATTGGAGAAGGGCCAGCACCTGGGTTCCTCTTCCCGCAAAGAACGTGATCGACAAAAGCAGAAGAGCATGTCCCTGTTGAGCCAGCAGCCCTTCTTATCCCTGGTACTGACGTGTCTCAAAGGGCAGGATGAGCAGCGCGAGGGACTCCTTACCTCCCTCTATAGCCAAGTGAACCAGATTGTGAACAATTGGCGAGATGACCAGTACTTAGATGATTGCAAACCAAAGCAGCTAATGCATGAGGCCCTGAAATTGCGGCTCAACCTGGTGGGTGGCATGTTTGACACGGTGCAGCGCAGCACCCAGCAGACCACAGAGTGGGCAGTGCTCCTCCTGGAGATCATCATCAGCGGCACTGTTGACATGCAGTCCAACAACGAGCTCTTCACTACTGTGTTGGACATGCTGAGCGTGCTCATCAACGGGACCCTGGCTGCAGACATGTCCAGCATTTCTCAAGGCAGCATGGAGGAAAACAAGCGTGCCTACATGAACCTGGTGAAGAAGCTGCGGAAGGAGTTGGGGGAGCGCCAGTCAGACAGTCTGGAAAAGGTTCGCCAGCTGCTGCCACTGCCCAAGCAGACCCGAGATGTCATCACTTGTGAGCCACAGGGATCCCTTATTGACACCAAGGGCAACAAGATAGCCGGCTTTGATTCCATCTTCAAGAAGGAGGGTCTACAGGTTTCCACCAAACAAAGGATCTCTCCCTGGGATCTTTTTGAGGGCTTGAAGCCATCAGCGCCCCTGTCTTGGGGCTGGTTCGGAACAGTCCAGGTGGACCGGCGCGTGGCTCGGGGGGAAGAGCAGCAGCGTTTGCTGCTCTACCACACGCACCTGCGGCCCCGGCCCCGGGCCTATTACCTGGAGCCGCTGCCGCTGCCACCAGAAGATGAGGAGCCCCCTGCTCCCACCCTGCTCGAGCTGAGAAGAAGCCTCCAGAGCCCCCCAAAACTGAGAAACCTGGGGCTGCTCCGGCCAGTACTGAGGAACGCAAGAAGAAGTCCACTAAGGGCAAGAAACGCAGCCAACCGGCCACCAAGACAGAGGACTATGGGATGGGCCCGGGGCGGAGTGGCCCCTACGGCGTGACAGTGCCTCCGGACCTCCTGCACCACGCTAACCCTGGTTCCATAACCCACGTCAGCTACAGGCAGGGCCCCATAGGCCTCTACACCCAGAACCAGCCACTCCCTGCAGGTGGCCCTCGTGTGGACCCATACCGCCCTGTGCGGTTACCAATGCAGAAGCTGCCGGCGCGACCAGCTTACCCTGGAGTGCTGCCCACAACCATGACTGGCGTCATGGGACTGGAACCTTCCTCTTACAAGACCTCCGTGTACCGGCAGCAGCAGCCTGCGGTGCCCCAAGGACAGCGCCTTCGCCAACAGCTCCAGGCAAAGATACAAGGTCAGGGGATATTGAGCCAGTCATCTGTCCACCAGATGACCCCCAGCTCTTCCTACGGTTTGCAGACCTCCCAAGGCTACACTCCTTATGTTTCTCATGTGGGATTGCAGCAACACGCAGGCCCCGCAGATCCCACTCGCCACCTGCAACAGCGGCCCAGTGGCTATGTGAACCAGCAGGCCCTGACCTATGGACACGGGCTGACCTCCACTCAAAGGTTTTCACACCAGGCACTGCAGCAAGCACCTATGATAGGTACTCTGACACCCCTGGGCGCTCAGGGTGTCCAGGCTGCCGTCCGATCAGCTGCCATCCTGCCTGAGCCACAGCAGCAGCAGCAGCAGCAACAGCAGCAGCAGCAGCAACAGCAGCAGCAGCAGCAACAGCAGCAACAACAGCAGCAGCAACAGCAGCAGCAGCAGCAGCAGCAGCAGCAGCAGCAGTACCACATCAGGCAGCAGCAGCAGCAGCAGATCCTGTGGCAGCAGCAGCAGCAGCAACAGCAGCAGCAGCAGCAGCAGCAGCAACAGCAAGCGCACCAGCAGCAGCAGCCGCAGCAGCCGCAGCAGCCGCAGCCACAGCCCCAGTCCCAGCCCCAGTTCCAGCGCCAGGGGCTTCAGCAGACCCAGCAGCAGCAATAGACAGCAGCTTTGGTCCGGCAGCTCCAGCAACAGCTCTCCAATACCCAGCCACAGCCCAGTACCAACATATTTGGACGCTACTGAGCCACCTGGAGGAGCCACCTGTGATTGGATGTGACCCCACCCTTTTCTACGAACTGTCGATCCGCTCCCCGGGCTAGCATCAGTAGTGGTTGGGGCTCTTCCCTCAGGCTCCATTTTTAACGAATTTTTAGTATTTTTGTTAATGTGAGCCATTGAGCTGTTGGGTTTTGTATATTATTTATATAGAGACCCCAGAGCTGTTGCACCCAATACACAGAGCTTCTTTGCAAAAAAAAAAAAAAAAAAGAAAGAAGGAACTTCTACCATTTGCAACAACATGATTGGAACTAGAGAGAATTATACTTAGCAAAATAAGCCAGGCAACAAAAGAAAATGACCTTATGCTATCATCTGTTAAAGGAAACTAATGAACAACACAAACAAATGAGCAAAATTGAACCAGAGGTATGTAAACGAGGAATAAACTAACAGTAACAAAGGGGGAGATGGGAGGGAGAGAAGTGGTAAGAAGGGGAAGGGTCTAGTCAAAGAACATGTATAAATGATCCATGGACATGGACAGCTGGGTGGGGACTGAATGTGGGAGAAGGGAGGGACAGGGTGCAGAGAAGCAAGAGGGGGAAAAAAGTGAGACAACTGTAATGGAAAAACAAACAAACAGAAAAATTTTTAGTGGGGGGAAAAAATAAAAATATAAAGAATAGAAATGCAAGTTCAGTGAATATTAGAAGGACAAGGATTTTCCTTCACACTGTATATATTTTCTCCCTATCTGATCCCTCCAGAATTTGGCATTCTAAAGAAGTAAGTAATGACCTAAGTTTCTTTGCATAAAACTAATAACACCAGTTGCTAATAATGATTTTTTGACTAAGACTTTGACTGGAATGTCATGCCTAAAGGAGACATGCTTGGGCTTTGGTTGTTACCAAAAAGCCCTGAGCAACTGGGACTGACTTTCAAAGGTAATAAAAGTCCACGAGATAAAAGGCCTGGTACCTTGGATGGATAAGCGGTCCATAGCAATCTTTCCAGGGAAGGAACGAAGGTTGTTTTCCTGAAAGATGGCTAGAAGGGACCTTAAGGCACAATGGAAAACCAGGAGGACCTGGAAAAGACAGGTGTTTACAGGCAAGGCTGAATGCCAGGTATGTGGCTCAGCTTCTGTGCCCTGAAGGCAGACTGAAGGTCACCCTAAATGTTCCTTGCGTAAGTTCCAGCAAAGCAGAACTAAAGATCATAAGTGATCATTTGCTGCTCTTGTTGTGTTTATGCAAATGAACAGGATAAATTAAAAATGAACTTAATGCAGTCCCTTTAATGACAAGGAGGGTAATCTTAGGGAGAAAAATCAAGATTCAAGGAAGATCACAATGCCCAGTGGTAGACTATAAAGTAGTGCAGCTAACCGTCTTTAAAGTTTCTTTTCATTTAAAATTTGTTTTCATTTGAAAGTTAAACTATGTCTGTGGCATTATCAAAGATGTTTAATTTACAGGCAAGAAGAAAAAAAAAAAAAGAGATCACCAGTGAGATTAAATCTCTTATGTACACTCTGAACATGTAATAAATGACTTCCTACCTAATAGAGGTACTATTTAAAGTTTTTCCTTTGGTGAATCATTTGCCGACCCAGTAAGATGACCACTCATATGCCTGCCTTCTCAGTCCTAGAGTTGAACAATGTTGAAACAATAGTGACATCTAGCAGCATAGTCAGTATGATACATCTCACATAGGGCTTTTCTCAATGCATCAAAATATAATTAATTCAAGGCTCCCAATGTTTATTCAAGGTGATAAACACAATAATTATAAAATACCCTCTTAAATAAATGCTTTTTATAAAGTAACCAAAAACAAATCATATTTGATTTCTGCCTCTCATACTACAATTCATGTTAACCATTCTAGTAAGAGTACCACGAATGACTTTGATTTTAGGATGCATTTTTACAATATCTGCTGTTGTATTATTGAATCTAGATGCACTGCAGATTAGCTATAACATGATGCATCCTAAAATCTGAAAACTGCCTCCACTAGCATAGTTAACTAGATGCTTCTAAAATGTAATTTATTTCACTTCCATGGTTTGGAAATAAACAAGTTTAGTATCTGTTTTAGAAAAATATGATGAAATGGGAAGTACAAACTTACACTTAAGATAATTTTAAGTGGAAAAATCATTTCCCTACTATTAATCATAAAAATATTTAAAGCTAATCTAAGAATTTTATTCCACAGATATAAATATGGAATAACTATAGCAAGAAAGTCTCATTTTCTTCTTCAAACAAAACTAGATTTTGAGCCATATGAATTGCCAACAGACTGGGCAGTTTATTTTGTTTGGATTTTGCTTCACTACAGATGTTTCTTCTGATTAGTGAAAGAATCAAATTTCAAGTTGTTTTAGTGGAGGAAAGAGAAATTTAGAGAGAATCCCTACACTGTGCCACTTGTTCTAATCTCAATATTGAGAATTGTGTTATAGAAAATCAGACCTTGCTGACTTTTGGTTTATGTGTTACAGTAAAGTATTTTCTAATTATTTTTGTCATCCTCCTATAGGTAGGGGAAAAAAATTTGCCTGTGTGGCAACAAACATTGAATTTCCTACAAAAATTCACTGAAGTGTAATGAATAAAACAGCCATTACAAAGGAATGAAAAGGAAGGGATAAGCAGGGCAAACAATGAAAATGTACCTTGCCCCCCTTTTAAAATACTGTTTGAGAAGTTTAGGGGAAATGAAAGAAAAGGCTTTCTCTGTTTCCTTTCTTTCTTTCCTTTCTTCCTTTCTTTCTTTCTTCCTTCCTTTCTTTCTTTCTTCCTTCCTTCCTTCCTTCCTTCCTTCCTTCCTTCCTTCCTTCCTTCCTTCCTTCCTTTCTTTCTTTCTTTCTTTCTTTCTTTCTTTCTTTCTTTCTTTCAATTAAACAGTAGCAAATTCATTTGAAGCTTTACCAGTGGGTGGGTGGGCGTGTGTGTGTGTGTGTGTGTGTGTCAAATGCTGGAAATCTATTTCAAATCAATTGAGAAGAAAAGTAGGAAATAAGCCTGATTCCAGACTCCATACAGAGCTCTTAAGATTTATGCTGTTTGTAGAGCAAGGCTTCTTTCCAGGAAGGCTGATTCTTTACCTTGATCTGTTATAGCAGGTCTTCAAAACCAGTCTGCACAGATGAGAAACATAACAGAATGCCCTGGGAAAAACAAACCAATGAGAATTTGAACGAAAATGGAGTGGAGGGTTAAAGACAAGTGAAAGAAAACAAAGAAATACACAATAGGGAGGTGGGAGGAGGAGGAGGAGCTTGGCACCGAGAACGAGAAGGATAAAAAAGTCTAGCATAAGTAACAGGGATCATTCATTAACAGCTAACATTTTGAGCTCTTCAAATGGGCTGAGTACTCTTCTGTGAACTTTACATTTACAAACTCATTTTATCCTCATCACAGCCCTGTTCAATAGGTGCTACTGTTAAATCTATTTTACAGATAAGAAAGCTGAGATACAGAGAGGTCAAAAATTGCATAAATAGGTAGTGGAATTAGGCTCCACATCCAAGAAGTGGTATACTATTAACCACTAGACAGGACACATCTCAAATGTATGGGTGATTTTTGTGTGTGTGCCAGGCACTAGTCTAAACAAGCACATACATCTGCCTTATAGCAGCCCTGAGAGATAGACATTTGTCTCTGTCCTGTGGATGGGAAACTGAGGCTTAGAGAAAAAAGCCCCAGATTCTGGTAGCTTAACACAATTTCAGGGGCTTATTTTTTAAAATTGCATTTTAAAAGAAAAAGAATGTTATTTCATGATGTTTTGTTTCTGATAAATAACTGTAATTACAGAGCTGGTTGCCACCTATGTGTTTCCTGCTGCCATCAAATAACCATTTATTATTGAAAAGAGGTCCTGTAACTAAAGGAGAAAATACAGATTTAGAGCCATATCTAAGCTTTCCCATGCCCTGGCTGTGGACTCCTAAGCATTTTTGCTAACCTTGTGGAGAATCAGTTTCCTTAGCTAGAAAACGGGAAAGATTGTTGCTTTTCTCATACCAGTATAATAAATGTCCAAGATCATTTATTTATGAAGTGTGCTTACTCTATAGGAAGTGCTCAGTATATGGAAGCTGGTTTGAATATTTAATCATTTTATTTATGTGTGTGCTTTTGTTCTAAGGATGACACTAATTTATGGAAGATCCTCCAGATATTTAAATTTGAAAAAAAAAGAAAGAAAGAAAGAAAGAAAGCCTGAGGCAGACTGGCTGGTTTTTAAAATAAGAGATTAGTTCTGTAGAAATGGTACCCATTAATAGCTATGAAAAAGGGAAAGGACTATATATAGGGGAAAAAAGTATAAAATAGCAGTATTACATAACTAACAATGTAACTGGGCCTACCGTCACATTGAAGAAAAGATTTCATAACGTTGTTCCAAAACATTGCTCCATGTATCCAGGTTTCGCTTCTATTGAAATGTCTGGTGTCTGGAATTGCCGGCTCTAAAAATTTCATAAGAACTACTCTTGAAGGTGTTATTTGGCAGTTTTTCTTTTGCCCTCTAACCACCACTGAATTAGGTCTGCTGAAAATCACAGCTCTCACTGTTAGGCATCACTGAGTGTGACCCAGATTCAGAATATAGCAGGAGCCCTCTTGCCAGCAGGAATCCCATTAAGGAAAACTTTTTAATGGAAAGAATCTATTTAAGCTGTGACTTCAAAAAAAGGGGGGAGGATACAAGGACCAGTGCATAACAAAATTAAAACAAGATTGAGCAAAAGACTGTGACTTATTCTTCAGAGGATCATTCTATAAAAGCAATGGCAACTCTAATTATTGGCTTTTATGGGACAATCTTGCTTTCCTGAAATTCTTTTTTCTTCTTCTTTTTTAATTAAACTGCTCTGTTAAATGAATAACTAAAGTTATTTAATTTCTACAGATTGTAAAGGCTTTATAGGCAACTTAGTTGATTAAAAATGTATCTGATTTGCCCTGGCTGCTATGGCTCAGTTGGTTAGAGCGTCATCCCATAGACTGAACAGCCACAGGTTTGATTTCCAGTCAGGGCACTTACCCAGGTTGTGGGTACGATCCCTGGTTGGGCAAGTACAGGAAGGCAACCCATTGATGTTTCTCTATCATATCAATGTTTCTTTTCCTTCCCCTCTCAAAACATTGTAAGTAGGTCCTCAGGTGAGGATTAAAAGAATTTTTTTTTGTCATCTGATCACATATCCTGATTTTAATATTATAAGATTTTCAATTCAGATAGAAAACTAGCACCATAATAGGACATTTCCACATAAAGTTATTTGATTTTCATCCTGATTAAAAAACAGAAGGAAAATAATGTTTATAATTAGTCCTTTCAGACAAGTCCAGTGAGAAAAGAATTCAAATACTTGTTTATGCTGCTTGGAAACTTACATGCTCTTGCCTCTATAAACTTGTATTTGTTCTTGAGAAAGTTACTTAGAATTTCATAGTGTTTAATTGTCATAGACTATTATGATGACTCAGAATTAACTTCATATCTCAAATATATAAACTGAATAAGGGAACAGAGAGATTTTCTGTTTCCATCTCAATTTGAAAATTTTCTTAAAAGCATGAAATCACAACTCTTAATCTCTATGTGCTGCCAGAACCAGCTTGAACCTAGAGCTTTCTTTACAAATACAGAATGAGAAAATTCCTGTAAGAACACCTCTCCGTTCTTTCTCCTTCATTTCCAAATCCAACATATTTTTTTATGTCTTTTATAGGGTTTGAATAAAGAAAATTCAATAACAAATTGAGTATATAAAATATTTTATTATGGTAATACCACTTAACATGAGCTCTACTCTTGTAACAGAATTTTAAGTGTACAGTACAATATTGCCTACTATAAGCACTATATAGTACAGCATATTGCTAGAATGTATTCATCTTTCATTACTGAAACTTTATACCCATAGAACAACAACTCTCCATTTCCCCTCCTCCCAGACCCTGGCAAACACTATTCTCCTCTATGGGGTTGACTATTTTAGATATATCATGTGAGTGGGACCATGCATTATTATTTGTTCTTCTATGACTGGATTATTTTACTTAATATAATGTTTTCAAGATTTATGTTGTCACAGATGGCCAGATATTCTTCTTTTTTAGCTGATATAAAATATAAAAAATAAAATATTCCTATATTTCCACAAAAATTTTTGGAAATCTCACATGAAATAAAACTAAATGTTATAATTAATTAGATTTTCAATTAGATGCTGGTCAACTTGGAGTCTATAGAATATTTATTGCTTTTAAATCATTCAGCAAAAAAGTATAAGACTTGATTTCTTTTTTATAATTTTCTCCTTAGAAAGGCATAATTATCCATTCATTCTTAGTAGAACTGATTTTGATTGACAAATGTGACAATAAAACTCACTTTAATGGGCAGGTAGTGGTTATATCAATAATATTATGTTTTGGTGGAGGAATTTCATGGAAATAAAGGAGAAATAAGTTCTTTTCTCAACCAAAGAACTTATCCTCCAGCACTCTGATGTGGTAAAAACAAATACAAAAAGTTGTATATCATCTTATCTGCGCTAGTTTTTCCCAAAAAAAATATTGACATGAATATGGGTGAATCAAAAGTTTGATATAAATCCTTCACCCTTAAAATCATCTAGTATAGAGCTATCCCTTCAGGTTGGAACCGATTGCGGTCTGGAAAAAGTCCTTTGCTTTCACTTACTAAACTATTTTAATTCTTATTCTGCCACCCATAATCATATGGCATTAATCAACTGTAAAGCATTTCAGTTACAATGAATCAGCTAGGAGACTTCTTATACCATCCTTTCCTCATTATGAGGGGAGGGTGAGTTTCAAGCAGGAAGGAGGGAGATATTGGCTCACCAATTCAGAGGGTCAGGGGTGTTGAATTCAGGAGACAAAAAGGAGAAAATAGTTGTATTATTTAAAGACTGAAGAAAGGAACAAGATGAGAGAGTGGGGGAAAAAATAGTGGAATCAGGCAAATCTTGGTGTAAATGCCCAGAATATTCTGCTACCTCCTAGCTGGGTGATCCTGGAAGCAAACTTTTTAAGCTTCCAATTCCCCCTCTAAAAAAAAAAATATATAATATCAGCCAATTAAGTAAGTTATTGAGGACTAAACTTTCAACAGCACATCGTGTGTTACAGAGTACAAACTACAAACTTGAAAAAACTAGTTTCCTTTGCCTTGTTCAGACCTTTTTTGTTGTAAAGACTGCTATAGTTTTAAAAGAAATTATAACTTTTAGAATTTTATCTCTTGCTATTTTCCTAATTTCCAAACCACCACACTTTTTGGAAGCTATATGCATATCTTTTTGCTACAGGGGACTATTCTACCCATCTATAAACCATCACCCTGTTCTGTTCATCTTTTTCCTGGCTAATTATTTTTATTTTTGTTTTCTCAATATACAAGCTACTTCCTCAAGAATCATGTCCATATTGACACACCTCACTATCTAAATTTAGCTCTTCTTTCACGTGTCTCGTAATAACCTCTGTTTTATCCTCTCTGCTTACACGTTACTCATTTATCCATATGTGCCAGGCATTTATAGTAATTAAGTTATGCTTGTAATTTCTTGTTTAATGTCACCTCCCAGTCATTGCATATGCCTGGAGAGGCTATTTAGAATACTCCCCTTTGTAACCCTGTACCTAATGTGGGGCTTGCTACATAGGAAGGTTCAATAAACATTTGAGTGCTTATGGATGCTGAATATTTCATACATATAAAACAGAATTCTAAAATCACCAAGGTTATTTTAAATTATTTCACATCAGTGTTTATCTAGTGTATAATGATTGTTAAAAAATCTATGAAAAATAATCTAGAGTTGTGTATTTCAAGTTAAGTACTAGGAGGTTAAACACATTCTTGGAATATTTTTTACCAGGAGAGTCAGTCTGTCTGACTCTTTTTTTTTTTTTTTTTTGCTATACTAACTTTATTGCAGTGGTCTGGAACCAAACCTGCAATATCTCTGAGATATGCCTGCATTTTGTCTTGTGTTATAGTCTTTAGGTCTTAGCTTGATCATGTGTTGTGATAGTAACGTAAAAAATATAACAATGTAAGTGCTATAAGAGCATGGTCTTTGTCTATTTGGTTTACTATTGTACCTCCAGCACCCATAATAATGCCTAGCACATAGTAGTTGATCAATAAATATTTATTAGATAAACAAATGAGTGGATTGCTGCAGATGTCTAAGGCAGATTATTCTTCTCAAAACAGATGAGGAGGTGGAGGAGCAGGTGTGGGAGCCCATCCCGGACAAACTGGGGAACTCGTGCTTGCTGAATGCTCAGTATGTGCTGGTCCCTCTCATTAGTATGTCCTCCCTCTCCATGACCCTTCAGGGTAGTGGGGTTGGCTCCCTTGTCTGTGGTGAAGTCTTGGTGGCCACACTCCTGCCCTTTGAACTTGCAGTAGAGCATCATATCCTTTAGGTCATGGCCCACGCGATGCAGGAACTCCAGCATGCTGAACTGCTTGGGTTTGTAGTGTTTGAAGTTGGCCTTCTGCTGCAGGCCCTCCAGCACTGTAGGATCAGCCAGATGTGGGTCCGGGATCTTCAGGTTGACAACCAGCAGGGCCATCAGCTCCCCAGCATGGTACAGGTCATTGGTGGTGAGCCCATGCTGGTGGACATCTGTCTATCTGCCTGTCTCTCATAAATATCCATGAACACACAGAAAAATATTAAGATAGCTATGTGGAGGTAGATAATCATTTCAGCTTTCTGTAATGTGCAAATGTGTAATACAGACAGGAAAGCATCATCTGGAAGGTAACTAAAAAGTGGTAAGCAGTATATTCTAATTTCTACGAGTTATTTATTAGTTAGAAAAACCTACTCACTGAAGATCCATATTTTGTCCCATTATAATTTGGCTTATATTTTACTTTCCTAATTTATACCACACTTTGTCTCCTTTTCTCTTTTCTTTTCTCTTAAAAAAAATGAAAGAACAAAAAAATTAATCTGGTGTAGGAAAGATATGAGACACTCCATTTACCATCTTTGAATTCTGCTTGATCTATTCTGCATCATTCTCACTCCTAATTAGAGATTAGCATAAAACACTTGGCAAAATAAGACTAAATCTCATCTTGTTAAATGTCTTGTTCTTCTACTCTAAAGATAACCCCCAAACCCCAAACTGTTAAATCTAGTGAGAAAATTGCAGACAAACTCAATAAGAGGTTGCTTGGCAGGCAATCCATAAAATGACTTTTCTCAATGTTAAATTACATTCATGTCCTGACTGGTGTGGCTCAGTGGATTGAGCACTAGCCTGGCAAATGAAAGGTTGCCGGTTTGATTCCCAGTCAGGGCACATGCCTGGGTTGTGGGCCAGGTCCCCAGCTGGGGGTGTGCAAGAGGATATAGCATATCAGTGTTTCTCTACCTCTCGTTCTCCCTCCCTCCCATTCTCTATAAAAATAAATAAAATCTTTAAAAAAAATTACCTTCATAAATATCCTATACAGTCTAATTCTTTAATTTATTAGCTTGTATGGTACAAGTGCTGTTAGTGTAAAACTTCCCTATAATAAATTTCATGATAATTAACAATCATAGAATGTGGTTCAGTACACTGAAACAAAAATAATCTGCTTTAATTTTGTGGGTTTCTACCTTTTGGATTTATATTCAGACTTTAAATACAGATATTTTCTAATTCTACTTTTCTGTTCTACCCTCATTACCACCTGATGTTTTGCCCCTGAAACCTATTGACAACTTCAATATGTTATAATGTTGCTGCCTGTTATCAGAGTGAGAAGTCATAGAAAAAATATTATAATTTTAAGGAATACAAATAAATCCAATGTTATTAGTAACTCAGGAAGTGTGAAGGAGCATGAGCATTCTTAAAGTTGCTAATTATTAATAGCAGTAGCTAATATGCTGTAAAACTCAGCATTCATTTTAAATTATTTAGAAGTAAGAATTAGGAAGCCAAGAACAGTGGGCCAGAGGCATGAGTTGCAAAAACAATACTAATTATTAAACACTCTCTAGGGTAGCAATTATTATCAGTAGATCAATTTTACTTTTAAATACAGGAAAACTCTTGGCATACTATTTTATAAAACTCTATATAAGTAAAACCATTAAAGTCCTCAGTTTGAATATTATGGATTGGGTCATAAGATATGGCCAAAGACACATTTTCACAGAATATGATAATGTATCTCTTACATTGCAGATAATGGCTCCTCGCCTTGTAAGACCCTATCTTTCCTAAAGTTTTAAAAGGATCCTTTGAAGCCACAATGGATTTAGGTTAATGAATTTTTTAATACTTATGCCAGGCTCAATCACTTTCACACACAAAAGAAGTGCTCAGCCACCACATACTCTAATCTGTATACAACAGAAATCCTACATATAAATTACTGGCTAAGACAAAGATATACAGTATGGAAAAAGAGGAGAAGAGTAACTTTACAGTGGAGCATCCTGGCAAACACTACCTCAGACATATGGTGAAGATCAACATGATCAATGATCGTCGTCGGCAGCCGTCCGTCTCGAGAGACGATGGTGTAGCTTCTTAAGAGTCTATCTGCACCGCCGAGAATGGCTGTGCAGTCCGACTCGGGAGTGACATGGTATCTGTCTCCTCCCGTGTTGAATCGACATCTTGCGATGACGCTGAAGCTACAGAGCCTGGGCAGGGTGATATGGAGGGCCAGCTGTTGCCCATGCAGCAGACCCCCCCTCTCTTCGCAGCTGAAGGATCCAAGGGAAAGACGGAGTCAATACAGCTTGGCTTCAGGTGCGCCGCAGGAGTTGCCGGTGTTGACTACAACGTCGAACCGCCTTAGGGACTCCGGCTCCGGATTTTCTGTCGGGGTTTACTCCCTTAGCCTTTCCCCTGAAGAGGTATGCCGCAAGGCAGCGGAGGTTTTTTGGAGTCAGAGTTTTCCTTCTCTGATGTACCCTGACTGGAAGATCGAACCAGCGACACTTAGCTCGCAGGCCGACGCTCAATCCACTGAGCTAAACCAGCCAGGGCTGGTATCCTTAACATGATCCAATCAAAATGACATTTGGCCTCTGTGGTCTTGCTCCCCAAAACACATAACCCCAATATCATTATGATGAAAACACCAAGTAATTCCAAGGAAAATTTTTAAAAAATATATGACTAATAATTCTAAAAATATGTAAAGTCATCAAAAACAAGGCAGTGTAAGAAATTATCACATCCAACAGTTGTCAAGGAGATATGACGACTAATTACAATGTGGGATGCTGGTGGGATTCTGACATAGAAAAAGAACATTAGGTAAAATGAATAAAATTTGAATAATGCATGGACTTCAGTTAATAATAATACATAAATACTGGCTTATTAATTGTCATAAATGTACAATACTATATGTGAGGTCTGTCCAGAAAAAATTCAGCTATTATTAATATAACCAGAATGGTTTGCATGACATTGATGTAACCTGATAGTCAAGGAGAGTGGACTGGAATGCACATGCATGAACAGTGACAACTTCACCGTAGTTGTCATTGGGGGCAGTAGATGCTGCTTAGTGAGCATGTATACTGGGTGGCCATCACATTCAAAATGACTGAGTGAGTAAAGCCACAAATCTACATCAAATTTTGCATTAAGCTTGAATATTTGCATGAGTCAGAAGGCAGCTGAAGGTTATTGGCAGCTTCATCATGACAACGTGCCCACTTATGCATAATGTCTTGTGTGGAATTGTTTTGTTTTTGTTTTTTTTTTTGAAACATTAAATCACTCAGGTGTCTCAGCCCCTCTACAGCCCAGATTTTGTGCTCTGTGACTTCTGGCTTTTCCCAAAACTCAAATCATCTTTGAAAGGGAAGAGATTTCAGACCATTGATGAGATTCAGGAAAATATGACCAGGCAGCTGATGGTGATTGGGAGAACTGTGTGAGGCCCCAACGTGCCTACTTTGAAGGGGACTGAGGTGTCATTGTCCTATGTACAGTGTTTCTTGTGTCTTATATATTCTTTAATGAATGTCTCTCTTTTTCATATTACATGTCTCTACCTTCTGGATGGACTTCATATGATGCTAATAATAGGGGAAACTGGTTGCTGGATACATGAGAATTTTGTAATATTTTTTGAAAATATTCTGCCAATATGAAATTCTTCTAAACAATGAAGTTATTTTTTTTTATATCATGCAATGATCAAGAATATGAATAGTAGGAAGTGCTGAAGGAAAAGTGGTATGTGGGCATGGTGAACTTGATGGCTCATAGAACACAGGCAGGGCTAGAAAGTTTCCTCTTCCTAACAATGCTTACACAGGTTAATTCAGCTCAAGGTTGCTTAATGCCAACAGAAAGAATTATTTGAGAGTATCCTAATTCACATTATATACTGAACTATATCAGCTGGAAACATAGGTTGAGTAGATAGATAGATAGATAGAGATATATAATATATATTAGTTAAAGAATTAAAAAAGTATACTCAATATATAGAACCATTGCATTGAATAATAGCAATGCTGGAGATTTAACACAAATCAACTTTATTTTTATCTTGCATGCTCACTTAAGTTTACTTATTTAGGATAAATATTTCTTTCCATGAGTCCAGGTAAAAATATTAAAGCCCCATGACTTACCTGTTTCATCTTATAAAATAAAACATGCTATAGTCAGTTCAAGTCATAGTTTCAAATTGTTACTCATATCATGTCATGCATGTAATAAGCCCAATATGTGAGCATACCCAAAACTATACCTCATGTGCTACTTCAGTCCTTCTTCTGGAAAAGCTTCTTATCATGCCTTTGGGTTGAAAGTAGAATGCTTCACCTTTCCTTCTTGGAGTAGTTAGTTGGATTTCTGAAAAACTCTCTCCAAAGAAAACTTATAAAAATTGTCTTTAAATTTTTAGTACTGAGTATTTCTGTACACTTCATGTGACTCAGGATTAAAGAGTACTCAACAGTAAATACCTATGTTTTAAGAATTGCCTTTGTCATTACTGCATATGATCAAATGCCTCCTTTGAAATGTGATACCAATTATTTATTGATGCCTCAACCAGAATATCCACTTTAAAATTCTGTTATACATGGCAACACCCAAATCATAGGCGTTCCAGAAGGAGAAGAGGAAGAGCAAGAAATGGAAAGCTTATGTGAAAAATAATGAAGAAAAACTCCCCAGATTTGGTAATGGAAATAGACATACAAGTCCAGGAAGAACAGAGAATCCCAAACAAGCTAGACCAAAAAAGGACCACACCAAGACACATCATAATTAAATGCCAAAGATGCAAGATAAAGTGAGAATCTTAAAAGCAGCAAGAGAAAAGCAGAGTTACCTACAAAGGGGTGCCTATAAGACTATCAGCTGAGTTCTCAAGAGAAACTTTGCAGGCAAGAAGGGACTGGCAAGAAGTATTTAATGTGATGAAAAACAAGGACCTACAACCAAGACTACTCTATCCAGCAAAGCTATCATTTAGAATGGAAAAGTAGATGAAGTACTTCCCAGACAAGGTAAAGGTAAAGAAGTTCATCACCAAGCCATTTTTATATAAAATGTTATAGGGACTTATTTAAGAAAAAGAAGATCAACACAATGAACATTAAAATGACAACAAACATAACTATCAACAACTAAACCTAAAAAATAAGAACAAAAACAAACTAAGCAAACAACCAGAACAGGGACAGAATCATAGGTATGGGGATCATCTGGAGAGTTATCAGCTGGGAGGGGAAAGTGGGAGAAATGGGGAAATCATGCAGGGATTAAGAAGCTTAATTGATTGGTACAAAATAGACAGGGGGAAGTTAAGAATAATATAGGCAAGGGTGAAGCCAAAGAACTTATATGCACGACCCATGGACATGAACTAAGGGGGGTGAGATTGCTGGAGGGAAGCAGGGTACTGGGAAGAGGGAGCAGAGGAAAAAGAAACTGGGACTACTGTTAACAACATAATCAATAAAATATACTTAATAAATAAATAAAATCCTGTTATGCATATGTGTATGGGGATGATTATCACTTAACATAATGTACAAGACTAAATCTATGGTGGGTTCTGGATAGAATTACAGGCACTTATCCTCGCCAACAGTGGTTCTCAAAGTGTGATCTCAAGAGTAGTGGCAAGGATATGACATGGGAATAGGGCTGCAAGATAAAATGCAGGACACCCAGTTAAATTTGAATTTAGCTAAACAATGAATAATTTTTCAGTATTAATGTACCCTAAAAACTGTATGAAACATATAAAAAATTATTTTCTATTCATGGAACATTTAATTTTACTACTTTTTCCCCCTAAATCTGTTAATATTACTTGAGAACTTGTTAGACATGCAGACCCCCAGGTCATTCACAAACTACTGAATCAGGTAGTCTAGGGTGGGATTCTAGAAGTTCCTTTTCTAAGAAGCTCTGTAACTAATGTGCACTGAATTTTGAGAACTACTGCTCTAGGTATTAAGAATCTCTTAAATAGCAATCTTGATGCTGCTCTCAATCTGGTCCTTTTTTCACAAGCTACCAGTAGACTCATTCATGTCAAGCACCTGAATTAAGAAGAAATATACATGTTGGTGAAAATTGATGTAACTCTTATACTAGTAAAAGGAATCTGAAATAACTGGGGTACTGGCTATGAGCCCTACGGACTTTACATTTCCTAGTTGTTGGGTGAGCGTCAAGTCTACCTTAATGACATTTTGCCTATGTCTCTGTTTCCTGGTTTCAAGACTAGTTTCCAGCTGAAACAAGAGTGGTACATGCCAGAGCCCTCCCCTGAGATGTTCTCACCTTTAGAGTCCCTGAAATTCACTACAATGTATCTTCTTAATCTATAACTAAACTACCCAACTGTTGCTGAAACACTGCCACCGAAAATCTTGTTATGGTATACCTTTGTCTTTAATTTTTTTCTCCTTGAATATGGTGTTTCATCTTAGGTTGGTAACATGAACCGTTCTTTGGCTGGTCAAAGGGAGACGCCTCTATAATGTTCAGTATTGATTCCTACTCTGGCATCCTTTGTCCAGTATAAAATGCATCCTTCCCTCATCTTTTAATGGCAAGTTCTGAGTCTTACTGTCTGAAACTGCATAATATTGTGTGTAAAGTAACAAATATTCTCACTTAACTATAGTACATCAACTGCATTTCTATTGCCTTACCTATTTCTGAAGCTAATTGCTAATGAACAAATCTTTACTAATGCAGGAAGCTGAGGAGCTATAACTCTTCATGAATATAAATGCATTCCACTGATATGCTCTACAAAATGTTTCCTATTTAAGGTCACAGAGATGAAGGAAATTGACGTTTATTGAATGTTGACTGTGTGCAAGGAACTATATGTATTTATCTCAATATAGGAGTCTTTTTCTTTTTAACCACTCTCTTCCTTTTCTTAAAATCTCTTAATTTGCAGAATGATGTTTGAAATAATTAGAAAGGATGGAGAAAATCAACTATGTAGATCTTAGTGAAATAATAAAGGAAAATGAGGAATAGATTTCCAGGAACTAAAGAAAGTAATAGATTCTTTTTATTTCAGCTTCAGAGGTTCCAGTGTTAAGAAAAACAGAAATCAGAGAGCTCATAAAATATTCTCTTGTGTTGGATTTGGAGAGAGACAAAAAAAAAAAAAAAAAAAAAAAAAAGAGGTAGGGGCATGGATTAAGATTGAGAGAAAATAAAATACAGACACAAAAGTGTCATTATGCGGAAAGTTTCAAGCGAAGTTTATTTTGCTCCATGATAAACCATTAGGTGGGCTCTGTGGCAACCTGGATGCATAATGCCTATGTTATTGATTAAAGTGGTTTTAGAAGCATAGGAATTTTACCACCAATTCAAACTGAGATGCAAACTATGATGACTCATGTTTATATAAAGAAATTTAAACAATTATGTGTTTTCACCCTTTAAGGAAGTGAATAGATGAATCAAGTAGTATGATATTTCTAGAACTTTACTACCAAAGGAGAGCATTTGCTCTGAAGTGATAAAATGGGTTTCCATTAGCCACTTAGAGGAGATAACTAATTCTGAGACCAGCAGCTCCTAGGGCATAGTCAGTCTGCAGCAAGTATCTGCTAAATTAATAAAAAATTGGGAGATTATGTTTTACAAAATACTTTGCCTCAACTTGGTTGCATTTGCTTCAGCTTTTCATATTTTATCTTGTTCAAGGCAATTATTGGATCAATAGTGTGTGAGAGAGAATTACTTGGAGGACTTATTAAAAAAAGAATTTTGGGGGTTCTACCCCTAAAGTTTATGATTCAGTAGTCTTGGGATCTAGCTTCAGAATTTGAATGTATAATAATTCCTTAGGTCAAGATGATGCTGCTAGTCTGAGATTACACTTTGATAACTATTGGTTCATGTTTTCAATAAGTCCCCTGTATCCTTTCCATAAATAGGATCAGGTGAAGGTAGAAATTCAGCAGAAGGGAGAAAAGAGAAAGAGACAGAATCTTTAAACCTTGACAAAGCAATGCATGTCACAGTATGTTCCTTTGTGATAAAATACAGCTTTTTGACAAAGCTATTTATGAATTTTTGTATTAAAATTAAAATTGCCTATTGCATGTGGATTTATTCATCCCAAAACTATCTTTGTGCTTTATGCAAGATGTCATGCACTATAAGCACCACATGCAGATTAAAAGGTACAAAAAATACAATAATGTTTCCACTCTGGAGAAAGATACAGACTAGTTTAAGCATAGCAGCTATATTTTATCTCATGTGTAAACACCACTTGTTTTATAGTAGCTTCCTCCAGTGTTATGTTGGGAAGAATTCTGATCTCAAGTTTCTATTTCCAGTATTGTAGCCATTAACTACCTGTGGCTTTTAAAATATGAGTTAATTAAAATCAATTATAATTAAAAATTTATTCCTTAGTCACATTATCCAGGTGATCAAGAACTACATGAATTTATTGTCTACTGTTAGAGGTAGAAATAGAGGGAGGACGAGGGAAAGGGAGAGGAGGAAGTACTCGGCTGGCCAAAAGGTTCATTTGTTTTTTTTCCATATCATGGCTTTAGTAGTGCTTAGTTGTCTTTCACTTCATTTGAAACAATTTTGTTAGATTGTGTTGTGATAGCTGTGATATCAGTATATATTTAAAAAACATCAAAAACGGTGAACTTTTGTGTAGTCATTTTAATATTGAAGGTGGAAGAAAATATGTAACATTTTCAGCATATTATGCTTTATTATTTCAAGAAAGGTAAAAATGCAACTGAAACAAACAAACAAAAGATGTGTGCAGTGTATAGTGAAGGTGCTGTGACTGATCAAACGTGTCAAAAGTGGTTTGTGAAGTTTCGTGCTGGAGATTTCTCACTGGACGATGCTCCACGGTAGGGTAGACCAATTGAAGTTAATAGTGATCAAATTGAGACACCGATTGAGAACAACTGTTACACCATACAGGAGAGAACTGACATACTCAAAATATCCAAATCAATAAAGTTATTGGTGAAAATGAAAAAATTTTCATTTTATGGAAAAAAACCTAACTGTACTTTTTGGCCAGCCCAATACATCCTAATTAATAGAGTTGAAGAATAGAAGAAATAGATCATGCACACAGAGCAAAGGGCCTTCAACACAACCTCAAATTGATGTTTATTTTCTTCCTCTTTACATATCTGTGCTCTCAGACTATATAAAAACAGGGTATTATGAAATTCCCAGGACTTAAATTATAGCTCAAAGGGCAAGCAAACCCTGGCTGGGTGGCTCATCTGATTTGTAGCATCCTCCTGTAAATGGAAAGGTGTTGAGTTTGATCCCTGGTCAGGGCACGTACTTATGTTGTGGATTCAATTCCCAGGCAGGGTGCAGATGGGAGGCAATGGATCAATGTTTCTCCCTTGTATTGATGTTTTTCTCTCTTTTTCTGCCATCCTGTCTCTCTAAAATTAATAAATATATCCTCAGGTGATGATTTTTTTTTAAAGGAAGGGCAAGCAAAACAGTTCTCATGTAAGCTCGAATGAGAAGCCTGGAGAAGTCATCTACATTGCCTTGAGAAATTAAAAATTCTTTGTAGACTAGCTATTCATATTATGCAGAACAAGATGGAAATAAGTGATTGTCCAATATTTAAGCACAACAGTTTTAAATTTTCAACATAATAAGGACAATCTTTCTTATATGAAAAAATAATTTAAGGGAAAAAGCATCAGCTTATAGAACAGTTTATGAGTTAAGTAGAGCAAGAAAACAAATACAAAGTAGTAAAGAACCACTGAAAGTATATATAAATCTCCTTTAAAATCAAGCAAAACATGTCATATTTTTGTAATACTGAAGCACTGCCAGTTTGTTCCATCTGTGTCCTATTGACTCATAGATTGTGGAAAGAACAAAACCCCATTCTAAGAAATAGCCAATTGATAAGAGATAGTAATTTATTGATTATATTTATTTTTATTTTTAATTATATTTTATTGTTTATACTATTATAGTTGTCCACAATGATTCCCCCTTTGTTCACCTCTGCCCAGCCAATCTTTATGTTTTAAAATATTCTTGTAGACTTATGGCAGCATTGAAACTTAATTAGTAAATAAATTGCTAAATTAGAGCTCAATTCCTAGTTACTACGTCACATTATTTTTTAATTTACTCTAAAAACTTAGGACATCAGTCGGGATCTTGTTGTAATTCAGGTTATCCTTTATTTGATCCACTCCAAATTAGGATGGCTGCTGTTGTCTAAATTGTTTTTTTAATTAATTTAAGATTTCTATTTGTATTATAGTTGACATATGATATACTACCTTCTAGAGTAATCATTACAATAAATCCAGTAATCACTGTGCAAAATTATTATACTATTATCAACTACATTTCCTATGTTGCACATAACAACCTTGTGATTTATAAATTTATTTTATAACTGGAAGTTTATATCTCTTAGCCCCTTTCACATGTTTTTATTTACCCCCTTATATCCCTTTCCGTTTGATACCATCAATGTGTTCTCAGTATCTATGAGTCTACACTATTTTGCTTTGTTTAGTTTTTAGATTCCACATGTAAGTAAATAATACAATATTTGTTTTTCTGTGTCTGACTTATTTCACTTTGCATAATACCCTCTATAGCTACCCATGTTGTTGCAAATGGCAAGATTTCACTCTCTTTTGTCTTCATAATATTTCATTCTGTGTGTGTGTATCCCATATCTTCTTTATTCATCCATCTATCAGTTGACACCTACACTGGTTATTGTGAATAATGCTGCAACAAACCTAAGGTGCATATATATTTTCAAATTATATTCTCACTCATAGCATAGAAGGTCAGTGGCCAAGAAATAGAAGTTTTTTTACATTCATGAGCCAGTGAGTTCTCAGCTTAATAACTGAGTAGAACACTCTGAAGATCTCCAGAGTTCTCTCTCTGTGTGAAGCTCTTTTTTCTCTGTTCCAGCAACTCCAGCCACCTTCTTCTTCCTGGACTCTTAGCTCTGTTGACTCAACTCAGGAAGTCAGTGAGCTCCAGCTACATGCTTCTTCCCTGTGTCACTGCCTGGAAATTCATGACACTAAACTAAGGCAATTTCAGAATTCATTTATTCATCATCCTAATGCATTAATATCTTTTGTTGCCAAATATCCAGTGTCATGCAAACCATTTTATTTTTGGTTGTTTGAAATGGTAGCATTAATCTATCCCTTATTATTTCATTTTGCCAGAAGTAGAAATCCCAATGTAGTTTATTTAATTGAATTTATTAGGGTGATATTGGTTTAAATTATATATATTTCAAGTGTACAATTCTATAATATATCATCTGTATATTGTATTCTGTTCACCATACAAAGTCATATCTCCTTCCATCACCATTTATTCCCCCTTCACGCTCTTTTACTTTCCCCAGCCCCCTTTTCCTCTTGTAATCACCATACTGTTGTGTCTATGAAGGTTTTATGTTTGCTTAATCCCTTCACCTTTTTTACTCAGCCCTCCTTATCCCCTTCTCCTCTGACAGTTGTCAATCTGTTTTCTCTATGAATCTGTTCCTGTTTTGTTTGTTTGCTTATTGGTTTTATTCATTTATTCACATATAAGTTAAATAATATTTCTATTTTTCTGACTGGCTTATTTCACTTAGCATAATATTCTATAGATCTGTCCATGCTGTCCTAAAAAAAGATCTTCTTTTTTTCACCGCCAAGTAGTATTCCATTGTGTAAATGTACCAAAGCTTTTTTATCTGGTTATCTACTGATGGACACTTAAGCTGTTTCCAAATTTTGGCTGTTGTAAATAACACTGCAATAAACATAGGGGTGCTTATGTTCTTTCAAATTAGTGTTTCAGTTTTTCAAACATATTCCCAGAAGTAGAATCACTGGGTCATAAAGTAGTTCCATTTTTTATTTTTTGAGGAAACTCCATACTGTTTTCCACAGTGGCTGCACCAGTCTACATTCCCACCAACAGTGCATGAGGTTCCCTTTTCTCCACATCCTCACCAACACTTGTTTTTGTTGATTTATCGATGATAGCTATCCTGACAGGGGTGAGGTGATAGTGCATTGTAGTATTTTAAAAGATTTCATTTATTTATTCTTAGAGAGAAGGGAGAAGGGAGGGAGAAAGACAGGGAAAGAAACATCTATGTGTGAGAGAAACATAGATCAGTTGCCTCTCACACATGCCCTGATTAGGGACTGGGCCCACAACCCAGGCATGTGCCCCAACCTGGAATTGAATTGGTGACCTCTCACCCTACAGAATTATGCCCAATTGACTGAGCCACACAGGTCAGGGGCCATTGTAATCTTAATGTACATCTCTCTAATGATTAGTGATGTTGAGCATATTTTCATAATATTTGACAAAGGAGACAAGAACATGCAATGGGATAAGGACAATCAATTCAATAAATAGTGTTGGAAAAATTTTACAGGTAAATGCAAAAACAATGAAACTAGACCACCGTCTTACACGAAGCTCAATAATAAACTGGAAGTGGATTAAAGACTTAAATGTAAGATTTGAAACCATAAAAATACTTGAAGAAAACAGGTAGTAAACTCTTGGATATTTCTAATAGCAATATTTTTTCTGATATATATCCACAGGCAAGGTGAAAAAAGAAAAAAATAAACAAGTGATGCTACATCAAACTAAAAAGTTTTTGCACAACAAAAGAAACCATCAACAAAATAAAAGACAACCCACTGAATGAGAGAACATATTCACCAACGATACATCTAATAAGTGGTTAATATCCAAAATATCTAAAGAGCTTATACAACTCAACACCAAAAAAAAAAAAAAAAAAAAAAAAACCTAACAACCCAATTAAAATGTGGGCAAAGAGTCTGAACAGATGTCTCTCCAAACAGGGCATATAGATGGCAAATGCAGTTTTTAAATAAGAAAAGAGTCTGAAGTAATACTGGTATAAAGCTGAAGGAAACCCAGACTCAACTGTATTACCTAGAATAATAGAATGAAACATTTTTACTTTAATCACTTAATAGTTTGAAATCTGGGTTGCAACCACTTTGAAGCAGTGTGACCTCTCCAAATTGAGAGACAGAGAAAGAAAGAATATGAATTATATCAGGAAATGCTGAAAGCCTGTGGGTGTGATGAAAACCATAAAATCATGTCATGGGGAAAGAGAGAGCCAAAGGGAAAGTATAGAACTGTACTGTCCAGACCTGAACAGTGTGGCTCAGTTGAAGCATTGTCCTTTAACCAAAACATTGGTCACCTAATACAGGAAACTAATGAACAACACAAACAAATGAGCAAAATTGAATCAGAGGCATGTAAACAAGGAACAGACTAACAGTTATCAGGGAGGAGGAGGAGAAGAGGGGTAAGAAGGGGAAGGGTTTAGTAAAGGAAGTAGTATAAATAACCCATGGACATGGACAATGGGGGGGGGTTGACTGTGGGAAAAGGCATGGGCTGGGTAGGGGAGTAGCAATAGGGGAAAAGTGGGACAACTGTAATAGAAATACAATAAATAAATCAAAAATTTTTAAAAAATCATTGCTTTTTGATTCCTAGTCAAGGCATATACCTAGGTTGTGATTTTGATCCCCAGTTCGGGCATCTATGAGAAGACAACCAATTGATGCTTCTATCTTAACATTGATGTTGCTTTCTCTCCTTTTCTCTCTCTCTCTCTCTCAAAAATAAAAAAAAAGTAATGAAAAAATGTCCTTGGGTAAGGGTAAAAAAGGGTAGCCACTATCCCCAGCAAATACCAAATTACCAGCAAGATGATAGCTAATGAGCACTTGACAGTTGACTAGTCACAAATGAATGTGCTGTAAGTATGAAAACACACCAGATCCTGAGCACTTAAAATGAAAATTACCTTGATAATAATTTTATATTGATCATGTGTTTAAATTATATTATTGACGTATTTAGACTAAAAGGGTTATTAAAATTAATTTTTTAATTTATTTTTTATTGTTTTTCTATTGCAGTTGTCCTATGTTTTCCCCATTGCTCCCCACCACCTCACCCACCTCTTCTCCCACAGTCAATCCCCACCTCATTGTCCGTGTCCATGGGTCATTTATACTCATTCCTTGACTTCTCCTTCTTACCTCACTTGTCTTCCTTGACCCTCTGCCCTGGTAACTTCTTGTTTACATGCCTGTGGTTCAATTTTGCTCATTTGTTTGTGTTGTTCATTAGTGTCCTATCTTAGGTGATATCATGTGGTATTTATTTTTCATTGCCTCGCTTATTTAGCTATGCATAATTCTGTCTAGTTCCATCCATGTTATCACAAATGGTAGGAGTTACTTCTTTCTTTCAGCTGCATAGTATTCCATTGTGTAAATGTACCAGTTTTTTTGATACACTCATCTACAGATGAGCACTTAGGCTGTTTCCTGCACTTGGGTATTGTAAATAGCGCTGCTATGAACATAGAAGTGCATAGTTTCTTTTGCATCGGTGTTTCAGGATTCTTTGGGTATAATCCTAACAATGGAATTGATGGTTCAAAAGGCAGTTCTATTTTTAATTAGGGGGGGAAATTCCATAGTTGCTAAACCAGTCTACATTCCCACCAACAGCACACTAGGGTTCCCTTTTCTCTGCACGCTTGCCAGCACTTGTTTGTTGATTTCTTGGTGATGACTATTCTGACTGGTGTGAGGTGGTATCTCATTGTGGTTTTTATTTGCATCTCTGATGGCTAATGATGTTGAGCATTCTTTTATGTGCCTGTGGACTCTCTATATGTCCACTTTGGAGAAGTGTTTACTCAGGTCCTTTGCCCATTTTTTAATTGGGTTTTCTGGCTTCTTGGTGTTAAATCGTATAAGTTCTTTGTATATTTTGGGAATCAATCCCTTGTCTGAGGTATCATTGGAAAATATGTTTTCCCATATAGCTGGTTCCCTTTCCTTGCTGCTGTTTTCTTTTGCTGAACAGAAACTCTTTAGTTTGATGTAGTCCTATTATTTTATTCTTTCCTTTATTTCCCCTGCCTTAGGATATATATCAATAAGAATATTACTACATGGGATATCTGAAATTTTCTTGCCTAGGTTTTCCTCTAGGATTTTTATGGTGTCATGCCTTACATTTAAGTCTTTTATCCATCTTGAGTTTATTCTACTTTATGGTGTAAGTTGGTGGTCTAGTTTCATTTTTTTGCATGTCTCTGTCCAGTTCTTCCAGAACCATTTGTTGAAAAGGCTCTAATCATTCCACTTTATGTTCCTTCCCCCTTTGTCAAATATTAGTTGACCATATAGACCTGGGTTTATTTCTGGGCTCTCTATTCTGTTTCATTGATCTCTATGTCTGTTCTTATGCCAGTACAAGATTGTTTTGATTACAGTGGCCTTATAGTATACCGTAGTTTGATATCAGATGTTGTAATTCTTCCTGCTGTATTCTTCTTCCTCAGGACTGCTGTGGCTATTCGGGGTTTTTTTTTTTGTTTGTTTGTTTTGTTTTGTTTTTCTGGTTCCATATAATTTTTGACGTATCTATTCTAGGTCTGGGAAATATGTCACTAGTATTTTAATAGGGATTGTATTGAATCTATAAATTTCTTTGGGTAGTATGGACATTCTAATAATGTTGATTCTTCCAATTTAAGAACATTGTACATGCTTCCACTTATTTGTATTTTCCTTAAATTCTTTCTACAGTTTTACATAGTTTTCTGAGTACAGGAGTTTTACCTCCTTAGTTAAGTTTATTCCTAGGTACTTTATTTTTCTTGTTGCTATAGTAACTGGGATTTTTTTTTCTAGTTTCTATCTCTGATATTTTATTGTTGGTGTACAGAAATGCCTTTGATTTCTGAATATTGACTGTGTAACCTGCTATTTTTCCAAATTCACTTATTAGGTCCAGTAGCTTTTTTTGTGCAGTCTATAGCGTTTTCTATGTACATTATCATGTCATCTGTACATAATGACAGTTTTACTTCCTCTTTTCCAATTTGGGTGCCTTTTATTTCTTTTTTCTTGTCTGATTGCTGTGGCTAGAACTTCCAAGGCTCTGTTGAATAGGAGTGGAGAGAGTTCACATCCTTGTCTTGTTCCTGATCTCAGGGAGAATGCTTTCAGTTTTTTCCCATTGAATATGATGTTGGCTTTATGTTTCTCATAAATGGCCTTTATTATGTTGAGGTAAGCTCCCTCTATTCCCATTTTACTGAGTGTTTTCATCATAAATGGGTGTTGTACTTTATCAAATGCTTTTTCAGCATCTATTGATATACCACCTGATCATTGTGTATGATTTTTTTAATGTGTTGCTGGTTCCTGTTTGCCAATATTTTATTAAGGATTTTAACATCTATGTTCATCAACGATATTGGCCTGTAGTTTTCTTTTTTTGTTGTGTCTTGACCTGGTTTTGGAATTAGCATAATACTGGGTTCATAGAAAGAATTTGGGAGTCTTCCCTCTTCTTGGATTTTTTGGAATAGTTTGAGAAGGATATGAGTTAGTTATTCCCTAAAAGCTTTGTAAAATTCACCTGTGAAGCCGTCTTATCCAGGGCTTTTGTGAGTCGGGAGTTTTTTGATTACTGCTTCAGTTTCACTAGATGTTATTGGTCTGTTCAGGCTTTCTGCTTCTTCTTGATTCAGTTTTGGAAGATTATATATTTCCAGAAATTTGTCCATTTCATCTAGGTTGTAAAATTTCTTAACATACAATTGATTGTAGTAATTTCTTACAATCCTTTGTATTTCTGTGGTATCGGTTGTGAGTTCTCCTCTTTCATTCCTGATTTTGTTTATTTGGGCCCTCTGTCTTTTTTTCTTGATGAGCTTGGTTAAAGGCTTGTCAATTTAGTTTACCTTTTCAAAGAACCAGCTCCCGGTTTTGTTGATTTTTTGAAATGTTTCTTTAGTCTCTATGTCATTTAATTCTGCTATGATCTTAATGATTTCCTTCCTTCTACTCATTCTAAGCTTTGTTTCTTGTTGTTCCTCTGGTTCTTATAGCTGTAGCATTAGATTTTTTATTTGTGATTCTTCTGTTCTTTCTAGGTAGGCCTGTATTGCTATGAACTCTCCTCTCAGGACTACTTTTGCTGTGTCTCATAGGTCTTGGGCTGTTGGTATTCATTATCATTTGTTTCCAGGGACTTTTTTATTTCTTTTTGATGTCTTTGTTAACCTATTCATTATTTAAAAGCATGTTATTTGTTCTCCATGAGTTTAAATGTCTTAATTTTTTTCCTTGAGGTTCATTTCCAGTTTGAAGCCATTGTGATCTGAGAAGGTTCTTGATAATATCAGTATTCTTGAATTTGTTGAAGTTTGTTTTTCGTCCTACCATGTGGTCTATCTTTGAAAATATTCCATGTGCACTTGAAAAGAATGTATATTTTGCTTCTTTGGGGTGAAAAGGTCCATATATATCAACTAAGTCTATTTGATCTAAAGTGTTGTTCAATGCTTCAGTATCCTTGGTGTTTCTTTGCTTTAGAGATCTGTCCATCGTTGACAATGGGGTGTTAAAGTTCCCTACTATTAGTACACTGCTGTCAGTATCTTTCCTGTAGTCTTCCAAGATTCTCCTTATATATTTGGGTGCTCTTAGTTTGGGTACATATATGTTTACCAGGGTTATATCTTCTTGATGGATTTTTCCCTTAAGTATTATGAAATGTCCTTCTTTGTCTCTTTTTATGGCCTTTGTTGTGAAATCTGTTTTATCTGATGTAAGTATTGCTACCCCAACTTTTTTTTTCACATCCTTTTGCTTGAAATACTTTTCTCCATCCCTTCACTTTCAGTCTGGGTAGACCTTTTGTTTTGAGGTGGGTCTCTTGTAGACAGCATATATCTGGACTATGTTTTCATATCCATTCCACTACCCTATGTCTTTTAATAGGAGCATTTAATCCATTTACATTTAGTATTATTATTGATAAGTATCTATTCATTGTGACTTTTTCCCTTTGTACCTATGTTCCTCTCCCTCTCTCTTTTTCTTCTTTTTCTTTAAGTAGGCCCTTTAGCATCTCTTGCAATGCTAGTTTGGTAGAGATATATTCTTTTAGTCTTCCTTTGTCTGGGAAACTCCTTATTTCACCTTCCATTTTGAAAGAGAGCCTTGCTGGCTAGAGTATTCTTGGTTGTAGGCCCTTGTTCTTCACTGCTTGAAATAATTTTTTTGCTATTCCCTTCTAATTTGTAGTATTTCTGTTGAGAAATCAATTGATAGTCTTATCAGAGCTCCCTTGTATGTTATTTGTTATTTTCCTCTTGCTGCTTTTGGATTCTCTCTTTGTCTTTGAATGTTGCCATTTTTATTATGATGTGCTTTGGAGTGGGCTTCCTTGGGTTCATCTCCATCGGGACCCTCTGTGATTCCCGTATTTGTGAGACTTGTTCTCTCCTCATGTTTTGGAAGTGTTCTGTCATTACTTTTTCAATCAGGTTTTCTATCCCTTGTTCCTATTCTCCTTCTGGTATTCCTTTGATATGGATATTATTACATGTCATGTTGTGCTGTAGCTCTCTTAAACCCTCTTCATTCTTTTTCAGTCTTTCTTTTTTTTTTTTTTTTTTTTTCATTTTCTTGCACTGTCTGGGAATTTTTTCTGCATTGTCCTCTAGCTCACTGATTTGATCCTCTGCTTCATTTAGCCTGCTTTTGGTTGCTTCTACTGTGTTCTTTTGTTCAGAAATTGTATTCTTCATTTCTTCCTGGATCTTGTTGATATTTCTATGTCCTTTTTCATGCTGGTGTAGTTCTCAGGAAGTTTCTAGTAGCTTCCCTGGAGTTCTTTACAGTTCCCCTGGAGTTCATTATACTTTTCTCTGAGTTTGTTGAGTTCATTGAGCTTCCTCATTATCATTGCTTTGAATTCCATGTCTGATAGTTGCTTTCCTCTATTTCATCTATACCTCCTTCTGGAAATTCCTCCTTTCCTTTCAATGGGGTGGTGGTTTTTTGTCTCCCCATTTTAGATGGCTCTCTTGCTTATTTCTCCTTCTTAGATTGATCTGCTTTTATTTTCTGCCTTTGTGGTGTGTCTTTCTGTGGTAGGAATCCTATGGGATTCAGTGGTGCAGGCTCCTTAATATCCTGAACTTGATGCTTTGGGGATGTTCTTTATGCCTTTTATTTGAACTCTCTGGTGGTATTTTGGTTTTGGTTGTTGTTATGTTACTTTTTGGTAGGTCCTCCCTCCAATTAGCTGACTGAGAGTCACCCCACCCCCCTGTCTTATAAACAGTTGTTGAGCTGCTGCTAAAACAGAGCCACAAGTTCAGGCTGAGTAATTTCTCTGGGAGGGGCTGCTGCTCACCCTCAGGCTGATGCCACTTGGAGGGGATTAGCCACCTTAAGTGCTTTCTCCCTTAGCACTGGGGATGAGTGTGCACTGGGTCCAGTCCACTGCTCCCCCAACTCTTTCTCCAAAACCAGCACCATAAACTTTTCCAAAGTGCCTCTAGTTCACTTCACCCTCCTTTGGCTGCAGCCCAGGGAGGGTGGGCCAAATGTGCCCCCGCGAGCGTGCAGCCCTGGGTGTCCAGGAGGGTGAAATGCGTACCTGCTCATGCACGTATCTGGGGCCAGTGGGCCGGGATGTACTCCTGTGCATGTGCTCCTCAAGAATCTCACCCACCCCCCACTACCCTTTCCTCCCTGGTCAGAAAAAACAAAAGATCAACTACAACAAAAAAAGTCAAACCGAAAAACAGAGAAACAAAAAAAAAACAACAAAGAAAAAAACAAAAATTACATGCTCCTTGCTTCATCTCTGCCAGCAGGCACCACCTCGATCTCCACCCCAGACTCCTCTCAGGGGAAGCTTAGGGGCATTGAAAAATCTCCCTGCACAGCAGCTGCTTCCCTGGAGCCAAGCCAGCCACAAGTCCCCTGTCTCCCAGGTCTCCTCCGTGATCCTCACCAGACAGGTCGCTCCAAGGAGGTCTCTCCTCTGCCACCAGCTGCCCCAAGGCTCAACTCCCACCAGTATCCAGATGGCAACTGGGATGCTTTGTCCACAATGATCCAAAATTTCAGACTGTTTTCAGGAGTAAGCGAGCAGAGCCTTCACTCACTCTTCCGCTATCTTTTTTCTCCCCTGAAATTAATTTTACCACCTTTTTTACTTCTGTAGTGTGGTTACTAGAAAATATACAATTAGCTATGTAGCTTACATTTGTGGCTCAAAATATTTTGTATTGAACAGCAATTCTATAGAGTATTGTTCTTAATGTGCTTAATTCAGAGACTCTAGTATAATCTATGGACTTGATGAAACTGCATAACTCCTTTCCAAACAAAAGTATGAATACAGTTATAAAATTTTCTCTGCTGTATTAAAACTACCTATGATCACAAGTTTAAAAAAGACATCACAGAAAGTTAACATTACCACCTCAGCCTTACTATTTGGAAACATGGTAAAGAGAGTAACTATGCCCTGGGATTTCCATTGGGCTTCTGCACCAAGACAAATGCAAGAACAGAAATGTAAATTATTTAAGCATTCTAAGGTTTACCACAGTGACCTTTTCTTGGCTTCTTCACCATTTTTGTTCCCTACCCAGTGTTGTTGTTTTTGTTTGTTTTTTTAGTTTAGAAGTATGTTTTTATAATTATAGTAGCTACCGAACTTAAAATGGGACTCCTGAGGGTAAAGACTTTCTTTGTCTTCTTCATTTTTCAAAATCTGCATGCATGCATGATTTTTTCACAGCAAAATTATGTAGCCTTCACCACAGAATGAGTGATTTTGCATATTCCACCTAGTTTCAAGATTGCACAGTCCAGGAATCTGGGGACTATATCTCACAGTCACAAAATCACAACTGCAAAATAAAAATTATTAAAGCATGAGCAGACCCCAGAGAAATGTGATTGATAGTGATAGATTGTGATTAGACGCAAAGCCTCCCATGTTCCCCTCTCACCACGGAACGAGAAATCTTTCTGTAATGGACTGGAAATCAAGCTAAGAGCTAACCATGCAAAGAAATTTCCTGCTTGCAGAGTTTATTCTTTGAGCATCATCTTCTTAAACAAAGCCAAGACATCTCAGGAGATTTGGTTAGCCACTGTGTCCTAGAATTGGGACTTGTAGTTCTGTTTTGTTTTGTTTTGTTTTTGACATTCATACTTTTTTCTTACATAATTTAAACAATTGCTAACAAACTATAGTGAGTCATCTATACTGTATATTTATTGAAAAAAAGCAAGTCTTTACTTTTTTTACTAAAACTCCCATATCATCTGCAAAATTTATGGTCCCTCATCCTATTATCTAGCTAACTACTTTTAAATATATTCCAAGGCAATTAGTAAGTATATACCTTGTGCTTAATAGGACACTAAGTGCCATCAAGAGGAAAAGTAGGAGAAAGAAGAAGTGTTCTTGTTTCTCAGGGCTTGTGTTTTCCTTGAGGAAAGGAAATATATTTTGGTTGAAATATAGCAGTGAAATATATAAAATAAACAATTAAACACTAAAAATTCCTTAAATAAAATGCTAAATATTAAAAATGTTACAGAAGATTAGGAGAAAAGCTATGAAAACGATTCATTGAAGAATCTGATCTTAAAAACTATGCAGCTTATGGACATTCCAATTTATTAGGTACAAGAGGGAAAACGTCCAAGTCAGTACACTCACCGGTTTCTGTTATTTTTCATGATATGACACAGGTAGAATATTTGTGAACTCACTACTATGAACTGAGAAAATAGAAATGGGTCCAAGATAACCAACAGAGGGATCTAATTTTCCCAAGCCCTGCCTGGATGCACTCCAGCCTGAGGGTTTCAGTCTTGGCGCATTTAAACTTATCTGTAACATTTTGTTGGAAATTCACAGTTTATAAAATCAAATACCTTTCTGAGGCATTTTTTTAAAAGAGATTGCTGGCTTTTTAAAATTTTACTTTGGGTTTACATCTTCTGACCCAAAGGCAGCAATCTAGAGGCAGAATGGCAGCTATGAAGTGGTCTAGTGTGGGAACTGATAGAAAAAGATATCTTAAACTGCTCTGTGTCTATCTAAATAAGTCACATCCCCTCCAGAAAAGTTTGAAGTGAGACTTCCAGAGGATACATAGAATGGATTTTATTTAAAGAATGAAGGGTCTTGAAGAGTAGAAGAAGTAGAATTTATGAGGGAACAGAAAACATGGGTCATGAGAGAGAAAAAGAAGAAAAATGTCAGAAGAAAAATGTCAGAAGTCAAATAGGAAAAACAAATGAGTAGGAAAAAAATCAGAAAAAGGGTAGGCTAAGTTAGGGGTATAACATATTTACTTGGGAAGGAAATATCCTGCTCTCATTCTAAGGCACCAGTTGTTAGAGTTGCTGCTGTTGAGTCACCAGAACTGTTATCAACCATAAAGCGAATGTTAGACCCTGAAAGGCTAGGCTATTTCCATGCAGTTTGAGGGTCCCCTGTCAGACTTCTCACTCTTCTCCTCATCTCCCCTTGTAAGCAATGTGTGTTTATTTCTGTCCCTCACCACCTGGAAAACCTACATAACACACCACCCATGAAGCCAATGAGCACAAATACTCATTTCTCCACAGCCTTCCTTGGTGTCCACTGTGACCACAGAACCGTGTGAAGTTCTGCTCCAACAGAAGACTTCTTTCTCATGAATCGCTCTGTGAGGTAGATAATAATTCTTGGAATACTAGTTTACAAAAGCCAGTGGGGAACTGTCAGGCATTTTGTTTTTATTCTGCAAGAAAATATATAATTTCTTACTTCTTTTTAAAAAAAAATTTATTGTATTTTTCCATTACCATTTAGTCCTCTTATACCTCCCTCACTGAAGCAATCGCCACACTCTGTCCATATCCATGAGCCCTTTTTCCTTTTTGTTCAACCCCTCCACCCCTTATTTTCCACTACTAGCTGTCATTTGCTCTCCATCCATAAAATTCTGTCTCTGTTTTGCTTCTTAGTTTAGTTTGTTTTTTAGTTTTCACATGTAAGTGAAATCATATGTATTTGTTTTTCTCTGACTGGTTTATTTCATTAGCATAATGTTCTCCAGGACCATCCATACTGTTGCAAAGGGTGAAATTTTCTTCCTTTTTTATAACCAAGCAGTATCCCATTGTGTAAATGTCCCATAGTTGTTTTATCCACTCATCTACTGATGGACACTTGGGCTGCTTCCATATCTTAGTGCTTATAAATAACACTGCAATGAGCATAGGGGTGCTTATGTTCTTTCTAATTAGTGTCTTGGGTTACTTCAGATATACTCCCAGAAGTGGGATCACTGGGTCAAAAGTCAGATCCATTTTTAATTTTTTGAGGTATCTCCATACTGCTTTCCACAGTGACTACACCAATCTTCATCTCCACCAACAGTGCACCAGGGTTCCCCTTTCTCCACATCCTCATCAGCACTTGTTTGTTGATTTATGGATGATGGCCATTCTGACAGGTGTGAGATGGTATCTCACTGTGGTTTTAACTTACATTTTTCTGATGATTAGTGACATTGAGCATCTTTTTATATGTCTGTTGGCCATCTGTATGCCCTCTTTGGAGAAATGTCTGTTCAGGTCCTTTGCCCATTTTTCAATTGTGTTGTTTGTTTGTTTGTTTGTTTGTTTTTGTGATGAGTTTTGTGAGTTCTTTATAAACTTTGAATATTAACTCCTTTTCAGATGGATCAGCAAATATCTTCTCCCATTCTGTGGGTTGTATTTTTATCTTGTCAATGTTTTCTTATTCCTTATTTATAAATATCTTACTTTTGAAACTTTCTCATAATATTTAGACATGTTGCCTAACATTTTGTCCAATCAAACTCACATACCCTAAGCAGAGCAAGCTTCATTTCTGAATACCTCATACTGTTTCCCCCAATTCTATTTTTATAATTTGATCTCTGTCTCAATTATTCAGCTCTATATTTGTAGCAAGAAAGCAGTCATAGGCAATAGATTAATGAATAAATATAGCTGTGTGCCAGTAAAACTTTATTTAACCTTAATTTATAGTTCCAGGAAAATAATTATTGCCACTTTCCTGACCCTTGTTTTAAATCAGTAAGTTTTAGGGTGGTTTGTTACAAAGCCAAAGCTAAAAGAGACACTGTACTGTAGTTTCCTTGCCCTTTCCCACCTGTCCAATCTAGTTCACTAGAAGAAGATCTCATAGAAGCATCATTTCAGAAAATCAAAAATGTATGGGTTTTGGAGTCAGATCAATCTAAATTTGAATCTTGATTCCACCACTTTCTGTGTTTTTGAGACTTAGGAAAGCTAACCTGTCTTTGCTTTAGTTTATTCGCCTATAAAATTTGCCTGGCATAAAATAATTATTCAATTTTTAGTAATTATAAACAGCTAAATATTGTCATTATACCCTTATTACCTTCACTCTCAGTTTAAAATAGATGGTCTACACTAAATGGTCCCTTATGTATACTCCTATAACACTATTTACTATTTAATATATTAGTCATACAGCTTTCCTTGTCATTATTTGACACAAAGTAATTAAATTGTTGTTCAGCAGATATTTTTTCCCTCCTCTGATGATTCCTTCCAGATGGACACTCAGTCCCTGCCTCACTCTTGGCCTCTCTCATTTTACCGAACTCAGGACTGAGCTTATTTTCCACCTTGTTCCTGTTAGAGAGGTGACTGCCCTCTGAGAGCACACTTCCCACTCCGGAGATTCCTAATCAGGTCAGGGCATCTGCCTGGTTTGGGATTCTACATTGGGTATGTGGAGGACCAATTGGCCCTTATATTAAGCCATAGCTTCCAACCTTGATTTGTCATTATAAAGATTTGACTTATACCCTCATCTTCTTGCTTGCCTGTCATATTTCTCAATCAGTTCATAGCTCATTCAGGGAACAGATACTATTTTTACTGGGTCTCTTCGAGATCCCAGTATATATGTAATACACTTAGAACTATTTCTGAAAAAATGAGCAATTCCTGTAAGGGAAAGGGTATTTTTTCTTTTAATTCTAGCTACATAAAGAGGCTCCCAGAAATCAAATAATAAATATCGAGGTTTTCAGGCAGGAAATGGGCATTTTACTTTCTGCTGGTTACTTGCTGAGCTGCAGAAATGTGTATGTCAGTTCTATGCATTTAACCTGGCTGAGCATGAGAGAGTTTGGGGGAGAATCTGCATGTGTCCCAAAGAACTCTTGACTGGAGAGCACCTCATTGGCAGTCAGTGGACAAGCTGCATCTCAAGTGTGTGTGGGGAGGAGGGTAGGGGAGGAGAGACTTTCTGTGACTAAGTGGAACTATAGCAGGGCTTGAAGTTGCCCCAAAGATCTGGCCTATGGGCATGGGCTCCCTCCTCTCCACATACAGAAAAAAGGCCACAGGGCACTGCTTGGGGGAAAGGAATTAATAAAGAACATGAGAGAAGCTAGAGAGTTGTTTATGAAGCTTGTCAGGGAGCAAAGCCATGAGATGGCCTTTACAGAAGAATCTCCAACAAACTACCAAGGACCTGTGTTGATGCCTGCTGTGAGAGGCATGCAGCTGCCCAACCTGCAGTAGCTGAGGAAGCAGATCTTATTTTTTTGTTTGTTTTTCACTCATTTCTTTTCCTCCCCCTCACAATTTCATACCCTACTGGAGACAAAAAAGGGATGATTTAAGAGGAAATAGAATATGGATAATAAAAGGACAAATCAAAAGACCTTTCTTTCTCTTGAACTTAAGACCAAGAGTTAGCTAGAGAGAAGGAAAAAATAAGTTTAAAATTTTGATTTAAACTTTATTCAACCATATGATACCTGATGGAGAGATTGTTCTTACAGTTGAAAGACACACAGAGTGAAGCAAACAAACAAAAATCCACTGTGTCCTGATTTTACTCCACTGTGCACAGACTGGTCAATAATCAATATATATGTACGTATAAACATTAATTATTGAATTTTCTCTTTAATTATATTGTTGACATATTTCAGAACTATAAATGCATTGCCAATTCTTTTAGTAGCATAAAGAAAAATTAGACTAATTAGATGAGTAAAATAAGGTTATTTGCTCTTACATAATTATAAAAATTAATTTTAATGGCTGTTCCACAAACACTAAGATTATTTGATCTTGCAACAAAAGTAGAGCTGAGTCAGCATACTGGCCACAAATTCAGCAGTGTTTGTATGTTTCAAAAAATACAAAAAACAATGCCCTCAGAGTATAGATAAGAGAACAAAATCTCAGAATTGCCCCTTTTAGTCTATAGAATGAATACTTAGACCCCTTCCTTCAGCCTGCTATATTTTTTTTAAAAGAGGATAAAGGTTCTCTAGTTAAATAGCTATTTCTAATCTGCTTTTATTCTTAAATGATTTCACAATTTTGTTTTTTTGTTGTACATTTCTTATAGAATTGTTGGATTAAACTTTTTATCATAATAGTTTATCACCATGTTCCTATTTAATACAAAGCCATATGACAGCTGAAAAAGTCTACAATATTTTGTGCCCGTATGCATACCATTTCTCTGACTACATGCATTTTTTATACCCTAACTCTTATTGTAATTCTTATGATCAATAAAGATTGTTGCTCAGAAGTAGAATAAATTTGTGAGGTAGTAATATTTAATGCCCTGGGCCTTAAATCATTGTATACTCTTATCTAAATAAAATTATTTTGTATTCTTAGTGGCAGCTTATGTAAACTGAGAAAAAATATCAACAAAGTTATTCCTGTTTGTAGCAGTTATAGAAAACTTGCTCCTCATTTGGAGGAAATCTATGTAAAGTGTGGATAATTTTCAAGGCATTTTGTACCTGATTCCCATTCCCAAATATGCAAGGGTCTGGCTAATTTAAGCATAATAATAATAATTTGATAGGAGAATAATTAAGCACACAGTATCTATGGATGGGAATGCCTAAAAATGAAGCTCAGAAGTTGCTACAAACAAAAACAATGCCTAATATATAAATGGCACACAAATACCTGATAGATGAATTAATGAGAAAATGATTCAATAAACTTAGATTTTACTAGTCAGATGTACTTGTCTTGAAGACTTAGACTTGGAAATGGGATGAGAGATGATGAAATGTCTTTTAATATATGGAGTTTTCCTAATAAATACACTTCTTTAATTAGCTTGAATATAATGCATTATCTGAAACTACAAGTGGAGGTGTCAAATAGACAGTTGATCATAGATGAGACTTGAGGTCAGAGTGTGATCCAAACTGGAAATGTACATTTGGGAGTTTTTGGTGAGTACATGGTTTTTAGTCATGGAACTGTGTGAAATCACTAAGGAAGTGAGTATAGACAGATAAAAGAAGAGGTAACAGATTAGGACTGGAACACAGTGATGTTGATGTATCTGTGTCTAGTGAAAGGACCAGCGAAGGAGACTAAGAAAAGGCCAATGGGATAACAGCACACCCAGGAGTATAAGAAATCCTAGAAGCCAGATGTATTCTTTCCTAGGGCTTCCCTAACAAAGTATTACAAACTGAGTGATTAAAACAACAGAAATTATTCTCTAACAGTTGAAGGCCACAAATCAGAAATCAGGAAGTCAGCAGGGCCATGTTTGCTAGGAGGCTCAGGGGGAAATCCAAGCTTGCTTATTCCATCTTCTGGTGGATGTCAGCAATCTTTGACTTCCTCAGCTTGCATTACTCCAATTTCTGCTTAATGTATTGGTGTGGTCACCTTTTCTGTGTGTGTGTGTGTGTCTGTATCTGTTTCCCCTTCCCGTAAGGAAAGGCCCAGTCTAATCCAGATGACCTCATTTTAACTAATTACATCTGCAAAGGTTTTATTCCCAAACAAGGTCACATTCTGAGGTTCCAGGTAGACAGGAATTTTTGGAGGACACTATTCAACTCAGTAAACCAAGTGAAAAAGTGTTTAAAGAGGTGGAAGTGACAAACTTTATAAAATGATGCTGAAAGTTCAACATTGATGAGGACTGAGATTTAGATTGATCATCTAACATAGCCACAGGAGGTCATTGGATCCTCAATAAGGGCGATTTCTAGTGGTGGGAGGAGCTGGGTGTAAGCCTGACAGGTGCACCTAAAGAAAAAAGGAAGAAGAATAAGAAACTGAGTACACATGACTTCACGTGGGTTTTGCAATAAATGATAGTATAAAAGTAAGATAGGAAAGGAGTGAAATTTTATTTTTGTATCCTTATGGGGATAAAAAGCAGCAGGAGAGAGAATAATAATATTGGCATAACAGTATGTTTCCTCTACATATAATTAACATATATCTTCACACAAGTAAGAAATACACTCTATTTTGAGCCTGATGAACTCTAACTCCATTTATGGATCTGGAGGGAATTAGGGCTATTTGGAATGAGGTTTATGGATAACTAATAGTCCCTGGCAAGGTAGCACCTTGAGGTCATCCTTAAGTGTAGGGAAATCAGCTCCAAATCTTAAGAGACCTCAGGATTTACACCAGAATAGGGTCATTTTTTTTAAATGAGTGACAAAGAAAATCTCTCATAACTAAAGTCTGATAGAGCTAACAATCAGATTCAGAGTTTGATTCTGCAAGCAATCCTGGATTACTATTTTAGATTCACAGCCTCTCCCAGTTCTTAGATTAAAGACAATACATTGATTTTTAAAAAGTGGAACTCTCAGAAAAATTCTTTATATGGAACTCATAAGAGTATATTGTCTGATAACAGTGTGCTTAGGCTATATATCAGTAACAAAAATAAAAACAGGAGATTCTCGTATACTCAGAGATTAGTAATATATTTCTAAATAATCAATGGTCCAAAATAGAAAGCAAAGTGGAATTTAGGAAATATTTGACTAAATACCTAAACACTGTATATCATACAATATTGTATGCAACCGAGTCAGTTTTTAAGGGAAAACTTAATAATGTAAAAGGATGTAAAGTTAAAAAGAAAGGTTAAAAATTAATGAACCAAGCATCCAGTGTAAGATATTAGAAAAATAAAACCATAATAATCTCAGAGAGTAAAGCAAGTAATAAAGAGCATAAATTAATAAAATTTAAAAAACATATTAAAGCAATCCCTGAATATGCATATATATGTGTGTGTGTGTGTATATATATATATATATATATATATATATATATTTATGATCTGTACTCAGCACTAGTGCACTATAAATAACATATATTATAATAACTGCATAGAGCATATGTCAGGAATACAAAAGTGGTGCCCGTGGTGGCGGGCAGGCGTGCAGTTGGGGCCTGGGCTGCAACTTGCGCCCGTGGTGGCGGGCGGGCAGACAGTTGGGGTCTTGGCGGCAACGTGGTGCCTGTGGCGGTGGGAATGGGGGCCCGTGGTGGCTACGTGGTCCCGGTGGCAGCCGGCGCTACGAGCCTCATCGGCATCGTGGTTCCGTAAGCTGCGGGTGGTCTGCGCCTCAGCCGCATAGTGGGCCTGGTGGTGGAGGGCGGTCGGGGCCTCAGCGGCTCCGTTGCCCCAGTGGCGGCAGGTGCTCCAGGCCTCATGGTCTCGGTCGCGGCTGGCGCTCTGGGCCTCAGTGACTCCGTCGTCCTGGTGGTGGCAGGCAGCCGGGGCCTCAGTGCCAACATGGTCGCAGTCGCGGCCAGCACTCTGGACCTCAGCGGCTCCGTTGGCCCGGTGGCTGCAGGTGCTCCAGGCCTCATGATCTCGGTCCCGGCCAGCGCTCTGGGCCTCGCTGGCATCATGGTTTTGTTCGCAGCCAGCACTCTGGGCCTCAGTGGCTCCGTTGCCCCGGTGGTGGCGGGGGGCCCAGGCCTCCGTGCCAACATGGTCCTGGTCGCGGACAGCACTCTGGGCCTCAGCGGCTCCGTTGCCCCGGTGGTGGCGGCGGATGGTCCGGGCCTCAGGGGAATCATAGTCCCGGTGGCAGCACTCTGTGCCTCAAAGGCATCGTGGTACCAGTTGCGGCCAGCACTCCGGGCCTCAATGGCTCCGTGGTCCCGGTGGCAGGGGGCACTGTGGGCCTCAGAGTCATTGTGGTCCCGGTCACGGCCTGCACTCCAGGCCTCACCGGCATCGTGATCCTCTTTGCAGCCAGCGCTCCGGGCCTCGGTGGCTCCATAGTCCCAGTGGTGGGCGCTCTGGACCTTTTGGGATGTAGTGCCAGATCTTCACCACTCTCTGAGGTGGGCCCCCACACCCGCTCAGCACTGGAAGATGCTTCCAATCCTGTCACTTTTTCCAAAAGCTTATACAGTTCTCCTCAATCTTTCTATTCTTGCACCTTATAGTTCTCCTCTCTCCGATCACATTCACTAGTGGAATGTGGAATGTAGATATCTCTCTAGCTAAGTTTCCTTGGTTACAGGGTAAAGGGGCGGAGTCAGCTAAGCTCACAATAGGAGCTTTGACCCCAGTATATCTGTGGGTGTTGGGAAAATTTTTTTAAAAAATCTGAAGGTCCTATGGCGGGCTTAGATCAGTCATCAACTGACCACAGGTAGCATTTCAAGTGATCCTCATAGTCCTCAGCCTCCCTGGGTCTGTGGAGAGGACGTATTTCTTTCTAGGGTTAATACTGTAGGAAACCGCTCCTTGTGGTTTAGGGAATTTTAGCCCTGGCCTGAGCATGACCTGCCACCGGCACTCCTGCTGTGCTTGTCTTTAAGTCTCAACATAAGGCTGCGCAGGAGACATAACTGAAAGCCACTCAGACGGTTTCCGTGGGAATTGGATTTTAAAAAATGCTTACTATGCTTTAGAACTTGCTCTGCTTTTCTTATCTGTTAATGTAACATAAACAATCTCTAGCAAGAAATGTATGAAACCTTGCTTGCACCCAATGCCAGTGTGGCGTCAAGCTGTTCGGTAGACCCTGACACAGACTGGTCACTGTGCCCTCTGTACTGTTACATGTAATCTGTTATTGTCAACTGTAATCCAAACGCCTAAAAGCTATTGATGATTCATGAATTTTGACCTTGTATCTCCCATGTGTATCCTCCTCAATAAAAGGCATGGGGGACAGAGGTCTGACTACTGTTCTCCCCTAGAGAGAGCAGCCACCTTCCTTCCCCCAGACATAATATAATGTCCTGAGTAGATTTGTTCTGCCATCATCATGAAACCTCTGCTGGACAGAGTAGTTTCCAACCGAGCCTAGGGTGTTGGAGGCACCTCTGCCTTAAGTACATCTCAAGATCCAGTAACAAACACCTTTGCCACACTTGCCCAAGCACTCTGACCATGCTCCTGCCTCCCACATGGTCATGCAGTCCTGGCCCTTGCAGCACTGGCCACAGGCAAACTACCCAGCACAGACCCTCTCTGGGACCCTAATCTTGGTTCCATTGCTCAGTCATGGCGTACACGCCACTGATCTGCTCTGCACCCCTTGTCCACAAGAAGAGAAACTCAGGTTCATTCTGTCAGTATCTTGTTTGGCATGGCTGCTCATTGTATTTGCAAATCTGTGTGTCTGGCTTTTTTAAGTACTTGCATTTTTTATTGTCCATGATGCTGATTATTTTTGTTCATGGCTTTTATGAAAGATAATGATGTTTTCATTTCTCCTGCGCATTCCTGCAGCCTGCAGAATGGTTGCCTGTGACTGTGTGCCAGGGTCAGAATGGGTGCAGACCAGCCCTCAGCCACCTCACTGCACTCTACAGGTCCCCTGACCTGGCAACTGGCTCCAGTGCAGGATCTCAAACTCTTCCCTGGACTCTGGATCAGGCCCTGAACCACCGAGGAGCTGTGTCCCCATCTGCCATCCTGGCCACATCACCACCACAAAAATAATTTTTTTATTTTTATTTCTTAAGTGTATTTTATTGATTATGCCATTACAGTAGTCCCAGTTTTCCCCCCTGCTCTCCTCTCTGCCCAGCACACTGCCCTCCCCTCAGCAATCCCACCCCCATCACTTCATGTCCATGGGCCATGCCCACAAGCCCCTCTTCCTACACCACTCCCAACATCCACCTGTCCACCTGCATCAATCATGCCTCTCAATTCCTGCACCACCTCCCCACCTCTTCCCCATCCCCCTCCCATCCGATAACCCCCCCCCCGAAATGATCCCCATACCTATTATTCCGTTCCCACCCTGGTCTGCCTAGTTGGATTCTGTTTTTATTTTTTAGATTCAGTTGTTGATAGCCATGAGCCCACTCCCATTCTAATGTTCATAATCTTGATCTACTTTTTCTTAAGTCCCCTTGACATTTCATACAATAATAGTCTGGTGATGATGAGTTCCTCAAGAACCACCCTGTCTGTGAAGCACTCCATCCGCCCCTCCACTCCAAATGATAGCCCCATTGGACAGAGCAATCCTGGTGCAAGCCTTTGCCCTTCATCACTCCGAATACTTCTTGCCAGTCCCTTCTTGCCTGCAGTTTCTTTTGAGATATCAGCTGACAGTCCCATAGCCACCCCTCCGTTGGCAACTCCCTGCCTCTCTTTCACTGCTCCCAAGATTCTCTCCCCATCTTCAACATTTTGCATTCCAACTATGATGTGTCTTGGTGTGGGCCCCCCTGGGTCCAGCCTGCCCGGGACTCTCTGTGCTTCCCAAACCTCCATGTCCACCTCCTCCAAATCCAGGGAGCCCTCCTTCACCATCTTCTCACATAAGCCCTCAACCTCTCACTCCTCCCCTCCCAGCAGCCCCATGGCTTGGATGTCTGAATACACAAAGCTGTCCCAGAGGTCCCCAAGCCTTTCCTCATCCCCCTCAACTCTTGTTTCCCCACTTTGCACTTGCTCACAGTTTCTCCCTTCCCCATGTTTCAAATCATCGATCTGAACCCCAGTTCCCCTCCCCCCCCACTGGCCCCGTGTGGACCTTCCTTTGCCTCACCCAGCATAGCCCCCACTTCTTCCCCCATGTGCCCGCCATACTTAAGGATATCTGTCAAGTCGGTGAGCATCTTTATCGCCAGTGCTCTGAACTCTGCATCTGTTAGGATGACTATCTCCTCGTTTGTTAGGTTGGCTATGTCTTCATCGCTTAGTTCTCCCACTGGAACCCTGATCCGCTCCCCCCCACCCCCAGGGCATAATCCTCTGTCTCCTCAACCCAACAGGCTCCTGTGTTTGTTTGCTTCTGTGTCTCAGGCAGAGCTGTTGCACCCGCCACCATTGCAAGAGGTGGAGCCTTGGCATTCGCCAGTGTAGGACAACCCGCTTCACCACGTTGCAGTGCTACACGTAGGGGAGGGGTCTGAGAAGGAACAATGCCACTCTCTCAGCACTTGCCCCCCACCCCAGACAACTCTTCCACTTTCACATAGGACTAGTGCCCCTCTAGCCGTTGCCCCAGTCGTCATTCCCAGAGTGGGTGGGTCCATGGACACCCCAGGACCATGGGGGCCCTCCAAGCAAGCAGACTCTGCTGAGAGACTGGCAGTTACCCGCCCCCCCGCCCAAACACCCACCGGCCTGCACAGCCAGAAGCAATGAGGCTTGATCTTCCCTGACACCAGGACCATAAGCCACTCGGCCTGGTCAGGAGCCAGGAATGCTCACCAGGCATCCCTCCCTTTAAAACATGTGACTCCACCTTCCACCAGCCTGCCACTGCCAGCACTGTCAGTGCCTCTGCCATCACACTGCATCCTCTCCACCCCAGCTCCACCCCTGCTACCTGTCTGGATGAGTATTTCTTTTCTATATCTTTTTTTGTTGGACTTCCATGCAGCTCAATTTTCTGGAACCTCTCGTTGTCTCTAGTTTTGAGGTAGTTGTATTCCTGCTTAGTTGTGGAAGAAGACATAGCATGTCTGTCTAGGCCTCCATCTTAGCCGGAAGTCTCGATGCTGTTTTTTTCTACAGTCCATTATTTATTATGTTCTTTAAATAAAATTTAAAATTCCTGGTATTCTTAATAGAAGCTGCTCTGAAACAATATCAAAGTCAAAGTAATGAGCACAAAAGGCAATAGAGATGAGGATGCTTTTTCTAAGTAACTACCGAAGCATGGGAAGACATCGATCACCAACACTATGTGAACGAAGGTAGAGTGAAGGAAGCAGCACATGGGCAGTAAGGAAGAGAGGGTAATGAAATGAAAATAGAAAAATTAGACATTAATAAAATATTCCTTCATCTTCAAATATCATTTAATCAGAGCTGATGCTTAAAATCTCTAGACTGTCCTTGATAAACTTTAAGAAAAGAGATTTATTACCTATTTAAAATATTCTACCAGAACATTTAAAAAATGTTAACCCAGAGCTTGCAGGGATCTCAAATGGCTAGTCTCCCTGCCTCTTGCCCGAACTGCTTTCCAGTCATGACCGACAAATGGCTGCATGTAAAATGATTTAAAGATGCTCTGAAATTTATACAAAGGTGCCACCAGAATATGAAGAACATTGTAATCACAGGAAAATTTAACTCTAACCCAGACAGACTGCGACAAAACAGCTTTGACAGTCTTCTAGGGAAAATAAATTAAAATGTTTGTTTATAATACAGATAAAAGAGTGTAAACAGTGTATGTTGGTTGGCCTTCAAAAGCAATATACTATAAAAAAATTCCAATGTATAGAAATTAAGCAATGGTACAATCTCATGAATATTATTATGAACTGGCAACTAAAAGAAAAACTATAATCACTAACCACATAGCATGCTTTTTTAGCTAGTTAAAAAATGCTAGATAGAAAGTAGCCTAATAAAATTTATACTAAACCCATTCTGGTTTGTTTGCTCTTTAGCACCTATCAACTTAGGGTGAGCTGTGTAACTCACCATGAGGGCATGAGTTGTTTGTATGGTTTGTTCAAATGCACCCTAGTAGTCTAAAAGAGTACCTGGAATGTAACAGACCACAGATATACTTTTGTATGATTGAATACTCTCATTATATATATTTACATGGACTTTTATATATCCTTAAAAGATTAACATTTTTTTCCCTTTTATTTTCAGAGGTGATAGCAAAGGCATTTCCCAATCCACACATAATATACAACAAATCATACACAACCGGATGCAGGATAAACAGCTTCAGAGCACTGGATTTGGAATCAGAAGTTTGACTGCATTTGGGTTTGGATGCTGGTGTTTATAAGTTATAGATCGTAGGTAAGTAATAACATTTCTCTGATCTTACATGTTCATATCTATAATGTGAGACTAAAAATACCCTTAGGTTGGGAATCAGGTTCCACTGCAATGACCTAGAATCAATGATGCCCAGTCGCTATAACCACATTTAGCACTCAGATCTTAATTCCTACTGCTGTTTTCCCATAAAAGGAACCAGGGACCCTTGGAGGAAAAAAATGGTTATAGGACTAGTGCAAGAAATGTGTAGGATGAACCTATATCATCTTGCAGATGCCAGAAAGTGCTAAAACACACACACACAATGATGAATATATATAAAAGGACATAGCAGCCAACTAAAAAACTTCCAGTGGCCAAGCTGAAATGATTTTATCAACAGAACATATAGAGTAATATTGGATTATTACTCTGGCATTGCCCTGGGGTATTATACTGGTATAAATAAATTATTTAATAAATAAATAATTAAGAAAGAATAGAGAAACTTGCCATGCAAAAAAAAAAAAAAAAATTCAAATAATTTATGTAGATACTCTTCCCTTGAGGAGGCAAAATATAACCTATTAATTATGGGCTGTGCATAATGATATTTTTCAAGAAAGTGCTATACGGAAGTAGGGGAAGGCAAAGTAAGGTTGTAGTGAGAAACCTGACAAATATCACAATCAGGTGGTATTTTGTGATGAAAGTATTACTCTACTTCTGGGTTCCTCTTCCCCCAAATATATAACCCCAGTTTAATCACAGGAAGAAACATCAAGTCATTAGGAAAATTCCAGTTGAGGGGCATTCTACAAAATATCTAACCAGTGATTCCGGAAGCCAAGATCATCAAAAACATAGAAAGTCTGAGAAACTAAGATATTCAAGATGAGCCTAAGAACATATCACAACTATAATGGGACATTCTAGATGGAATCCTAAAAAGAAAAATGGCATTAGGTAAAAACTAAGGAAACTCAAATAAGGTATCATAATAATGTATCAATCTTGATTTATTAATTGTAACAAATCAGCCATACTATTCTGTTTCTGCCAGCTTTCTGCACATCTAAAATTCTTCTTAAAGAAAATGTTTATTTAAAAAATGCCTACCATATATAATCTATAAAGCTCCAATAAGGTAAATATTATAAACACATAAGCACAATACAAATTTACATGAGTCTTTAAATTGCCATACAGGGGGATAGTATAGGTGGCATTTAAAGAAAATTAGAATTAAACTGCTGGGATATCTTATCATATCCAGAACTTCTCTTCCTCTTTGACTCCTTTAGAGATGAGATGGTCATCTCATTAAAGGCAGTATCAACTCTGGCTTCTGTTGAATCTATACTTGCTGTTGGAATAGATTAGTTTATGCTGCAATAGCAAATATCTTCCAATCTAAGTGGCTACAGTTGGTGAAAGCTTCTTTCTTTTTCAAAATATAGTTTGTTCCACATCATTCTCAAGAACATGAGCTAATAGAGTCTCTACCAGATAGCATACCATCATTTTTTCTAACACTGTGATAAAGGGAAAAAACATAATGAATCTAAAGGTGCCTTTGTGGCAGCTCGTATTTCATTGGTCAAAATAAATCTTGTGGCTACACCTTCACAGAGGTGAAAAAAGACAATCCTAAAACATATCCACAGGTAATAAAAGCACAAATATCAATGTACAGAATAACTGACTGTCACATGTTTTAATAACAGTCTCTACTATCTATTTATTCATTCACCCATTCAGCCAATAGTAAAGAACAAACCACATTTATCCTTAATGAAATTGAAAAGTTTATACATTAAAAATTCATTTCCACACTTCTTTATAAGTTTTAGACTTTTCTGACTGAACAAGTGATGCTCAAAAGTTCAAGATCTTATGATTCAAGCTAATATTCAATATAGAAATTTTCTTAGGCTATCTCAATACTGGGTAAAAAACACACTTTTTTTTAGTAGAACGCCTTCTTTCAGTGACCAGGTTTGATTCTGGTTCCTTTCATAAGTAGACGACATGGCAAAGAAAAGGGAGACAGCAGAAACAATCATCCCATAGTAGTCAACTTATAGGAAAATTTAATGATGAAAAACACAGGCTGTGGTTCAGATCCCAGCTCTGCCATTTTTCTTCCTTCCTTCTTCCCACAGAAACCCAAACAAACAAACAAACAAAAAACCTGAGTGAGTTAGATGAATTCTTTATTGGATCAGTTGCAAAGACAAGACAAATAGAAGGCTATTGTATAACATAGCCTCTGCCCTTCGATAAACCTCACGGTAAAGTGGGTTATCTCCAGCTTGCATCTCTTCTATCTGCTTTTGGTGAATATTTGGGGGGGAAGGGTACATATTTGTCCCTCACTCCAAAGCCATCTCTATGATTTCTCCTCTGATCTGTATAAAGCATCAGTGCTCACAAATTATACAAATCTTTTTAACAAGAAAGTATCACTTCCATGGTTTAATATGACAATTTCTAGGAGAGTTTTCCAGAGGTTTATCTGCATTGCCTGTTATAGTGTCTGAAATTTCATTATCACAGATTCATTTCATGGGTTGGGGAAGGGCAACTTTAAGAGCCTACAATAAAAATGTGAAGACTTCGGGAACAAGAGTATATTGCTTAGAATTAATGAAATTATCACTTGGAAGTGCAGAGACCAAAACATTGGAGTAATAATTAATACTAAGGGCCCTAGAAGGCACCAACTGGGAGAAAGAGGCACTGAAAGAGGTTGGATAGGTTTAACAGTCTTATTGGATATGCTATATTGCTTACAGGTAAACCTGAATAAAACAAACAATGATATAAAGATTGGAATAAAAGTTGCCTGCTGTTAAAGTTTTTAGTTAATTGACAGACCAATCTTTTCAGCTTAATGTTTTAAAACAATTTAATAACTCCTAAGTGTGCAGTATTAATACATTAACAAAGAAAAGAGGTTCTAGGGAGAGTCAAATCCCTTTAAGTCATTTCCATTACATTATTTTCAGGAAACACCATTGGGTTTATTATGAGATTAGCATCAAACCCAAGACAAGCCATTATAATTTCTTTTAAACATCCTCCAGGAATGTTTCCTTGGTGGACTCCTTTGGCATCCCACTACCATTCTGTTTAGAGATACCGTTTGAAAGCAGGGCTCTTCTCTGCAGGCCATCTAGCAAGGAGAAATTAGCAAGCACATAGCTAGAGACAGGCTAGAGAATCTATTCAGTCTAACAAAGCAAGTATTATGTCTCCACTGACCAGATAAATGGAGCAGTAAAGAGATTGAAGCTACATGAAAATATTTATTATTAAAACACATTTCAAGAGCTTTCTCTTTTTCAGGGGATTGATGATGAATGGAAGTACTTATGATTAAAATATGAACCCTGCTCTTTTTGTAAACAAAGCTTTCTAAATGAAACTTACCAGGGGGTATCTGCCTCCATAATGTGAGATCCTTTTCAATTTTATTTTGTCCTGGAATGACCTTTTATTTTCTTTACAGGAATAAATGTCATTAATGCAAGCCAATGGTCATTTTCATGAGCTACTTATAAGCTAACCACGCATTCTTGTTCTGCTGTCCTGGTATCTTTATTAATAGCACATTTGCTCTTAAAAGCATCCTGATTTAGATGATTCATTATGTGGTCACATAACTAATAAGCAGTCTCTGTAACTGATTTGGGCTCAATATAAATTGATACCAGCTTCATACCAGTAATAATCAATGAAAAATTTCATTGATTATGTCCTTTGATTAGAATGCTCTACTCATGACGTCAAAAATCATGCACCTCACCCATATAATTGCAGCAAAGACAAAATGTGTTCGAAGATCAAATAATTTTCTCCTAACTAGGTTAAATTCACTGAGGGACACTGAAAGCGAATATATGTTTGTAAATACATACACTTTATTTGAAAACTTACCAGACATGTGAATTTGGGCAACTTACTTTACACCCTGGCTGGTTTGGCTCAGTGGATTGAGCGTCGGCCTGCGAGCTAAGTGTCGCTGGTTCGATCTTCCAGTCAGGGCACATCAGAGAAGGAAAACTCTGATTCCAAAAAAACTTCCGCTGCCTTGCGGCATACCTCTTCAGGGGAAAGGCTAAGGGAGTAAACCCCGACAGAAAATCCGGAGCCGGAGTCCCTAAGGCGGTTTGACGTTGTAGTCAACACCGGCAACTCCTGCGGCGCACCTGAAGCCAAGCTGTATTGACTCCGTCTTTCCCTTGGATCCTTCAGCTGCGAAGAGAGGGGGGTCTGCTGCATGGGCAACAGCAGACCCTCCATATTACCCTGCCCAGGCTCTGTAGCTTCAGCTTCACTGGAGAGGACACTCCAGCGTCATCGCAAGATGTCGATTCAACACGGGAGGAGACAGATACCGTGTCACTCCCGAGTCGGACTGCACAGCCATTCTCGGTGGTGCAGATAGACTCTTAAGAAGCTACACCATCGTCTCTCGAGACGGACGGCTGCCGATGACGACTTTACATCTATGAGCTTCAGTTTTCTCATCTGCAGAACTGAGATAAGAAAGAGCTGAGTGACAATATAAATAAAAATCCAAGCCTTCCTAAGGAGAGTCAGGTAGACAAAGATTACTGAACTTGGAATCAGAAGATATCAGATAATGAATGAAGCCATCACTTACTAGTTTTGAGACCTTGAGCAACTCATTTGAACCACTTTGAGCATTGGTTTTCTTATCTGTAAATAGAGGTACTAAAAATTTGAAGGTCTTTGCTGTTGAAATAATATAGCATACATAGAAAGGAGGACTCAGAAAAGTGGAATTTATTCATAAAAATTGTGTATTTATCCTTACGAGTTTAAACTTCAGTCACCTTCAAAGTTCTCTCCATTTGATGCAGTACACCTATTGAGACATTTTTCCCACTGCTCAAAACAGTTTTGAACTCATCGATTTTGATGCCTTTCAGTAATCCTGCCATTTTTGTTTCATCTCTTCCACATCAGCAAAACGTTTCTCTTTGAGGACTCTTTTCATCCAGGGAGATAAAAAAAAAAAAAAAAAAAAAAAAAAAGTCACTCAGAGTGAGAGAGGGTGAACAGGGAGGGTGGGGATGGAGGTCATGCTGTTTTTGGTCAAAAACTGCTGAACACTCAGTGCAGTGTGGGCAGGTGCACTTGTAAATCATTAAATTGGCAAATGCATTGTCTTAAAAAAAATTCACCAAAGCCAAATGCAGCCTCTCACACCACCACAATTTGGTATACTGATACATTCACCTAGCAGGGGACGTCCTCCAGAAGATAATACTGGATTTGGGGGGGTCCTCCCTCATAGGTGCTAATGAGATGAGGAAATTTTTTAACTCTATTTGACACATTAAAGTTATCTCAAAACTAAAGGAACTGTTAAGGCTTTGGGATGAGGATAATTCTGTTGAAGTGAATGTTTGCAGAGCAATTTCTGTCTTTTATAGAAAAGAATAGAATTTATTTTGGTGCAGATCTTTTTTTGGTTCTTTAAAATATTGAATTGCTGGGATCCCTTATTCATGAAAATGTGAGAAAAATACTCTTTGTGATTGGCAAGATAACCTATAAGCTTGTGCAGATATCCTCAGGTGTAAATGTACAGTTTGATAAGGAAATGGAAATATTTGAAAAACTGTACTTTGGTATAATTAGAAAAATACTTGTTTCTTTTTTCCCCCAAAATATGGACTTTGAGTTGTCTTATACCTGAAAATAAGTATTTATTTCTGGGATATTTATATAAATGTATGTCTAAATTTTTTCACAGAAACAATCAAGAGCAACCAGACAATAGAAGGAGCACGGGATTCTAAACTTCCCATCAATGTAAGCAAGGGAAAAGTAACACTGATAATAATAATAATAATAGCAGCTATCAATAGTGCTTATTATACAACAATATCTACTAGACTATAGTGCTAATACAATAAGTAATTTTCATAAGTATTTTTCTTTTTTAAAAATTTTATTTATTTTTAGAGAGAGGGGAAGGGAGGGAGAGATAAAGGGAGAGAAACATTGTTATGAGAGAGAAACATCAATCAATTGCCTCTCGCACACCCTCATCCAGGGACCTGGCCCCCAACCCAGGCATGTGCCCTGACTGGGAATCAAGCTGGTGACCTTTTGGTTTGCAGGACAATGTCCAGCCCACTGAGCCAGACCAGTCAGAGCCATACAGTAATCTTCTTAATTCACACAATAAATCCATAAAATAGATAATGTTTTTACCTCTAATTTACAGATGAGAAAAAAACTCAGAAATTAAGTCAAGTCTCCATAATCACACATCAATTGAATCATCATGCTAGGCTTTAAACCTAAGTGATTGCACTTCAGAGTCTTTTAACCTTATCTAGTGTCAACCCTTGAGACTGGATTCAGCATTATGACTTTATGCTGTAGGGTCTTATACTTTGTGTTTTATATAATTCATTAAGTTTAAGATTCACAGAAGTACTATCATACTATTGTTTCTGGAGCATGTGAAACCAGATACCACACTTGAGGAATGATGTTTCCATCTGATGGATCCCACTATTGTCATTCTACAAAGTAGTGAATTCTAGGCCAGTCAAAACCTGGACTCTAGACCCAGGGAAAAAGGATGCTTTCTCTTTGGCTCTAGATGGGCCTGGAGTCACGGGAGTGGAGATATTAGAGTATTTACGGTAATGACTGAATTCCTACCATTTGAAAACATTTTTTTCTTATTTTTAAGTATATTTTATTAATTATGTTGTTACAGTAGTCCCAAAATTTTCCCCTTTGCTCCCCATGCCCAGTACCCCCCCTCCCCTCCAATAATCCCACCCCACTTAGTTCATGTCCATGGGTCGTGCATATAAGTTCTTTGGCTTCACCCTGTCCTATATTATTATTAATATCCCCCTGTTTATTTTCTACCAACCGATTATGATTCCTATTCCCTGCACCATTTCCCCATTTCTCCCCCTCCCCCTTCCCAGCTGATAACCCTCCAAATGATCCCCATACTTATGATTCTGTTCCTATTCTGGTTTGCTTAGTTGGATTTTGTTTTTATTTTTTAGATTCGGTTGTTGATAGTTGTGAGTTTGTTGTTGTCATTTTAGTGTCCATAGTTTTGATCTTCTTTTTCTTAAGTAAGTCCCTTTGACATTCCATATAATAATGGTTTGATGATGATGAGCTCCTTTAGCTTCACCTTGTCTCGGAAGCACTACATCTGCCCTTCCATTCCAAATAATAGCCTTGCTGGATAGAGTAATCCTGGTTGCAGGTTGCCTTTCATCACAGTGAATACTGCTTGCCAGTCCCTTCCTGCCTGCAAAGTGCCCTCTGAGAAATCAGCTGATAGTCCTATAGGCAACCCCCTGTAGGCAACACTCCGCCTCTCTCTCGCTGCCCCCAGGACTCTGTCTTTATCTTTCACCTTTGGCATCTCAGTCATGATGCGTCCTGGTGTGGTCCCCTCTGGGTCCAGCTCACCCGGGAACCTCGATGCTTCCTAGACCTGTATGTCCATCTCCTTCACAGAATTTGGGAAGTTTTTCTCATTTTTTTCATTCTTGCTTCTTCATTCTGCACTAGTTGACTGTTTTTTTCTTCCTTACATTCCAAATCATTGATTTGAACCCTGGTTTCCTTCCCTTCACCATTGGTTTTGTGTAGATTTTCCTTTGTTTCACTTAGCATAGCCTTCACTTCTTCTCTTATGCATTTGCCATCCTCAAGCATATCTGTCAAGCCTGTGAGCATCTTTCTCACCTGTGTTTTGAATTATGCGTGTTAGGTTGACTATCTCTTTGTCTCTTAGTTCTCCCACTGGAACCTTGACCCGTTTCCCCTTTTGGGCCATACTTCTCTGTCTCCTCATTCTGACAGGCTCCTGTGTTTGTTTGCCTCCACGTCCCAGGTAGAGCTGTCGCTCCTGTTATGCTGTAAGGGACAGAGCCTTAGGGATTCTTCACTACAGGGCAACCTGTTTCACCACGTTGTGGTGCTGTATGTGTGGGAGGGGTCCAAGAGGGAACAATGCTGCCAACCCAGCATTTTCCCCTTTTCCAGGCACCTCTTCCACTTCCACACAGGACTGGCACCCCTCTAGCTGCTGCCCTGGCCATCGTTCCCAGAGTGGCTGGGTCTGCGGACATTCTAGGACCGTGGGGGTTCTTAAAACAAGTGGACTCTGCTGAGAGAATGGCATTTTCTGCCTCTGCCCCGACCCCCACTGGTCTGTATAGTCAGAAGCAATGAGGCCTGATTTTACCTGATGCTGAGACTGTGAGCTGCAAGGTCCAGTGAGGATGCTCCCCAGGTGTCCCTCCTGACTTTTTAAAATGTGTAACTATGCTTTCCACCAGCCTGCCTCTGCTGCTACCACCACACCACGTCCTCTCCACCCTGGCTCCGCTCCTCCTACCTGTATGGATGAGTATTTCTTTTTTGTATCTTTGTTTGCTGGACTTCCATGTAGTTTGATTTTTTGAAACTTCTGGTTGTTTCCAGTTTTGAGGTAGTTGCATTCCTTCTTAGTTGTGGAGGGAGATGCAGCATGTCTTTCTACACCTCCATCTTGGCCAGAAGTCCTCTGAAAATTTTTCAGAAGCTAGAGAAAAAGCCATCCTGGTACAGGAAGCTGCAGTCAGATTGGAGCTCATGGTCTCTAAGAGTAGTTACTTTGAATAGTAATTATAAATAAGTCTTCTGGCTATATCTCTGTTATTTCTAAACCATAGGCAAAATGTGGTCTCATTAGTTCTGTGGGAAACAGGAGAATCAGTGTTCTGGAGGCCACCATGGGCAGGAGCAGAGGTGACCTCTGGAGGACAGTGCTAGTTAAATGAAAAGCAGTCTCTCCAGAGTCACTGATGCTTATGGCAGAGGCAGCCATGTAGGGGCAAAATGAGTTTCTTCACAGAGGACAATTTGGATTTGATTAGGATTACCTTTAGGCAGTATCTGGAAAATTCAGAAATTGTTTGGGGGACATTTGGTGGGGGCAGACTGGAGGATCTGGTGACATTTGAGTTACATAAAAACAGATAAATAAGTGAAATAGCCTAAGAAATAATTTTAAGAGCCTTACAATCAGTGGATTCAGCTTTTCCAAGACATAAGACTCTTAGAGAGAAAAAATGAATATTGGTTTCAGGAGAGTACCTGTATGTGTTAATGACCCACTCTTCTATGTATCGTCGTCGTCGGCAGCCGTCCGTCTCGAGAGACGATGGTGTAGCTTCTTAAGAGTCTATCTGCACCACCGAGAATGGCTGTGCAGTCCGACTCGGGAGTGACATGGTATCTGTCTCCTCCCGTGTTGAATCGACATCTTGCGATGACGCTGGAGTGTCCTCTCCAGTGAAGCTGAAGCTACAGAGCCTGGGCGGGGTGATATGGAGGGTCTGCTGTTGCCCATGCAGCAGACCCCCCCTCTCTTCGCAGCTGAAGGGTCCAAGGGAAAGACGGAGTCAATACAGCTTGGCTTCAGGTGCGCCGCAGGAGTTGCCGGTGTTGACTACAACGTCAAACCGCCTTAGGGACTCCGGCTCCGGATTTTCTGTCGGGGTTTACTCCCTTAGCCTTTCCCCTGAAGAGGTATGCCGCAAGGCAGCAGAGGTTTTTTGGAGTCAGAGTTTTCCTTCTCTGATGTGCCCTGACTGGAAGATCGAACCAGCCACACTTAGCTCGCAGGCCGACGCTCAATCCACTGAGCCAAACCAGCCAAGGGCCAACTTGTATACCTAACACATAAACCCACCCCACCCCATACACAGGGATCTGTTTTGGTAAGCCTTCCAAAATCAATTATCATTATCAATATTGTCATCAATATCCACTTCACTCTCTGCTGATTTGGTCATAGTTAATACTAGGTGAGGAACATTCATCTGAACAATGTTCTCTCTTCCTTCTTCATGTCTTCATGTCTTCTCTGTCATCCCAGTGCCATGACAAAGGATCAGAAGGCATCAGGCTTAACCATCCTCTTTTGTTTCCTATTTCTTTAAAAAAGGATAAGAACACTAACCTTGGTGAGCTTGGAGATGGCCCAAGCTTCTTCTCTTGGCACTCGATCAGGTGAGCTCCCTAATATTAAGAACCTTGTCCATAATGTTCACAGATACAACCCTAATGCTAAAGACTAATCACTCAATAAATGCATTGAAAAGTAAATGAATGTATGAATTAATGCTTACAACTTCTGCTTCATTTTTCCATGCAGTTACATTGGAAATCCAAACCTAAATACCCTCTTTGAGCAGGTCCATTCCACTTGATATCTGCTTGGTATATTTCTACTTTCTCATGTATAGGCTGGATCCCACTAGACATTTGTGTCTGTCAGCAAAAGGAGGTGAAAGTAGGAAAGCCACACTCTGTAGGCTAAGCTGTTTGGTAATGAACATCAGCTGTTTGTGTCTGCTTACACTTTCCTTGCTTTTCATCTTTCTTCTGCATACTGCCTTTTCTAGGTACATATGGTTCTGATGCAATTGTAAATCTCAGGGACATGTTCTTTTGAACACAGGGTTGGACAGAGCACTCAAACATAGTCAACTATATTTTTTTCTTGAAAATTTTCTTAGTAGATATAAAGAGGTAGAATGCAGTTCAAACTAAGTTATCTTATAGTAGCCCCCTAGAGAAGTAATTCAGAAGCTCCTGCTAATATGATCCCTGGAGTTACACCAATTCCTGATCATCCTAAGGTATGATGGCTCATCTCTTCCTTCAGTTGTCAAAGCTATGTCAATGAGTCCTCTTCAACCCCTCCATAAGTCAATCAGAATACTGCTTTGTTGCATGTAACCAAATAACCTTAATAAGTTGTCTAGATATTTCACCAGGAATTGAGAGAGTTATCCACTCTGTAAGTTATACACATAGTCTGCCTAACAATAATGAGACACCTTACTTACCATTTGCAACTGTCTCACTCATTCAGAAAACCCCAGTGTCTAGAATGGTGCCTGGAATATAGTGAAAATTCAGTAAATATTTTATATGAGTGAATTAAAAAAAATTGAATTGTTTTCTTATAAGTATATTTTCCTAAGAAATCTCTTGGAGAAGTTACTATGGCTCAAAAAGAGTTTTAGGCCTCCCTGAGCCTTCCAGACAAGAACCATTTAAATAGTGCCTTCAAATTCTTATATTGCTTCCAAAAGTGTCATCTCTCTTTCAGGAAGGATTCTGTGCCACACCACCATTTAGATGGTAAGTATCTCTCATGTCCCTCAGGATACCTCTGATCTAGGCACTGATCACTGGACCAATCATGCACACCAGAGTGGCAAAAACCACACCAACGTCATGAAGGAAAAACACCTCTAGATGCTTTTCTGAGAAGGGGAAACAGGTATAGCTGGCACTTAGAGCTCTGTAAAGCATATTGTTACTTTTCTCTTTGCCTCACTTGGTACTTTTGGTAATTATGTTAAGACAAGTAAAAACATGTCCCATGTGCCTCTTGCACATGCTCCTGCCCATGTGTTGATCTGTAATACTCCCTATTTCACACCCACAACCAAAGTACTTGGCTGACTCCTGTGCTCCATTTCTGAGCATGGAGGGCATCATTTACTCAGTTGGACTCACTTCCTACTCTCTCTGTTAATTAGGTGGCTCCAGTAGGTATTGATTGTTCTCAGATGCTATCCTTCATCTTCCATGAGACTGATTCACTTCTGTTAGTCATTACTCAGTGCTGTGCTTTCCAACAGACTACACACTCTTGATGGTCAGGACCTTCACTCTGTTCCTTGCTGTGCATGCCACTGCACCTCTATCTTCTTGCTTTTGTACTTTTAACTGACCGACAGAATTGACCAGGAGACCTTTTGAAGGCTTTTAAGTGTTCTATAACTATTTATTAATTTAGTAGCATATAGGAAAAGACTATAAAATATTTCCAAGGGAGTACATGTGCATACCTATTGGTATAATTATCTTTTGTTACTATTATCAGTGAAAATTCTAAAATACTCAGATGTTCTAAATATTTTTTAATTAATGCACAAAGTAAAATATTATTTAAATCCTCTTTTGAGAGATGGTAGCCAGGGAATAACTCATAAGATACTAAAATCCTTCTTAAAAGTACATTGATAAGATAAATTTCAATATGGCTTCAAGCACTGAACCTAGTATGTCCTGTTTCAAAGCAGTTTTACCATATCACTTAATTGATTTTTACGTGTCAAACAGCAGAGTTAACTGGGAGACCTTTTGATAGAAGTACAACATCCACCTGGAGCAGGGCTCTTGAGAAAGGCTGGCAAGATTCCCCAATGATAATTATTCATGCCCCACAGAACTCCTTCATTTCCCTTTACCCACATATATACACCCCAAAGATGTACCAGAATTCTAACTATAGCAGGTCCTAGAATAACATTTTCTCCTTCAGTGTTGTTTCATTCTAATGTGAGATGTTATCGGAACTGAACTCTTATTTTTATATTAATTAGCCAATGGTAAAATTATTATATGTTGTTTCAATTAAAGTTAGCAAACTTTATCTATGACATTGAGGCCTTCCTGTTTAGGCTAGTCCTTTTGCTGTTCAAAATCCCCCATTAATATTCTACACATTGCTTACACTTAGAAGGGTAATCCACAATTACTAAGAACAAAGAACTTTATAAGGAAAAGAACTTTGATGGCCATTTGGGAGGGGATTAGAGTGCCAGGATAGAAAAGTTTACTGAATTGAAGATACTTAATGCTTTTCTCAGAGCCACAAATTGGTCAGATGATAGCAGACACTGACCTTATAAAAGCAAAACAAAGTAACATCTTCTGAGCAACGGCAACAACAGATCTCGAATGGACTGAATGTACAAAGTTGTAAGCCCAAACCAGCTTTAGTAGGGAACTGAACAGGGAGAAAATCTCAGTGGATGGGGCACCATCACCCATGACTTTCCATAAATACAGAGAAACATCAGGTTGCTGGGATGCAGCTTAGAAGTAAGCACTACTCCCTCCAGAACTTCCTTAAGACATGAAACTCCTGCTTTCATATTCCTTTTATATTATATAGATCCCACCACCATCGCTTACACCTTCCCTGTACAGCAATTCTATCTACCTTCCAAGCCTTATCTTTTATACTTAACCCTTCCCCGAAAAGGAAAAATAAAACTAGTTTCCATGTTATTGTTCATTTGCTCAGACAAGTCACTCCAGCTAGTGACATTAATCTTTTTGTTTGATGTTGCACATCAACAAACCTGTTTTTTTTTTCTTTTTACTTTTTCCACAAAATAAGAATGTTGGCACTTTTAGTTTCATTTTCTATACAACAAACAGAATATGGTTATGTTCATGTATCTGGCAAGTGCCTAAGGACTTTTAATCAGAGGGGTTTCCCTATAATAAAAGTATGATGTCACCTATTTCAAATACTTTATGTGAAGGGTAATTGCCTTTAACATAAAGCACTAATATTGTAAAAATGAGCACAAGTAAAGCTGGATCCATAACAGCCTTTAGCTTAGTTTGGGTGATAATGAATAAGTCTGTGTCCTTTGACTCAGTAACTTAACTGACTGCCATTTCTTCATACACCAAGACTGAGTGATATCCCCCAAACAACAAAATTAGTTGTCCATTTGTTCTTGTTAGATATGATATTTACTTATTAAAAGAACAATGAGAGAGAATAAAACAATGAGAGAGGAAGTTTGTCTAAACGTGGCATAGTGACCACATGTGCTTATCTTTTTACCCTCTCTGAAGCCTAATTAAAATTACAGGAGAAAAAAAAATTTTTTAATTTAACTTACAAAGACTAAGAGAATAGAAAGATATGACATAAGTGTAAGAACTGTGTCGTTCAGAGAACCATGAGGAGGCAGCGAGCAGAAGAAAAGTTTATTGGAATTAGCAAGTGGGGAGGAAGCCGTGCCACAAATGGCCTGACTCCGGGGTCCTAGGGAAGGAGGAGCTGTTTTACAGGGGGAAGAAAAAAGAAAGTATTGAATTCATTCGTTATCTTGCAGCTGTAAGGTTAGGGCTGATCAAGGCCAAACTGAGCTCGGTTGATGTACCCCACTATCATGGGAAACTCCCAGATAGCTGCAGGCGGTGGAGGGAGTGGGGGATGGCATGGGAACCAAGGCTGTCAATAAGTTGAAAGAGAAAGACCTGAGATCATGATATGGAAGCCAGCAAAGAGGAATGGAAGCAATTTCCCAGTATAGCAACTGTACTCTGGACATTAACAACAATCTTTCCAGATTTACTGCTGGAAGACAGATACCTCTAGGAGGAAGGGGAGGGAATAAAGTTGGTGAAAGATGGTAATTTAAAATATTGACTTATGTGTTTTGGCATTGGAAAGAAAATATTGCTTGCTGTTGAAAGAGATTTTAAAGTATATTAAGGAGAAATACCAGCTGATGTATAAAAATTAAGGCAAAAAATACTAACTTCAGAATAAATCAAAATAATTCCAGAAAATAAACTATTTAGTTGTTATAAATATATACATAACTATAATATCCTAACTCATCAGTTTATTAAGTAGAACTTAATAAAGAATAGCGAGAGTATAAGAACAGCTGAAGCAGGAATGGTGTATGCATGCAAGAAAGAGATCTTCTTAAATACCGTACACAAAAAACAATAGATAATAGAATCTACCTAGAGTAGATAATTCCAGAAGTAGCAGTACACATATATTTTAGAAGACAGAAACAGTGGGACTGTCTCTTGATGCTCTTTTCATAAAAGCCTTTCAGTATTATTTGACTTTTTAAAATATGTATGTGTATTATTTAATAAAAATTAAACTGAAAAACAACAAAGCAGATATTTGTTAATTACATTTCAAGCCAATTTGTAGAGAAAGAAGATGTTTCTTATGGTGACACATGCCAGCATTATAGAATTTTAAATCAATCCTCTAATGATTATTTTACAACTCTAATAACTTATGGTCTCTAATTAGGGAGCACAAAATTATGTGGAAAGAAAAAGACTTATTCATGTAGACAACTTGGAGCTAGGGAGCAAGAACATGGTATGTGACTTCCTTATTTGATTCAGATTTTAAAAACTTAGTTTAGATTAAATTTTTAAATGAGAAAAATATATAATATTTGCAAAATTTTGTTTTTCTAAAGTATAATTGATACTTAACCAAAAGAGTTGACCATAATTAAACAGTTTTATAATTTTGAAAATACATTCATATCAAGTATAGAATATTTAAATCACCAGAGAAAGTTTCCTCATGAACCCATCCAGTGGCAAACACTGTTAAGATATCTGTCCCCATAGGTTAGTTTTATCCATTCTGTAACTTTAAAAGTGAAAAATCATAAACTATATATTTCTTTTATGTATGAATTATTTTGTTCATTATTGTTTGACATATTCAGCCATATTGCTAGGCATATCAGTAGTTCATCCCTTTTGTTTCTGAGTATTAGTGTTTTGTATGAATATACCTTAATATTATTCATTCTCTTGTTGATTGACATTTGGATTATTACTACTTCCTGAATATTCTGAATAAAATTTTTATGACTAGGTTCAGGTCTTTTTGTGGATACCCATTTTTACTTATCAATAGAAAATACACATGAGAGGAACTGCTATATTGTGATACTGATGTATGTATGACTTTATAAGAAACTACTAATATTTTTTCTACCCATCAATGCATGAAAATCTCAGTTTGTATTACATCTTTTCCAAAATTTGGTGCTATCAGGGTTTAGTTTTTTACTTCATTTTTATTTTATATTTTATTTTGTCTTTGCAATAAATATATGGTATCTCATTGATATAAACTTGAATCTTCCCAATGACTCATGAACATTTTTCATGGGTTTTTGCCATTCATGTAAAGTACTTTGTGAAGTATCTGGTCAAATGTTAATCTACTTTTTCATAGTTTTTAATATTCACATTTAAAAGAACTTTTTTATATCCTCTCAACCCAAGTGTGTTGTTATATATTGTTGTTATATATATATATATATATATATATATATATATATATATTGAGAACATCTTATTTCAGTTTGTGGTTTGCCTATATTAATTTTGTTAAACAATGACTTTTGTCACATTATTGATTTTAAATTATATCTTATTTATTACTTTTATGGTTAGTTTTTTCTTTGTCCTCTGTAAAAAATATTTTCCTACCCCAAAGTCCAAAAGATAATATCCTATGATTTCTTCTAGAAACTTTATAATTTTAGATTTCTAGGCTATGACTGTAACCCATCTCATATTAATATTTTATATTATGTGTTGTAGTAGTTGAGATTATTGAATATATGGCATTCCAGAACATTTTAGAGAATCATTTGTTGAAAAGACTTAAATTTATACCTAATAACTTTGTTCTCTGCTATTTTAATTTCATATTCTTACTGCATTATTAAGATATAATTAACAAGTAAAAACTACACTGATTTAAAAGGTAAATTTGATAAGTTTTAATACATATATTCACACCTGTGAAAACATCACCACAGTCTAGTTAATTAATGTACCTATAAGACCCCAAAATTTCTTTAGGAGTCCCTTTTTCTTGGCACACCTAATGTCTCCACAGTGCCCCCAGGCAACCATTGATTTTCTCTGTCACTATAGATTAACTTGATCTTCTTAGAAATTTACATAAAGGTAATCCTTAAAAATACAATATATATTCTTTTGGGAGCATCTGTCTTCTTCCACTCAGCACAATTATTTTGCGATTTATGCATTTTGTTATTAGTATCAGTTTTTTGTTAACTTTTATTTCTGGTAATTTTCCACTCTATGAATGCATCATAGTTTATCAGTTCACCAGTTGATGGGCATTTGCAATGTTTTCCTTTTTTGACCATTATGAATAAATCTGAAATGTACGTTAATATACTGGTTGTTGCTTGGACATACTCCTTCAATTTTTCTTAGGTGAACAGCCTGCATTATATGATAGGTACGTATGCATATATCTCAAGGTGATCTATTCTGCTCTTCCTTTTCACTGGCCATAGCCCTTGTAGAAGCAGCATAATGATTAAAAACACAGGCTTTGCAAACAGACCAAATTCAAGCCACAATTGTGCCATCTTAAACAAGTTAAGTAGTCTTATTTTCCTCTTTATAAAATGTAAATAATACTAATACCCATTTCATGGGGTCATGATGAAATCTAAATGAAATAATGCATACAATGTATATAGCACCAGTGCCTAGCATAGGGGTGCTTTATTAAATAGTCACTGTTATTATTGTTATCCTTACAGCATGGTCATCAAAATAACTTTCTGTCAAAATTGCATTAAGGAATAAATGAGAATTGCCTGTAAAGAAATTGGGATATGATCCCTGAAATTATCTTTTTAATTATATCAAGAAACACAGGCTGTAGTCTTAGGGAAGGGTAGAGCTTGACAAAAAGCAGTCATACCATTTCACATCCTTACCAGCACTGTCTGAGAGTTCCTGTTGAGGCATATCCTTTTGCAAGACTTGGTATGGTCAATCCTTTTAATTTTAGCCATACTAATATATGTATAGTGGCATCTCATTGTTTTCATAATTTTCGTTTTCACAATGACTAATTATGTTGAACATATTTTCATGTGCTTACTTGCCATCCATATTGCATCTCTGTGTATTCTATGTCTATCTCCTTTGTCAGTCTTCAATCAAGTACCACAGTGCCTAGTTACTGCAACTTGAAAATATAGTATCTTGAAGTCAGATCCTATGAATGTTTGAAATTTAGTCTTCATTTTCAATGTTGTTTTGGTAACTCTAGTTCTTTTCATTTTTATATTTTAAAAAGTCTGCTTAGGTTTTCATTGGCATAGTTTTGAATATCTTGATCAGTTTGCAGAGAATTATTAATTCTTCTGACCCATGAACTTGATATATCTGTACATTATTTAGGTTTTTTTTAGTATCTCTCAGTAATACTTTGTTCTTTTCAACGTATAGGTTGTGTCTCTTGACAGATTTATACCTAAGTATTTTATATTTTTATGCTGTTGTAAATAGTATTACTTTATTTTTATTTCAGTTACTGACTGTTAAGTGCTACTATATGTAGAAAATATTTGAATTTGTTTGATAATCTTGCATTATGCAATCTAGCTAAATTCACTTATTTATTTAATTTCCATGAGATTTTCTACATAGATGACAATGTAATATAACAAAGATTTCTTTTTCCTTTTCAACCCAGGTGCTTTTATTTATCATGCCTGCCTTATTGCACTGGCCAAAACCTGGGGGAAAAATTGATATCTTTCCCTTCTTTTTGAACTTCGGAGGAAATATCCTGTCAGATGTAGGTTTATCATAGATTTACTTTCCTAGGTTTTACAGTTTAATATGATAGAAATTAGATTTATTGGTTTTCAAATGATAATCAAATTTTTAAATATATGAAAAATCTTACTTCATAATGGTATTTATCTTTGATATATTGTTGAATTCAGTGATTAATTGGCTAAGAATTTTTGCATCCATGTTCATGAGGGCTATAGGTCTATAGGTTATTTTTTGTTTTCTATTTTTTTTTTCCAGAATGCTAGTCTCATAAAAAGAGTGAAAAATATTTCTGTATCTTTAATTCTCTATTAAAACTTTTAAGATTGGTATTATTTTTTAAATATTAGGTAGAATTACCATTTAAGCCTTTTAGACCTTCAATTTCTTTAGTTCTTATAGAGCTATTCAGGTTATAATTTCTTCTTGAGTAATTTTGTTAGTTACTGTCTCTCCAGGAATTTGTCTGTTTCATTTATGTTGCTAAAATTATTGGCAAAAACTTGCCATACTATTCCCTATTATTCTTTTTTTTTAAGTATGTTTTATTGATTATATTGTTACAATAGTTCCAATTTTTCCCCTTTGCTCCCCTCCACCCAGCACCCCCCTTCCCCGACAATCCCCTCCCCAAATCCATGCCCATGGCTCACCCTTTCATATATTCTTTTTCCTTTTTTAAAAAATAATTAATTAATTAGTTAAATATTTTAACAATAAAAAATAACAATCCCTCCCTCTCAGACTTAAGACCCTTTACAATCTTATAAGGGACAATGGACAAAGGTCTCGAGCTCCTCTAGCTGCTTCAAGCTGGACATGGTCGTCGTCCTACCTACCCTTGGGTCAAGAAATCCCTAATAAGAGTGGGGGTGTGGAGGGGAGGGTGGCCTTACCACAAGGGGAAGGATCATGCAGACTCCAGGTTCGTTGACTATCTCTGGACAACGGCATGCTTGGTTTAACAGGCTGGCATCCTTGTTGTATTCTGGGGGCAACAGGGTTAAAGGAAATCATTCAATCCATAACCACTAGATGACAAAAGACAGGTATTAATTTTTCAATGTCCCACATTAGGGAAAAGAAGGGTTTCTTTGGAGGAAGGTATGCCAGGTACATCTCACGTGTCCAGAACCCTTTTGCCCATTATACTTAGTTTGGACTGAGGGAAATATTTTAGGTTTCCCCCCTCTCAGGCCTCTGGGCTCTTTCTGTCCAAGCCATTAGAATAGAAAAGAGAAACCAGTTTTAAAGTGAAGCCCACAGACCACCCCGTTCTTCACCAACCCAGCCACTTAGTTCAGCCAAACCATTGAGTCTCAGGAGGCAGCAATGCAGACAGGATTAAGTGAGGCCTATACGTACAATCACTCAGGTAATGAGATCGTAGGCTTATGCCCTTTGAAAACAGAAAACACATGTTAATTTATGTAACATAACCCACATACAAGTCTCTAAATCTGTAGGACTGTCTTATCGGAAAGACATCCAGTTGCAAGGCATTTGACATTCTTCTCGCCTGTAAATTAAACATCTTTGATAATGCCACAGACATAGTTTAACTTTCAAATGAAAACAAATTTTAAATGAAAAGAAACTTTAAAAACGGTTAGCTGCACTACTTTATAGTCTACCACTGGGCATTGTGATCTTCCTTGAATCTTGATTTTTCTCCCTAAGATTACCCTCCTTGTCATTAAAGGGACTGCATTAAGTTCATTTTTTAATTTATCCTGTTCATTTGCATAAACACAACAAGAGCAGCAAATGATCACTTATGATCTTTAGTTCTGCTTTGCTGGAACTTACGCAAGGAACATTTAGGGTGACCTTCAGTCTGCCCTTCAGGGCACAGAAGCTGAGCTACATACCTGGCATTCAGCCTTGCCTGTAAACACCTGTCTTTTCCAGGTCCTCCTGGTTTTCCATTGTACCTTAAGGTCCCTTCTAGCCATCTTTCAGGAAAACAACCTTCGTTCCTTCCCTGGAAAGATTGCTATGGACCGCTCATCCATCCAAGGTACCAGGCCTTTTATCTCGTGGACTTTTATTACCTTTGAAGGTCAGTCCCAGTTGCTCAGGGCTTTTTGGTAACAACCAAAGCCCAAGCATGTCTCCTTTAGGCATGACATTCCAGTCAAAGTCTTAGTCAAATAAATCGTTATTAACAACTGGTCTTATTAGTTTTATGCAAAGAAACTTAGGTCATTACTTACTTCTTTAGAATGCCAAATTCTGGAGGGATCAGATAGGGAGAAAATATATACAGTGTGAAGGAAAATCCTTGTCATTCTAATATTCACTGAACTTGCATTTCTATTCTTTATATTTTTATTTTTCCCCCCACTAAAAATTTTTCTGTTTGTTTTTCCATTACAGTTGTCTCACTTTTTTCCCCCTCTTGCTTCTCTGCACCCTGTCCCTCCCTTCTCCCACATTCAATCCCCACCCAGTTGTCCATGTCCATGGGTCATTTATACATGTTCTTTGACTAGACCCTTCCCCTTCTTACCACTTCTCTCCCTCCCACCTCCCCCTTTGTTACTGTTAGTTTATTCCTCGTTTACATACCTCTGGTTCAATTTTGCTCATTTGTTTGTGTTGTTCATTAGTTTCCTGTAACAGGTGATAGCATAAGGTAATTTTCTTTTGTTGCCTGGCTTATTTCGCTAAGCATAATTCTCTCTAGTTCCAATCATGTTGTTGCAAATGGTAGAAGTTCCTTCTTTCTTTCAGTACTTATTCATTGTCATTTTCCCCCTTTGTACTCGTGTTCCTCTCTGTCTCTCTCTGTTTCTTCATCTTCTTAAAGCAGACCCTTTAGCATCTCTTGCAATACTGGTTTGGTGGAGATGTATTCTTTTAACCTTCTTTTGTCTTGGAAACTCCTTATTTCACCTTCCATTTTGAATGAGAGCCTTGCTGGGTAGAGTATTCTTGGTTGTAGGCCTTTGTTTTTCATTACTTGGAATATATTTTGCCATTCCCTTCTGGCTTGTAGTGTTTCTGCTGAGAAATCTGATGATAGCCTTATTGGAGCTCCCTTGTATGTTATTAGTTGTTTCTCTCTTGTTGTTTTTAGGATTCTCTCTTTGTCTTTGAATGTTGGCATTTTAATTATGATGTGTCTTGAAGTGGGCCTGTTGGGGTTCATCTTCATTGGGACCCTCTGTGCTTCCTGGACTTGCATGATTCTTTCTCTCTTCATGTTAGGGAAGTTTTCTGTCATTAGTTTTTCAAAGAGGTTTTCTATTCCTTGCTCTTCTTCTTCTCCTTCTGGAATTCCTATGATACGGATATTATTACGTTTCATGTTGTCCTGCAGCTGTCTTAGAGCCTCTTCAGTCTTGTTCAGTCTTTTTTCATTTCGTTGGACTGTCTGTGAGTTTTTGTCTACATTGTCCTCCAGCTCGCTGATCCGATCTTCTGCTTCCTCTAGCCTGTTTTTAATTCCTTCTACTGTGTTCTTCAATTCAGAGATCATATTCTTCATTTCCTCCTGGCTCTTATTGATAGCTTCCATGTCCTTTTTGATGCTGGTATAATTCTCAGTAAGTTCCTTATAGTTCTGCTGGAGTTCACTGTAGTTTTTCTGGAGTTCTTTGTAGTTTCCGCTGAGCTCATTGAGCTTCTCCATAATACATGCTTTCAATTCCATATCTGATAGTTGGCTCCCCTCTATTTCATTTAGCACTCTTTCTGGGGACTCTACCTTTCGTTTCGATGGGGGGTTGTTTCTCTGTCTCCCCATTTTTGTGACTCCTATTGTTTGTTGGTGCTTCTTAGAATGATCTGCACTTCCTGGATCTGCCCCTGGTGGCGTCAGATCCTGTACCAGTCTGGGCCTAGGCAGCCTGTTGGAGACTTCCAGGGATCTACTGCCTTTGTCTGTCTCCTTTAGTTGTTAATCTATTCAATCTGTGATTAGCTGTCAGGCTTAAGGACCGTGGGTGTGGCAGCTTAATTCCTGTAGGCAGGGCCTTTGCTTCCCCTCAGGCTGACGCCACTTGGCCGGGAATGGTCTGCCTGCAGTGTGGGGATGAGTCAGCACTGGGACCCGGCCGGCCGTTTCCCCAGTTCTCCCCTCAAAGCCACCACACCAAACTCTCCCCAAGCATTTCCAGTCCTCTCTGTCTTCCCTCTGCTTGTGCCCAGGGTAAGTGGGGGCCAAAATATTTTTGTATGTGATCCGCTTAAGAGCTCTTTTTCTCCAGCTGTTTCACTCCGGCTAGCAAGAAACCCTGTGGCTTTTTGCTTTTCTCAGCTGGATACTATTTTACTTTCCACTCTGTTGCTGTAGGCTGGGGAGCCCGGCTGGGGGTTTAGACCCTACCCTTCTCAGGGGGAATCCCCAGCTGCTGAGCTGTTTCTCAGCCCCTTCAGCTGCCACCCGTGTGAGCCCAGCCAGCCCTTCCGCGTCTCAGCACTCCCTACCGGTCACGTTGTGATGTAGCGGCCTTTTTTGTCTCTCCGTGGTTATAAGACTTCTCTCCAGCTGGTGTTCGGTTGGTTATTCCAGATGATTTCTCCAAAATTATGTTGTAAATCCAGACTAGTTCTGGGAGGAAGTTAGTGTAGCTTCCACTTACTCCTCCGCCATCTTGTTTCTCTCTCCCTATTATTCTTTAATACATTAACAATATGACATGATGTGGCCCCAGTAATTTCTTCTATTAGTAATTTGTGTCTTTAATTCTCTTCATGATTATTGTGCCAAGAGATTGGTCAGTTTTATTGATCATCTTAAAAAACCAACTCATAGTTTAAGATATTTACTCAATTTTTCAGATTTGTGGTCTGATTTCTTTTATTTCCTTTTCGTGTTTAATCTATGTGTTGTTGGATTTTGTCAAATAATTGTTCTACATCTATTTAGCTTCTGGAAAGACTGATGTAAAACAAAGGATTTTACAAAACATTTTAAATTTCCACTTGATAATTTCTGAGAAGGGAAAGTACATGGTTCTATGAGAGTGTCTAACAGGAAGTCTGAAATTGTGCTTATCCATGTCAATAAATATAAACTCTTCAAGTTCAGAGAACTTATTTGAATATTTTGGTGGTTTTAAGGGGAACTTTGCATTAATTGCATTACTGCCTTTGCATATTTGAATTTATGTTAATTAGCAGAAATGGCCAACACACAGAGATATCAAACAATCTACAGTTGAGTAAGGGAGTATTTATGGCCTGTTTCCTGTTTACCCACTATGTGCTAGGCATTATTACACGCTCTAAATGTTACAGAAAGGGGGGTATCCAAAAACCCCCAGAGCTTGCAGCTGGGGAATGGGGAGAAGGAAGCAGCTTTCAGGATGCCTTTACATGCCTGAGGCTAGGGGCTAGTGTCTTTGTTATGCAAATGGTTTAATGCATCCAAGGCTCGGGAAGATGGGAGGGGTCTTGGACGGTAGGTACTGAAAGAGCTCACAGAGCCTGTGTGAGTTTCCATGAATAGTCAGAACTGGGTGCCATGCTGACTGCATCACAGGATGCAGCCAGGGATTTAAAAATAGGCGGCATTTTAACTGGGACTGACCATGCGGTTTTGAGAAGTTGACCATGCGGTTTTGAGAAGTTCTCCATGTGGATTACAAAGGAGGTTCCACCGTGTGGTTTTAAGAGGGTATACCATGCTGCTTTAAAAAGGGAAAACTCCATGCAGCTTACAAGAAGGCTGAGAATCTACAGGGTTCTGGATTAAAAGCTGGTGGGCACCATAACACAGACAAGACCTCCCCAATCAATATTGAATGATTGGCAGCTACCAGTAAAGCTGAACTGTGTCTAGGAAGTAGGGAAATGGTTTCTCTAACTTTTCTAAAACTAGCCTGTTTGTTAGGGGGAGGCTAAATCATGTGTTTGTGGGTATTTTAAGGAACATAAGACTTAACGGCAGAAATCCGCAAATAATCTAAATCTATATAACTGTTAAATAATTCTTTTTCTTTTCACTAAACTCTGGTATTGAGAGTTATAGTTCTGGTGGCAGGCAATCGGGCCCCTAACTAAACAGCCCATGGGTGCTAGGTTTCGATTGGAGCAGCCCAGGGGTTCTGTAACATAAAGATGTAAAATTTTATAAAGTAGTAAAAGTAGGCAACAGAGTGATAGCAGATTCAAAGGGGATGGGGGAAGGATAAATATGAGATGGAGTGGGTGATTGGATTCATTTGATTGTTCAAGAATGAGAAATCTTAATTATGTTAAAAAGGTTGAGTGTAAAAAGCCAATAAACAGAAAAATGTTGAACACTTAGGAGAAAGATTATATAGTTAATGAGGTATTTGTGATTTTGTACAACAAAATACAATGCAAAGGTAGAGGGATTGTTCCTGGATTTTTATTTCTTCCATGAGTTCCTACAAGCAATAAATCATCTAATGTATTGCAAACTATCCCAAGAAACTATCAGGAATGATGAGGGTCCCATGCAAAAATAAATATTTTCTGTTGTTGCTGATCTCCTTTTAAATATTTTTGTTCCCAAAGTAATCCCATACTTGCTGCTTCAAAATATGCAGGAAATACTGATAGGCATAATGTAAAATGTAAAAGCCCTCTCAACTATACCCTTTGAGTTAACCTAAGCTAACAATTTATTTGTTTCCAAACTTCCCTCCCAGACTTAAACTTTGAAGTGAAAATAATGTAAACCAATAAGGTTTGATGCTTGCTTATTTGTTTCAAGAAAATGCTGAGGTCACAGAATAACAAGACGAGGCTGAGTACCAATGAGGTCAATGGATTTTACCATCAAAATGAAAATAGAAACAAAAGATAGCACAGGTTAATGAAAGAGCACCACCTAAGTCACTGGGATCCTGAATTCCAGTTCCAGCTGTCATTGATTTTCTGGGCAACCTTTTATTAGTTACCTGTTCTTCTTGGTCTCAATTTCCTTTTTTATAAAATGAGTGGAATTGTCTGGTCGATCACAATAGTCATTCTCAATTTTAATGATTGATAGAGTTTAGGAACTTCACTACTTCAGGTTAATATATTGGGTTATAACTTTCATAGCTTTGGGGATATTTAGAAATAGTGTTTTCAAAAGTAGTGATGTTAGGCAATGAAAATTTCAATGACATTTGTCTCAAACAATGAGTCAAACTAAACATAACAATGGTATATATTTTAATTCAATTTAACTAGCATTACAAATGATATCTCTACAAAACAAAACCCTTGTAATTGGCTGTAAAACTTTTAAAGGTATATTACCTCAAAAGATTTCTAATACAAAATAATTTGTATAATTCATTTTTATCACTTTTAATAAGTTGTAATTCTGCAGTAAGAATTACCCTCCCACTTCAAAAATGACCAAAAGTAGGTTGGGCTGTTATTATAATATAAAGCATCTTAAATCACATTTTGTTTTTTTCCAAAACACTAAAATAGCAAAAAGTTACATCAAAATTTTTTAAAGCTTAAAATAATTTACTGATATTTTTTCTTTGTCTCTACTTGATTTATTACAGTTTAGATGTAGTTCCATAATAATAATTTATTCAGGCATTCATTTAGCAAACATTTATAAAATGCCAATTAAAACATTTAACACAGACTCACCTTTCTAAGTCGATTTTTATGCAAATACATGACCCTAAAGGATTTAAGGTGTAAATGGATCCCTTGCTCCCTTGACTGACAAGAAAAGAGGAATTTTAAAAGTCAGTTAGAATAATGAAACTATTATTTGGAAAATTAGGTGCATAAAATTACCAAACTATTATCTTTAAAATAACATGTCTAATTAAATTCCATTGTTGGGTAATCACCAACTTACTGCTAATAACTATTATAGACTTATAATTAGCACTTACAATGTCAACTATCCTGTAAGTATGTGCTTGTCCTGATTGTAAAATATTATTAATGAAATTTAGCTAATATTATTTGAGCATTTATCATGTGTCCATTAGTATTCAAAAAGATAACAGTGTCATGATGAATTATGCATGTGAAAATGTATGTCTATGTGCTTCATTCAACAAGTTCACAATCTTTAAATGGGAGAGGCTAACAAAAGCATATCATGAAATGGATGCTACAAAGAGCAAGGATTTAAAAAACAAGAACAAAGATTCCTTTGGGGAGCATAGTGAAGGAAGAGTAATTAATTGCAGAGAAAGCAAGTAGCTTTATAGTATGAGTTCTTTTAGTACTAAGTCTACAGCCATAATTACAACTTCATTAAATACAGGTGATGAAATAGAAGAGTATCCCGAGAATGGGGACTTTTATATAATTCCAGGGAATAGTGAAGATGGCTTCTTGTTTGGGAAACTAAAAGTAGTCTAATCAAACTCATGCAAAAAAAAAATTTATTACCTTATGAGAAAGAACCTGGGGCATTAATTGGGGTCCACTATTGAAGTACCTTGCATGCCATATCAAGATACTTTGACTGTCTTTTCTTAAAGTGAATGTTTTCATCACTGGCTGTGATTAAGAATTATTTGCAGAGCTGTCCTGTCCTCCTGTTCCACCCCAACCAAGGTTAGATGGGAAGACATCTCTGAGGCCAAACCTGTAAAATAATATATTTTAAGCCCCATAATTTATTCTGATGCATATTAATGTTTGAAAAAGCACCATGTAAGAGAAAGAAACTTTAAGCTTACAAGCAGGAAATTACATATCAGCTCTTGATTTGGAAAAATAATTCTTGCCATTGATTAAATAAGGAGAGACAAATTAGGAGGTGGCTGTGTTATTCCTGTGCTGGATATTAAATTTTAGAGTTTAACAAGAGAGAGAAGTTCCCTGTACTCATGTAGTTTATATCTGAATGGAAGAAGCAATAATACTGTTTAATACACTAAGTAAAACTGGAGGTCAATATATATAATTTGAATTAAATAATAATCTTGTATATCTTTTTATTCCTTTTTTGTTGTTGTTTGCTTTATCTACAGTCAGTGGTTGCCAAACGTGGCTGTCATCAGTAACAATAGCGGATCTTATCTTATTGAACATACACAGGCATCAGTAAGTGTTGCGGAGTTTGAGGTCCACGAGTCTGTAGAGCTTCTCAGGCAGCTCTTTGAATTGCGCACCTTTGATCATGTCTAAAGCATCCATGGAGACATTTGTTCCATGTCAAAATATCCTTGATATTTGGTCCTGCCCAAAACATTCATGACAAGAAAACATCCCTGAAATCACATATCCTACAATATTTGTTTATACTTTTGGTTTACAGAACGAAAACATTAAAAATATTATCATGGTCCTGATTGGTGTGGCTCAGTTGTTTAGGCATCATTCTGAGAAGCAAAAGGTGGACAGTTTGATTCCCAGTGGGAGCCTATGCCTGGGTTGCAAGCCAGGTCCTGGACTGAGGGAGAGGGAGAGGCAACTGATTGATGTTTCTCTCTCACATCCATGTTTCTCTCCCTCTACCACCACCACCCTGACCCCTCTGTCTAGAAATAAATAAAATTTTTAAAAAATACAGTCATGTTTTATCGGTCCAATAATTGTGTTGTGGCTGCATTGACACTAATAACCCTTCTTGGCTTGGTAGTCTGGCCACTGGTAATGACACATGAGGTTAGGTAGATGGGTTAGCATGGATCACATGTCTCCATGGATGTTTTAGACAGGACCAAAGGTCCTGCAGGGGACTTTATAAGTGGTCTCAGAACAAATGTGCAGAATGGCTTTGGGCATAAAGGAACATAGAACTTGAAGATCCAGATTTGCTAAATAATCCCAGTCCTGTATTCACTGTATGCTTTGTAAAACTAACCTGAGATTTATCTGGGAATTATAATTCAATACACTCTAAAGTTAACAAAAACTGTGCATTTAAGGTTTATGGGTGGGTGGACAGATAAAAAATAGGACTCTACATTTTAGAACAGAAAACAGACTATATAATATAAGGCAGAGCTAATTAGTACAAAACAGATGAACTAGTTATATACAGTGAGAAGAAAAAATAAGTTATAATTCTGTCTGGTGGAAGTAGACTAGGGGTGAGGATGAAATGAAAACTAGGAAAGCTTCACCTTGGGGGTTATAACATAGTAGCAGGATTTTACAGGTTAACGTGGATTTCGAAAGACCATGGGGATGGCATTTCAATATAAAAAAAAAATAGCATAAACTTAGATTCAGAAGATGTTTTGTTTTAATTGTTATAATTTTGCTTAGTGTTCTCAATGGGTAATGTTTTCCAAAATTCTTGTTACACTGGAAGACAAGTGTCTAGTTCCTTTGTATTCATGCAATTTGCAGGATAAGAAATTTACATTCAAAAACCAAAGACCTAATCTTACAAGAATAACCCTGACTGTGATTCTTTTTCAGTTACAGTTTGCCTAGTTCACAGACCTCTCATAGTCCCTTAATGCTTTCTCTACATTCTCTTTCTTGGTCTCATTTTCTTCTTTTGAAGACCATAGAGATCTACATAATAGGCTATCTGTCATAAGAAGAAGGAGTGTGGTAGCAAAGCAGACTGTCTCAACTCCCATTGAAACTGAGAGTCTTAATAAAAGAAAAATGAAGAAAAATAAAAAATTAATTTTAAACAACAGAGGATAAAACCAGTTAAATCTCACGAGTCAAATTTCACCATCAGGATGACCTTTAAAAATGTTTCTATTTGTGAATTTATGCTAACGTTTCTTTTGGTCACATAGTACCGGGGCCAATTTTTAAAGATATTTTCTCTATCATGGCCCTTTTCTCTCAGGACTGGTAAGCAGACCAGTACATAACATTCGTCGGCAGCCGTCCGTCTCGAGAGACGATGGCGTAGCTTCTTGAGAGTCTATCTGCACCGCCGAGAATGGCTGTGCAGTCCGACTCGGGAGTGACAATCCCTGCCACACTTGTTACAGGTGAAGGCAGATGACCGTTGTTGCTGCTGTTGACGCTGCTTCCGCCTCGATCTTTTCTGGACCGCCTCCTCGTTGCGCGCAGCCTCTGCACGTGACGTACCTTGCCTGACCGCGAGCCTCCAGGCTAGGCGGTCGTCTGCTTGAATTTCCCATGTGTTGAGATTGATGGAGCATTGTGTCATGTCCTTTTTGCAGATGTCTTTGAACCGCAGTTTTGGGCGCCCTGTCATCCTCTGGCCTTCTGCTAGCTCGCCGTAGAGGAGGTCTTTGGGGATACGGCCTGCATCCATTCTTTTGACATGGCCGAGCCACCTGAGGTGTCTCTCGCTAAGAACTGCATGCGAACTGCTCATATTGGCTCGCTTCAGCACCTCGGTGTTGGGGACCTTATCCTGCCAGGCGACATGCAGGACGCGTCGCAGGCACCTCATGTGGAAGCTGTTGAGTTTCCTTTCGTGCCTTGCGTAGGTGGTCCACGTCTCACTGCCATAGAGGAGAGTGCTGAGTACGCAGGCTTGGTAGATGCGCAGTCTGGTTTTCTCAGTGAGGCTGGAATTGTTCCATGCTCACCGGTTCAGTCTGGCCATAACTGTGGCTGCCCTGGCGATTCTCCGGTTGACCTCCAAGTCGACTGACAGAGAGCTCGAGATGGTGGACCCGAGGTAAGTGAAGTCGTTGACAACCTCCAGGGTGTACCCGTCGATGGTGATGCATGGGGGAGTCCCCGTGCCTTGAGCCATAACATTCGTCTTCGTCAGGCTGATGGCTAGTCCGAACTCCTTGCATGCGTGGGAAAGGCAAGTGACTAGCTGCTGGAGTCCCTCTTCGGAGTGTGATGTCAAAGCTGCGTCGTCGGCGAAGAGCATTTCACGGATGAGCACCTCTTTGACTTTGTTCTTGGCTCGTAGACGGGCCAGGTTGTAGAGCTTGCCATCGGATCTGGTGTGAATGAAGACACCCTCGCTGCAGTCCTTAAAGGCGTATTGGAGGAGCATGGAGAAGAAGATTCCGAACAGCATAGGCGCGAGGACGCAGCCCTGCTTTACTCCGCTGCTGACTGGGAAGGCCTCAGAGGTTGCGCCGTTGTAGGACACCGTGCTGTGCATGTTGTCGTGAAAGGACATGACCACAGCAAGCAGATGTGGTGGACAGCCAATCTTCCGTAGCAAGCTGAAGAGACCGCTTCGACTGACCAGATCAAACGCCTTCGTAAGGTCGATAAAGGCGAGGTAGAGTGGTTTATGCTGCTCGTGACACTTCTCCTGCAGCTGGCGTAGGGAGAAGATCATGTCCACTGTTGATCGGCCAGCTCTGAAGCCACACTGGGACTCTGGGTAGACGCGGGAAGCAAGGGTCTGCAGGCGGGCAAGAGCGACCCGGGCGAATACTTTGCCGACGACGCTGAGGAGAGAGATGCCCCGGTAGTTGTTGCAGTCAGTTGTTGCAGTCGCTGCGGTCTCCTTTGTTCTTGTACATGGTGATAATGTTGGCATCTCTCATATCCTGGGGGATGTAACCCTCCTTCCAGCAGCGACAGAGTAGATGGTGGAGCGGCTGTAGCAGGACTGGTTTCCCGCTCTTTAGGATTTCTGGAGGGATTCCGTCGCTTCCTGGTGCTTTCCCGCAAGCGAGGCGGTCGATGGCTTTGCCGAGCTCTGCCGCAGTAGGTGGGGTGTCTAGCTCCTCCATGACTGGTAGGTCTGGGATGGCGTTAAGAGCAGTGTCTGTTACGGTGTTCTTCGTTGCGTACAGCTCGAGGTAGTGCTCGGTCCACCGCCGCATTTGCTGTTCCTGGTCAGTGATGACCTCACCTGTCTTGGACTTAAGGGGGGCGATCTTGGAGGGGATTGGGCCTGTTGCCTTCTTGATACCCTCATACATTCCTCGTGCATTGCCTATATTGGCTGTTTCCTGAATGCTTCTGCACAGGTTTAGCCAATAGGTGTTGGCACAGTGGCGGGCGGTCTTCTGGACTTTGTTCCTGGCAGCCCTTAGAGCTTGAAGTGTACTGGGAGTGGGCGTGACCTTGTAAGCCAGTAGGGCCTTCCTCTTAGCCTCGATCACGGGTTCCATTTCTTCCCAGTGAGCCTCGTACCAGTCAGCGTTCTTCCGCTCTTTCTTCCCGTAAGCAATAATGGCGGAGTTGTATATGGCGTCGCGGAGACGTGGCCAATTGGATTCAATGTCATCTGCCGCCACTCCCTCGCCGAGTGCATCTTCCATCTTGTTGATGAATTGCTGGGTCTTAACTGGGTTGCTGGCACAACTGGTGTTGATGCGTGGGCGACCCTTCATCTTGGAGTGGTGCAACCTCTTCGGCATTCTGCGCACCTTGCTTACCACGAGGGCATGGTCCGTGTCGCAGTCTGCACTGTGGTAGCTGCGGGTGAGGAGGGTGCTGCCAATATCCGTTCTTCTGGTGATGACGAGGTCAAGCTAGTGCCAATGGCGGGAGCGGGGGTGCCTCCATGACACCTGGTGGATCTCTTTGCACTTGAAGAATGTGTTTGTCATGCACAGGCCGTGGTGACACGAAAGCTCAAGCAGTCGCTGACCATTCTCATTGATCTTTCCTCTCCCAAAGTTTCCGAGGCAGGTGGGCCAGGCCATGTGGTCGGCTCCTACTCTTGCGTTGAAGTCTCCAAGGAGATAGAGAGCGTTACTTCTGGGGATCTTGGATAACGCTTCGTCCAGTGCATGGTAGAACTGTTCTTTCTCTTCGATGGTGGCGCAGAGGGTTGGGGCGTACGCGCTAAGAATGCTGACTGGGCCGAAAGTTGTTGACAATCGGAGGGTAAGTAATCTCTCTGTGCCTCCTGTGGGTGGCTCTATGGAGTTAACAAGCGTGTTCTTCACAGCGAACCCAACACCGTGCTGTCTTGGTTGGTCCGGAGACTTCCCTTGCCAGTAGAAGGTGTAGTTGGTTTCTCTGATAGTTCCGTTGTCGGCCAACCGGGTCTCCTGTAGAGCCGCAATGTCGATGTTTAGTCGTGCCAGTTCCCTATCGATGACAGCGGTTTTCCTGGCACCCTTGATCCACGGAAGGTCTGCAGTAAGTCCGGGGCACATGGTCCTGATGTTCCAGCTAGCGAGGCGAAGAGCCGGAGGCTTCTTTCTTGTTGTTTGCTTGGAATTAACTGGTGCGGGTGTTTTGTGGCCCACTTTTCGAGAGGCGCCTCTCTGATCCCCACGCACCCAGTGGGGCAGGCGAGCCATGGCGAGACGGCATCTAATTGGCTGGGGCTGCCCAGCTTGAGGCGGGCGGTAGCTGTCCAGTGAGGTGCGATGACCTCTCCCACCGTCAGAGGAGACCCCTGGCGCTCGTTTCCTTCACCAATCGGATGAGCTTATAACTGGTATCTGTCTCCTCCCGTGTTGAGTCGACATCTTGCGGTGACGCTGGAGTGTCCTCTCCAGTGAAACTGAAGCTACAGAGCCTGGGCAGGGTGATATGGAGGGTCTGCTGTTGCCCATGCAGCAGACCCCCCCTCTCTTCGCAGCTGAAGGGTCCAAGGGAAAGACGGAGTCAATACAGCTTGGCTTCAGGTGCGCCGCAGGAGTTGCCGGTGTTGACTACAATGTCAAACCGCCTTAGGGACTCCGGCTCCGGATTTTCTGTCGGGGTTTACTCCCTTAGCCTTTCCCCTGAAGAGGTATGCCGCAAGGCAGCGGAGGTTTTTTGGAGTCAGAGTTTTCCTTCTCTGATTTTAGAGATGTCCTTCCTCTTTCCTCCTTTACAGGAGTAGAGATGGCCCACTTGGTGTCTGAGCCACCTGCCCCTTCCAGGACCTGATTCCCTGATTCTGATCAGAGGGTGATGGGTGGAAGGCTTGGGCTTGATCAGCTCTAAGGAGTCAAGGTGGTAGTTGTATGAGGTCTCCTGGCCCTCACACTGGTGATAAAGATGCCCACAGGCTTGACAGATATACTTAAGTACAGCAAACACCTGACCTGTCAGCGGTGGTGACAGTTGTTAGAAGAGGAAGCAGTGGGCCCACGCAAAACACCTGGGGATGCTTAAATGTCCCACTTTATTGCTGAATCTTAGGCCATCTGGTCAGCTGCCTTCCACCTCTGCACATCACCCGGGACCCTGGGCTCAAGCGGAGGAAAAGGCAGAGAGGACTGGAGATGCTTGGGGAGAGTTTGTCACGGTGGCTTTGAGGGGAGAACTGGGGGAGCAGCCTACCAGGTCCCAGTGCTGACTCATCCCCAGTACAATGAAGGCATTTGGGCCTAGAATTTTCTTTGTATGAAGGTTTCTCATTAAGCCATCAATTTCTGCAATAGTCAGAGATATTGAATTTTCTTCGTTCTTCTTAAGTCAGCTTTCTCATCCATTTTATCTGTTAAATCAGCTGAGGCTAATATTAGCCTCTCAAACATTACATATCCAAAAATAAAATCCTGATTTTCCCCTCCAAAGCCTCATCTTTATGCAGTATTCCTCATCTTTATGAAATACCTTAAAATAATCCTGAGGACTTCTGGCCAAGATGGAGGCCATAACATTAGAGATGTTAAAATGTGCCAAGGTCCATATAATGAAACATAAATTATGCCTATATAATACCAGTTATGATAAAGTTTTGTGTTAGTGTATAATAATCACTAATTTGTCCCTAAAGCTTTAGTTTTTGGAATATCAGAAACAAAGTTAGTTATAGTTTTATGTGGCTCAGGCTAAGAGAGCTGTGCTTCCTAACGTTACATGTACTATCTGAATAAATAAATTGTGGCATATGTTTATTCAGAAATGGAAAGCATTTATCAATATTGTACTCATGCAATGTATCAAGCAGAAAAAACGCAGAGAGATTTTAATAGGAAAATCAAACAACTAGCCAACTAGCCCAGTTTATAGTCTTCTTTTTAGCAATAAAATTATTTGCATATTTAAAGAGACTATAAGATTTGGCATCAGACACATTTAGGAAAGGCTTTCATCATCACTTTAGTAATAACTCTATGGCCTTGGGCAAATTGCTAATCACTCTGCATCTCAGTTAACTCATCCATAAAATGGGGGAAATATAACTAAACCTCAGAGTTAGTCTAGGGAATCACAAAAATAGAAAATAACATATAGCAATCACAAAGTAGTCTATATATTCAAGTATTTAGGATTAATAGCGAAAGGAACAGAGTTTCATCACTCTAACATTGAAGTGACAAATATTCAAAGAGCAATTCTGTAACTTGAGTGTTGAGTTTTCCTTTTGATTCATACTCTAGAATATTAGACTTTACTATTTCAGGTTATTTCCATTAAATCAGAGGTTCCTCAGATGCCACTGGCACTACTTTGGATTCTGCTGGTACCTCATCTGCCCTTGTAAAAGAATGCAGCCTTTTTTCCAGCATTCCTTGTAATTGGACTACACATAGGTTAACTGAACCATGCTCTTAAAACAGAAAGCAGACTTCTCTTTTGAAGCAGGACGGTGCAGCCCAAATGTGCAGTGTGCACACAGTTTAATGACTAGTTTCTCACGCCATGAATCCTGTAATGGAGGAAAGGCTCTTTCCGCTCAGTTTTCTCCACAGCAGCACCCATCCCTACTCACATTCTTCCCTGCCAAATATTTTGTTTCTGAGACAGTCACAGGGAGTCAGCAAATGACTGCTATTCCAAGCTCTCATCTGCAGAAGCAGGCAATGTCAGAGGCACTAAGATCTGTTTGCATTATAAATTGCTGGCTTTGTTGGAGTTTGAGAGATTCTGCATGCAAACACATGCAGTGTAAAAAGACCAGAGCCAAAAGAAAGGATCAATTTGTCAGCATAGTCTTGGAGCAAGAGCTGAAGACATCTTAAATATATTAATATTATATAAATATATGCAGAGATGTAACAAATACAGTATTATTACATTAGCATATGTTGTTCTGAAAAAAATGCATATACACATAAAACTAAAAAGATAATTCTATACTAACCCTGTGGTCCACCAATATTGACCCCATTATAGTGATACATACAGTTGTTATTTAAAGGCATAACATACAAAAGCATATTAACCATGTATAAACATACATATAGAAACTTTATGCAAGCCTATGGAAAATGCTTTACACAAACATATTTAATCTCTATATAAATATATGTAATCAAAGTATCATAAAAAGTGACAAAATATTTTGATAGAATGAGCATTTTGAAATACTGCACTTTGTCAAATGGTTGTCTGATGCTTCTTTTCAATTTATCACTCTTTTCATATAAGATCTCTTTTTTTATCTCTACAATTTTCACTCAAAAAAAGATGGTATTACCTCCTATTACTGATGCATAGTCATTCTGGCCCTTTCTCAGATTGCTCTTCCAAATCCATTCCTTTCTTGGAGCTTCTTACAGTTGCCCTCTGTAGTGATGACTTAATATTGCTTTGGGGCTTACTGAGACAGCAAAATTCTCAAGCAGAGAACTTATCTATGACAAATTATTAAAAATGTAGTGTCTCTGAGAGAGAAATATAAAATAACTTACCCAAAATTTACTGGAAAATTATGTTATACAATGTTTTGGAATGCAGGCGCTGGGAGATGGTCCTACGCTCAAACCCTGGCTCTGCCAGTTACTGGCTGGCTGCCTGGACTTACATAAATTACTAGCTATTCCAGGTCCATTTCATCATTAGGACAGGAGAATTTAATAATAACTGCCCCATAGGATGGATTTGAGGACTAAGTGACATAATGCATTTAAAACACTTTTCATAATGCTTGAAACAAAGGAAGTTCTTAGTAAACATCAGTTGTTGCTGCTATTTTTAAATTAGTACCTACAAAACCAGTTAATAACTCTAGTGCAATTCTGTCTAAGGATGTACCTCTTGCATATGTAGACTTAATGACCTCCAAGATATATTATGTCAGAATGTGGGATGCTGATTTTATTACAGTCTGTTCAAAGATAAGCCTTACGAGGTATGATTCTCCCATATGATTGATGGCAGTATATATGATAAAATGTTGGACAACCACAGATGTTCTATTTCAAGCAATTAAAGGCATGAACCCATACTAAGTGGATTCCTTCTGGGTATGCTGACACAAAATAAGAAAAAAGAATCCACATCCTCCCTTTTTTCCAGGAAAAAATGTCTATCTCTTTTAGATTTCTGAGACATCAGCAGAACATTTGCTTTGTTAAGAGTTACTACCACTTGTCAGCAGAAGCAGGAAGATGCAGTGTTTGCTTTGCTTTCCATACAAACCATAAGCACTTGAAAAGAGGGCACCTTAAAAATGTACAGATACACAAAATACCATATTTTATGGAGTTATTCATCTAGAAAATTATTTTTCCTGGCTCCCTCCATATTACCTTGAGCATAGTATAAAAAGGATTAGTCAACTTAATGAAAATTTTTCTTTCAGGAATAATAATCTTATTTGGAGAGAGGAAAAATGGAAGGAAAGAGGAAGAAAGAAGTTGCATATTCTTTACTGTTGTTTGGTAGGACATCTAAGAGTTTGAGTGTTTGTGCATTTGTAAGATGAAGTACCTTTACCTACACCTTGATAAATCACTGTATACTTCTTTGAAATCTTTCTTATTTTGTCTTACTCCTCCTTCTCCATTTCACATAGCTTATTGAAACTTATGTCAAATGAATCAATGCCTGCGAATTTTATTTGAGCAGAATGAACACCACTAGGGTTAAATGATACCTAATTTGCCTTGGGTAATTAAAAAAGCATTTGCCAAAACAGCACCATTTATATTTAATTTTGGATTCTAGACATACAAACTACAAAATTTTAAAGATTAATTTTGTACATTCACAGTATGGAAATCTTTGTCTATTTAATGTGTTTGCTCACTTGATAATGTTGCTTCCCACACTCTTGCACATACTTTAATTCCTTGACGTATCACCATAATTAGCATGAACTAGACTTCTTTTCTCCCTATTTGGATAATGTGAGAGAATATTTTGTTTATTTTCATAAACCTCACTTAAACCACTTGACCATAACTATGGCATAAAGAGATGAAAATTCTGCCTCCTGGAATAGGTAGACATGTTTTTGCTGAATTCACCCTGGTTTCCCTTCATGCATCAACCCCCCATATAGTCTGCTTCTAGAGGTAAATGCTGTTGTCTAAAGGATAGAGGAGGTGGTTTGTCCAAGTCTCTACATTGACAGGACAATTTGAAAAAGTTTCAACAGCTGAATGAATTTACATTATGCTTATCCAGCACCATTAATCCTTTGCAACCAGGTGTAGTCAATTATCTCATCTTAAAAAATACATTAATCTCATTTGACAAGTAGTAATATGTGTATGTTCTAAGAGGAGAGGTGCATGAAAGCAAATGTCTCCTGGATTTTGTATATGTTTTTTTCTTTGTAATATGTCAAGCTAACCTCTATATAATTATTCACTACAGCAAAAATATGTGAGAATGTGTGTGTACATGTACCACTACTTACATAACATTGATAATTGCCAGTGAATCTACAAATGTATGCCATCTTTGCCTTTGATTTCTAAAGTGAGAACAAACTTTAAAAGAAATGGAAATAATCACTTTGACTCATTTTTACCATAATGCAGCATGATAAGAAGACATTGCCCTGATACCATTGACTCAATATTAAGATTTAGCTATAGCAATATTTGCTAACCACATAGAAAGAATAGAAATGCAGAGGTCACTTTGCTAGCACTCACTCTCACTCTGCCTTCTACATGTTCATATTCTTCAATGGTAAGCTCAATTATTTATGTTAGTATCAAAGATTTATATTATATGGAATTATGGATCCTCTCTTATAAAATTGAAGTCTAAGACCTATTATTTTTTCCTAGTATCTTTCTTAGTGAACTTTCCACAATGAAAATATTTACCCTAAAGAATGAAATGGATTACAAATCACATCTGACTTTGTCAATTACATATCTTTCCAGTTATATTCAAACACATTGTTCTTTGCTATATGTGTTATAGTCATTGTTATAAATTGTTTAGAGAGGTCATTATAATTTCTCACACTTTATTCCAGTGACTGCAGAAAGCTAAGTCTTAAAATCACATAATTTTATGGTGAATAGGAAATTCAAGGAAAAAATAAATGCATATATTTTGGGAGGTATGAGTATAAACTGGAAAAATAATCTTATAATTATCAAAATAACTTTGTTATTGGGAAGCAATTGTTTTTGCTTAAAGATATATTTTCTCAGAATTCTGGTTAAATATGGCACACTGAACATATACTTTTAAAAAATTTTCCTTCTTCTCTCAACTATAAGATATGAGATGTTGAGGATACATAAGTGTGAATAATCATAAGCAATGCTGAAAATGAAAATATCTCCCATTTACACTTCAGAGAAGTTGATTCTTTTGAGCAATCTCTAATTGAATATGACTTTATTGACTTAGAAATCAAAACCCAAGGGTCAAAGCCTAGATAATTACTGGATGGTCTTGAAAGAGGTAAAAGCCCAAAACCAGCAGCTATGGGGGGTGGGGAAGACAGGCATTGGCTTATAATCAAGGTAATAAGCAAGTGTCTGTAGAATAGCTTGATCAGGTGGCTCCTCTCCATTATGGGCATCTCCAAACAGAGGAAGATGTATCTAGTATTTGTCTCAGGATAAACCTTAAAACTGCTTTCTGTAGAAACCATACTGTTCATCTAGCTACTGTGACCCTTTATGCCTAAGAAAAGCAGAAAAGATCAAAGTATTTTCAAACTTAACATGGGTCTCGGAGTCAATGGAGGGTAAAATGCAAGTCAGTGTTTCCAACTGCTCTGCTCCTGATAAAGCCCTTCTTTTTCTTTTTCTTTTTCTTTTCTTTTTTAGTGAATGTACCGGGGTGACAATGGTTAATAAAATTACATAGGTTTCAAGTGTACAATTCTATAATACATCATCTATATATTGTATTATGTTCTGTGTTCACCACCCCAAGTATCCCTTCATCACCATTTAAACCCCTGTACCCTCTTCTACCTTCCCCAAACCCCTTTCTTATTTTCATACCTTATCTGAGTACTCTTGGCAGTCTATGCCTCTAAATAATAGTACTTTCCTGAATTCTTTACATGAAATGGATTAATTTATTTCATTCTTACAAACAGCCTTGCGTACCATTATTATCATTACCCAAGAGGTAAGGAAACTGGGCACCAGATATTAAGTAAATATGCTTGAGTTCATACGGCTAGCAGGAGTTAGAACTGAGATTTGAGCACAGAGCCTGGTCGGAGTCCCATGTTCTTAACCATTACCCTAGGTCACCCTGATACAATGCCTGCTATTTGATGTGTCAAGAAGAGTCTACAGGAAGATTTCCCACATAGGGGTAAGGACTTCAGAGAAATAAACCAATAAACCTACAGGAAAAATGCATGCTATCTATTCGTGTCTTTCAATGAGTCCCTTGTTCAAAAGCATGAACAGGTAACCAAGAATCTTTAAATATTTTAGGAAAATCAACAGCCATCAGGAGAAAAATCAAGATGAACAAAAGGCTAAAAAAAAAGCCAAGGATATTTTAAGGAACAAAAGAGAACTTTAAAAATTATAATGATTACACTTAGAGAAATAAAAGAAGATGTTTCATTAACAAAAAGTAACCACTGCAATGAAAAATAAGTAATTACATAAGAGAAAGTTTCTTAGAAAATTCACATGTAATTCCTAAAATTTAAAAAAGTTTATAGAGTGGTTAAGTAATACAAAAAACCTACTTTAACTAAAATTGTTCATCTTCGATATTATAACTATGAACGCTTTCAGAATAGGGAGAAAATAAAAGCAATTAAGAAATACAAGGGATCAAAGCAGGCATTCAAACAGCCAATAAATACAAATTCTAGAATGAGAAAATACAGAAAATTTAGGAGAAAAATGATGAAATTACAGAAGAATAAGATTTTAATGACTCTAAAAAGTCATTTTTAATATTTAAATAATTTTCTTACCATCAAATACAATGAGATTTAAAAAATTTAAACCTAGAAATATTTTGGCAAAATTTCTGAGTTTAAAGGAAAATGATATCTTTCAGAATGGAAAAAAAAATACAGGTTGCTTCCAAAGAATAAGCAGTTATATTGCCTTCATATTGTTGCCACCAAACACCAAACTTGATGGTAATGGGGCAATGCCTTCGTAGTTCAAAGGTAAATGACCTATAACTTGGAATTACAAATCCATCTGCCAATCAAAAAAATGTAACTGAATCCAATATTTTGTTTCATACATACCAGTTTCCAAAAGTTTCCTTCAGTATATATTCAAGCAAAAAGATAAATACATGTAACATATAAAAAGATAATTAAACCAAGGTAGAACTAAACTAGGGAAGCAAATAGTTAAAGTCAAAGATGGGGCCCTGGTTGGTGTCACTCGGTGGATTGAGAACTGGCCTGTGGACCAAAAGGTTGCTGATTTGGTTCATAGTTAAGGCACATGCCTGGGTTTTGGACCAGGTTCCTTGTTGGGGCCTGAGCAAGGCAACAGATGTTTCGCTCTCACATCAATGTTTCTCTCCCTCTTTTTCTCCCTCCCTTTCCCTCTCTCAAAAAATAAATAAATAAAATCTTTTAAAGTGGATCCAAACTATGCCAAAAAGTCAATTTACAAACTTTGTCTTCAAAAAGAAAGAGGATTTTATCAATAAAATATGTAATTTGACAAATAAAGACTTATTTGTCTCCTTTATCAAGAAGAAACAACAAAAAATAATGCAACTTTGGAAAACATTTAAAGTTTTTTAACTTAAACGATAAAATTGACACACACAGGAGACTTCCGGCCAAGATGGAGGCCTAGACTGACATGCTTTTTCTCCCTCCACAACTAAGAAGAAATACAACTATTGCAAAACCAGAAATAGCCAGAAGTTCCAGAAAAATAAGTGGAAGTCCACCATGTGAAGTGGTGCTCATCCAGATGGGTAGAAGGGGTGAAGCCAAAATGGAGAGGTCAAGCTGTGCTGGCAGTGGCAGCAGTAGTGACAGTAGCAGGACAGTGGTAAGAATGAACACCCATATTTAAGGGAAGACAGGAAGCACCTGGGGAGCACGCCTGGCTGCAGACCAGATCTATCAGCTTGTGATTCCAATGCCAGGGAAGGCAGACCCCCCATTGCCTTGGATTGTGAGGCCCGGAGGGTTTGGGGATGGAGGAGGAGGCTCCCAGTCTCTCAGCGGAGAACCAATAGCAGAAATCCACCTTGGGCCCCCACCCCCACAAAAACACCACAGCATGATGAGAAGGGTTCAAAGTTGTGATGAGTGCACAGGGCTCCACCCCCTATAGCATAGGAGGTGTGACAGCCCTGCCCAGGAACCAAAGGTAAACACAAAACTGTCAGGATGGCGCAGATCATGATTGAGATCCCAGTGACACAGCTGACCAGACAGCAAATATCTAATCTAACAAAGCAGCAGATAGGAAATCTTTCTAAGGCAAGTTCAGATCTTGGTTATAAAAATGCTTACAGGCCTAACAGCAGATCTTAAACAAGACGGGAAGGGAATGAAAGCTAGCCCTGCTGAAATGAACAAAAATACATATAAAACTAGTGGTGAGGGAAAGAAAACCAGGGATTAAATCAACAAATGAGAACATAGGGAAGGAACAAACAGTCAACCAGTGCAGAAAGAGGAAATGAAAAGTGAAGAAAATGAGAGGAGGCTCAGAAACCTATGGGACAGCTATGAGGGGGCCAACATCTGTATCATAGAGTTGCCAGAAGGTGAAGAAGAAGAACTAGAAACTGAAAAATTATGTGAAAAAATAATGAAGCAAACTTCCCTAACTTGGGGAAGGAAATAGACTTACAGGTCCAGGAAGCACAGAGAGTTCCAAAAAAACTAGACTCAGGGAGAACCACACCAAGACACATTATAAACAAAATGTCAAAAATTAAGGATCCAGAGAGAATCTTAAAAGCAGCAAGAGAGAAGAAGAGAATTACGTACAAAGGGGTCCCAATAAGACTATCAGCTGATTTCTCAAAGGAAACTCTGCAGGCAAGAAGTATTCAAAGTAATGAAAAGCAAAAACCTACCACCACGATTACTCTATCCAGCAAAGCTATCATTCAGAATAGAAGGGCAGAGAAAGTGCTTCCAGGACAAAGTAAAACTGAAGGAGTTCATCAGATCCAAACCATTGTTATATGAAATGTTAAAGGGACATGTTTAGGAGAAAGAGGATCAAAACTATGAACATTAAAATGAAAACTGTATCAAAACAATCAACAACCATCCAGTCCAGGGCTTTTGTGTGTTGGGAGTTTTATGATTACTGCTTCAATTTCATTAGTTGTTATTATTCTATTGGGGGCCCCACTTTTGGGTTCTGAGCCCCAGTGGCCCTGCATCTTCCCAGAACTGGACATGTCGTCGTATTCATCTGGTCGCTTGGGCCACCCAGTGGGTGTGCGGCATCTCCCTGGGAACTGACGTCACACGCAGTCTCTTCATGTGCTTGTTGCCCCCCAAAGATCTTTGGCAAAGTGGTTCAGACATTTTGTCCAATTTTTTACATTGGATTCCTTCTTATCGTTGAGTTTTAAAAGTTCTTCGTTTACAATATTTCTAATATAGTCCTTTATCAGATGTGTTTTGCAAGTATTTTCTCCCAGTCTGTGGCTTGTCTATGTAAGAAAATGGTTTAAAAATTTTTTAAGTCCAATTCATATATATATATGCAGTCCTGGCTGGTTTGGCTCAGTGGATTGAGCGTCGGCCTGCGAGCTAAGTGTCGCTGGTTCGATCTTCCAGTCAGGGCACATCAGAGAAGGAAACTCTGATTCCAAAAAACCTCCGCTGCCTTGCGGCATACCTCTTCAGGGAAAGGCTAAGGGAGTAAACCCCGACAGAAAATCCGGAGCCGGAGTCCCTAAGGCGGTTCGACGTTGTAGTCAACACCGGCAACTCCTGCGGCGCACCTGAAGCCAAGCTGTATTGACTCCGTCTTTCCCTTGGATCCTTCAGCTGCGAAGAGAGGGGGGGTCTGCTGCATGGGCAACAGCAGACCCTCCATATCACCCTGCCCAGGCTCTGTAGCTTCATCGCAAGATGTCGATTCAACACGGGAGGAGACAGATACCGTGTCACTCCCGAGTCGGACTGCACAGCCATTCTCGGCGGTGCAGATAGACTCTTAAGAAGCTACACCATCGTCTCTCGAGACGGACGGCTGCCGACGACGACGACGATATTATTCTATTCAGGCTTTCTGCTTCTTCTTGATTCAGTTTTGGAAGATTAAATGTTTCCAGGAATTTTTCCATTTCCTCTAGGTTGTCAAATTTCTTGCCATACAGTTGTTCATAATAATTTTTTACAGTCCTTTGTATTTCTGTGGTATCAGTTGTGATTTCTCCTCTTTCGTTTCTGATTTTGTTTATTTGGGTCCCGGGTCATTTTTTCTTGAGGAGCTGGCTAAAGGCTTGTTGATTTTAATTATCTTTTCAAAGAACCAGCTCCTACTTTTGTTGATCTTTTGAATTGTTACTTTAGTCTCTATGTCATTTAATTCTGCTCTGATCTTGATTTCCTTACTTCTACTCACTCTGGGCTTCGATTGTGGTTCTTCCTCTAGTTCTTGTAATTGTAAGGTTAAATTTTTTATTAAAGATTATTCTGCCTTTTTTAGGTAGGCCTGTATTGCTCTGAACTTTCCTCTCAGGACTGCTTTCGCTGTATCCCATAGGTTTTGGGTTGTTGTGTGTTTATTATAATTAGTTTCCAGAAACTTTGTGATTTCTTCCTTGATGTCATTGTTACCCCACTCATTTTTTAATAGCATGTTATTCATTCTTCTGAGTTTGAATGTTTTTGAGTTTTTTCCTTGAGGTTGATTTTTAGTTTTAAGCCATTGTAATCTGAGAAGATGCTTGATATAATTTCAATTTTCTTGAATTTGTTGAGGCTTGTTTTGTGTCCTACTATGTGGTCTATCTTTGAAAATGTTCCATGTGCACTTGAGAAGAATGTATATTTTGCTTCTTTGGGGTGAAAAGTTCTATATATATCGACTAAGTTTATTTGATCTAGAGTGTTGTTCAATGCCTCAATATCTTCCGTGTTTTTTTGCTTCGAAGATCTGTCAAATGTTGACAATGGGGTGTTAAAGTCCCCTACTATGAATGTGTTGCTGTCTATATCTTTATTGGAGTCTTTCAAAATTCTCCTAAGTTGGGTGCATATATGTTTACAAGGGTTATATCTTCTTGATGGATTTTTCCCTTAAGTATTATGAAATGTCCTTCTTTGTCTCTTTTTATGGCCTTTGCTGTGAAATCTGTTTTGTCTGATATAAGTATTGCTACCCCAGCTTTTCTTTGAGGTTCATTTGCTTGAAATACTTATTTCCATCTCTTCGCTTTCAGTCTGTGTAGATTGTTCTAAGGTGGATCTCTTGTAGACAGCATATATGTGGATCATACTTTCTAATCCATTCAGCTGCTCCATGTCTTTTGACTGGTGCATTTAATCCATTTACATTTAAGGTTATTATCGATAGGCATTTATTCATTGTCATTTTCCCCCTTTGTACTTGGGTTTCTCTCTGTCTCTCTATTTCTTCATCTTCTTAAAGCAGACCCTTTAGCATCTCTTGCAATGGTGATTTAGTGGAGATGTATTCTTTTAGCGTTTTTTTGTCTTGGCAACTCCTCATTTCACCTTCCATTTTGAATGAGAACCTTGCTGGGTAGAGTATTCTTGGTTGTAGGCCTTTGTTTTTCATTGCTTGGAATATTTTTTGCCATTCCCTTCTGGCTTGTAGTGTTTCTGCTGAGAAATCTGATGATAGCCTTATTGGAACTCCCTTGTATGTTATTAGTTGTTTCTCTCTTGCTGCTTTTAGGATTCTCTCTTTGTCTTTGAATGTTGCCATTTTAATTATGATGTGTCTTGAAGAGGGCCTGTTGGAATTCATCTTCACTGGAACCCTCTTTGCTTCCTGAACATGTGTGACTCTTTCTCTCCTCATGTTAGGGAAGTTTTCTATCATTAGTTTTTCAAGGAGGTTTTCTATCCCTTGCTCTTCTTCTTCTCCTTCTGGAATTCCTATGATATGGATATTATTATATTTCATGTTGTCCTGCAGCTGTCTTAGAACCTCTTCATTCTTGCTCAGTCTTTTTTTATTTTGTTGCACTGTCTGGAAGTTTTTGTCTACGTTGTCCTCCAGCTCGCTGATCCGATCTTCTGCTTCCTCTAGCCTGCTTTTAATTCCTTCTACTGTGTTCCTCATTTCAGAGATTGTATTCTTCATTTCCTCCTGGCTCTTATTGATAGCTTCTATGTCCTATTTCATGCTGGTGTAATTCTCAGTAAGTTTCTTGTAGTTTTTCTGGAGTTCCTTGTATTTTCCCTGGAGCTTTTTGTAGTTTCTGCTGAGCTCATTGAGCTCCTCCATAATCCATGTTTTAAATTTCATATCTGATAGTTTACTCCCCTCTATTTTATTTAGCACTCTTTCTGGGGATTCTACCTTTCCTTTCAACGGGGGGTTGTTTCTCTGTTTCCCCATTTTTGTGACTCCTATTGTTTGTTGGTGCTTCTTAGAATGATCTGCACTTCCTGGATCTGCCCCTGGTGGCGTCAGATCCTGTACCAGTCTGGGCCTAGGCAGCCTGTTGGAGACTTCCAGGGATCTACTGCCTTTGTCTGTCTCCTTTAGTTGTTAATCTATTCAATCTGTGATTAGTGGTCAGGCTTAAGGACTGAGGGTGTGGCAGCTTAATTCCTGTAGGCAGGGCTTTTGCTTCCCCTCAGGCTGACAACACTTGGAGGGGAATGGTCTGTCTGCAGTGTGGGGATGAGTCAGCACTGGGGCCCGGTCAGCTGCTCCCCCAGTTTTCCCCTCAAAGACACTGCACCAAACTCTCCCCAAGCGTCTCTAGTCCTCTCTGTCTGCCCTCTGCTTGTGCCCTGGATAAGTGGGGGCCAAAATATTTTCGTATGTGATCCACTTAAGAGCTCTTTTTCTCCAGCTGTTTCTCTCCGGCTAGCAATAAACCCTGTGACTTTTCGCTTTTCACTGCTGGATACTATTTTACTTCCCACTCTGTTGCTGTAGGCTGGGGAGCCCAGCTGGGGGTTTAGACCCTGCCCTTCTCAGGGGGAACCCCTGGCTGCTGAGCTGTTTCTCAGTCCCTTCAGCTGCCACCTGTGGGAGCCCAGCCAGCCCTTCCGCTTCTCCGTACTTCCTATCGGTCACATTGTGATGTAGCGGCCTTTTCTGTCTCTCCGTGGTTATAAGACTTCTCTCCAGCTGGTGTTCAGTTGCTTATTCCAGATTATTTATCCAAAATTAAGTTGTAAATTCAGACTGGTCCTGGAAGGAGGTTAGTTAAGCTTCCACTTACTCCTCTGCCATCTTGGATCTCTCTCCAAAACTGTTATTTTTAATAACTTAGAATACTAAAAAGTTAATGAAGTTTAAATTCTCTCAGTTTTCTTTATATCTCTTTTTAAGCAGTAACTAGTTTGTTCTGTTTGAGGGCTTTCCTCTGAAGTACAATAGACATCAATTATTTGAGATTTAATTGTTAACTTTTTTAAAAATTTGAGTATAAACCTGTGGAAAAAAAACTCAGAAGAAAATATTTGTTCTAATATTACATTTACTATTATAGGAGTAGGTATAGAAAAAACATAGAATGGGATTTAAAGTGCTTTTATTTCTTCCTATGAAAATGTATTTAACACATTTATTTGTAAAGCTTCGGGCATAATAAAAAACATTTTTAATAAAAAAGTGTGCCTTTTAATATGCTCAAGTGATATGTCATATTATATTTTTTATTTCTAGTTTAAACTGTTTTGATTTGTGTATAGTTTTTTATGTATACCACTTTATTACAAAGATATTGGTTAGCATATATAGTTTTTATTAACATATTTTGATTGTTTTATAAAATATTACTACAGTTTTGTTTTTAATATGTTTTAAAATTTTAGTCTATTGATTTAAAATTGTGTGCCCTTGTAAAAATAATAATTAATTGCAAATAAATACTCAAATACCAGTAATGCCATTTTGCTTAATATTGTCATCAGTAACCACTTTAAAACAATACTTTCCACAATGGAAGAATTTCCCCAAACAAAAATGGGCATTTGAGGAAAAATGCAGGATCAGAGGCAGGGAAACTCAGCACACATTGGGAAATGGTGAGATATTTATTAGGAGGTTCACTTATAAAAATAAACTTATTTTGTGTGTCATATCTTTGTTTTAGCCATGGAAAGTCACAGTCTCCTGGTGAAATCTGAAGCATATAATACAAATTTTTTAGTGAAATTTGGATGATTCATTGATAAAAACTTTGGCAATGCAACAGAAGCCGCTTATGAATGCCATGGCTTACAAGGACACATTTTCATCTTTCTAGAAGGTAAGTGGACAGATACAACATGGACCATCCAACCAAGCATATATGCAGAGTAATTACATCGAATACAGACAAGTCAGCAGTTAATAATTATCATCATAAAATGTTTAATTATGCTGAAACCTTTCCAGGAAAGTGAAAGTGATCAGAGGGTTGTATAATGGAAAAGGGGATATTTTAAATACAAAACAAAGCAAGTGATTAAGTGCATTTATTCTTCCACAAGTAGAAGGAAAGGATTTTAATAACCACTCAGGAATAATTTTTTTAAATATTTTAACATGATTTCATGCCAAGAAAATGTTTAACATTTTGTTCTGTTTATTTGCCATAAAAGGCTAACTAGTAATTCAAAATTATAAAATTTTGATAACATTAATAACACTCAGAAGGTTGCTAGTCACTGAACTAGTAATTCTAAGCATTACAACATGCAGTCTACTAGCCTCATATAAAGGTCCTTGTCAGTAGATGAAATATTAAACAATCACAATTAATATCACCACCTTGTGGAGGAAAACTTTTTTCGGATAAAGAGCCCACTCAGTTTTACAAATCTTAAAGTGCATATAGTAATTTCTTCATGTGGCCTATTTAACAATTCATTTAAAGAGCATAAAATCATTTTCCTCAAGCAATCATATAAGTTCAGCTATGAGACAGAGGGTATTTTACAAACTAGAATTGAGCTGCGTGGGAAAGAATTAGTTACCTTACTTCACATAAAATTACCAACTTTTAAGACCATTTGTATCTAAAATCTTGGTTTTAAGTTCAAATGAAAAAGAACCATGGATCTTTTTGATATGATGTCACAGTCCTTTGTTTCCTGAGTTAGAGGAGGGAAATTTGTTCAGTGATATTTGAAACTACTTAGAGGGTTTGTATTCAGCAAGGAAAGAGGCAACAGCTAAATTCTACAAGGATTAACAATGCTAGAAGAAAATGGTCAAATGTCACCTCTCTCTGATTTAGGGGACAGAATTATTCCATTTGAAGAAGGAAACTTAGAAAAGGTGATATTTGACTAGCACATTTAGAAACCTGTATCATTTTTAAAAACTATCATAGTAACTTTGCAAAATCTATTATACAAGCTGCCAAGGTTCCCCAGCAAAACAATATCTCATTTATATAATAAAGACAATATCAGGCAATGGATAAAACATTACATAAAAAGACAGATGACTTAGGATGAAGTCTCCCATTGTAACCTACAGTTATGTGATGAAATCTCATGGTGCTCAGGCCTCAGTTGCTTCATACACCAATGAAAAATACTAATACCTCTGTGCCTAAATATAGAGTAGACTAGGTCTTTTGGGATTCTTTCACTGGTGAGATTCATGATTCATACTAAATCATGTTCATGCTCCCATAAATATGAAAGAAAAGTAAATTATTACAGCACCAATAAATAAAATGCCAAAATTTTAATTCTAACAACACTACCATTTTAAATATTCACAATATGGCAAGCAACAGCTTATGCACCATTTAATTTAATCCTCAGTATAACACTGAGAGATTGTAATTAATTTCCCTATTTCACAGGTGAGGAACTGAACATGAAAGAGAATAAGAAATTTGTTAAAGGTTACATGTGTTCTGACTAATATACTGATATAAACCCAGTTCTCCTAGATACCAAAAGCACTACCCTTCCACTTTGAGGCAGTTTCTCATGCTTGTTAGCACTAAAGGAGTTGCATTGCTTCAACAAGGCAATGCCCATATTGGCTTCAACTGGTTCTGAGATTCCATCTTAGCCCTCATCCTCTGACAAATCTAGTTAGAAAAATTACAACAGGCTATATGGCACTTATAACTCTGCAAAAACAATACCACATATAGCTTAGTTTATTATCCCAGAAAGTTTGCTAATCAGATATAACTGCTATGCCTGTTCCCATCTGGCATACAATAATAATAATGATAAATAAAGTGCCACAGAGAAAAAATAAAAATTTTTCCAGAGTCAGGGAATGATTAGGGTGTGACAACAAGAGATCTGCACAGAGTTAAGCAGAACTGAATCTTAAGCTGGGTGTCCCCAATTCCCCTCCAGATCTCTCCCCATCACTTCATCTATTTTTTCTTCATGGTCTCCTGCAGGCTGTGGCCTTCTCTGAGTACTGCAGGCCTAGGAGCAACACCAGCAGGAAAGTTTGAAATGGGAGTGCACAGGATATTGACTCATCAAAATACATTTGTCAGAAAGATATATAGGCCAGTGAAAGATCCCTTCAAGCTTGTGATAGACATCTTAAAGAAAAGTAAGGAGAGGTGAATATCAAATTGAAGAAAAGCACTGACAAGCATGTGGGAAACATTTTTATACATTGCCTCTATCAGTTGATACCTCTTTCTAAGCAAGGTTCTAAGATGTTTTGTCAAGTTGAGGATAAATAGTATCTGAAATAAAGACAAAAATATAGTTGTGCAAGCAGCCTATTCAAAGAACTGTTGTGCTCAGGGAGACAGTGCCTGGGTAGCAATGGCCAAATGGGTCCCAGTGAGGATGATGCTATGACTGCTGAGAGCACAGGTAGCACATGTGCTCTGTGGCTACCTATGCACTCGTGGTGTAGCCTGGAGAGAGGGAGCCCCCTGCACTCATTCCTTAGGTAACTGACTCAGCATTTGATCTTCCCGTCACTTGCTTTAAATAATTCACCTAACCCATAATTATTTCTAGCTTTCTAGAAGAGGTTAAGATATGTCAGGATGGCCAAGATTGCTTACAATCACATAGATCTAATGATTTATGATCACTAACAAACCTAAGAGTTAATGATAATGGCAACTCACATCTACTGATAGCTACTATTTTCTAGGGGTTATACTTAATGTTTTATTTGAATACCTTAGGAAAACAGTATTTTGTAGGAAAGGAAAGTGAGTTATACAGACATTAAATTTTTGCCTACAGTCTTACAGATGGTGATTAAAAGAGCAGGGATATGGACTTGGAAGTTGGGCTCTAGAGTGGAAACTCTTAAGTCCTGCACAAAATAGCAGTCTCTTCTCACAGAGCATGTGTTAGGCACCATGCCAGGTGCATTCTTGTATTTCATACTTATAGTTATCATTCACATTTTCCAGTTGAGTAAACAGAGGCTTAGATAAATGAAGCAAATTAATTTAGAATACAGCTGTTTAGTGGTGGAGCCCAGATCAAATCTATTTTTGTTTTGCTTTAGTTTGCAGATTCCAGTATTCACCCAAGCATGTATACTCTCTTCCATGTTATCTCTATTTAAAGAGCAGCACCGCAGGCAAACTAAGTAGACAACGAGAGTGTAAAAAGAATTCTAGGTATGGGGAACATTATGGGGGGATGTCAGCAGAGAGGGAGAAGGGAGGAAAGGGAGGGAGATGGTGCAGGAATTAGGAAGCATAGTAGGAGGGAATGGAGTAGATAGGAAGATGTTGAGAGGAACTATATGCACAACCAATGCGCATGCACTAAGGGGGGGGAAACAAATGGAGGGAGGGCAATCACTGGGTGGAGGGGAGAAGAGAGAAAAGAAATTGGGACAACTGTAACTGCATAATCAATAAAGCACATTTAAATAAATAAATAAGTAAAATAAAGAGCAGCACCGCAAATAAAAAGAAAGAAAACATTTAATGCTGACCTTTCCTTGTTCAAATGCGAAAACTGAGGCTTTAAAAGAGTGATGATTTATTCAAGATCACACAAGTATTTACTGCAAAGCAATGACAAAAACTGTCAGACAATGTAGCCAGAAATTATTCTCTTAAAGTAAGCTCTCTAACCTTTCTCATTAAGTAATGTCTGCTGTGGGGCACACTGAATTTAAAATTACATGGTTTTATGTATGGTTATTGTTACCTTCTTTGTTTTTTTTATTAAATTCATTTTGGTGACATCAGTTAATAGGATTATATAGTTGGATTTTGGTTTTTTTAGATTGAGTTGTTGATAGTTGTGAGTTTGTTGTCATTTTAGTGTTCATAGTTTTGATCTTCTTTTTCTTAAGTAAGTCCCTTTGACATTTCATATAATAATGGCTTGGTGATGATGAACTCCTTTAGCTTTATCTTGTTTGGGAAGCACTTCATCTGTCCTTCCATTCTAAATGATAGCTTGCTGGATAGAGTAATTTTGGTTGTAGGTCCTTGCCTTTCATCACATTGAATACTTCTTGCCAGTCTCTGCCTGCCTGCATAGTGTCCTCTGAAAAATCAGCTGATAGTCCTATAGGCAACCCCTGTAGGCAACTCTCCACCCCTCTCTTGCTGCCCTCAGGACTCTGTCTTTATCTTTCACATTTGGCATCTCAATCATGATGTGTCCTGGTGTGCTCCCCTCTGGGTCCATCTCGCCCAGGACCCTCCGTACTTCCCGGACCTGTATGTCCATCTCCTTCGCAAAATTTGGGAAGTTTTCCTCATTTTTTTAATTCTTGCTTCTTCATTCTGCACTAGTTGACTTTTTTTTTCTTTCTTCCTTATGTTCCAAATCATTAATTGGAACCTGGTTTCCTTTCCCTTACCATTGGTTTTGTATGGATTTTCCTTTGTTTCACTTAGCATAGCCTTCTCTTCTTCTCTTATGCATTTTTCGTTCTCAAGCATATCTGTCAAACCTGTGAGCATCTTTTTCACCAGTGTTTTGAATTCTGCATCTGTTAGGTTGTCTATCTCCTCATCTGTTAGGTTGGCTATCTCCTCGTTGCTTAGTTCTCCCACTGGAACCTTGATCCGTTTCCCCTTTTGGGCCATACTTCTCTGTCTCCTCATTCTGACAGGCTCCTGTGATTGTTCGCCTCCATGTCCCAGGTCGAGCTGTCTCTCCTGTTACATTGTAAGGGGAAGAGCCTTAGGGAGTATACAGGGTGACCTGTTTCACCACATCATGGTGCTGTATGTGGGGGAGGGGCCTGAGAGGGAACAATGCCTCCTGCCCAGCACTTGCCCCTTTTCCAGGTACCTCTTCCACTTCCACACTGGACCGGCATCCTTCTAGCTGCTGCTCTGGCTGTCATTCCCTGAGTGGGTGGGTCTGCAGATGTTCTAGGACCATGGAGGCCCTTTAAACCAGCGGACTCTGCTGAGACCAGCAGTTTCTGCCTCCACCCCAATCCCCACTGGTCTGCACAGTAAGAGGCAATGAGGCTTCATTTTCCCTGGCGCTGGGACTGTGGGCTGCCAGGTGTGGTGAGGAGCTGGGAACACTCCCCAGGTGTCCCTCCTGACTTTTTAAAACCTGTGACTGCACTTTCTGCCGGCCTTCTGCTTCCACCACCACACCACGTCCTCTCCCCGCTGGCTCTTCCCCTCCTACTTGTCTGGATGAGTGTTTCTTCTTTATACCTTTGTTTGCTGGACTTCCATGCAGTTTTATTCTCTGGAACTTCTGGTTGTTCCTAGTTTTTAGGTAGTTGTATTCCTTCTTACTTGTGGAGGGAGACACAGCATATCTGTCTATGCCTCCATCTTTGCCAGAAGTCTCGAGTGCACATTTCAATGATATATGATTTATATGTTGCATTGTGTACCCACCACCCACAGTCAGATCATCTTCTATCACCATATATTTGGCTCCCTTTACTTTTCACTGTCACACCTTTTGTGTTTAAATAGAAAATTTCTCTCTGAGGAACAATTTTTTTACATGTACTATTTTTTAATAACCTGGAAAAATAATACATGATGGGAAAGGCACAGTTTACTTTATTCTTAGTCCTGGGTTCAACTTCTACATCCAATTTTAAAATATTTAGTCTGTCAACTTAATTCATCATCTGATCAAGCTGCTAGATTTTCTGAAAATATTTGGACATATATATTTACACCTAACTTTATACCAAAGATTTAATTCCACGACAAACTTGTTCCACATGAAATTTCTAATGGTAACATTCACCAAACATATTTGTGATCACCTTCTAATGAAAAAATACTGAAAAGTAAAATCTATCCCTCAAGTACAATTTTGTAGAGTAACTCAGTTTTCAAAGCCACAGGACAGAATTTTAAGTCAGGTGTCACATACCTAAGGAGAGCTATAAAGATGGCTAATAGAACAGTATTCCTAGGACAAGATAATAGAGCAGCCAAAAAATATGATGCTTAATTCATACGATAAAAAGAAATCAAGGATGGAAAATATGGAAGCTGAGAATAGCCCCCCAAATAATAAGATTTGGTCCAGTTTCTTTATGTGAGTCATTTCATTGACTTGAAAAAGAGGCCAGCTACACAGGAGACTTCCAGCCAAGATGTAGACCTAAACTAACATGCTCCATCTCCCTCCATAACTATAAGGAATACAACTACTGCAAAACCAGAAATAACCAGAAGTTTCAGAAAATAAATGGAAGTCCAATATATGAAGTTATAAAAAAGTGGTGGTCATCCAGACAGGTAGGAGGGATGAACCCAGGGTGGAGAGATCAAGCTGTGTTGTCCACAGCAGCAGCAGCGATGGTGGTGTGATAGCAGTAAGCACAGACACCCGTATTTAAGGGGAGGCAAAAAGTGCCTGGGAAGCACCCCTGGCTACAGACCAGACCTATCAGCTTGCTATTCCAATGCCGGAAAAGGCAGACCCCCTTTGCCTTGGACTGTGAGGCCTGGAAGAGGTGGGGACAGAGGAGGAGGCTCCTGGTCCCTTAGCAGAGAGTGAATGGCAGGAATCCATCTTGGACCCCCACCCCCACAGAAAACGCCACAGCGTGGTGATAAGGGCCACCTGGTTGTCATGAGTACATGGGGCTCCACCTCCTATAGCATAGGAGGTGTGACAGCCCTGTCCAGGAAGCAAAGGTAAATGCAAAACTGTCAGGATGGCACAGATCATGATAGAGATCCCAATCACACAGCCAACCAGACAGCAAATATCTAATCTAGCAAAGCAGCAGATAGGAAATCTTTCTGAGGCACAGTTCAGAGCTTCAGTTATATGAATGCCTACAGACCTAACAGCAGGTCTTAAATAAGATGGGGAAGAAACGAAGGCTAGTTCTACTAAAATAAACAAAAATGCATACAAAACTAGTGGTGTGGGAAAGAAAACCAGGGATCAAATCAACAAATGAGAACATAGGGAAGGAACAAACAGTCAACCAGTGCAGAAAGAGGAAACAAAAAGTGAGGAAAATGAGGAGAGGCTCAGAAACCTATGGGACAGCTATAAGCTGGCCAACATCCAAAGCATAGGGTTGCCAGAAGGTGAAGAAGAAGAACTAGAAATTGAAAAATTATGTGAAAAAATAATGAAAGAAACTTCCCTAACTTGGGGAAGGTAATAGACTTACAGGTCCAGGAAGCACAGAGAGTTAAAAAAACTGGACCCAGGGAGAACCACACCAAGACACATTATGTCAAAATGTCAAAAATTAAGGATAAAGAGAGAATCTTAAAAGCAGCAAGAGAGAAGAGAATTATGTACAAAGGAGTCCCAATAAGACTATCAGCTGATTTCTCAAAAGAAACTGCAGGCAAGAAGGGACTAGCAAGAAATATTCAAAGTAATGAAAAACAAAAACCTACCACCACGATTACTCTATCCAGCGAAGCTGTCATTCAGAATAGAAGGGCAGAGAAAGTGCTTCCAGGACAAAGTAAAAGTGAAGGAGTTCATCAGATCCAAACCATTGTTATATGAAATGTTAAAGGGACTTGTTTAGAGAAAGAGGATGAAAACTATGAACATTAAAATGAAAACTGTATCACAGCAACCAACACAGAAGTTAGGGGATCAAAACAAAGGCAAACTAAGTAGGCAACAAGAGTGGGAAAAGAATTATAGATATGGGGAACATTATTGAGGGAGGTCAGCAGGGAAGGGGAAGTGGGGAAAGGGAGGGAGATGATCCAGGAGTTAAGAAGCATAGTAGAAGGGAGTGGAGTATACAGGAATATGTTGAGAAGAGCTATATGCCCAACCAATGGGCATGGATTAAGTGGTTGGGAATACTTGAGGGAGGGGGGGGTCACTGGGTGGAGGGGAACAAAGGGAAAAGAAATTGAGACAACTGTAACAGCATAATCAATAAAGCATATTAAAAATAAATAAAAAAGAAAAGGGAAAAAAAAACGGGGGTGGGCCAGGTATTCGGAAGGAAGCACCAAGCAATTATATTTGGCAATGTTTATGACACATTTTCCCAAAAAGGATATTTTGCCATTTATTCATATATTTATAGTGTAGGAAACAGGTGAATACTCAAACAATTTTAGGACAGTTAGACACAAGAAATTGGAAACCAAATCAATTCCTGGCTTAGATACAGCTCATAGTGGGTCCACAGAGTTCATGATTCCACCTGCTAATAATGAGGCTAGTAACTGATTAATAATTTTAATTAATATACTTGTAGTTGGCAAAATCCTCATATTGATTCCTTGTCATATAGTGTAAGACCTAATCTCATCTCTGCCATGATAGTAAACTATAAACTGTACTACATTTTCTTGGGAATAACAGTGACTGGTGTCATTCTAAAACAAATAAAGGATCCAGGAAGGATGGTCCTCATCATAATACCATATATCCTCCAGTTTAGCCCTTACCAAAACTGGATCACAGTGGATTACTAAAAACTCTGTCAAGTAGTATTCCCAATGAAGTTGCTATACTGTATGCGGTATATTTATTACAGAAAATTAACATTGATCTGGTGACTGCATTCTTTTACCGGGTTGGCCAAAATGTCCATTTAGATTTTTCCTATATAATAACAGACACATTTTTTTATTTGTACCAATAACTTTATTGATTTGGATATTTTGAATATGTCAGCTATCTCCAACTATTGGCTTCTAGTGGGTAGAGGCCAGGGGTGCTGCTAAACATCTTTCAATGCATGAGACAGCCCCAAGATGTTTCTTAAGCTCTCCTCATTTTTTTACATTATTTTTTATTTTTTACTGCTCTGCTTGGGTGTTTTTTTCTACCTTGTCTTTCAAATCACTGATTTGATCCTCTGCTTCATTTAACCTACTATCTATTCCTTCCAGTGTATTACTTATTTCAGATATTGCATTCTTTATTTCTGACTGTTCCTTTTTTTATAGTTTCTATGTCTTTTTCATGTTGTTGAGTATCTTTATGATCATTATACTAAACTCTCCATCTGTTAAGTTGCTTGCCTCCATTTCATCTAGTTCTTTTTGGAGAATTCTCTTGTTCTTTCATTTGGGGTCTATTTCTTTGTCTTCCCATTCTGGCTGCCTTATTGTGTTTCTTTCTGTGTATTAGGTAGATATGCAAACACCCTGGTGTAGAAAATTCTTCCTATGACTAGCCTTGGGCAACCTGTTTGGAGTTACCAGCAATCCACACCTTGTGACTCCCTCTTCTTGGCCTGTTTATGTGCAGACAGAACCAGGCTGCACACCCCGGCCACCTTTTACCAGCACCGGGCCAGGGGAGATCCAAAGGAAATATCAGTGTTCCCAGAGTTCTGCCTCTGCCTACAGGACTTCTGTTAGGCTTAAAAAGCAAAAATCTTCCAGCTGTATGCCTTAGTAGCAGGGCTTAAGAACCACCAGGTGGGGCAGAGTAATTGCTGTGGGTGGGGTCATTGCTTCCCTTCAGGTTGATGCCATTCAAAGAGAAGTGCTCTGCCTAAGAAAGGTGGCTTGTGCAGTATGGGGAATGATTCAGCATGGGGTTCCTGGTGGCTCTTCCTTCAATTTCCTGCCCAGAGCCACCAGCCCCAAACCCTACTCATGCATCTCTAATACACTCTGCCCTTAATCTCCCAGAGCCTAGGGTAAGTGGCTACAAATAAGATTTTTGCATTGGCCCTTTAAGAGGCTCTCTGTGTCTTTAGCCATTTCTCCTTGGAGTATAGAAACCATGCTCTTTTTCACAACCATATGTTATTTGGGTTCTTTTCCTGGTTCTGGCACTGTAGGCTGTAGAGCCCAATTTGGGGTTTAGACCCCATAGTTCTCAGGGCGACCTTCCTGACCACTGAAACATCCCTCTGGCACTTCAGCTGCTGCCCATGGGAACTCAGCCCATCCTCTCATGTCTCCTCTGCACTCCCTTCAGTCATGTTGTGGTGACGTGGCTTTTTCCATCTGTCTGTAGTTATAAGACTTCTGTCCAGTTAGTGTCCAGTGGGTTATTCAGGATGATTTTTCTATAATTTAGTTGAAATTCCAGTTTGGTCCTTGGAGGAGATTAGTGTTACTTTCACTTACTCCTTTGTCATCTTGCTGGTCCTTCCACCAATTCTGATTTTTTTTTTTTAATGCATGTCGATATGACAGCTGTCACAATACAATCTAACAAAATTGTTTTGAATGAAGTTAAAAGATGACTAAGGAGTACTAGAGTCATTGCATAGAAAAAATGAAATGAACTTTTTGGCCAACCCAATATAAAAAACTCCATTCTAGCAGGTAGAGAACATGAACCACATCCATGGGTTCCCATAACCAAAGACTTCTTTAGGGTTTGGCCATTGGGAATTCTTATGAAAGGTCAGAAGGAGGGATTAGATGTCTGCCTGTAAAGCCACCTTTAGTTGCTTGTGTTCCTTGATTGAAGGTTACTGATCTAAGCAACTTTGTCTCCAGGTTCCAATGTACCCTGCCTCAC